>NW_027437180.1:18552500-19152500 GCF_033239565.1 Halichoeres trimaculatus | reverse complement strand
GTGCACTCTGCACATCATGCTCAACACTTCCTCATGTTCTTTTTAGTTTTGCTTTCTGCTGACATTTTTTACTGAGCAGGGAACATCCCCAGGGAGAGAGTGGTTTAAATATTGATAATTTCGGCTTAGATTTTGTGTTGTGCTCTCCTTGTGGTCATGATTATTTTACTACTCAGTCTGCTGCAAGATATATAGTGTGGTTAACCAAATGGATTTCCATTATCCAAATAATTTTTTGAATATTGATTATTTTTTCTTTGTATTTTTTTATAACATTTTCAGAATCATCATGCATTAGAGTTTATAGAGTGAAATAAAACAAGCTTTTTCTTATTGGCTGTGTCCCACAAATATCAAACATAATATACAAAAAAAAAAAAAAAACTTTTCAGCATTTAAGTAATAATACTATAAAACATAAATTTTTATTGTTTAGATTACTGATGAAATGTATTTCATCTTCTCAAAATATTCAGCTGTTTATGAAGTACTGCTGTGTTAAAAAAAAAAAAAAAAAAAAAAAAAAAAAAGTGAAATCTGGAGGTGTTACCGTTACCTCCCAGCTCAGTCTTGGCCATGGACCAGGACAAAGTAAGAGCTGCTGGAAGCCAAAGAGGAAGCGCAAACAATACATTTCAGAGCAGAATGTATGAAGAGGTGTTGGACATGAGGGAGCCTGAGGAATTAGAGACATTTCCAAAAACACAGAGTACAATATTTTTATGAGTCAATCCACCTGCTTGTGGAGCTCATTAACTATGAAAATGCAAGATAAAGGTTATTAGTAGTAGAACGAGGGAGACTCCACATGCAGGGCTTGTTGTGTTAGCAGTTAATCAGTGAAACAGAGGTGACCATTGGTGACCTCACCATTCATGAAAACAATGACCATTTACACTATTTTTATGTTGACATTCTTGAACTTAAGCTGAAACAGAATTTTGGGGTTTCTTTATTACTGTCAATGGCTTCAAGATGGAAATGAAGAACTACCTGTCCCTACTATGGGCTTCTATGTTTTTGTGGTGATCACTAAATCATTCATCCTCATTCCTTGGGTGAGCAGTCCCACCCCATCTTATACATGATTGGATGACCGGAGCAGCTACACGGAAGAGTACAGGCTGAGATGCTATAGAAGTAACACCTGGTGTGCTAACAAACACTACGAGGGGGCAGTTTGATTATATTTTAGGAGGAAACGCAAAAGTATTGTTGTGTTTTGGCCTCCACTTCTGAAATGTGGTGGCCACTGTTGCTGTGGAAACTACAAACCAGTGTTTTCAGTGGAAACACTGATGTCACGCTCCGCTTTGCGCATGCCCATACAACAGTACTGTTGTTATGATCATTGCATACTACCGTGTCGTGTTTGTGCTGCTCAATCTGAGGAATCTGCTGATTGTCTTTCAACGTGATGTGCATCTGTCGCACCACTTCTGCTCTTAGCATTTGCCAATACACCAGATTATGGGCCCACATCCTCTTCAGTGGAGCTCTCTCAAAAGCTGCTTCTGGACAAGACAGTTATAGCGCCAACGACAGGCCTGGCATGCCTACAACAGTGTTTTAAGTCTCTCAGCATCAATGTGTAAACGCAGATTTTTTTCACTGTCTTTTGCATTTTGGGATGAAACGTTGTATAGATTAGGCCTGAAAGTGCTTGAGAACAAGATGCTGTGGTTTCTCTCTGTTTTCGTTTGCTTCTTGTAACCCTTCCCCTCTTCCAGAACATCTCAATAAAAAGCAAGGTGGCATTTGGGCCAACTGCAGCTCACAGAGATCAGTTACTCTGTTTATCAACCAATCATCTGGACGTTGAAGAGCCTTTGAGAGAAATTTTTGGGTGTTGCCTTGAGTAGTGGTACCCAAACTCCACTCTTGGTTCACACTGTTAGCTATATTGCATGGGAAAGATGAGATACATCCCGATAAATTTGCAGAGACTTTACAGTGTCCTTTCTGGTTTTAATGCATTTGAAATGCAGGGAAAGTAACTAACAACATCCCTGTAATAAAAAGTACATAAATAAATAACCCAAGTAATCATCCGGGGCATGATTACCTAAGTCAGTTTGAGGTCCTGATTGTTGGTTATGATTAAATGTTCAGCCCTTGTAAATCTATTTGTTAATCTGTAATTGACTTGTTCCCTCCCCACCTCTTCAGGTGAGAGGACTCTTCTTATCCACTTGTCCTCTATGTAGTGAGCAGAGCAAAGATGAAGAGTATAGCTTTATCCTCTCTTATCCCATCTTCTATCCCCATATCTTATCAGCCCAGGAGGGAAAGCAAGGATTAACCAGTCCTGGAGAGACGGAGAGCAAGTGTCGAGGTACAAGCAGAGGAGGTAGGGAACTTAAATACCTTGTAAATTCCTCACTTTATCTGACTTGTAGCAGAGTTTTCACGCTGTTGATGATTTGTATTGATAGAGGACAAGTGTAATAGATGGTGTCAGCTGAAAAGGGGACTCACCTGAAGGGCAGATAAAAAGTTGACTAAGTGGACAAAGAATGGGTTGAAATAGGTAAGTGGTTTTAATTAAATAGAATGCACGGTGAAGAACTGGAAAATAGAAGTTAAAAAAAGAATAAAAACATAATCTGTGAACTGAAAATCAGCTTAAGACATCAGTTTCCCAGCAGTTATTGACGTCAAGATATCCCAGGCCTCCAAATGTCAAACCTGAAATAAAGGTTTATTTTCTGAGCCTTAAGCCAGACAAACAAAGCACCAGTAAGAAAGCAGTGTGCATACAATGGGTTGCAGCACAAAAAGCGCTGACAGACCCCATAATGGATCCAAAAATAAGAGCACTCAAACTGGAGTGCTTAAGTGCAACTGCTTTATGCAAGTGAGTCGTTAGAGTGAGACACTGTTGTTACCACAGAACACCTGTGAACCCAGAGTTCAAGTATTAACAACAGGCCTGCCATTCATGAGCCTTTTTTAAATTATTTTTATTTATGTATTTGTTGATTGTCAGAAATTTTATAAAGAAATGAATCCTAGATATTTCCAGCGTCATCATCTCCTGTAAATGTGGTCACTTCTCCAGAAAACCAAAAAGGAGGCACTTGTATGCCAAACGCAAGCTTTATATGCAGTCTAAAGACCAGTGAATAAAGATATGGCAGCTAGGGATAAATCATTACTCTTTGTTTTGGAAATTTGCATTGTTATTATTATTAATGATCAACAGCCTATTTGTTCTCATATCCAAAACCTTCACCTACAACTATGCAGCTGATTTTGTCTCCTCTGGAAAAGGCTCTTCTGACTTGTTTAAAACTTTTTTTTTCTCAATGAAACACCACCATGGAGTTTACACATAACACTTCAAACATCCATTAAGTGATACCAGATACCAGTTTGCACACGGAATTTAGTGCTTGTCATTTGAGATCTTAGAAGCTCACACTCCTTGTGTTTGTTTAGCTAGTCTGGTACAACCATCATCTTTGGTTTGTACTGATATGCTCTGGACTTTATTGTTAAGTCAATGGGTAACTCTAGCCTGTCAGTCTGTCCTTGCGTCAACATATTACTATTTGTTAACCATAGCATGGAAGAATTTAAACCATATTATGTACCATATATGCTGACATTGCAATTTACCTGAACACATCACTGTGTATAAGTGCAGCTATCTACACTATGAGTGGGAAGTGAATTATTTGGCCCTAAAAACCAGCTGATGCTCATGAATGATATGCCGATACTATGAAGAGCCCTTTGGGAGATGGAAAAGCTGGTTCTTGCTGAGATAAATGGTCTGGATCACTAAAAAGAGCTGGGATTCCTATCGCTACTAAGAGAATCTACACTGAGGTCTTACCTGAGAAAGAAGGCCCTAAACAGCTCCTACACTGTAAGATAGATCACAGACAATTGGGGCAGAAGCATGGTGTGCAAAAGTCATGTATGACTCATCTGGCAAATGTCCACTTCACCCACAGAATTTACTGTTGCATCCCCCACACAGCTGCAGTATGACTGTTAAGATCTCCAGGGACAATGTGGTTAAAATGTCAAATAAAACCTGAGGTGTTTTGTTTATTATCCTACACATCCTTTGTAGTAAACCTAAGTCACCACATATCAGTCACAAGCCTCTTTAATTCACTACATAACTGCTTCCAATCCCTTCTTACTTAAATATGTGACCAACAAAAAGTATATTTTGTATCATTGTTGGAATTAAATAAATATGTGTATTTGTGCTCCTAAATTCTAACAAAGCAGTTCGGAGAATAAAATCTGTTCTCCTCAGAAAACAAACTAATTAGCCGTTCAGAGCAGCAGTGCTTTCAAGAAGTGTGAAAGTGGTTACTGTTGATAAAAATGGATTTATTCACACAGGGAGGGAGTGCCTGGTGTATAAAGGTAAACACATCACAGTGCAGAGTCTTCCTGAACAGCTGTGTGGGGAAGATAATGAAGAAGTGAGGTAATTATTTCAGTAGGATGAGATTAAAAGGGTGCATGCAGACAAAAGATGGCATGTGATGGTGAAGTTTGATCAGAACAGACCTGTAAGGTACCAAAAAAAGGTAGAAACAACACTGCTCCCACGTTGAGGATGTGCAACTCATAGAATATAACAGCTGACTAAAGGTTCTTCTATCTGTTGTGTCACTTTTTGACACTGAAAATAAAGCTGCTAGATCTGCTTTTCTAAAAAAAAGTTTTTTTTATTGTTTTTTGAATATACAGTAATTAGACAAAAAACTTTTTGTTACTGATGGAAAGCACAACTTGCATTTGGCTCCATTCATCACCTTTCCCTCATGTCGGCCATAGACACAGAAAAACTTTAAATTTTTTCCATGACCTGACTCTCTAAATTCTTGTTTTTGACTTCTGCAGGTCACAGTCCTGTTGACAAGTAACACTGTGAAGACCTGTCACTCAGGGGGGCAACACCAGGGTTGCAACATTAACATCACATCCAGTGCTAAGAGTGTGGAAAGAAAAGCCTAAAGCTGTACTCACACTAAGACACTATTTTATTTAGGTCAAATGTGAAATTTGTATACTGTATAAACATCCCTGGTATATATAAAGCAATGTTGTTCATCAGGCACATTGTTGATATTGGACTGATTCCATATTCAACAATCACCACATGCACATTAAACCATTTTTTTTTTCTTGGGAGCTAATTTTGTGGATGAAAACACTGACCGTAGGTACGTATTTTCTCGATTTAGTTAAGAAATAGGAATACATACGTCATTGGTTATTATACCCCCACTGTTGTCCTGTACACAATACCCAATGATTAATGAAACATGTTTATTAGCTCTGTTTTTTTAGGGTTATCAAAACACATTGTCGCATGTAGTAACTTGATAATCATGAAGTATTGAAAGGCTGATTACTTTTAAGTAATTCTTCTTTCATGAAGCTCCTTGTCCGTGTACTCAGGCTCAAACCGGTGAGGACAACCGTTAAACGTTTGTTTACCAGGTCAGCTGACCCACCTGAAGATGGTAGACGAGCTGACTTTATGATAACACTGGCGATGGATGAAAAAATATAGCCGAAATGAGCGATTTTGCAGAGATTATGTCCCGCGCTGAAGCTCCCTTGCCGTGGCTCCCGCTAAGTGCTGCTAAAATCGGTTGGATCTAAATAAGGACTCCGAGCTGCACGATGATTGTCTGAGTGAGTATATGAGCATGCACACACCTATAAATAAGATCCAGGTGTCAAAAAAACGGTGTTGCCCTTTAAACTGTCCAATGCTGACACTATGATTTGAACTGTGTATTGTTCGCAGCGATGACAGCAAGTGATAGCAGAGTAACATCAAAGCTTCACTTTTTTTGTCAGATATTTATGGAAAGGTATCGACCTTTTTGAGGCAGTATGATGAGTTTCTGTGATAAATAAAATGCCAAACACTGGAAAAGATATTGTGCTTGACTAACAATAAGAGGTTATCTGATTGGGTAAAGAATGTTTCACGACAAAACTGCAGCATATTGTGGCGGATGACTAAGTGGTGGAGAATGTGTGGACTCTCCATCACTATACTTGTGGTAAAAAATGAAAAAAATTATAGACACTATCAGACATGGCACTTTGTGTACTCTGTATTTTGTCTGTATGATAAAATGTCTTCCATTTGGAATTGCATGTTGTGTAAAAGTCAAGACTACTTTCTTATGACCCACACATAAACCTAAAAGTGTTTGTGTCATGTTCATATCCTCAGATCTCTCTGATAATTATGATTGTTAATAAATATATAAAATCAAATTAAGCATAAAAGACACTCAAAGTCAACATGTGTTGAAATGTGCTCATTTTTCTCTCGACAGGTTCGGTGGATGTTTGAAAATGACTTGACCAGATGGCAGAAAATGGGCCGAAGCATCGAGCAAACATTCACCAGAGGAGGAGAATTTTTTCTTGGAGGATTGACAGATTAATGACTGCACATTACATGAAACATTGGCCTTCACAAAGTTGATGTTACGAAGGTATCTAAAAAAAACGTAGTTCGAGATTTATATTATCTTGCTCTCTTGTCATGTTTCTACATCCAGTTAAAAAGGGGTTTAATATTTCCAACCTCACCTTCTGCTGAGTTCAGCAGTATTCAGTACTTAAAGTACATCTTGGATGAAGTAGTTTTTTTTGCTGTACTTGAGTTGATTCTCAGGAAATACTTAATGCCTGAGTACAAAACTGCAGAACTCCTTCAGAACTGTGATACTAAAGACAAATGATTTATGTTATAAACTGCTGATCCCACCTTACATTGTGCAACTCAAACATGTCAAATACATGTCTTCTAATAATAACTGACCTAAATCACACAAACCCATGCCACTTTATTGGCGTTGGGCTCCCATGGTACTGCAGTGATCAACTCCGGATGCATCTCATTAGTATGGCCCACTGGAGGCCTGTGCTACTTCAAACACCTCCATGATGCTGCTGCTGGTACTGCTGAGCCTGCTGCCTGCTGCCAGCTATATATAGAAACCAATCTGCAACCCCACCTAATGAGCACAATCCACTTCAGACCCCACTGTCAACAACTGGCCGTTAGTATGTGTGTGTGTGTGTGTGTGTGTGTGTGTGTGTGTGTGTGTGTGTGTGTGTGTGTGTTTGTGTGTGTGTGTGTGTGTGTGTGTGTGTGTGTGTGTGTGTGTGTGTGTGTGTGTGTGTGTGTGTGCGTGCAAGAAAGGGTGGGTGTATAAGGATTCAGCTGACCATGCTGTTTTGATAGCGTGTCTGCTGCAAATCAATGCACTGCCAAGAAGTAAGTGTGTGTGTGTGTGTGTGTGTGTGTGTGTGTGTGTGTGTGTGTGTGTGTGTGTGTGTGTGTGTGTGTGTGTGTGTGTGTTTGTGTGTGTGCATGCGCATAAGGTTCTTGCTGTCTTTGTTGCTAAATATAGATGAAGTAAATTTCCGAGTTGCCTTGGCAGAAAGACAGCAGCACAACCAAATTGCCCTTTCTCTCTCCCTACAACTTTTCTCCTCTGTTTCTTGGCAGTTTTGTTTTTCCCTCCTGTTTAATTCTCTCAGACCTTGCTGACCTGTCTTACCTTTCAAGTAGAGAGTGTTATGTAGGAGAGTATGTGGGCCTGTGTTCTTCTCAGCATATCTTCCGTCATGAATATATAAATGTTTTGGGTTAACATGCTGTACATGCGGTAATTTGTCATAACAACGCTGCAGGATCACTGTATTGAGACGGAAACTTGTGCCTTTTAAGTGTTCTTACTAGAAGAAGCCAGCTTTAATAATGTAGCAACTGCAGCCAAGAAAAGTCAAGATTATATAAACATTACTTTCTGCAGATTTCAAAGAGTTTATTAAAAGTTCAAAACTCCTCATCAAACTTCATCCATCAAATTAAGTTTCTCATGAAATGAACTTTTTTCGCACACTTTTCAGCATGTACTACACCAAGTTGAAACTCTATCTAGACATTAATTACACATAAATAACTTATTCATTTTTAATCAAAAGAATTCAAGTTGGTTTTCATTTTATGTCCTCTACCAATTATCTTAATCTTCTGTTAAAGGTCAGTCATTCAGTCTTTTAACTTAATGTTGCATTTATACCAAGTGCAAATCAAATCCCCTTCCCAAGTGAATTACATGTAAAGCCAATGTCAACACATGAGTGGAACTAAGTTCCCAAAAGGTGGCACAAATGACAGTAAGGATTTGATTTCACAAAACAAGATTTTTTTTTTTTTGACAACTTAAAAACAGAAGAAGAATACATTTCCTTTAGATCAGAAGTTAACGGCAGGGCTGGGAAAGAGCTGGGGACGATGATAAAACAACTTTGAACATGCAACAAAAATGCATGAGAACATGTCAAGAAGCCAGTTATGTTAACTATTGTGTTATTATATTTATTTAGAAATATAAGTTAGGGCATTCTTCCATGAAGGCAAGAAAGTAGGGTGAAGAAAAACGTTTAGGAGATGGGGCATACATTTAGTAAAAACACATTTTTTTTTATTCATTAATTTTTTTAAGCCAGGGATTTAATAAATACGTAAAGGTGCATCTAGTTCAGAGTTTGCTTGTTTATTTGGTTTGTAATTGATTGCCTGACTTTCATGGCCTTGAACCAGTGTACTGAAAAGACAATATACAATCTACTGTAAAAGAAACCACTACCATGGTTCAAAAGCCCTTCTACTCAGCATACTACCCTCGTCTTCCCAAGTTTTTAAATGAACATTTGGTAACATGCCTGCTTTAAAGATTATCCTCATTTTCTTTTGAACAAAAATCTCTGCATTACATCCTGAAATTAGAAAGCTATCCAAAAAAGGTTGGGCAAAGCTGTTTAAAGACAGGAAAAAGAGGTTTACATATCTCAAACCAAATGGTTCAGTGAATGAGTTCTGCTTGCTTTTGAAAATAGATACTTTGGAGAGAAATTTACAAAATAATGAAACACGCGGTTGTCTGTCTGTATGTGTTAGCCCTGTGGTAGACTGGCCACCTGTTTAGGGTACACCCTGCTTGGCACCCAAAGAATGCTGGGATAGGTTTTCAGCCCTTCACAACCCCAAAAGAGCAGGTCCAGACCCACATGCCAGTAAAAGTTGATGCAAGCTGGTTGATCCCATTATCGACAAAGGAGTCTAAAGAGCTCTGCAGTTTAATGGGTCTTGTGTTTGACTCAGACAACATATTTTTCAGAATTAAGGGTTGAGTTAAAGTAAATTTTAGCCAAGAGCCACCTTCATCTTTTCTCCCCCTGTCGAGACTGGTGACACCCAATAAACCATTCTCATTGGATAACAGCCAAAAAGCTTCTTTCACTCTTTCTCTATCCATTCTTCAAAGAGTGGAAAAAGCTTCACACACACACTAATTAGTGCGATTGTGGCTCAATAGCTGCAGATCAATGGTGCTCAGCCCCCTACAGGGAGCGACACTCCAGGGGGACAAACCTCACATCTGTCACAGCAGGAGCTGTGACACCACAGACGGCTCGTCAGTCCAGGTGACAAACGCTGCCAGCGCTTCAGGGATATTTATATATCTGAAGAGATCAATGTATAAAAAGACCCATTCCAAAAAGCTGCCTATCTATTAAAGGCAGAGCAGGGTGTCATTATGCCTCATTTACATTTTTGCTTTTGACATTTAAAGCGGTAATCTGTGAGGTTCATGTTTCTTTCATTTTGGCAACGCAGTGCTTAACTCTCTAAAGATCACTTGTCAGTCAATAAATGAGGCCAACATGGCCTTTGTCCCATCCTTTCCGCCTTCTCTCTTTCTTTGGGTATTCCTGCAGACATTTTCTGAAAGCTCTTGGTTGTTGCTCACAGTAACTGGTTATTTATTGCTCTAATGGTGAGTCAATAGACCAGCAGCCATCCTATTATGAACTAACATGCAATCTTCAATTTATACATAGTCTTAAGAGGATACATCTTAATGACTCAGATGCTCTTCTGACACATCCTCTTGTGACATAACCACATAACATAGTTAACAACAGTCTCAACATCCCGACAAACAAACTGGACTGGCTGTCATGGAAACCTTTAGACATTCTCATCCCAGACTTTTTGAATTGTAACACAACTCTCTCTGAAAGTACAAACAATCAGAAAAATGTAAAAAAACATCACACTTCAATACTTACTAACCAAACTTAGGCCCCGTTTACACGGAGACTCCCGTAACGATTCTTCTTTTGCGTTTTCAAAAGCCACCCGTGTTTACATGAGGACGGCGTGAAAACGATCCGCGTTCATACGACTCCGGGAGGAGAAGTCTCCTCTTCTGTTCTTTCTTTTTCTGCCGTTTTGTTGTGTGAGACGGTCGGCAATCCAACCATAACGCGCATTACCGCCAACTACTGGCTCAACTGGAAATGTGGCTGAGCGCGGAGCCTACACCTAAAACTGCGAGTGCGCATGCGGTGACGTCAGCGTTTCACCCTGAGACGCTCCGCTCTGTGTTTACACGAAGCTGGATGGAGGAGCGGATTCAAATCTTTCCACTCTGGGGAGCGTTTTCAAAAGTTTGCGTTTTCACTGAAAACGCAACGTGGTCTCGTCTAAACGGAAGGCCAAAACGCAACGAAATGTTTGCGGAATCGACCGTTTTCGGCGTCGTGTAAACGGGGCCTTATACTACACTGTAAATAACCTGAAGCCAACCATCTGTTGTACCTTCCCAGCCCACCAGGGGGCGAGTCCAGAGCTCTGTAGTCACTGCTTTATAGTACAGGCCAAAACACTATGCTCTATGGCAAAATATCTGCCAAACCAATGACTCACATGCTATGGTGCTGTTTAAAATCTGCATGCTTAATTTTCATGTTGTGACACTACACAGATCTATTTCCAAGCCTTTTTCATCAAAACCCCTGCTGTGCCTGAACACTGCTGCCCAGAGGCTGAGCCTTGATTCAGAACTGATCTATAGACTCTGTGTCGAGTGGGATTTTCCCTGAGTTGCTTCAAGATGATTAAGAGAATAAAAATAAGTGCAAGTTATTTATAATTATAATACACGCTGCTTATCAATAATGTTGGATGCAGCAGTGTATAGCCTACTGTGTGTGTATCAAACATTCACAACATGTAATATTATAGTGAACCAGAGTGTCTTAACGTATGGATGCCATCCAAAACGAATTCACTGAAAGTACGGCAGCAGTTTGCTTATTATTCATTGAGCATGCCAACATACTTTTATAAATACATTCCTGAAGTAATTTAATGATGGTATTGAGATTCAGATAGTGTAAGCATTGGGTTTTCTGCAGCAGGTTGCAAACATTTTACTCACAGTTCATGTTCTTGTATGCTGAATTATTTACTGGATTCTAATTACAGTCTCACAATCACTTCCTGGTGTTGGAGCAAATGTAGGTGTAGTACACACATAGCACTCTTCAGTTTATTCATTCGGGGTTTTTTTCCCCCCATTTTAATTAGCTCATCTTTGTAGAAGAAAAAGAGCATGATCAGAGCTCTTTCCAAGGATTGGGCAGGATGTGGCAGCAGTGAAGCGTGCACATTCTGTGACATTTCCGGCTCTGACAGTTATGTGAGCATTTGGTTAGAGGGGTGTTCTCAGATCAAATAAGAGTAACATTTTGTTCCCAACCTAAGGTATTCAGAACAGCACATATGCTACCAGTTATAATTTACAGTTTTTTTTCTCTACATAGTGCTGGCTATGCTACTGGGAAGGTTTTGAGATTCAGTCATGCATGAGTCCACTGCTTCATGCAGACAAAAGGAGGGGAAGGATTAGCTTAACTTCTGATTGAAAAATGATCAGCTCTACTTCAGAGCCATAGTCATCCTACAATATTAAATGACCTGAAATATACTGCAAAGAAATCTGGGCCACTAAGGTTACCCCCTATCCTCGCAGAAAAAATGGTCTCATACATTTTGTAAATAGGCTAAATAGCATTTACGCAGATATCTTGAAACATCCTTTTATCGGACGAAATGTCTCCCTCCGAGTAAGCTGTGCTATAGTATTTTCCTATTTGTATTTTGGCTTTATAGCATACCAAAATTACATGGTTAGTACTTAAAAGGTAAAAAGGAAATTGTATTTTCTGTTGTGCATCAGATTATTTCGTAATTGGTTGTACACCTTAAGAGAAGAATCTGTACATCACATCTGCAACATTAATCCAAGTTCACAGGGGTGCTTTGTTGCACTGTTTAAAAAAAGAAAAAAAAAGAAAAAAGTTTTCAAGATGTTATTTGGAAAAGGCCCAAATCATGCTGAGGTAGCAATAAGGTAGTAAAAACACATTAAAGATGCTTTGAGGAGGATCTGCTTTAATCGGACTGCATTGCCACCTTCTGGCTGAGAGTCTCACACACTTTGGTAAATTCCTTTTAGCAAGCTGTGTGTCTGTTTTGGAATTAAATGGAGATCGGATCGAAATACATTTTCTTTGTTCAAGACAACTTTTTACTGGATACAACGTACCAAGGTAAAGTACTTATCAGTACAGTCGGGTAGTGCTACAGTTTGAAACGTGACATCAAGCAAACATTGTGGTGGCCAGCTACATACAGCGCTATCAGCAGCTCGGTGCGCCGATGTATCTGTAGGCTAGCGTGGCAACAAGTAAACACTGTCAGTTTGTAGGTTGTTTAGAAGTCGTCTATATTTTGAGCAGCACATTAGGTGTATGCAATGTGTAACGATAGTAAATCCTGGTTAGCTATGTCCTGCCAGTTATCTACCAAGCAGAGCTAACATAACCTCACTCTTCATTTTATTAACTGACTCAGAAGTCAATCATCAATCCAGTCCTGCTCGACCCGATCAGGAAACAAAGAAGTAGAATTTTGAAATAACCTGTAACTTGTAATATTGGTGCTGATAATCTCATTTTAAAGTGTGCCTTAAAGCCCCTTTAATGTTGTCATAATGTTGTAAGGTCTTCATGTACGGGCCTTATGTAATAACTCTCAAACACATTAACAGTCACAGACAGAGTGCTGTTCAGCCTCTGACTGAGCAGCAGAGGTCTGATGAGTTGTTGGTAAGGACACCTGAACAGAGATGGGCTCTGAACTCCAATGGTCACTGTACTTGCCAGGATTAAATTTTGTCTGTTTCTCTATGATGCATAAAGACAGCACACACCTGCACTGCACATAATGCAAAACAATGGACATAATTACCTTAGATTTGATGTCCCAAGATCCTCTGCCACTCTTCAACAATTAAACCTGTAATAAACAGAAAAACATGGTTGTTGAGTAGAGTTGAATAAACCATCAGTATAACCCACAAGAAGGGGATAGGTCTCTGCTTGACACACAGCAGTGACAGGAGGGTAATTAGAAGAAAGAACCCCGGATTGGTGCATTTTTCTGCATCAACAAGTGCTAAGTAGGAAATGAAGCAGCTGAGCAGGCTGTAAATGTGGGACCAAAGCTAAAAGACACAAACACAAAGATGCTACATGAAAACAAAACTCTGCAGTGATGGGAGAGCAGATTCTCTAGGTTTATATTTGAGCTGGCAGCTTAAAAGTACCCTGTGACATCTAGAAAAACAGCCTGATGTTGTTCATTATCCAGAATGTGTCAGTTCAAGCTGAAAAAAGTTGAGGGGGTGGTGGAAGAGAAATAAGCATGTGACGTAGAGATCATTGCTTTGACCCCGAAGCATGCTGTGAAGCTGGGAAAACTTTGAGTGTGTAATTCTGGCTGTTAGTTTCCTGAACAAGCAAAATCAGACAGCTCAGTGTGCAGCACTGCAGCAGCACCAAGCAGCGCCACAGTATGAGTCACTGTAATGGGATCTGCTTGACACAGATCACGAGGGCAAAAACAAAACTGATTTACTTTACTTTTCCCTGGCAGACAGAGAAGGCATGTGAGGGTTTTTTTTTCCCCATGAGATTTGTGTCTGTGTGGACTTGGCAGCAGGGAATGAGATATAAGTATAGGGAAAACCAAAACTGATATGACCGCTCTCCATGGTGCTGAATCTGCAGCTGTTCATGCATTAATTAACTGGAAACCCTCCAGTGGCAAAAGAAACAGTAGTATAGGAACCTAAAGTCATCTGAAAATCTTAGGTCTTTGCAGTCCACACATTTCACAGCCTCTCTTTAAAGTCACAAGCATTGAAAATGCCCCCCAGTTTGGTTCCACCCACATCCATCAAAGCTGGTTAGTTTGCGTTTCATCTCATGCACACAACGTCTTTTACTGAAATGCTGCACGCCTGACGAGTCTGCCACTTTGATTTGAATTCCAAGAAAGGTCTAATATTTTAACAAACTTCTGCCACGGGTTTTATCTGAGCCCCCACAACCTATTACAGTTACATTAGAGACATTATAAATCTTAATTTTTGTCCAAATGTGTTGCTGTGGTTAGGGGTCAAACTTTCTTGTTTATTTTCAACTTTTTTTTTTTTTTATTTCCCCACAAGTATTTTATACATGAGGTAAATTAAAGTCAGACCCCCAAATGACATTAAACCATATTCCTGCTGACCTTGTTTTAAAGTCAAACTAACAGGAGTATGTGGGAGTATGTGGATTTTCTTGACACAACAAGTGCCAGGGTAAAATTATTTAACATTTTTGTCTTTTTTCAAGCATGGTAATTTATAGATGGTCTACTTGCACTGAGTCATGAACTGTTTAAAAAGGCCAGTGCATGATTTTTCAGACTGTCTGATTGTACAAAACAAACCCAATTTATGGACCTGAAATTAATGTTTTTGCTTTTTTTCAAACTTACAAGAGGATCATATTTGTTGTTGCGAGTTTTATATGAACTATGGTGAAGAGTGAAGCACACTTATGGTTTGTCAATTACAAAAGGAAATATTCAAAAAGGAACTGGCGAAAAAGGGTGGGGTGGGGTGGAATTTATTAACCACTGAGGTCTGGGAGCACCTAATTTGGTTGTTTATTCTTGTTAAGCTGCAAAGACGCCTTTTACATTAAATGTATTTGATCTATTTTTTAGCAGTAAAATAAGAAGTCTTTCACATTAATGTTTGAGATGATTTTCTCATCTAGAGCATCCTGAGCCTTTCGCTGTAGCTTTTACAATGAAGTCATGTGTCTCAAAGTTTGTCCATCAAGTTGAAAAAAAAAAAAAGACATCCAGAACTTTGTAACATGTAAATTAAATGTTAAGAAAAACAACCATACATTTCTTTAACCTCCTTCTTTAAGTCTGTTATGTAGTTGTAAGATAGTTCACACTGTTTGGTTTCATTAGCAGCTGTGAGCCAAAATAAATAAATAAAAACTTTTTCTTTTTGTTCTTTTTTTCCTTTTTAATTTCTTCCAAAAAGAGAAAAGGGGACACAACGTATATTTGCCAATGTCCCACCTGTCTCTACTTCCTTCCTGTCTCTAACCTCTGTGTTTGAGAGGTGGTACACAAAATAAATGTTGTTCTGCTGAAGTAGCCTATAGCTGTAAGAGACACATAGATAATTTTCCCCAGCAGGAGGGGAAACAAACAAGTGAAACAGCCACAGAGTGGCTGTAAGGTGATGCTTCAGATCACAGCCCATTGTCATCAGCACAATATACATCCTACTGCTGCTTCACAAACTAACACTTCAGGTACTGCTGCCCCTCAAGTTTTTTCAAGAGCAATCGCAAAGACCAGACAAGGAGGGAGAATACTACAGTGCGCCCAAAATAGCAGTGTTTGCCGATGTTCTTCAAGGGTTTTATTTTTTGTTATGTTTTATTTTCAAAGTCTTTGGAAAGGACAACGTGGAAAGATGTTTTGAGTTTAAGGGATAGTGAGAAAACAGGATATTGAATTAAAACATTATCCATATTTACAAATTTGGTAAAAACCCTAGTTATTGATAATGGAGAAAGGGGGTTAGTCTCTGGCCTGACTGTGAACAGTGCAAAGAAAATAAAAAGCCTTGGTCTGGAAAAGCCTTTCCCAAACTATGGGTTACAACCCAAAGTGGGTCAAGGACCTGACTGGGTCACCAGTTGGTGAAGTTAACTGTGTAAGATATTTGGGAAGTAATCCTCCAAACTAAAATAGAATTAAAGAACTTAATTTCGCTGTGCGATGTTTCTGTCTCTCACTCCCTATCCCTCATCGTCATCCCTTCCCTCTGCGGATCACCACCCCTGAAAGTTCAGTTTACACGAGCCCTCTGGCTGCCCATCTGCGCTGAAAGACAGAAGAACAAGCAGCAAGTATCCCTCTCCCAACAGTGGCATGCGTGATGTCTAAATGAATAAATAAAGTTGGTATAACAAAAAAACCCCAAAAAGGAAAAGATGGATCTTAATATACTTTATTTGGTGAGGTGCTCAGTATGAGACTTTGAAATTCAGTTAACAGGATGACGTCTTCAAACATATATCGGGAGAACTGAAGGAGTTTTTCCGATGCAAAGGAGACATTTAAGAGATGAAAATGTTTAGTTTTCATCTTCATCCCCGTCTCATACTTAAACTCAATATTTTAAAAAGACCTGTCAGCACTCCCAACTTGAGAGGGAGTCTCCAGCTTTTTAACCCTTTCTCGCGCTGTACTCCTGACTTGTGATTTCTCTCAATTTCTCTCCCTATTTTTGTCTTTGCCAAGGAGGTTCTGTTTTTGGGAGGGTTTGTCTATCTGTTTGTCTGTGAACAACATATCTCAAAAAGTTCTTAATGAAATTTCAGGAAATGTTAAAAATGGGATAAGGAAGAAGTGATTACACTTTGGAGGTGATCCAGATCACCGTCTGGATCCAGGATTTTTTTTAAAGGATTCTTTATCATTGTGAGATAGGGCTGTTTTCATCACATGTGTATATAACTCCACGATAAACGGTTGGATTGCTTTGCAAAACAATACAAGACAAGGTCACCATATTTTCAGACAGATATTAAAGTACGATCCAGATCCTGGCAATATTTTGGATACTAGGATTCGGAATATGAAATATGAACTGGGTCATCATAATTTTCAACACTGTCAGGTGACAAATTATCGAACAAACCTGCAACTAACACCAAATAGTAACAGACAGTCTGCTGAAAGGGAGTATAACATTAAAGTAGGACTTAAGTGTTGCGTGACAATCACAGTATGCTTGGCAGAGGTCTGTGCTCTCTAAATGCTTTTCGAGTTAAGTATGGTCCCGTAATCTCTAATATTGTTTTGAAGTCAAATCAAGTCCTCTGCTTGTGCCTTATATTTGAAACTTCAAAAAACATCCACCCCTCTCCCTGTAGTTGGTTTGATCCAAAGATGCTGCATGAGACCCCCTCTTACTATGGTCACACAAACACAGGGAGACAGCAGGTGGCTGTGTTACTGATGAGGTTATCAGAGCGTCAGTGATCTTAAAAAATCTGTTAGCATGATGTGTCATGAATTAAACTCTTGCACTGGTTAAAGAGTTTATTCATCTTGTGGCTCAGCTCTGATCTCGCATAGCAACATTATAGTATCCTCTGACAATCCTAAGAAAAGTTTAGAGCTGTGTGAATCTTAACAGTGACGTGACATTTTGGACATAGACCTTTTCCAAGCCCAAGGCTTGGAAAAGGTCTATGACTGAAATGTAGTTAAGTTCTTCTTTCTGGAATTTAGTAGGTGCGCGGGTGCTTTCTTCTGTTGCTCTGAAGGCCTAAAATGTTATGCATGAGTGATTTTGTATAAGCTGGTAGAATGACAAATGTGATGTATAGATGGAGTACAATATGTGTCTTCAAGTGAAACAACTCTTTCACTATGCAGCACTCAGAATTATTCATACATCATCTGGAAATTACCGTCAGTTCCTGTAAACTTTTCAGTTTTATAGCTCTCCTGCATCACTGTCCAACATACAGTATTTTATAGCATAATTTACTTTGCTGAAAAAGTCTGAACCCTTTGACTTCATTGTAAACAAGTGAATCAAGCTTGAGTCAGCTTGATAAAACCTCCCACAGAGCAGAGCGTTGCATAGACACTGGCACTGACTCTGACTGTGTCACACTCATAAGCTGCTAAACCCCCACTGAGCTGCAGGTTTCTTTCATCTTTCACTGAACCATCAACACAAAAACATGCACAATTTGTAACACTTTCCTTTCCAGAACATTCCTCTGACATTTCTTTATTAACCTCAGTCCTTTAGCACTCACACACAGGAGCCCAATTTCCAACTCGCACCTGGACTGTAAGACTTGAAGGCTGGCCAACGTTTCCTCTTTGATAGAAATCTGGCTTCATAAATGATGAAAGGCTCATCAAAGAGCTGCAACAGATGGAGCTGCTGAGGGTTTGAAGCAGGACTTTCCTTCAATGAGTGCAAAGTAGATACACTCCTCACGATTCCTAAGATTGGGCTTTTGTTTTGGACAGGTTTGCAAATATGGGGTGTTAAAATTATGGGCAAAATAAAAAACATGGACAAAGCCTCAGTGATGTCACCAAGATATTTATGCTGAGACATTACAACACCCAATGAGGAGGGTCGCCTTGATAAAAATGATGTCTCATTCAATCAGTCTAAAGACAGGTTAAATAGACAGAAACAAGGCTGGCTAGAAGCCCTCTGGTAAACAGCTCCTGAGAACCCATCCCTCAGTCAACTCACTCCACAAATTATGCAAATTCATGCAGAACTTTTTTTGTCTTGACATAATCAAATCAGATGCATGATAAAAGGGATTTGTCCTTGGTGCAGCTGGAATATTGGAAAAAATTGCTACAGAGACCAAAACCCTTTAATTCAATGGGCTAAAAACAGGTTTTTGTGTTTGCTAAAGACAGGCTTCTTAATATGGGACATAATGGAGATTACTTGGCTTTGGGAGCCCACTTCAAGTGGCAGTCGAGGAACTGATGTTGTTTGCACTTCTACTCAAGCTATATTCATTAAAGCCCAGATCTATGTAGGCAGGGTTTGTTTGTTTGTTAGTTTGTTTGCCCCCATTTGTCTCTGCTTGACCTAACCAAAAGCATTATTTAAAAGATAAAGATAAAGAGTCTGCTGTCTTGCCAAAAAAAAAAAAAAAATGTTGAAAGGATATGAATCTAGACTGATTGTGTGTGTGTGTGTGTGTGTGTGTGTGTGTGTGTGTGTGTGTGTGTGTGTGTGTGTGTGTGTGTGTGTGTGTGTGTGTGTGTGTGTGTGTGTGTGTGTGTGTGTGTGTGCGTGTGTGTGTGTGTGACTTTTTGACATTTTAATTATTACCATTCTGACAGAGCCTTTCTTGTCAGTGTGTCTCGAGATCTAAAGTATCAATGAAGTCACAGAGCTGTGCACTGTGTGTTAATGTGCATTAAATCTCTCTGGTTGTAGAGATGTGCTCCTTGAATCCAATCCTCCTTCACCCTGAGTTCAGGTGCATCTATTGCTCTGCACAAGACAAGTCCTTAGTGTAGTAAACGTGAACTCAAGCAAAACAAACAAGCAAAGAAGTAACAATAATAATCAACACAAAAATGACAAAGTCAGTTAATACAGACGCATTTTATCATTAGGGGAAAAGCAGGAACTTTATACCAAAAGCTCATCAGGAAATTGAATCTTTATTTTGTGTCCCTCTCGCCGCAGTTCCCAGAGGTTTTTAAAAGAATAGTCAAACAGCAGCTTGAACCCCAAGTCCTGCTGACTAACGTGGATCTGACCGGTTTGTCTTTAAAAGCAGAGTTAATTTGCTCATACTGACTTGAGATTTTATGACTTTGTCCCAACATAGGTTTTAAGCATGCAAAATAAACTGCATTGATTTTAAGGCTTTTTTGTGTGTTCTATTCTGTTTTGTCACACTCTTAGTGTTCGGTCAAACATGACCGGCCACAGAAATGAATGGGGAGAGGGTAAAAACACACACATGCACGCATGTACGCACGCACACATCTAAGGTTCCCTGGGAATGTTTGCCCAGTAGAGTATCTCTCCTATCTCTGAAGTCACTGTTGGTCACATTAAACATAAAGTTTTCAGCTCCACTTCAGATGTAATAGCCTTGCTCGAGGAGGTAGTAAACATCAATCCTTAGACACTATTTGCACTCAGACATTAAAAAGACAGGGAGTGTCAAATTAGAAAAAAAAAAAAAAAGGAAAATGTTCTTAAAGTTTAGTGAGGTTTTAGTTGCATAGCAACAGCAGCTCAACAACAACTGTTCCTAAAAGGTTGAGTGAAGCATGGCTGGCTAAAAGCAGATTTCCCTGTAAACACAGTGAGCGAGACCTGCTCAGAGATAGCAACAGGCTGATCTGGCCTTGTGTACCTCTCCACTATCTCCTAGTATGTACAATAAACAGCTCCACACCGATCCACATTGATGCTGCTGACCCCCTGAAGCGTGAGTGTAAAGGAGAGAAGCTGAGGCAGGTACAAAGTGAGTGAGTGTGTAGAGAAACAGCCTGGTAATGACTGTAATTCAACTTCACCACCTGGGTAAGTGAGTGAGAGTGAAAGTTTAGAGCTGGAATCGATGAGAGACGGTGAGAGGGGAGACCACAGGAGGGGGGGGGGGTCTGCACAAACCCTCGCTCAGTGAAAGTAAGAAATGAGGGGGAGAGTGAGAAGGAGGTGAGGACAAAAGTGAACGAGGGATAAGGAATAACATGATCTACAAGAGTTTTTTAACCATTACAATGGTCAACAACATACTGAAAGTATGATCCTCACCTTTGGTAAACACCAAATCAAAATAAATGATACCTCTTTTAAAATAGATGGAATTTCCAAAGGCCATAAAAAATGTTCATTTGAATTTACCAGATGTTTTGTGGGTTTCTGCAAATTAAATATAAATACACTCTCAAGACATGCTGTGCATGCAAACATACAGAAACATCATTTATTTCAAACACTGTATTTTGGTTTTCTTCTTGTATCAATCTTACTGTAAAAAACAAAGGGATGTCCCGATCAGGTATTTTTGCACCTGAGTCCAAGTAATTTGATTTTGAGTATCTGCTGATACCAAGTCCGATCCAATACTTGTATTCTGATACATCGCGCTCCTAGCTTAAAACAACTGCCATGTTCTGCTCTACTTTATTGAGTTCAACCAATAGTGTCCCTGTTGTGATGTCATGCCCTGCGTTGCTTCTGTGTGGAGGTGAGATGATCTGACTCTGTACCACCACACAACGCTAGAAAATCCTGAGATGTTATTTTTCCCATTTGTTTTGAACTATTATAGATCTGATAAAAAATAGTAAGAATTTATGTATACACACAACAAAATGTAATGTCTGATTCTGATAGAGTCTGTAACCACTTGATCAGCCCCAATTTCTGATCACATGATCAGATCTGGACATCCCTAGTAAAATTATTGACAGGTGAGTTATAACATATTCAAAAAATGAGCTGAATAACATGTTTTCAGCAGATTTTTCCGAACTTGCCTCTGCACAGGAACTTTTTCTTTGCTAGAAACACAATAAGTATTTGACATGAACTTCCTAAGAAACTACGGAAATTGCTAGTGTTTATGGTAGTGTTTTTTTTCACAGAGGAACGAGGTAGTAGTTCAAGATTATTTGGTAATTCTATAATTCAGGTTCATATACTTATCACTCCTTCCTATCACTAAGATCTTTTTCAGGCAAACTGAATTCCATTATTCTTTTGTCCTGAGCTCCATTATTTATTACTCCCCTTTATCATACTCTAAACACCTTTGGGGTCACAACAGCTTATTTAAATCTAATATGACAATAAAATATTAATATTCATCTTAAACCTATGATGATGTCCTGCTGTTATTCTGTGACTCTGCAGAGAGGACTGTGTCTCACTCACTCAGTAAACAATACTCTGGTAGATTTTAACTTACTAGTTGATGAGTTTTTTTTATCTGTTTGTGAGTGACAGTCAGCTGTTAGCTGTGACGCAAGCTGCAGAAAAAGTACCACATTAACTTGTTCATGTCTGTGCAAGAACAGTGATATAAATAAAGTTTCAGCATTTGAATCACAGAGATTTATTACTGTTACTTACAGAAACCACAGGCACAGTTCATGTCACATATGGATTATTTTAAAGTGTTTTTAATTACAGATTATATAATATATGGACTTTTTCCCAGTGATGTCACCCTTCTGTTACTGAACACAGGATATAACTGCAATACATATTCAGCACCTTTGATTTCATGTGCCCCCCGGTATGAAAACTAAAGCTTTTGTGTGTTCTGAAAGTGAAGGTGAAAAAGGACACGCTCTCAAGATGCCATCACTTTAAAAGTTTGGTTCTGTCACAGGTGAGGCCCCATCTGTCACGCCCCCTTGCAACACACCTTACCACACACACACACACACACACACACACACACACACACACACACACACACACACACACACACACACACACACTCACCTACACCAACACACACACACACACACACACACACACAGTCACTTCCCCTGAGAAGATCACATTTACACTCACACACAGCTCCACACTCACAAACATTAATCACTGCTGCTGTCTGGAAGCAAAGCCAGCGGTGTATATCCCTCAGGGCAGCACAGTTTCTACTGTTTCAGCTCAGCACCCGCTCTGAGTAAATGTAGCTGCTCACCCTGAGACACAAAATCTACTGTCAGAGTGTGTGTGAATCTTTGAGTCTCCGTGCTGTGTGGATGTACCATGCAGTCTCTGTTCCCTCTACAGAAAGCAGCAGAACATGACTTAGTGTTCTGATAAACCAGAGTAACGTACGACATGTGAGAGCTGAGCAGCTTTTCCCTGCAGAGTCAGCTTGTTCTCACTCTCAACTCATCCACTACAGCAGCCTAGTCGCTCCCCCTGGTGCTTTAATACATGATGCTGTAGCTACCTTTCCGCCATTACTCCTGTATATTGTCTTCTTCTGTATCCTTTATTGTGAAGCTGAATCTATTAAATGTAACACGGAGAGTGCAAAAGTCAGCTCTGGCTAAAAGGGTTAACCATTTCATTTTTAGTAGCACGTAAAAACGTCTCAATCATTAAACTATAATGGCTCCACTAATGTGTGTGTTTCCATTATCTTTTTTTTTTTTTTAAAGGGGGACGCCAGTGGTGCACCAGCCCGATATGCCATGTTTCTCACCATACATGGAAGCTACACTGTATTAGCTCAGCTCAAGTACAGAGACAAAGCAGTACTACAAGCTGAGGTAAACTTAAAACACAATAACTGGGTAATATTAGCTCAATGTTACACTATCTTATGAAAACATTTGGTGACATGAACATGTCAGATACTATCACTAGCGAACATATGGCTTTCAGCACAACATGAACACACTTCCAGCATTATACCATGGGATTTACCAAACTGCGATTCAGGTATCACTAACATGGTGACCGATGTTCTCAAATTCTTCCCAGCAGTTATTATAAGCATTTATTTCATTAATACCCTAACATAGTAATCATGAAATCATGATGTTACTGAGACTGTGATCCTACCATAAAAATCTCAAATTGCATCCTCATTGGAAGGGCAATGGAAAAAAAAGATGGGTCAGAGAACATTAACATTCATTAAACAGACCAGGATTGTAATTAAAATGTCATTTAGATAATGATGTCCTGTAAGGATAGGGGTGCAATAAAATAACGCATTCAAGTATCAGTGGTGAAAAAATATCCTGCAGTAAATTAAACAACACAATACTAAATGGAGGGCAAGTCATAGCTGTTATGTGGTATTCATGAAAGCTGTTGCAGTCTCAAAGACACTTGTCCTTGTGTCTTTCATAGAAGGGGTCAAGAGATCTTTTGTTGGCGAAAACAAACAAAAGGAACTTGTCACTAAAGAGATGTGATATGGTGTAGAGTATTATTCACATAAAGGCACAATAAAGAAAGCATTTTGTCTCCCCCCAACACCAGCAAACGTAATAAAAACAAGAAGAGCCCAACTCCCACAGTAGTAACCCCACAATGTACTTTTGTGTTCTTTATCTACTCTAATAGATGAAGATGGAAGATGAGCTAAATCCAAAACCACATGAATTTCCCTTCTGGGATGTATAAAGTATTTTTTATCTTTATCTTAATATTTTGTTGGACTGCCTTTAGCTTTGATCACAGCAAACATTCGCTGTGGCATTGTTTCAATAGGTTTCTGCAATGTCATAAGATTAATTTCCATCAAGTGCTGCATTAATTTTTCAACAAGATCTTGCATTGATGATGGTAGAGTTTGACTACTACGCAAAGCCTTCTCCAGCACATCCCAAAGATTCTTGAGGGGGTTAAGGTCTGGACTCTCTGGTGGCCAATCCATGTGTGAAAATGATGTCTCATGCTCCCTGAACCACTCTTTCACAATTTTAGCCTGACGAATCCTGGCATTGCCATCTTGTGCCATCAGGGAAGAAAAAATCCATTGATGGAATAACCTGGTCATTCGGTATATTCAGGTGGTCAGCTGACCTCATTCTTTGCGCACAGACTGTTGCTGAACCTAGACCTGACCAACTGCAGCAACCCCAGATCATAGCACTGCCCCCACAGGCTTGGACAGTAGGCATGATGAGTGCATCACTTCATCTGCCTCTCTTCTTACCCTGATGGCCCAACACTCTGAAACAGGGTAAATCTGGACTCATCAGACCACATGACCTTCTTCCATTGCACCAGAGTCCAATCTTTGTCCTCCCTAGCAAATTGAAGCCTTTTTTTTCCAGCTAGCCTCACTGGTTAGTGGTTCTCTTAAGGCTACACAGCTGTTCAATCCCAATCCCTTGCGTTCCCTTCACATTGTGCATGTGGAAATGTTCTTACTTCCACTATTAAACACAGCCCTGAGTTCTACTGTTGTGTTTCTTTTATTTGATTTCACCATAAGTTGAAGTGATCGCCGGTCACAATCATTCAGGACTTTTTCCCGGCCACATTTCTTTCTTAAAGACGATGGGTCTATCCTTCCAGTTTTTAATGTGTCGACGGTTCTTAACCCAGTTTTAGTAGTTTCTGTAATATCCTTAGATGTCTTCTCTGCTTGATACAAACCAATGATTTGACCCTTCTCAAACAGACTAACATCTTTTCCACAACCTCAGGATGTGTCTTTCAACATGGTTGTTTAAACAATGAGAACAACTCATTGTACCAGTTGGGGTTAAATAACTTGTTGCCAGCTGAAAGATAATCGCCCATGTAGTAATTATCCAATAGGAGGGCGGTATCTATTGCTTAGTTAAAATAAAAACGAAAATGAGCTCTACTGTGGACTCTGTGGTAATAAATGCTCTGCAGAAAGGGCAGTGGAGTCTTGGTGATCCTCTCAGCAGTCTTCACCACTCTCTGCAGGCATCTGCAGTCCATAGCAGTAGTGATACCATACCAGCGGCAGAGGTTGCAAAAGATCTTAGATCACATACCAAGATTTCTTAGCCTCCTTAGAAATTACAGCCATAGTTGTGCCCTCTTGACGAGTTGAGGGCACAACCGCAGCTGTGGACATATTTAAAGCTGCTCACCCGCTCCACCTCGAGCTCCTAGATGAACAGCTCCCTATAGGGTCTCTTCTCCTTCCTCATGACCACTGTTTTTGCCTTAGTCTTAACCATGTTGAGGGACAGGGTGTTGTTTTCACATCCTGACACCAGCCATGTAGGTGTTGGGCTAGCACCAAGTAAAATCATTTGCAAAATTTGGTACAAATGACACAAACTGGATGGAGCAAATTAAGCAAGTTATAACCACCAATTCTGTGATTTTTTTAATGTGTTCAGCTTCCTTTAAAGAAAGTGAGTATGGAGGTCTGATAATTTGGTAAATTGCAAAATTATTTGACTATCACTTCAGTCCATCTTTTGGTTTTACTAACAAGCTAGCACTCCCCCTTTCAGCACAGCCAGCTCCAACTTACAATGTAGCAAAGCTCAACCATGTGAGATAGAAGTGTTAGGCACTATATACTGTCATAATGCATTAAAATAATGGAGAAGGGCCATGCGCAGAGATAAGGATTTATCAAACAAAAGAACAAAATGCAAAAGGTCACACAAATACTTTCTTGAAATGTCCAAGCAATAAATAAATAAATAAATAAATGGTAATCCAACTAAAAACACAAGGAAACCTCTTGGAGCTGAAAACATAATTCTCAAGAAAGAAAGAAAGAAAGAAAGAAAGAAACCAGAGAGAGATGGGGGTAACACAGAAGGCGATGCAATGAATTAACATAGAGGAGTGTTCCAAACGAAGGAAATGTATAGTCATGTAAAATGATCTTGGAGAATTTGGGCCG
The DNA here is from genome assembly GCF_033239565.1 of Halichoeres trimaculatus. NCBI lineage: Eukaryota > Metazoa > Chordata > Actinopteri > Labriformes > Labridae > Halichoeres > Halichoeres trimaculatus. The sequence goes on along the minus strand of NW_027437180.1, from coordinate 19,126,292 downwards.
AAGATCTGACTGACTGGAGTGTGCCACATGGAGTAAGCATAACTGCTGATATAACATAAATCTCTGGGTGATTTGTTAACACAGGGACAAACAGGACCCAAAAGATGAAGTACCAAGAACTAAGTGGCTTGGGAGAAGGCTGACAGAGACAATGGAACGACCACTGTCCTCCTGAGTATACATCAAAGAAGTGCCACACTGACGACTAAATCCCTTTCTGTCAGCAGCTGATCAGTGCAGCACAGTGAAGGAGGGAGGGGGATGGATAGACCCAGAGGAGGAACAGGAGACAGAAAAAAAAGATGACTGGCCGAGTAACTGATGTGTAGCTCCAGGAATCAAAGCAAACGAAGAGAGAACGTGAGATGTGATGGGGACTGACGCTTTCCAAATGTTCAGGGAAATGGAAAAAGGGATTGAGGAAGACGAAAAAGGTGAAGGAAGTGGCAGTCAAAAAGCTGGAAGCCGCTGGCACATGATAAAAAGTAGCCTCGCAGAAAGACTGGACTGCCAAAGAAGAGGTGGTGGAGAGAAAAAAGAACATTTTCTTCCATGTTAGACTAGATCTTTTACTTGTCCTGTTTATGAGTTTGCAGATGCTGCTGTGATTCAGTGCTGACAAAAGGACAGTTTTCTACTTAAAGTCATTTCCACAAAAGTGAATCACAGGCAAATAAAAGAGCTGTGAAGATTTAAAGCTAAAGAACATTTTTAACATCACTGCCTCTTTTTTGTCGAATTAATTATTTTCTGTCCAATAAAAAGAAGATGCTTTGAAATGACTTTAAAGCACAGAATGGTTAGAGACAGTTTAAACACTGAGGCATTAAGTGCTTTACTTCCAATTACTGACTTCGCTCTTGAAGACTATAAAAGCCACTAAAATAGAATTTCCATCAGCTACAGTAGCGTTCATTTTTCTAACTGCCCATTAGAAAGACAGTGAAGGTGGCAAAAGTCTTAAGTTCAACTCCTGTAACATAAAACAAGAAGTGCTCCACTGCTCCTCTTTATTAGAGCCAAAGAAATCAAAACTGATTTCACATATGCCCTTAGTTTAGTGTGAGGGACTATTTCCTTTTCTTTCTTTTAATTTGTTCTTTTATCTGTTTTAAGTAAGAGACGGACAACTGACCAGGAAAGCTATGAATGCAAATGTAAGGCAGTTACTGCTGAATTCTACCAGATCCATGTCCAGTCTGTCTCCACTGTCAGGACAGCTAATGGGTTTCAGTCCTAGTCAAAGTTGTTTGTTTTTGGCTCTTGCAAGCTGCGTTCATGCTTTCTTTCAGCTACAGATGTCTGGATATATGGAATATGGTGTTCTGAACAAATATACACCATGCTACCATCCCAGTTTGATCCACTTTGATACTACTTAACAATTCCACAATGTGGCGCTGGTGACATGAATGAGCAAAAAATGGACCCAGTTAATTGGCTGAATAAGAAGCTGGCAGGAACAAAGTTGCAAAGGAAATAAGCAGCGGGATGTCACCAGCGGTGCAGTGATTTTTTCTATCGTTCAACATGCATACGTGCAAATCTGTGGTCGAGGAGCAATTATCACTATGCTTTGTCTGTAAACTGACAGGCAATCAACAGATGTATCCAAATCAGAGTTACTGACTGTAACACTCTGATCTTAATCTTTACGATGCCTTCCTCGTGCTGCCTTTTTACGGGAGGCACAAACTACGTATTTCCGATTAGAAAGCAATCTGTGAGCTGTTTTATGGGGTACTTAAATAATCAAAGACATCAGGGGAAATAACTTAACTGCCTCTGGTGGTTTAATAGACAGCCTGCAGGACTATAAACATACAATTCTACAGGTCTGGTTTACTGGTTCCTATTGCCTTTGGATGAAAGCACAGCTGGAGATGGAAGAAGGAAGAAGAGTAGAAGGGAGTGGGAGAAGATACCAGTAAGGAATGGATAGTCTGTCTTGTCCTCCTTCTCATTGTTGGAGAAAATTTATACAGTCCATGGTGTGTAACATCCGAACAGATCGTAGGAGGGAAGGCAGGGTAGATGGAGATTAGAGGGAGGGAAGATGAAGGAGATGCTGTGAAAAGAGGACAGGAAGGGGAGACACAGCCAAGAGAAGTCAAGGAAGAGTGGAGCCATGACAGATTTGTGGCCGCGATGAGGCGTAAAGAAACGGCAGAGGATGAGGAGTGGAGAGAGAGAGAGGAGGGTACAAAAACACTGAATATGAGCCAGAGAGCCAGAGAGCCAGAGAAAGAGAACAAACGTGAGGGACACAGAGAGTGACGGACACAGAGCGCGAGGCTGAGGGGATAAAGGGATGAGAAGTAGGCAGAGTGGGGGTGTTGAGAAGAGGGTGTGAAGTCAAAAGCTGCTGGAAAGTGTTGCAAAGTTGCATAACAAGACCCTGCTTCTCTTGTAACGGGGGGAGGTTGCAGCAAACGCAGTAAATTGGACACATTAACAGTGTGTTTTCACCGACCGCTGGGAGGAAGATAGAATATTTAAGGCTCATGTTGCGCAGGAATACTCAGATTGGATTCTTCATGCATCATCCCAGCAAGAACAGCACTGCTGCTTCTTGAAGAAATTGAAAATTAGGAAACTGGGCTGTGCTGCGCAGCAGATTGAATTTTCTGCTCTAACCAGATAATAGCCATTAAGACACAGAATGTCAGAAAAGTTGAGGATATCTGGCTAAACCTTACCTAATCAGTTCAGACAGTCAGTTACGTCACGACAAGCAAGACGTCACTCCAAGACGGATTATGGCTTATTATCAACACAATAAATAAGAGGATTACTTTATTTGGAGAGCCACAGTTAATGATATTAGTGGGAACTGATCTTTTAATTCCATGCTAAGAAAACATTTCTGCTGCAAAATATGTTGTCAGTTCATCTGCATTGTTTGTATGTCCTCAGGAAACAGGTGGTGTTAGATGATGGATGATTTATTAGGTACTGGCAAGCCATGCAGTTTCTGTTATTGGTTATGCAAGTCCCATTCGTTGAATCGCTTTGATGCCATTGACTTAATTAAGCAATGACTGACTCTTTGACAAGAACTCCCCAGAGCACCAAACCTGACTTAGACTAAACAAAGCTGCACCTAGTCTCACCATCATATAAAGATTTGCAGGGTGGTGGTTTCTATCCTCTTAACACCAAAAATATAAAAAAAACCAGAAGCTTTCCAAGTGGAAATCGGAAAGGTCTATAACAAAAACTGTCCTTTTAAAGCAGTTATAAATTATTGTAGTATTATTGTGTAGTGATCCCTTTGCATGCATGTGAAACTAAAACATCTGCCTAAACAGTACTGTTCAGCCATAGTGCAGAGTTTTCATGATGTTAATTTTTGCATGTCTTATGATTACACTTAAATTCTATAACTATGTTCTTCTGCACTGCATTTTTGGTGGACTGGTCTCACAAAAGCTACAAAGCACAGCTCTGTCCTAATTAAACTTAAGCAGAGCAAATCAAGAAATTCAACTTCAATGTCTGAGCCCTGGGGGTTGAACTTTCACCAATGTTGAAACATATTAGCATCAATCATCTTCATGAATGCTAACAATAAGCACAGACATGACTAGTGGCAAAAATGATAAATTACTTTCCATCACTCAACTATAAAGCATCAGTCTTATTTCCAAAAGTTGCAGGAGCAAACAGAATGGAACTCACGCATAATTAAAACTGAAGAAGATCCAGAAGAAAACCTTTTTAAAAACAAAGGAAAAACAGTTTTCATTCAGATCTCACCAAGTGTCACTTTGCTTTAAGTGGTGCTCATGATGCATCTTGAGGCCTCACAGTTTGAGAACAAACACTGTGAGAGCATGGTGACTATGCTCGTTCTGAGATGCAATAAAGACAATTTACCCAAACACTGAGTGAGCTGAATATGTGATGCAACAGCTGTCTGGTTAAGGACATTAGAATAAATTGAATGTTGTGTTTTGATGTTATTCTGATTATGTTGTTGGAAAAGATTATGGTCCTCAGTTGGAGCAATTGTAATTCACCATAATGGACTTAAAGTGTTCTGGGTGTCTGGCATTTTTCTGTGTGCATATGTGTCAGTGCTGAGGAGGCACACAGGCTAGTTGTGTATTACTTTATATGAATTTTTATGTTTGTGTGTCTGCTTTGCATGTGATATACTAAGATGTGACTGCTACTGTTAGCAAAACATTGCAAGTATGCCACTGCGGTGAAAAACATCTCTGTAGGGGGTCCATAAAGTTGCACCCCCACCTCTTCCTCCTCTTCCCTGACATCAAATCTCTTTCCTTGCAAACACACAATATGGTTGTTTGGGGATGCCTGATATCTATGTATATATTCCATTTCATGAAAATGAGGCACAATATTCATCATATACTCTATGCTGTGGCTGCTTGAAATGCGGTTGCCACAACAAGCTTCTGTCATAATGTTACCTCCTCCATTTGAGCTGCTGATTTAAAGAAAACTCGAGGCAGGAAATCCCCACCCTCTGTTCTCTATAAGAGCCTCTGTCACATGTGTCAGCTATTATTATCTTTGTGTGCTAGCTATAGGAAAAATGGATTCTGTTCTAGCATGTGCAAAATTATTTCCTTCCATATAGATATGGTATTATAATCTCCTCCAAATGTTATTAAAGGAGAGATGAAAAGAAGAATCACATGACTGATTCTAACAGGAGCAGTAATCAGGAGTTAGAAAGCAATAGAAAACTTAGAGTGTGTGGTGGCTGCCAAGTCACAGGTGTCTCATGCAAGAAATGTAAAGAAATCTAGTTCTTACTACTGGGGCTGCTTATAAGCAGAAACAAAGGGAAAATCTTTCTGATGGCCAAACGATGGCAAAGACTTATCACCAAAAAAATACTATGCTGACAAGGTCTGCATGACACACTTCATGGAGTCCCCACACATCATCCAAGTGTGTCCACTGAGAACACACTCAGTATTTACATATCACAGCAAGCTAAGTTTGCGTTGCTGCCTGCATGGCTAAAGTTAAAATGAATGAATAAACAGTGCCAGGAGACGATAAACAAACACCACCAGCCTCAGTGGTGTAAGATTTCATTGCTCAACATGGATCCTCCTCACTCGCCTCCCTCAGGGATAGTCATAGAGACAGAATTGGGGGAAAGACAGACGATGACAAAGATATTGTGCAGCATCAAAGCTGACAGAGAGGAGCTGTGTTGTGTGTTTGAGGCTGTGACACAGTCTCAATCAGAAGCTTAGGGGTTTGATTCCAGGTCTGCTGTCCACACTTCAATGTAGACAGCAGACCTGTCCACACACCAATAGTACCATTGTTGTGTGAACAGGATTTTTTAACACTAATGGGTGTTTTCCAGAGCAGCCTCTACCATCAGTGTGTGAATGCCACACTGTTGGTGGTGTGTAATTTAAAAGCACTTCAAGTATTCTAAAGCTGTATAGAAAAACACAAGTGTGTGGTCCATGTTGTGCGTCTCTGAGGGTGTCTGTTGCACTCCAGCAGCGTGTTTATAGGCCGTGCCTCCTTCAATCCTGCAGTGCCATAACAAGATATGAATTCACACTCTAGGATACTAATATCACGCCGTTTTGTGATGCAAAGTGTAAATACAAAGACATGGTGGTGGAGCTGCAGTGGGGTTGCAATCTATGAGAAGCTGACTTATTTGGATTTTAAGCCTTGCCAACCATGCACTGTAATGAAAGGACATCCAGTAATGTTAACTTTCTATTCCTCAGACCAAGTAGTACAAAAACAGTCAGCCAGTTTAAAAAAAAAAAAGGAGTCAGGTGTTTTGATATTTGACGGTTACTCTCATTTGTCATTTAAAATGTTCATTAGATCCTTCTTTGTCTTTAAAAGTGTTTTGATGTGATTTAGTAATCTACTATGTATGTCTTCTTTTGTATGAGATGAGATGTTCTAGTAACCCCAAAGGAGTGTTTATCTTCTGCTTGCTTTATCAGTTTTATAAAGTAAATATACCAAAGTCTAAACTCAAGAGATTTGAAGCCTTAAGGGTGACAGCAACAGAGCAGGGGCATTGTGGGAGAGATACGACAGTAATGTAGTCAGCAAAATGAGAAATAGCTTAATAAAACACAAGGAAAAGAAGCAGAAAGGAGAGAGGAAGAGAGACCAGGGAGTGAGCAGGAGGAGAATGGGAACTTGGCTGGTGCTGCAGTCTATGCATCAGTAAGAGGAACGCAGTGTTATTGATTAGCCTATTATGGTATCAATCAAGTGCACTGCTAATTTACTAATGACACCTTTACTATTGGATAACAGTATAAAGGAGGGCACTGCTGCTTTGCTCTCACTGGAGGACCTCCTGTATGTTAAAGCTATATTTAGATGATGCATAAGATGGATGCAAAAAGGCTGGACCAGGGAGCTGCAGTAGCATTTGCACAAACAACATCTTGACAAGATATCAGATGATCTGTCTCTGAACCAAAGGACATTGTTAGCCAAGACTTGAATTAAAAATACCAGCAACAGCATAAAAGAGACCACACCATAACCACAGACATATGACTCCCCTGTGCATAGCTTATTATGACTTGTACATACAGTTACAGTTTAGCTGTGAACGGCTGGCCTGTCATGTATGGCACTGGCTTTGCAAATGAGCAGCACCATATATTGATGTCAGTACAGTTTGGTGTAAGATAATTTATTAAAAAGTAGTCAGGGAGCCTTTTGATGAGAAGAAACAATCAAGCTATGCACTTAATGAATATTAAATCATAAAACCCAGTTAGTTTATACGGGCTTATACATTTAAACTAGTTTTATTTGCCAGTGTACAACTTAAAAAAGACAATATTAACTCAATTTCCAGCCCTTCTGTGTGAAACTCCTGTCACCCTTTAAAAATGCTAACTTCACTTTTTTTCTCCATTATAACAATAATGTCTTTTAAGGTGCCCACTAAAGTGCACATGACATAAAAGATGGAGGGACACACTAATTGTGTTGACAGACTTAAGCCTATTCACAGAGGATTAATTTCACCTGGGGACCTTTTATAGTTTGTAATACTTGCGGAGGACTCCTATGATTTTAATCCTGTGTGAACTGACCTCAGGTAGTTTTTAAAATTGATGACTAATGACCTCAAGTTTTTTTTTTTTTTGTTTTTGTTTTTTTTGTTTTTTCAACTTTTATAGTATTGACTTGTTTGAAACCTGTCCTTAGTTTACATATGTGGTAACATGATATTTCTATTCTATTCTATTCTATTCTATTCTATTCTATTCTATTCTATTCTATTCTATCATATTATATTATATCATATTATATTATGATTCAAATGTAATGCTTGAAATCAGGGTTGTCTTTTATTTGGACCAAAGTGGTAACCTATTTCATTGAGTTTCAATATATTTGGTAAGTGAATGGTTGAGTTGCAAGACCTGTATGCCAGGAAAATGATGGCACAGCCACTCTTGCTTTATTCATCCATGTGGTAGAAGTGTGTTATCCTCACTGTAATATAAGCCAGAAGCTGTGGTGATTAATCTTTTTCTCTTGTGACAGGCTGTTATAGTCCTTGTTTTCACCAAAATACCAACATCTCGCCCAGAGCTACCTCATTTGCATGGGAATCTCATCTCTTCACACCTTGTCTCCTCCAACCATTGTCCTGTTTGGATTTGCCAATTGGGCTGTAAAAGCAAGGTTAGCATTCGGGGAAATACAAATACGAGGTAGTACTCTGCTTGCCTCTGAAACCCTTTGGATTATGGGCCAATAAAAATTAACTTCAGTGTGGTTGACGAATAGACACAAGTGTTATAGCATAAAGAGTTACACATACATATGAGAAAATCCTGACTAAAAATTCATCAAAGCAGCCCATTCTGAAAACAGTACACATTCTTCACAAGATTTGCTGAAATTATGTCCTCACACAAGGATCCCCTACATGGTGAAAGACATGATGGAGTAGTTGGCCTTCAAATCTAGGGCTTGCCCATAGCTCTGTTCCTGACAGGCCTCCAGAGGGAAAGAGGGTTTGTGGAACAGAATGCCGTAAGTCTGGGTTATGCTACAAGCATAAACATGACACTTTGCATGGCCTCCAGTCCCAAACTGCAAGGGCCAGTAATCACAAATAAGCTAAAATAAATAAGCTAGAGTAGAGGAAATTTTTTGCACTGTTCACAACAGTTTTTTTTTTTTTTTGTCAGTTTGTCTTCTACGCTGAGTTTGGCCTCAATTTCATGCCAGGAGTTGTTCATCACATGGTTATCATGGTGATCTCTGTGTGATGAATCGTATAAATGCCAGTATTTTTGGTACTTCAGACACTAGGAGCTCCCGTTCACCTGCAGGCCTTCATGCATGGGGTTAGAAATTTTCAAAGGTGCAGGTCACAGAAATTTTATGTTTAAGAAGGACCACATAAAGGGGCAAAGCTTTCCAAAAATGGCATCATTTGTCTGCACAAAGCCGTGTAGACCTAGCGGACGTGTCAAGCATAAATAACGCTTTAAAGGGACAGTCTCTTAAGTGTTTTAGCCAGAGGCTGAAACACTGGTTTTATAAAACACCAGTTAGAGAAAAATAAGGTTTTTATTCTATTTTTTTAAAATTCCCCCTCTTAGGTAGAAAAATGAAAGTAAGAAAGGGAAACAGAACTTAAAATCCCTGATTTATTCTTAGGCCAAGTTTACACAACGTTGCATCCGAGTGAAAACGCAGTGAAAAAAATCTGGGTTGACACGGAAACGCAGATGGACTTAAAAAAAAGCTGTTGTAAGCATGCCAGGCCTGTAGATGTAGCTATAACTGTCTTGTCCAGAAGCCATTTTTGGTAGATCTCCATTGAAGTAGATTTGAGCCAATCATCTGGTGTGTTAGTGAAAACTAAGTGCAGAAGAGGAGCAACAGTTGCACATTTTGTACAGAGAAAGTCAGCAGATAGAGCAGCACAAGCACCACATGGTAGTTCGATCGTACCCGGTCATGGCAACCCTACTGTTGTACTGTTGTAATATTGTATGCGCTCACGCAAAGCGGAGCATGACGTTAGCGTTTCCACTGAAAACGCCGGCTTACTGTTTACACATCAACGGTGTCGGCAGCGTTTCAGAAAATTCCACTCTGGAGGCTGTTTTCAAAAGTTTGTGTTTTAGGTTGGCTGAAATGCCATTTGACACCTTGTGTAAACACAAGGCAGAAACGCAACAAAACTTTTGCGTTTCACCCTAAATTGCAGATGTGTAAACAGCCCCTTAAATATTTTTTTTTCCTTCTTGTTACCTTAAGTACTAGGTGATGATCACTGTACAAGATGACTTTAGAAAAGACACTAGCTGAGGTATTCAAGAAGGTGCACAGATGGACAGCTTAGGTCAGTTTGATTGGTGAAAATCAGTGACAAATTAAGATGCTGCATATGAAAATAAAGGATTAAGAGTGTTTTGGAGAAAAAAGCAAGGATGCTACACAAAATTACATGTCTTGAAGATGATCTTACAAGGCTCTGCATGTTTTACTCCGAGGATCTTCATTTCTTTCTAGCAACACTTCCTAGCCACAGCATCATTTTCCATCAAACCAAATGCTTGCAGATATTCAATAGAGTTGTAATGACCCGCTTTGAGCAATAGCTTAGCATTCAATTACAAACAGTGGAGAAACCAAACCTCCAGTGCTTTGTACTCCAAGGGAGGGCTGCGTTCAATACCCCCTGTAATCCTGTAAATAGTTAAAAGTGCCTAATCCTTGTTGAAGTCGGGCCTTTATGTGGCCAGATAAACTCGCTGTTTGCAGAGAAAGAAACATCAGCCACAACACGTCTAACCGGATTAGACAGCGTGGCATGTGCACAACGGTATTATGCTGCTGAGAGGTAATAGAGATGTTACATACAGAGCTCCCATAGGCACCACTACGTATGTTCTTCAGGCAAAAGGAGCTCCCTGTGTGTGTGTGTGTGTGTGTGTGTGTGTGTGTGTGTGTGTGTGTGTGTGTGTGTGTGTGTGTGTGTGTGTGTGTGTGTGTGTGTGTGTGTGTGTGTGTGTGTGTGTGTGTGTGTATTGACTGCCAAGAAACACTGCTTTTTTAAGGGTGTGTTATTATTCAGCTGCAGGGATTCATGAAGTCAAAGTGTGTGTTGGTGTTTTCTTACATTGGTGCATATTGCTGAGGAATGTGTAGTCGCCTTTGTGTGTATGCACTTTTTGTGTAGATTTCCTGCATAGTCATATCATCTGTGGAATATGGATGTCTGACCTTTTGCCCAAGTGTGTGTTTTATAGTGTATGCGCACTTCTAAGTGGTGTTGTGTGTTTTGAGGCTGTGTTTGTAGGTATGCATGACTGTGTGTGTGTGTGTGTGCGTGTGTGTGTGTGTGTGTGTGTGTGTGTGTGTGTGTGTGTGTGTGTGTGTGTGTGTGTGTGTGTGTGTGTGTGTGTGTGTGTGTGTTTGATGTCAGTGTTTGTATTCCCAGCATGTTTCCCAATCCAAGCACCCATCTGTGATTCAATGCAAATGTGTATGCCCATGTGCGTGCTTGTTAGTGTGTGTGTCGGAGTGTGTGTGTTTGTGTGTGTGTGTGTGGCAAAGCTGGGTAAATGGATCCTCTCCATCTTAATAGAGCTGAAACCAGGAGGTTAATGAGCGAGTGATGTTCAAATAGTGCCAAAGCACTTGAACCACATCCATCACAGGGTAAAACAGCTACGTACCCACAACATATTAATATATGAATGAAGTAGAGCCATCACAACATCTGGCTTTCACCTCATGATTATCATGGACAAAATTATCAAGATAAGGATAATATCAACAGGGGGTATTTGTTGAAAACCGAGGAGTTGGGAAACAAAATCAGTAAGATTACATTTCTGCTTCCAAGCAAATCATTTTTTATTTTTTATTTTTTCAAAAAATGAGAGAAGGGAGGTGAAGAGAGAGGCTGTGACCAGCATTTCCAGGAGGAAACTTTTTGGGTTTCAGGCAGTTCCTCTTTCATACACCATCTCTTCTGACATAGTTGAGGAGTTGAAGAGCTTTGCTTCGCAACAAGCAATGATTATTTCTTTTTTACTGTTAAAATTTGAATAAAGGGAACCCAATATTTTTCTGACAGCTCTGGGTTTATATGGTGACAACAATTTCTCATTTTGGCATCTTGTGTGGTTCTGTGCGATTTGGACAGCTACATGTCCGGCCTCCCAGCCTGTTGCACATTATGCCAACTCATTTATACAAACATGTTCAGCCTCTCTCCTGCAGCCTGTAGATAGATCACTTTCAGAAAGTGGGCTACAGGTCAGCACCAGATACCTGACATTATGTGCAGAATTTTTCTTCTATACGTTTTCTTCTAATTATCAATACAACATGGAAGTCCACTATGAAATAGACCTTTTTCTTAAAGTGTAAGTTACCATCCTCACTACCCAAAATGACAAAAAAAAAAAAAAAATCTCTAACTGAAGCTCTCTATTTTTTTCCTATTATTCCACCCTGTCAGGACTTTGTGGATCAATTTGTTCCTAATGTTTTTCTTACACAATATTTAGCTTCTGTTTCAATTACTGCTCTTAGAAACCCAATGTAGTGAGGTCCTGGGAGATTCCAGGCAAAAACACTCAATTCAATTTAATTTGCAAGAATGAACCATTTGGGAAGCTCACGTTTGGCAAAGCTACTTGTTTCAAATGTTTGATGCAGCAGACTGGGGTTAACTATGCATTCATACAATTTTTTATAAACATTTTCTGCAATTTCACCTCCGTCATGATGATGAGCTGAGGGTTGCATCATTTCATTGTGTACACAGCTGCGGAACAACAAGCTAATGAGCATGCTTGTGAAACACGCGAGTGCATTGTGAATACAGATGTGTTGCTTCTGTTTGCTGGAGATGTAATCGCGTTCAGGGCTGCAGTCTTTTATCCCTGAGTGAAAGCCCGTGTGTGCATCTGTGTGTTTCTGTACATGTGTCAGTGATGTGATCGTATATGGGTTGAGGCTTCCTTTCATGTGTTAGCTTACATCTGAAGCCTGAAGGAGAGATAAGCCCCAAGTGTCCTTCAGTTTCTACATCACCCTTTGTCTTTCCTCCTCTATGTCTCTTGAATTACTACTGAGGAAATCTTTTCTTATCCAGTAACAACGATTTACATCCTCAGTCCACCACACTGCCCCCTGCATCACGAACACCTCACTAATTATGGATCATTTCTTTCTAAGTCATCAGGCTTGAGAGAAGAGGAGGGGGAAGGAGTGAAAGAGAGTGCAATTTGTGCAGCAGAGGAAGAAAGACAGAGGAAGAGGCATGGCTGGTGTAAAAATGAGTCCTGCATCCCCACTATAAGCCATTCCGGTGTAATAGGCTTCCACATAGAGCTGGGATGATTCGCCTATTTTTAATGACTCTGCTACATCAAACGCTGAAGCTGCCAAAACACAGCACACACTTTCCGTCTATTTTTTTTCTCTCCTCAGCTCTTGTCACTCATTACTTTAACTTAAACTTCTTCTACCTTCCTCTGTTGTGCATCTGAGTGAGAAGAAGAGATTAAAAAAAGAGAATGGCTGGAGATTCCTTACTGCTTTAATATTTAATTTCTGGTGTCATTCAATCACTAAATATGACTCCTGAAGGTCAAAGCTTGGCTCATCACTTTTTCATCATCTTGCCCCTGCTGTTCTTCTCAGTACCTCTTTTCCTCTCTTCCCCCTTTTCCTCCATTTGTTTGATTTTCTAACACTTTTTAGCTCTCAACCTGTGCAAACCCCTATTCTCCTCATCTTTGAACATGTGCAGAAGCAGATAGCAGGGGGGTGGGAAGGTATGCGATGAGCTAATTTGACCATAAGAAAGTAAAATTAAAAACTCTTCAGCAAACTGAGAGTCTGGCTGAGTTGGGACAGTCACTGTGTCCAAAACAACAAACAAACAAACAAAAAAACAACAACAACTACCTGGAACAAATTGTACTAATGCACCTGAACATTGCACTACATGATTCTACCTTTTCTACTATTGGTCATGTCTGTTTGTCAAAAATGGCCCCAAAAACAGCAAAAAGAAGAGCAGAGTGGACCAGCAGACTCAGTCAGAGCTATTTGTCAGAGCTTTTGAAACAGCTTACTCTTTGTCACTTGCTCCCTCCTTCCATTTGCTTCCACTTTCCAGTTTCTAACCCGCTTTTTCACACATACTCTTGAACTCTCATCTATCAGTTTACGCTTGAAAAATCTTAAATTTGGGGAGAACATGTCAGAAAGTTTAGATGGTCCGCTCAGATGGGAAAGTCATACCATAGAACAGATGAAAGTTATGTGAGCATACTCGAAATTCAGAGTTGGTCACTACTGTAGATAACTGTTCCGTTTTGCTGCTGCTTACAGTTTATAACTATTACAGTATAACAACAGAGAAAACAATTGCTTTCTCTGAAAAGCAAAGTAATACAGGGGAACAAGTTTTAGAACAGAAATAGGGGTCTAAACAATGGTAAACCCATCATCATAAGAAAACGTTAGGACCTATAAGGCTTCACAAGAAACAAACATCATGAACTAAGACCAAAAGGATCAATGAAGTATGTGGTAAAATAAATAAAAAGCAAGAAACAATAACGAATGAACTAAAAGAAAGGAATTAACCAGTAAAAGAAGAGTGACCACAATAGTGTGAAAGAAAAGCAATACAGAACTATATCACATCTCTGATACGCTTTGTAACTTTACTTTATTATAGGTCTCATTTCTGGAGAAGCATCATGAAGAAACTTTTTCCTCCTTGTTCTTTTTCCATCCTTTTTCCTGATACTCTGCTGGAAACACATGATTTTATTAAGAAGAAAAAGATCCCCACTTTGGAGGGTTGACTTGTTTAGATATAGAGCTGATCACACTTGTCACACAGGGTCCTCTGTTAGTTCCACTTAATGTGGTGCATTAGTCAGTGACATGTGACATGTAAGGCATTATATACCTGAAATACTGATGCATTTCTGAATGTGCGGGCCATTTTGTTTTCATTTTCTACTTATTTATTTAATTTATTTAATCATTATGTGTGTGTGTGTGTGTGTGTGTGTGTGTGTGTGTGTGTGTGTGTGTGTGTGTGTGTGTGTGTGTGTGTGTGTGTTAATGTTTTTATTATTTATAAAGCTGTCAGACTGTTTGCTGGGCCCTCCATGCCTTCCCTTTCGTGTGCATACATGAAAAGCCAAGGCAGGGAGAGTAGCAGTAGTGGCAAGGAGCCCCAGGGTACAGAAAAGAGCAGGTATGAGTGACAATAAATTTACCATACACTGTCATATTCAGTCTCAGCTGGGGTGGAGGTGGGTTGAAAAGCAGCTGGCAGCTGATAGGCGCTCAAGTACAGAACAGCTTAAGTTCTCTGGGCCGAGCTTCACTTTAACCTACCTATAGCTTTTGAGATCTCAAACCAGGCGTTATTCATTGACCTTTTTTGTTTTGGTTGTCTAACCAATGGCAGCATATTGATTGGAACTGATATCATGACATATTAAAGAGGTACCATGATCATCCTATTTTGAAACATGGCATGCCACTGACTCACCTGCAGATTATACTTACTATTTATCCAAGTCCTGTTTTTTCTGTGCCACTATATAAACCAAATGTTTTTTTCAATGGCCATGCTTCCACTCAGTTCATTTTCCATCAGTATTGCAAGCAGATTATACTTTCTCTCCCTCTGACACCATTAGATGCAACTGTCTCTGCATCCCTCTCACTGTATGGTCTCTTTGTCTGCTAGAATAACCCCCTCCATCTCAATTTACTTACTACCCAGTCTATTGGAGACGCTCACTATCTGGGCCTCTGTACTTTGTCAAGACTGCTTTTATCATTCATTCCCATCTGCACTTAGTTACTTCTGTATACGACGATTGCATATATTACTTACTCTCCTGGTCTTATATAAATTTAAAGACACACATATGCCCCGTGGCTGCTTTGCATAACATTTCACTGCACATTTTATTATCTGGAGACATTCTTCTGAATTTACCATCTATCAACCTCGCTACAAACAGGCTGAATTAAACATTTCAGGATATTTCAACCAGGAAAACGTGCATCTTTTACAGGTTTAAAATGTAAATCAAGCCACACCTCGTGCAAGACTGCAGTGAAAAAAACACAAACATGTAAAATCAATAACTATGAGGAAGAGGACAGATTCCATTTCATAGATAGGTAATTAAAGGTCAGAGTGAAATAGCAGAGCAAAGAGAAAAATGCAAGTAATTAACTGACAAGCACATTGCATAATCAGCCATGTGTTCCCTAAATATCAGTGACTAAATGTCACACTGTGTGCACTGCTGAGGAATGATGAACCACTCTCCTCACTTCATAATTCATAAGGCCCAATAATCATTTCTGAAGTTTATTGCATGTTCTCGGTAACCCTATTAAACAAATATGCTGATGTAGTCATGCAAGTATTTAGCATTCTCGCAGGCGCGACGTTCATGAATTACACACTTATTTTACTGCAGCAAAGCCTACACCCTGACATTTCCGCAGTGTTAAATAATAGACAAAATGTTCTGTAAATTTATGTAATGTAATTTCTGCAAGTCCCTCACAGTGAACTGCTGAACTGTGATGCAGACTAGAAAAGATTAATTATTTTTGGAGCTTTTCAGCAGCTGCAAGTGTTCATTTTCATCCATTTGTGATAATACTGTAAGAGCTGATTACTGAGCTGCTGTTCATTGAGGCTGAAAACACAAAGATTATTTGATGTCTGTATGACTCTGTATAAGAGGAAGTTGTTTGTGTTAATGGGCTTGAACTCGTCACTTTATGCATTTCACTTAATGCATGGACTAAAGATAGGATATTATGGTTTCCCTATATCGTAAACACAGATAAAAAGTAGCAATGCTGGATGTTCATACTCAACGTGCAAATTTACAAGCTGCTACTATTTGTATGTTGTACAAATGCCAAAATCTGTCTGTAAACTGCTCAAAACTGTCTGCCCCCAAAAAAGCATGGGATCTTTAGGAGACTTACTGAAATGATGAAATTTGTTTTAAAGTAGTGGGCCTTAAAGAGCTGCTACAATAAAGCATTTCAGACAGAGGCTGGCAAAAAGGATTCTCTAAAACACCAGTGTGAGAAAAAAAACAAAAAACAAAAAAAAACTCATGTAAAGCTACAATGGAGATTCCAGAAGGACAGAATAAAGCTCAAAGCAAAGCACAAAATCCCCCCTTTTAGTATCTTGGCTATCAACTGTGTATCAGCTTTGATCATTTGAGATACAATGTGTACATGCACACAGAATTCTGGTGATTCACACTCTCCAGATTAATTTTGTAGCTTTGCTGCAGTCACACAAACACTAGTTTTACTGTACTCCAGAGAGCATGCTTTTTATTCATACAGCCAGGTTGTAACAAAAACATGAATATTGTAGCTGAACAAACATGTAAATTTCCAAAACATCTATGTTAAATGTATGTTGGCTCCATTTCCACAGACAGTATTAGTTTACAATAAAAAAAATTTGCAAAATGTGCACGTCATGTTGCTTGCTTCAGGAAACGTTTCAAATCTCTCAACATGCCGGTTGAGTTTCTTGGAAAAAATGCCTTCAATGACATAAAAATGATGACAAAAAAGAGAGAAGAGTTGTTAAATAAGGTGAGCTTTCCTCTAAACACGAGGTCACTTTCACAAACACTCGATTTCTGTTGTGCACTCATGCATCTTTTGTACATTCTAATCCCTATTCATCCTGGGAAGGATTTTGCTGAGCACATATTCTCCTTCACAGAACTGCTTTATATTCATACACTTACACTCAGTCAAACCTGGGACCTGCCCAGTACTACCACAGCACTCACCAGAGACAATTTACTCACTCTTTTTTTTGGTTCAGTTGTAAATGTTGATGACTTTTGAGAGTGTAAATCCGTTTTAGCCTCTAATGATATCTTTACCCAAACCATTTTTTTTTGTTTGTTTGTTTGTTTTTTTTTATTTTAATACGAGCTTCATTCAGGTCAGTTGACACAACAAAACAAAGCATCACCAATCACAGAGGAATATCTGGGTCAGTTGTGCATGCTTTGGCTTGGGATTTAAAACGTGATGTGAAAGAGAAGAAAGTGGAACAGAGCTGAGATATGCCATGTGCAGGAAGCTTTTAATCATGTTCATGTGAGTCCTTGGAATATTGCTATTCATGTTTTAAATTTTCAGGCTTATCTGTTTCACATACATAAACTCTGACATTAGAAATAATAACTGCATCTGCCGTGGAGTTTCTTGGACTGAAAGACTGTGATTAAAGAGTCTTTAAACAAATACATATCATATCTAAATTTGTATTCATGCTGACACAAGAGCAGGACCAGCACTTTTTTATAGGTCGTTAATTATATTTATATATTTTTATTTCTTATTTATTTATCTATTTTTGACAAGTGCTGTCAGGGGATTAAAAAATAATCAAAGTAATTACAGGATATGTAATTAATTTGAAATAAATTAATCAAATTAATCACATTTTAATCTCATATCTGCTTAAGGTCCCCAAATAAAGAATGTGAATTCAAGGACATTATAAAATAGTAGTGCATGGCAAATCAAATGAATACACGAAGAAGAAAGGATATGTAAATCCACATTTTTTTCAACATGCCAATATTAAAATGTCTGTGTTAACTGTCATTGGTGTCTAATGAGGCAGGGTCTGGCAGAGCTTGTCAATCAAAATCATGCTCGTAAACTACTGTGGGTGAGTGCGATGTTCCCTTTGGATGAGAGCTCAACATGGATATGGGGAGAAGATGTGAGATGACAGAGGCATCGCGAGACGCTGCTAGTCGGATAAGTTTAGGCAGCTAACGCTCAAACTGAGGATGTGTCACAGTAGTTCAGAGAGAAAGAGCGGCATGACCGTGAGAAAAGACCACAGAGATCACTGAGAGAATCAAAGGATGGAGCACCTGAGATGAACAAGATCAAAAAAGTATGTTTTGTCTATTTTTGGATCAAAAACAAGAAGAGAGACATGAAAGAAGAGAAAAAAATATTATTTGAGTTAATGGTGCGGTAATTTTCAATACCCATTTATTTGCGGTGTAATTAATGAATCTAATTAACACGTTAAAGTCACAGCCCTATATTTGACATAAAAACTGATTCTCCCCAGCTATAACCCCAGGATAACAGAGCTAAACAAGACATATTTTCATTCTTTGTAAAAACATGTGCCGGTGTAGACAGTGTTAGGAAATGTACATTTGGGTTTTACACTGTTTAGTCAACCAAGCAGTCTTGAAATGAACCATGCAGCAAACACTGTCCAACTCAAATTTGTATGCAACAGCTTTGGAGGGTAGAGAGCTTGCCGAGTCAGATGGCAGTGTGTTCAGAGCTCAAGACTCCCAATATCATTGACTCGACACATGGAAGGCGAGATAAGACAGACACCAGGCAAAGTGTGACAGGCTCAAAATAGACTGGCAGGTAAAGAGCAGATGGTGGGTATAAGTGGAGTCAAAAACCATACTTGCCCTGGGATGAAAAAAGCATCAACATAGAAAAGGACTAAAAAGCACATAACATTCTCAATTTAAAAAAGACTATCTAAATAAGACCAGGGGACCTGTAATACCCAAATATGCAGGCTGTTTTGAAAAGGTGGGTTCTGAGTCAGGTTTAAATTAATGGAGTGAGTTTGAGTGAGCTCTTGAGCAGTGGCTCCAAAAATAGGATACAAAAAACATGATGTGGGGTCGTGAAATGCCTTAGAGAATCAAAAACAACTTATAATTTTGTATTCTCTCCATTATGGTAGCAATATAAACAAAAAAGAGGTTTAAGTTTCTATAAAACCATGGAAACAGGAAGTATTTGATCTGTTTTCCAGATTTCTTTGTTACAACCAGACAAAGCCTACATCAGTGGCACTATCAGTGAACGGAGCAATATAGGAAACACAAGTATTTGTGCAGTCAGTCTACATTTTTACCAATCAATCAAAATTAGTATCTTAGGTTGTTTTTTTTTATTTATTGTGGATTGTACCACTATTCTGTGGCACTCAGGTCATTAAGTTTGGAATCCCCTCCTCTAGAGGGTTGGACAGCAGAGTCAAAGGGTCTGGTCCCAATGTACAGTACTTGGTCCCGGTGATGGAGGTCAAAATGTTGGTATTTGAAGGTCCAAGGAGTAGGGAAGTGACATTAGAAAGGGTTATTTTATTTTATTTTTTTTTTTGGGGGGGGGGGGGGGGGGGGGGGGGGGGTGTTATCTGGTTATTTATATATAGGTCAGGACCTAATTGTGTGCCACTGTGAGGGTTGAGTGAGGTGGCCTTTGAGGTAAGAAGCTCCTGTGGTGCATAAGTATAGTCCAACATTTCTAAAGTTTTTCCCATCAGGAACATGTTAATAAAAAAAACATTCACACACATCAGTCCTGATCTTCCTCATCTTCCAACTGGTGCATTTTGTTTTTTAACTCTTGAAATCTAAAAGAAAAAAGGTCTATTACTCAGTCACCCTCTGAAGGCTAGAAGAATCAGATTTTTAGAGCATCTTGCATGTCGGCATCCAAATACAGCACCCACACTCACTCTTACGCCTAATTCACACATAAAGCGTGAGCACCACCATACTCTATGCGTACTTATAAACCATTTTATTGCATTCACAGTCATTGCTTTCACACAGCATGTGCTACAGTCCACCTGCGGCGTTAGCCACTAATGGCTGCTCGGGGCTGCAACCCTATTTTTTTCCGAGCTTCGCTGCAGAAACGCGTCAATCTCTGAAAGACAGCTCATACCAAACGGGAAAACTGACACGAAAACAATCAGAGTATTCAGTCATTTCAAAATATAGCACCACCATCTCCTTCAGATCATAAATTATCCTTGTTTATCAAAACTATGTTACTGGGATGTGGCCAGAAGCATTCAGCTGGTCAGATCAAGATGAAATTCAACATTATGAACGAGGAAAAGTTAATCTTGGAGATGGACAGCTTCATAATTCTAATACAACACAACACTTTTTTTTAATAAGGACACCAATAGAAAGGAGAAGGCATGGACAGACCTGCTGAAGCTATGGGAGGGCTTGGTGAGTTAAACATGCTAATTGATTACCATGCAAGTCACTGTTATGGGTGTAATTCCTGCCAAAACATGTGGTCCTCCTGTAATCTTGTCAGATCACGTATCCAGCTGCTATGAAGTGCGCTGCACTATGCTCCAGAGATACATCCAGTATGAGCTGGTGTGCACCCCCTAAATACCGGCCCTGAGCAGAGCAGCACTTACACTGTTTGTGTGAATTAGGGGTTAGTCAACCAGCAAGGAGACTGAGCAACTTCAGAGGCCTTTCATGGTAGTCTAATTTCTGACAGTCATACTGAGTACTGTGGTCACCATGTCTTCTCCTGTGCTGTTTGTGTGTGAAAAAGGAGGATGACATACTCACTGTGAAGCAAATTTACCTCAGGGCACCAGTACAGAAACCATGACCTTGATGGTTTACACATGCGGGACGGAAATCGTTCTTACAAAATTGTTTCAAATCATAGCAGTGCAATGCCAGCACCTTCTAACCATGGGCTTGGTATCCTGCATTCTTTCAATTGGTAATGAAAACACTGACACAAAACCCTACAGCACAGCAGCACACATGCAAATTACAGTGATTATTACACAGCTTTATTACCATACTTGTACTAAACATTATGCACAGTGAGATCCATGCAATTCCCCCTTTTCCAATTTGTATCTTCCTCTGTGCGTGTTCATGAAAGCGTATGTGTCCATTAATCTGGGTTGTTACCTACAGAGAAGTTGCTGGGAGTTGCAGGATGGCATCCATAAAACAAGCCAGAGCCTCATTAGCGTGACAGCTCAGAGACAACATTACTCACACCTCACTCAACCTCTCTCTGTTTTTCTTTCACCGTCCTCCATCTCATTTCCCTCTTTATCCCATGTTTCTGTCAGGTCTTCCTCACACATCCTTTCACACAGACACAACCTGTCTGTCTTTCTGTGTCCTATCTGCCTCACAAAAAGATGACTTAGCTTTCTGATAGTGTCACAGTTAATCACAGTCTGACTATACCAGTCATTAGGGGAAGCTCTAAAGCTTTTTGGGGCTTCACAGTGAGTAACTGGTTATAAAGTCAGATTTTATGGTGGCAACCTGTATTGGATAAAATCTCAACATTTGGCACAAAATCCAACCAGACAACATCAAACCTGAACGAGAACAACAAAAACAGCCCAGTCCTTTTCCCAAAGCCATAACAACACAGGAAAATTGATTCAAACCTCTGCATGGGTCACAGCTCAAATTGATAAAACGCTGTCCAGTGATCTGGTCAGGAAATCGGTTTTTATCCACCGTTGCCTCAGACTACAACTGAATACATGCAAAATCAGCTGATTCTGTTGCCATGAGGGATTTTTGAATAGGTCATTTTGTAGCTGTCTTATCAGCCAGTGATTGATGTAGCCCTTAGAAAGAAACATCTGCGTTCCTGTGGCCCCCTGAGGGAATCACCTTTAAGCTGATGTGTGCTTGAAAAGTGCTCCTCAAGCTTGTTACACACCTCTCTCTCATTCTCTCAGGTCAGTGACGTTTCAGACAGAGGTGCTTTCATAAAAAGGCAAACACTGGGGTGAAGCCAAATTTTAAAGTGAAAGATCATATCCACATTAAGTTGAATGTGCATATGTATTCTACTAGAAATTGCCTGGTTAGTTCAGTTTTTGTAAGGCAGTCCCTGTAAAACATGACAGAAAAGTACATGTGTGTCATTGATTATGATGAGGTAGCATTTATATGGCAGATTTACAAATGGCAATAGGCAAATAGAAAGACATGGGTAACATCATACATAAAAAGTGAATGCTGCAGTGTGCATGTCCAGGTGTTGAACAGTGTGCTAGCCCTGTGTCAGTATATCTGAGTGGTACAGCAGTGGGATACTGGCTTGATTATGTTAGAAAGCATGATATTTGAAGAGAAAATGTGGAGAAAACCTCACACCCTGAGGCTGCTCCAGAGCATCCCAGCACTGGGCCTGTATGACTGCGTTCATATGACTTATGGTGGTCATTTGCTTCATTGCAGCAGTTGCTGCTGCTGGAGAGTTTAATATCTCTCGGTTCTCCATTGCTTGGTGTGGACCACCTGCATGTTCAGTACTGTGCCTTTGGTGATGCATTTGGCTTGAAGCAATGCAAATAGAAAATGTATTATGAGAGAGGGTTGTGTTCTTCCATATAAGGAAATGTCTGGGATGATGTATAGTTTAATGTGCCTCCTTCAGTAAGGCTTATAAGCCATCCTCAGTGATGTGTCACCTGGAGCCATGCAACCTTGTTCACTTTCTACAAGAACCCAACTATCTTAAGGGTTGGTGAGGCTCTTAACTATGAATGTTTGCTATTGTGTCAAGAGAAAATTTGAAGGATCACCCAAGGTGTCAGCAATATTTGTACACACCATAGAATGTAAAAAAAAAAAAAAATGGACGTCCGCTTGCTCAGCTCCAAGTGAGGTCTCCACAAAAACTGCTCCTCCTGGTGGCTGGCTGTAGTATAGGTTAAAAAAATCTGGCTTTCCAGTTAATCCAGAAGGGCTGTGGTCAAACTTTGAAAAATTTAATACTCCTCGTAGAAATGTTTCTATCGTCTGATTGTTATGGCGATTTGAAGATATCATTTGGCTGTCTTGTACTGAAGTCCTCTTTTTTCTGAAAAGTTTTGTTTTCATTTGTTATACCAGGTAAAAAACGAGGCTTTACATAACGTTTAACGATGATTGACAGCTGCCATTCTCGTGTATTTTTTTCAAACAAAAATAATTATTATTTTTGTTTGCTCCACTCAGATTCTCCCAGAATCACTCATTGTCTCTACTGCGCAGACTCTGGCTGCACAACTGTAGATTGGCTGCGCCTGTGACTGGGGTATTTTGGCTTCAAAACTGTACAATGATAAATGGCGGAGCCACACTGTCCACTCTATATACTGTCTATGGTACACACACAATCTATCAACCCTAACAAAGGGTATTTAAAGCAACAGTCACCTGAAAAAACAAGAATCAATTTGTGGTGAAACAAAAAGTCATCATGACCTTATTCATTTAACTCCTACTAGTTTCTCTCCCTAATTCATAAAAAGCCTTGATAAAAAAAGAAAGCAGGAAAAAAACAACAAAGTGTGACTTGATGACCTTGAAACTGAACCTTAACATGCTGTTTTGTGCAGCTCTATGAGTCAGCAGTGAGATTTAATCAAATGCTGGGGGTGAGGGGGGGGTTTGAAAACTTGAAGGAATACGCTACACTTTGCTTGCAAGACTTTAGCAGCTTCCCATTTTCTTATTAAACTGTATGTATTTGTTCTGCCAGTATAAAAATGAAGATGACTGATGAATAAATGATGAAGACTGTTACAAGCTTTGCAAGCACCACTGGGGTTTACCTTCGTTTTGATGTCTAATTATCTGATCATAAATGCGATCGCTTGAAATGCGTCACATCTGTACACAGTTCAAGCAGCTACAGTAGGAAATGGTGGATTTTCCCTTTGCTGTACATTAAAAGGTTTTTTTTTTTTTTTATGTGCACAATAATCCTCAGGTGTGCTGGCCAGAAGAGCATCCCTGCTGCTGATAGAGAACATCTTGTACTCACATGAAAACACACACAGTTCTTCTTACAGATCTACAGTTACAGCAGGTATTTAATGAGCACAGCTAGGCTGGGGGCAAGTCAATTAAATGAGAGGCTTTCCCCTTGTTTTCCAGCTCTATTGAATCGTTTTTGTATCTAATAGGGCTGGTTTTAATCCGCACCTCAGTCTGCTCGTTAGAGATCTGTCAATATGGATCTATCAACTTATACGTGCCCTTCTTCTTCCTTTCCCATTCAGTTATCTTGCTCCACTGGTTGAGCTTTGATCATGGTAGTGAGTAAATTGCTCCTCTTTCTGTGTCTTAAACAATGTTTTATAGACTTGAATGCTGCTGCCTGCTCAGAAAACTATAGCAGTTCTGCTACTCACCATTTTTGCTTATTTATTTATTTCCATTTTGCTAGCAACGCATGGCTGCATTAAAGCGCTTCAGCAAGGGATCATTTAATATGCCTAAGCAAATAACAGCACCAGTCAGACAGATTTCCTCTGTGGATATGATTTGAGGAAACTTTTACACAGAAAGATAAAAAGCTTGGAGCATACTGGGGGAAGGAAGCACCTGATAAACGCTTCACCAGCTAATATTGTGCTACATTCTATGCTCTCATTAGCTTTATAAAGGAGATATCAAGGATTATAGTTAAGAAACACTTAAGTACAGGATGTGACCAAAAGACTTTGTTAATTCTTGTCTTTTCTCTAATCATCTTATTTCTTGCAAACCTCAGCCTTGGTCACCCGACTATATGAGACAGAAGAGAAAGATCAAAAAGTCCAGTTTTCTCTGGGACAGTGTGCAGTTGGAATAAAAAAAAGCCAGGAAACAGATTTTTCTCCATAAAATAAGGGGTATTAGCCTTTCTTTAATGTCTGTCCCTTTTCTTCAGGCACTTAAGCACTGTTGACGTGCGCAGTTTTTCTTTAGCCTGATTAAAATCATTACTCTCCACTCATTAATTAGAGATCCCAACTTCTCTGTTTCATGGACACTAAATAAAGCGATCCCATAAAATTGTGCATGCATCAGGGATTTAATCTGAATAGAACCATTTCATGCGCCCAGAGTGTTTATGTTGGTCTAGGCAGCCCCCCCACCCACACATTTTTCACACTACTCCCATCTGGTCCTATACAATTCTAACATAAACCATTCTTGAGGAAAGGAAAAACATTTTTCCTGAAAGGGCTGATTCAGGCAAGTGTGTTCCCTATGAGTTTTATTCCATGGCAAATTTTACATTGGTTGGCTATTTTTCTCACCGTAAAGGGTCCATGTAAACATGGCTCAAGAGTAACACAAGCATGTCCATGGAAAAATATGGCATCTCTAGCAGAGGGAGGAAATTACAACCTTTTCTACATCTGCATCCTGAAATAATTTATTGAATATGCTTCAACTGATGCAATTATTATTTTCCAGCTCCTAACAAGTAAACTTAGTACCAAAACGACATCTAAGAATAGTACCCTCACCTGCAACCACTTTCACCCAGGTCACCGTGCAAAGGGCGCTTACAAAGCATATGTTTGTGCCACATCAAAGTCAGCCATGCTGCTGCTACTGGTTACGGCTATCAGCTCTCACCATCTGCTGCTCTACCTTACATACAGCAGCCAGACCTCCAGCCTGTCCGTCTGAATGAACATAAAGGGTGATCAAGCCTTGGACACCAGAGTTCAAGTCTGTACAGCTGAGTTAGGCTGTAGATCCGGCTGTCCTAAGAGCAAAGCTTAGAAACATAAATCCGTGCTAAATCTGGTCACACAGTAAGATGTACATATTTCATTTAAATTTAACACAGTAAAGTGCTCCCAACAACTGACCAGATCTTGGTCCCGTTAACCTATGGGTAATACTCAATTCAAGCATCCAATTTCCCCTGCTGATAGCTCCACAGTAACACCAGACGGATGTGTTGTAATTTAATGGACCATGGCATGCTTTAATTATATTCTCAGCAGAAACAATGTTTCCATGGTTTCATATAATTGACGGGACAAGAAACGGTGAGAGGTCCAATTTGTCTTCTAAAGTTACTAGAAACCACAATAGCATTCACACTATGTCACTGTGAGTCCTCAAGGTTCAAAAAAGTACATACGTAATTGGCTCAAAGTCCAACAGTGGTAGAGTCTTGTTGTTTCAGTGTCGTTTCATGTCTAACTGTTGAAGAGGGCAGTCTCAGGTCATAACATATTCAGCTCGTGGATTCCTGAGAGAAGCACTCACCCAAACCTCATCAACGCACATTGATTAGAGAGGAAAATGCATTGATCTGAGGAGGCATGTGATGGCATGCACACATGGACACACAAAGATCCATGCATGTAAAGACACTAAAGATACACAAACCAACAGGGAGGAGCACTAACTGTCAGAGGTCAGGTAAATTTGAGCTGTCAGTGATTATGGGTTAGCCAATGCCTCCTATCAATACCTGTTAATTCTGCAGAAATCATTTAACATGTTATTTCCCCTGAGGTTGAACACTGGCGATGTTTATCCTAAAGGTAAAAAAAAAGAAAAAGCTATCCTTAAAATAAAAAAAGCTACATGTGGTCAGTCATGATGTGACTAAAAGCAGGCTTGATGGCTAGCAAAGAGATGGCTTTGGTTAATTTGATTTGATACCAGTCAGTGGAATCTTCACAACAACTTCATCTAGCTAGTAATAATAATAATAATAATAATAATAATAATAATAATAAATAATATGTTCTGTTTGTGTTACACAACATCTTCCCATGATTTGTTTCATTTGAATTATAATTCACCATATATATTGAACCTGACTTTTAACAACACTGGCCACATCAGCTTGAGCATCTATGCAAAATTTCTGTCCAAACTGAACTTTGTTTAAACTCATTTTAAGACAGTATTATGCGCAGGCACGATCATGGGCTGTGCAGGTCCTTTACATTCCCACCATATAGAAGCCTTCCCAGATTCACTTGAGATTTTAAGAAGCTCCCTTTTTGCAAGTCTGACTTTGTTTCATTGATTTCTAATCATTGGCTTACTGGGCAAAGTACTGATCTCTGCCTTTATCAGCAGAAAATTGTGGGGTGAGGACACAGGCAGAGGGAAGAGTTTCTACAGATATTTCATCTCAATACAAGGAAATAAAACATTTTAAACCTCTTTTCTACCCACATGACCCTCTTTAGCATCGCATGAAGCTAAGTGAAGTATGTTGTTGAAATGTTTGTATCCTAAAGTCTACAACAAAGCAATTTAACATTTAACTTGTATGTCCTGCAGATGGTGCACCTTGACCAGCTGGTTGAAGGTCCTGCATAGTTGGACTATTGAGTAAGTGCAAAACTGGTTAGACTGCTGATGGGTGCTCCCTTTGGTACCACATGGTTGTGCTGACTAGGTGCCCAGAGTGAGCAACTAAAAGGTGTGTAAGACAATGGAAGCTCAACTCAGGGTGGTTTGATTCCAACCTGCGGCCCTTTGCTCTATGCTATTCCTCACCCTATCATACAGTTTTCTCGTTTGAAATATTTACATCTATTATTATGAATAAAGAACACAGATAACCTCTGAAGACCCATATGTGGTCATTACATTTCTGCCTCTTAGACCCATGATACTTCATTTTTCCAAAAGTTTGACTGATTAGCCACATTTAGGGACACTGCCACATCATGTTTGGTGAAATCACAACATTGCACCCATTTTAGGAAAAAAAAAACCTGACATATTTAAGTACAATAACACTACTAACAAACAACTCATAGAGAACTCATAACACAAATAATCAAACTTCCCTTACAAATACGAAGTTTGGTTATGATACTTATTGGCTCTTACTTATCCCATATAGCAAGGTGAATTAAAATTACATACCAGACAAAAGCTCGGGTCCCAAGAGGTTAAAAAAGCCTTGACTCAAACTGGTTCTCAAAACCAACCCTCCAGTTCAACATCATAATATGGCATTAGGATTCATTGTATATCATGGTGATATCATAATGAACAACATAGCTGTTTACTTTACAGAGCAATTGTCATGATATTAAAGCTGGAAAATGAAGCCCTTCTTCTTTTTTTTTAATAAGCTTCTCAGTTATCTGACAATTGACTTATCTGAGTGCTGATCAACATCAAACATCCATGATCAACACTTGTTTGCCAGTTTGGCTCCAGTTCTGTAAAATTATGCTCAATACCCTGAGTATAAATATACCATTATTTACTTTTTGAGGTTTAGATTTTTATTCATTTATTTATTTTAACTTTTTGAGCTTGAAAGGTTTTTCAGATCTTTTATTCTCTTTCTAGCACAAACTCTGGTCCCAAACCGGGCAAAATTTATTGATTTCAGGGAGAAAATGTTGGTTTTTATGTGACTGAGCTTTCTTGCATTCTGTTTTCAAGTACCTCTTGGCAGTCCTCATTTCTATGAAAGTGCACAACTTCATATCCTCACAGGGTACCATCTAGACTGTGCCGATGTGTCTAGCTTAAATAAAAAAGACAGAGCCAGACATGAGGTATGTTCATGCATTTCATCAGCATGTCTCTAACACCTGTTGCAACTTTTGCTACAGAAAAAAAGACTGAATAGAGTTAAGAGAGAGGACAGCGTGTGTATGAATGTCATTACTTAGCTGGCACTTCTGCCTATTGTGTCCCTGAAGAGGAGTATTCCTCACAGCAGGAGAGGAGAGGTGGGTGGCGTGTATGATGGCCTGTTTGATGGAAAACAAAATGAATAGAGTGGAGGATGTGGTGAAAAGAGAGAAAGCAGGAGAGATGAGTGCTTATTCAGAAAGAAACCCACGCACACACGTTCACAGAGGAGAAGAAGAAACTGACGTTTTGGTGGGAAGAAAAATCAATTTACAGGACTGTCGAAAAGTGAAGGAGCTTCCCAGAAAATTACATTTTGTCTTTTCATTCTGCAGACAACAGTTCTTTTCTCGAGGAGGATGAAATTACATATTTGGGCAGTTTTGGAAAACAAAACAAAAAATTCAAATATAATTTGGGTTATAACCCTACAGTTAGGGTTGTTGTCATATTTAAATTTGAAAGCACAAGTCCAACAGATCTGTTCATGAGTAAGATGTAAACTTATTTCTTTTTGGAAGGTAAACTTCAGAGTGAGAAAAGAATTCTAATATAATCAACTATGGCAGATAAAGAGAGGAAGAGCAGAAGAAAGCAAAATGGGAGTGTGCATGGGCTAAAACACAGGTTAAGCTGTTTGGGATAATGTTCAGTACAACCCACATGCAGCAGTTACACTGCAGTGATCTGCTTAAACTTGAGAGCTCATCAATAAAAAGGAAAAGTCAGGTTACATTAGATCTGCTTTGTGAGGTTGCAGTTGGCAATCATGCCTTGGCAGGAATCAGATCTTAACCACAGTGGTTCGTAGAGTTCATTAGAAACATGGTTTTTAAGATTAGCTTTTCCAGATTAACCCTACTGCTCCTTTCAGATTTTATCATTTGATAACTTATCTTTTCAGTTAAAAATGGAATTGAATCTGAGAAAACTGCTGACGGAGGACTAACTCTGAAACCATAACAAAAATAACTTCATATGAGGCGCTCTAAGCTCCTGTCAATCTTGGCGTAACAGACTAAAATGCAAAGAGAAGTTATTTGTCTGGGTTCATCGACTAAATCCAAATGAAGACTGACTGAAGTATTTATTTAGAGGATTTTAAGTCAAGCCAGATTTGTGGAACTAATTAAGAACTAAAGTTTGTGTGGAGAATACATTTTGATGTACAGTGAGACTGAAAAACCTAATCTGTGCCACTTGAGATGAGAAAAAAAGGCAGAAAGAATTTTCTTTGAGTTGAAAAATGAATTTAGCACACAAGAAGAGGCTGCTTACAAATATGAATCATCAGCCAGTTTATACACCCAGGAGCTTCATCAGGATGTTCATAGTTATGTGAATGATCTGTTCACAGAAACCTGTTATTGATTATTGTCTCGAGTATTTTGAAGTGTACCTTAAGATTAAGAAACATCTCTGTGACCTCCTGAAGCCATGACCTGCTTTTCATTTTAAAGCCAGGAATCCACAAGTTTTTGCAGTCAAGTGGCTTTTGTGAATTTATCTTGAAACACAAGACAAAAAAAGTACATGCTCTTGTATGAGCCCCATCTACTGTGCAGTCTTTTATGATTCAAGCTGGCAGTTCAATTCGAAAAGTGACAGACTGAAAGTGCAAACCTCTGTAGGATCCTGCAGAACCAGGTATTTTTCTAAATGCAGTCATTCACAGCAGTGTCTAGCACTTCTGTCGGGTCACAGAGACACCAAACTGTGAGAGGAGGAAAAATATTTATAGCACAACTTTGAGCATGATCTGTTTGTGCCATCCCTACGAGGCTTGTTTATCCTGTTAAGTGCAGTGATGCAGGCACTTGCTGGGAAATCTGCCTCAGTTTTGACACCATTTTATCAGGTAGGGAGTGTGGTACTTTTTAACGTGTCTGTCTGACTGTCTCCTACATCCCAGACACTTCAGTTTTACTTAATGTTCAATCTTACAGTTGCAGCAGGAAGGGCGGATAGCCATAAATTTATGCTCTCACACTCAGTCACATGTGCACACACATTCAACCCCAGATCAGGATTTAATGCACTCTGACATCAGTGCTGGCATAAATCATGAATTCAGAGGGCTATTAGCTGGCAGTGTGACCCCATGTCAAAACAGCTGTGTGGTTATGTGCTGGTGAACTGACACAAATGAGACTCAGAGTGCCGTTTAACAAGGCGGCACAATACAAAAACAAACTGTTTGGGTCAGTTCATTATTCGCAAGGTTAAGGAGGTCAGTCCTCCAAACCTCATCAGTGATGCCAGATGAATGTTAAAGACACAGAGTCAAAGAGAGGCTGCCCTGAAAGTGGACAGCAGCTATCCTAATGACTTCTCCAGGGTCCTCCTCTCAAGAAGTCAGCTGTCAGATGGTGTTGAGAGACGGGTGGTGGAGAGTTGCGCCGATATGCTTGAGTAGATCTTGTTTTTGTGAAACACGTCATCGTAGATAGACTGGGCACGGTGAGCGTTGTTTAAAATGTTAAATTAGAATGTCAGTGTTGAATCCTGAGTAGTTCATTCACTGTTCCTTAGTTTGTCATACAACTCTTAAATTCTGAGATTTTAACTGGGATTTCAACAGTTATTCCAATTAATTGGCCTTTAGAAAAAACGGTATTGGTAGTTAATTGCTGAATTCCAGACAACACAGATGGTTTCTCAGTGCACTAGTTTCTGGCATACCAGCCATATAATAGCAATGCACAAGGTAACGCCCCTGTGTTTGGGTATTTAATAGTGTTCATTTCTCAACATGTGAGTAAAGAGTTTTCCGCATAACAAATTAAGTAAGACTAAGTTACTCTGCTGTGGATCACTGCTTGTTCTTACAATAAAAGGCTGCTCCAATCAAGTTTAGCAAGATTTTTTGCTGTTTTGTTTTGTTTTTAAATGGGACTAGATGAGAAGTGTTTAGATAAATTGGACGGAAATGGTGATGGTGCCCAAATTACACCCCAAAGAACACCAATGCCCTACTCATGGGTGTATTTCAGCCTAGTTAACCTTTCCTCAGCAACTTTTAAGTAATGGGATGGAAGGAAAGACCTCGTTAAGGGTCTGCTAGCTCATTATGCTTACCGCACTAAGGTTATACACTTAATCACCCCAGAAAAAGCAAACCACTGCACATCCAGTGCATCAAAACATTGCTGCTGTTTCTGCTCTGTGTTTTTTTTTCTTTCTTTTTTATTAAACAAAAATAATGTCTTCTGAGATCAAGCTGTAGTCATTTGATTCATCTTTGCTCAATCTTTAGGCTTATCAAAATGTAAGGGTACACTATAGGATGACACAGCTGATTTTGGGCCAAATCTAGACTTTAAACAAAATACAGTAAAGGTCAGATTCTCTGATGGTTGCAATGATTATCTTGTCAGATTTATCAATTGCGTGAGATGTGTTAAGAGCAATCTTACATTCCTAATTTACTTGGAAACTGAAAAGCAGTTACACAGATATTTAATTGTAATTATTTCACATGCTCAATACTTATGATCAGATCCTGTTATGTAAGGGGAACCCTGAGGGTGGCTACGCACTCACTTTGTGGATTGCTAAGTGAACTGAAATAAACGCTCTGAAAGGAAGCTGACTGGAGATGGGAGTACAAGAAAGGCAGCCTTGAAGACAAAGAAATACATTTCTTCTTTAATGGATGTTCCAGGTTGCTAAAAGTATCTAGCAATAAAGCACTTAGCTTGGAAACCATACTGTAGCCTGCCATGTTTGTTTACACTCAAATTTTATTTGACAGTTGAAGATTTTCCATTATCTATACATAGTGTAAAATGAATGTGGTTATATATTTTTAAATGTCAGGACCATATCTTTGGTGACTGAATTTTACATTTTGTTGTCACTTACTGACACTGTGAGAGGCTTGAGTTGGACTTGCAACTGCACTGTAAAACTTGGATGTCATTTGGATTTGTCTCTCAACAACTTGAGACTTGGATGTGTGACCAAAGACTTCACGCTTTGCTTGGACATGAATAAGTGACTTGTGCAAAGCAGTGAGTTCATAGAAGGGGAATCAATCAAAATCAAGGCTAGAGAAAGAGTAAATTCCATGGACTGTAAAAAAAAAAAATGGACATCATCTTGCTCAGCTTGCAGTGAGGTTGCCACAAAAACTGCTCCCCCTGGTGACTGGCTGCAGTATAGGTTAAAAAATACGGCTCATTCCAGATGGGCTGTGGTCAAACTTTAAAAATTTAATACACCTCATAGAAAATCTCACGTCCGATTGTCGTGGTGGTTTGAGGATATCATTTGGCTGCCTTGTATTCAAGTCCTCTTTTTTCTGAAAAGTTTCATTTTCATTAGTTATAAGAGGTTAATAACAAGGTTTTACGTCACATTTAACGATGATTGACAGCTGCCGTTCTCGTGAATTTTTTGGGGGGGATTGTCAAATATGTCAGGAGGTAGAGTCAAGACGTGATTAGTCTCTCAAAAGAAAAAAAAGAATTATTTTTGTCACCCAGCTCCACTGAGATTTACCCAGAATCCCTCACAGTCTCTACTGCTCAGACTCTGTCTGCACAAGGGCTACCAATGGCTGCGCCTGTGATGGGGGTATTTTGGCTTCAAACCTGTACAATGTGAAATGGCGGAGCCAAGCTGTCCATTCAATATACAGTCTATGGTAAACCCTGTGCGGTCCCTTGACTTGCTCTGAGGTACTTGTTTCTTGATTCATGCTGAGCACATTTTTGTTTTGCTGAGTAAATTAATAAAACAATTTTTGGTTTCAGTCCTATCCTTCAGCTACCTCTAACACATTTCTGACCCAGACATGTGAATACTGATGGACACTGAAACTGTAAATCATCTGAAATAACGCATTGACAGCAGAATGGGCTCTACTGGCTTCAGAGCAACACTGTGGCTCCCTGCTGGGTCTCAGTGTCAGTTAAATGTCAAATATGGAAATGCTACTGCAGACACTATTCTCTCACTCTCTGATTAGACTGTAATCATGAAGTGCATCAGCTATAATTGTACGTGTCAACTAAATTTTTCTATTATGAACGCAGTCACTCATCCAGCTTAATCAGTGACATTCTCAATGAGGCTTTCTTGAATGTGATGACTGGAAATACTCCAACTGGAGGCTGATGGTGCTGGAAAAGGCACACAGCCTTGGATAAGCCTGACCTTTGCATTGGCGGATGTGAGTAACAAATACACACTAACAGCATCAGAGGTGTGAGTATACTCATACACAGACTGCCAGAAGATGATTTATGGCCTGGGGCTGCTTTTGCAAAAAAAAAAAAAAAAAAAAGGTAGCAAATTTCCCTGAAAGCCATGTATTGGCACAGCATCCAAACACTTGTTTCGTGTAGAGAGAAGGCCAGTGCAATGAGGAATGAAAGATGATAAGAAGGTGCAATATTGGAGTCTCTTTCTCAGTAAGAGGAAGAATGAGGGGACATTTGCAAATATGAAAGCTCATAAAATTGAAAAATAAAAATGACTTTGCACATATTCTTCTGCTCAGTGAATGTTTTCAATGAAATTGCAGTCAGTGTTGACTTTTTAAGCTGCTGGATCACTGTGGGTTATTCTTTGCTTGATGGCATCAAAACAATTTTGGTTTGTTCCTGCAAATTCCTATAGAATTGAGAATTTTATGCCTACAGTGAACTGTTTCTAAAAAGAAGTGTACCGTATATGGAGTATTTGAATATTAAGAGTGAGTATGTCATGTTTTGTATGAGGGATGAAAAGAGGATCGCGCATCTCTGATCCCAACTAGTACAAAAGAAACAGCCGAGGTTATAGCTGACGCTGTTCCTTTTTTTTCTCTCATGTTTGAACACAAGGGACAGAAACAGAGACACTTTTAAAAAAAATACAGGTGTCGAGACAGTTCAGCTGGTGCCAGTAATGCTGAAGAGTAAAAATTTGAAGGCTGCTATCATCTAGGGGTGACAGTGGAGTGTAGAAAGGGTTAGTGTAACATATTTTGTGACGCAGTGCCGCAACTACCAACTTTCATTACATGGTAAACATGTAAGTCACAGACGCAATATTTATTTGGCAGTGCATATCTAGGGTTCATGTAATCCTCTGCAAGCACTAAGTGTTTTAGATGGCACGTGGTATGTCTCACCTGTACAGGTTTAGATGGACAAAAATGCTCTACAGTCCTTTATTTGATCAAGCCTTGTGTGTTATGTCAATTCATCTTGTTCCAAGAAGGCTGATGGTGATATAAGGTGTATTCCACATAATGTACAAAAACAAGGATTTTATAAACTGTACTGGAAATGTGACAAGAAAGAAAACCTTGAAAAGAATAAGAATGGCTGAGTGCAATACTGAAAATAATGGACACTGTGTGCTCATACGGTTTAACATTATGCCCAGCCTGCCTGGTGCAGTGCGGCTCAAGCTTAATGGACAAGAGGAGGAGAGGTGATGTGAAAAAAATGTGAGGAAAGATGGCAAATGAAAAGAAAAATGCCAGAGGCTATGAAGTTTAAAGTACTCTGGAACAAAAAAAGAGACAGGCTGGTAGAGGAGGATGAAAGAGAAGGAAGGTCAAAGAAAGGTACATTGAAAAACTAAGCGGTGACAGAGAGACAAGAGGCCGTGGACTTTGATAGACTATTAGTGCTGAGAGGAGCCTCTTGTAGGAGATGCACCGACTGTATGGGCAATTTGTTGCTGGTGCAGAGTGAGAGGGCTCAATTTACCTGTCAAACACACACATACATTTATGCCCAGATATGTTTTGTCTATGTGTGTCATATCTCACTCCAGGAGTTTTGTTTTACCTTTAAAATTGGCATCTCACCTACAATTATCAGGGGACGCATGAAATGTGAAAAGACTGACTTTAACAGTAAACAAATATTTATCAAACTCAAGTTTCAATGATAAGGTTTGTTGAATTTTAAAAAGTTTATTTTACTTTTGCAAAGAAAATTGGTGTTGTGGAGCTTTGGTAACAAAACATTCTAACAAGGTTTTTGTCCAGGTCCAGTGACTGAAATTATCTGCTGACATGTAATCAGCATCTCTCTGTTTGCTGAAAGCCTCCTTTCCTGCTTGGTTTTCTTTTGCACTCTCATTTAATATTGCTCTTTTTCAAATTATTGCAATCCAAGATGCTGCAAATAGAAGTGAATCTTGTTATCAGCACCATAAAAAACAAACAAACAAACACATTTTTCGGTTTTGTTGTCCTTGATCTAACTTTTCAAATGCATCGAATTCAAAACAAGCACATACAGTATAATCATCATTGTGCAATGAAATTTCCTGGATTTAAAACTTAAGGTACTGATTTGACCATTTTTTTCAGTCTATATAATTTTAATAAGCAAATCATTAAATTATGTTTTAATTGTGATCGCTTTAAATAGCATCCCAGTTTGTTGTTTGTTTGGAATTGGCGTTGTGAAAGCCAGATTTTTTAGGAGTCTGACCAGATTGAAACACATTGTTACACAAATGGTTTTAAAAGTGTTTCCCTCCTCATTTCTCATTAAATCATGGTAAATTTGATACATAATCAAGTGTGATCTGATTTAATGAGCTATCTCATTGTATTGTACTTATACCCTGTACTTATATATGAGAAAATTTATCCTGGTTTATCGGTTATAAGACAAGAACTGCGGTGTAAAAAATAGTATTCTTTTCACAAACCTAAGTTTACAAGGAAAGAATTTCCAATTCTGGGATCAAAAACCCATAAGTTTTAAAACTACATAATTCCTTTGATGTAAAATTATTCTTGCGCCTCTTTCTTTAAAGTATTATCATAGTGATATTGGTATCACATTGCTATCCACATTGATACCAGTCAACCACTCATTTTGCTTTCCCCTTTGCTCTCTCAATAAACTGAGAATGGCTTCTCATTCCATTTCATCATCCATGACTCCATCTCTTACAAAGTTTGCCTCTCTGCTCCATCTTCTCAACAGTGCAGCTGCGATTAAGGCAGCCCCTCATTATCCAAGGAGTCCTACTGAATACACTTACACTCAAAAAGTGATGCTGAGGAGGGACTTAGCAGCACCAACAGGGAGAGAAAAGGGGACAAAAAAAGGTTAAAACAGGCATGGTTAGGAGACTGAATGAATGAATGGAAATATGAGTCCTGGAAATGGAGGCACAAAAAGCAAGTCCACGAAGTAGTGAGGCCTGGAAAACCTGTCAGCCCTTGCGTTTTTATTTTTGAAGCCCTTTATAGTAGTGTTTAAAGAAGTGCTTTATAAATAAAGCTTTAATTACTAAATGATTAATACGCAAAACAAACACTTTTAATCTGAAAGACGGTTTATCCCGTTAAACTTGAAGCTCCTAATGGGCTGTCCTAAACTGGCTCCACTGTTAGCAGATGTTCATTCTCAGAGCAACAGAAATCTCAGGGTTCCTAATTTACATTATCATATTGGTAACTGATGATGACCTGAAAATAAACTGTTCAATTGCCAATTGTGACCACAGTACAGGAGTTGCTTTGAATTATCAGACTCATTTCTGGGCACTGCAGAGCTATCCTTACACCAGGAGCAGCCCTCCAACTCTGACATGTCTCCATAGAAGCATGTCTTTCTCTTCCTGTATGTGCATGAGCATGTGGGTATAGTGTATTCATTCAGAAATCTAATTTAAAGGGACATTTTTCCAAAAAACAAGCAGGATTTCTGAAGCCCTCGGCTGTTTCGATAAGTCGAACTGAGTTTGGGTGATTAAGGTATACTGCATGGTAGTTTCCCAAAATGAAAATTAAACTTTTTACTTCATTAAAAAGTTTGTGTGAAGGTTGCACAGCTGAGCAAGCAATTGCAGTCTGTTGTAAATAATGTAGTGTAATGATCGTGTTTGGTTTGATACATGGCAGGCTGTTGTTAGAGGGCCTTCATTAGTTTTAAACTAAAGACTGATGATGCTCCGTAGCATCACCAAATTGACTTTGCATAATTATACACCTCACTACCCTAATCCCACTTTAACCCCTGGATATTAACAAGATTGCTACTCCCCCTCTGCATACTGCACACCCTGTGCCTGTAGGGGTTTGATAGGTTTGTTGATTAATTTCAGAAATATGCCATTACCTTGTCAGCTAAGTGAAATAATTCATGTACTATCAGAGTTGTTTTTGTGTTGACTTTCTCTAAAAAGTGTGTAAATATTAGAAGATACTTGCTTATTTCCAAAGTCTGAATATCTTCCAACACAGAAAGTAATGTCATGTGACAATGTAAATTTAGGGTAGTGTAGCGTCCCCACAGTCACAACTCATAGATCTGACCACGCTTGTCATGGACCCAGCTTATCACTCAGCCAACTTGCCTTTGTAAAACAAATGAATTAAAAAAGAAAAAAAAAAAGATATACCTAGTGCCACTTTATCAAATGTAATCCAAAGAAAAAAAGTGTTAGTGTTCTTTTAATAACAGAATCCAAAAAGAGTCAGTCAAATGCTGTGGAAAAAGTCAATTTACTCTGTTAGTCAAACTAAAGCTTTACTTTAAAAATACACAAAAACATGTGAGTCTGTCTGGAATCACACTGAGCTGAGTTTGTTGGCCTTTGATGCCTAGATAATGCTGTTTAGGGTAGATATCATCTTTTACATACACATCTCAATCCACCTAAAGTGGCTCAGGCATTCAGAACAATCTCCACAATTCACACCCAGGCTTTGACCCAGAAGTCAAACAGTATAAATGCACAGAAGTATTGAAGAAGTGGCCATCCCCTAACAGAGGAGGAGAAATGGAAGTAAAGAAGACAGAAGAAGAACTTGTACATTGTACCTACAAAATGTAAGGAGCTGTGTTGTCCATGAAATCATTGCATAACATCCAACATTTGTCAACTTGAAGGGGGGGGGGGGGGGGGGGAGGGGGGGGGGGGAATAGAAACAAGCAAATTAATTGCGACCAAGTTCTTGTATACAAGGACAGTGGTCCAATTAAGTAGCTCAACTGACCTATAACTGCAGCTTGAGAGAACTGTGCATGTAAATTCACTGACTATTGACCTAATGCCTACTTACTAATCACTTCTTCTATTTCTAAACTGAATTCAGCAAGAGCTCTTGTAATAAGTGGTGTAATTACAGACAAAGGCAGAAGGCCAAGACATTTGCATTAAGAAATTACCAGACACATCTTGTCTCAGAGCAATGCAGAAAAACTAGCCCATGTTTCCATTGCCTCCAGGCTAGATTACTGAAACTCTCCTTTAACCAGATGTTTCAACAAGTCTGTTAGCCCTTTTCTACGAAACTGGTGCTGGTGTTAGATCCAGACCAGTGCCTGACTTAGCTCTAGTTCTTTGTGTTTCCACAGACAAATAACTAGCTCCAGGAGCTCAAAACTAGTGCTTAGCAAGCACCAACTCTTTACTAGAACAGTCCCAATCACCAACTACGTAGGGGGCCTGGGCCCTGGGGCCTGGGTTGGGGTTACCATGACCAACAATCAGCCATTCTAAAAAAGGAAAGCTGCTGAGCGAGTCGTCTGTTGTTTTGTTGCCGTTTTACTAATTTATAATGAATTATAAGTTAAAGCAGCAATGTCTTGTCTCTTGTAGATCAGGTCTATACCTTATTATTTTATCTTACAGACTGAATGGCCATATGTTATTTATCTTATCTACATGACAGGGTACCACTTTTACCTCATGTTCGTGTGTTTTACGGTGGCGCAATGACGTGGCCCCAACTTGGCTCTTTGCCAAAGGAAAACCAAACTGGTTCTTAGAAAGAACATGATTTGAACCAACTAAGAACAACCACTTGCACCAGCATATGAGGACTATTCAGCTGGCTCACAACTAGTTGCAACTCAGGTACTGACTGGGTCTAAGAGAAGGGAGCACATCCCTGTAGTGTTAGCATCTCTAAAATGGTTGCCTATAAAATACAGAATAAAATTTCTACACTTGTCATCTTAATGTCCCGGTAAAGTTATTAACCATGGATCTTTTTGGGAGTCTGTCAGCTTGTCTAGTTCCTCTGGACTGGCCTGCTGTGGTGCTGCCAGACTCCAGCTGCAGCTTTTAGGAGAGGGTCTTGAGATAATATTTTTTTTAATGATTTGGGGCTGTATATTTTGATTGATTGATTGATTGATTGATTGATTGATTGATTGATTGATTGATTGATTGATTGATTGATTGATTGATTCAAATTATGACAATATGTTCATAGTTTGGACAAAAAAATTGCTTGGGGTTTTCATTTTTAAATACTGCTCCAGTGATGAAAGTTTCTAAGTTTTCAGTGCTTTTTTTATTTTCTCTTCATAACAAATTGAATGAAGTAATTTTAAATGGTTAAAAAATGATTTCTTACAAATGAACAATGAGTTTGCTTGGACCTGTCCGACCAAAAACTCATCTATTTTGCTCACAAGTACAATTTTTAAAGGTCTGCTGTGATAGCTGAGCCTAGTTGATGATTAAACGCTGGACTTTAAACAATAAAGCTGGGTGTTTGGTTAGTGTTTTTGGCCCAAATAAGTCATATTTTCAAACTCAGGGCCACTCAAAAAGCAGCAACATTTGTGATATTCATTAACTTTAGATTGAGATTGTGTCATTGGTATGAAAAAGTGTTTGTATGATCTTACCTGTGTGCATAGAATCATCTAGATTTGATAGCATTTGCTGACAGCTGTCCTGACCAACAGCAATGCAAGTAATGGGAACCTGTAGGAAACAAAACAGATAAAAGAAGCATGATAAACAGGGGAAAATGGATTGCAAAAAGCATGGTGGTAAAGTCAAGAATACAAAGCATTTCACATTCATCACAAAACCAAGAACCTCAGGAAGTTAGACTTTTTACAATCTATGTACCTGGAGTGAACAATGATAAACGTTTCTGCCTTCTTTATAGATGGGAAAGGAGGACGAAGGCAGATTTACAGAGGAAAGATGGATGGTTGAATGTCAGCCGTCCACTGTCTGCTGGGGCAAGGCGGTAGCTGAAAAGCCTCCCAGAAAAATGGGTTTAAAACTACAAGTTGTAAAACTCCCATCAGTCATAGTCCGAAGCTGTGTTTACAAAATCAGTTACTCAAATGTTATTAGTGCTATGAATGATTTGCATGCAATCATCCATTTGGCCATCTACCAGTGACTGATGACAGTATTGACATCAATGCACAGTTTCGGGGGTTGATAAAAGCACCAAGTCTGAGGTATTTTTGCTGCGCTAAATATAATGTCTTTGATGTTAATTCACCAGCAGCAGTAGCAGTTTATGTAGACAAACAAAGCTGAGGAAGTACAAGTTTTAAATTGGGCTTCTTTATTACTGTATGCTGGACAGGCGCCCAGCTGCCCTCAGGTTTCATACCAGCTGGCAAACTTTGGGGCTGAAAAGGAAAACAATCTGTCTTCACTTTCCTCAATTCCACTGGAAATGTTCATTAGCAAATGATAGAGAGCTATGCTTACACTGTGCAGGGTTATGTGGGTATTGCAGAAATTGAGTCCTACTTTGCTCTCTCTGCGGACAAAACTGTTACTGGACTACTCTTTAGAAGATGAGTGAATTTGGGGTCACCCTAATCTTTTCTTCATCATGGCTGACGAGGACAATGACTTACAACAGGATTCTGTTCAAGTTTCTTATCAAATAAAAGTGCTGTGATAGTTTTCTGGATAAAAGGAAATTAATGCTGACATCAGATAGCGAGCAATTCTCCATGCTCGGAAAGCCCAAAACAGCAAAGTCAACGGAGGGTAATCTAAAATCTGAGCCACTGCTGATTTTCATCTTTTCTCCTCCTGTGCTCTTAACTGGAATTTAACATCCTGGGGAAGTCAATCACACATAGCCTGACTTGCAAAAAATTACAAGGAATCTGATTGAGTTTGACTCCCCCTCACTGGGGAAATGTCAAAGCAAGCAGGATGACGGGTTAACAAACCTGTGTCCAATGAAGGAGAGACTTACAAGTCCATGCCACCTAAGTTTACTGCCATGGTCTTGAGGGCTATGCTCCAAATAAAAGAAAAAATAATAAAATAAAAATAAAAATAGTTGGTTCTGTAACTCATGACTCTACATGTAAAATGATGTTCTGTTTAGGGGTGCACCGTTCACACTTTTCTGGCCGATCACTGATTACAATCTTTAGAAAGCCTGACTTGCTGATACAAATTTGGGCTGATACCGATTTTTTTTTATTATTTTCATAACTGACTGCATATACCTTCAATGTTCCAATCTTATTTTATTGAAAATCATTAAACAATACTCGTGAAACAATAAAATCTTTATGTTTTAACTTTAACAACCAATAAAGTGTCCTAAGTTTTAGGTCTCACAGCAAAAAGCAACAATGGCTGGTTGTCAGACCTTACTGGAGGTGTATAAGATCAGTTTCATATGTAGGGATGGGCCGATCACTGATCACAGATCACTGATCTCCCAAAATTAAGGAAATCGGCACAGATCAATCTGCCAGCCGATCGATCTGTGCATGTCTAGTTTTGTTTGGGCAAACTAAACAGAACTAGACATGCACAGATAGAAAAATGCCTCATGCACGAGACGCAGGTCTGTCGGGGGATTCCCGTTAAACCCTGACAAATGGAAAATTTAACCTTACCACCAACTACAGGCAAGCCCTCAAGTCTGGCAAAGTTGCCTCAGGTCTTCTTAACTACTAATCTGAAGGCTTGGTGTGTGCTGTTAACAAGTGTTGTTTCTGATTGGTCCATCCAAACATATTTCCTGCATGTGGATTAGATAGGACAGATATTACAAGTATAAAATCCCCGCTCTCTGCACCACTGCCAATGGATCATCTAGTGTGAGATATGGTGAGATATGGAATATTTAGTTTAGATTTTGATGCCTTGATAGTTGGATTGTTGTCTTGTGGATCGACTGTCAGAAGAATCACTATAAACAAAGCATGTTAAACAGGAGAGTAGGAGTTTATATACACTACTGCTTTGCTTAACTTCATCCGGATTTGTTTGTTCTTGGGATTTGTGGAAAGATAGGGGTGTCACGTCACATATAGGTTTCTTCTATGGACAAAGTAAGGTACAAGTTGTGTTTCAGTGAATTCTGCTAGCTCCATGTTTGGTGTAAAAGACGTATTTCTGCGTGTGTTGACACACAAGCCACTTCATGCAGAGTAAACTGCATTTAGGAACCAGGGACATGACCTCGTGGAGTAAATTATCAAGAAGCAATGGAGAACCATAAACTTAAATATGTAAATAAATAAGATCACACTTTACAGATGATGATCTTTTCTCTTTGTGAATTCCCCATGATTTGGAAAGCTACAGGATCAGGTTGCTTTCTTATCATTGGTCTGTGTAATTGTCCCATTAGGATTCTGTTCCTGTAATCCTAACTGTCGTCACTGGTGGATGCTCCCTTCCACTTTTCACAAAGAAACATGATAAGAAGTTTGGGAGCACCTCATCTCTATTTTCAAACACTCTGCTGGCTCCTAAGTACTCAGTGAACAATCACGATTTGCTGCTGATAGCATCACTCCTGCCTGGATTTATCTTGATTACCATCCGAAAGCTTGTTTTTTCTAATGGGAATTATAATTCATTTTCATCCCCCCACTGAGCAGAGCGGAGGTGAAGCAGAGCAGGTTGGTTGGATACACATGGAGAAAAAGCATAAGTCTTCTGAGATGGAGATGAGGGAGATGGCGACAGAGAAAGAACCAGAGACTCAAAAAGGAGACATGGGCAAACAGAAAGCATTTGAGATGGGTGGCAGAGATTAGAAGAGAACAATCATAGAGGCAGGCTGAGCGAGGAGCTTCTTTAAATTGTGTTTTGCTGATTTGTCATGTTTCCTCCATTTTGCTTTCTCCCCTAGCTGTGAGGGATGATGTGTTTTGCTGCACGACTCTCCCTTCAAACTCTTCACATAAAGCCTCTTTTGATCATATCTGACAGAACAGCTTTCTCTTCAGGGATAACTCTGCCATCATCTCTTTCTCTGTCTCTCATGTGCACCCCAATGTCTCTTGCTCATCTTTTGCTCATTAAGTATTTTCTTGCTTGGCATTTATCGTTTTTCTCCTTATTTTTCTGTTTCTTGACAATTTGCTGCCTGTCAACTCATCACCAAGCCATCTATTTCTTTTTTTTTCTTTTTTTGCTTACAGCTTTCCTGTCATGTGGCTTTCTTTTTTCCCTCTCTTTCTAACTCCTTTAAATTCAAACTGACTTGATTCTCTTTACTTTATTCAAGTGAATAATTGATGGGATGCTGAAGCACAGCTCTGAATGAAAAGAGGAAATGATGAACTGGTTTATTTCAAGTGAAATTCAGAACTGCATAACTGAGCTTTTACCTGGATCTTTTTTATGTTGTTGTTGTTGTTTTTAAGTAACTGAGTTGGTAACTTTACCAACATATCAGGACAACATTTGTGTTGTCCTGCAACAGGGGATGCCATTAATAGAACAAACCTATTCTACAATGTTAAGCCAAATTACTGCTCTGATCTTGCTGACAAATTGCGCTGGTGGAACAAAGGCATAGTCAGTAGTACCTTGTGTGATGGAACTGCAGATGTAACATTCCCACTGTCCACATATTCAATAAACAGATTAAACATCAAGGATACCTCAAATTAGTACAGTCTACAACACAACAGAATTTTGATTTGATCTTTTTTGAAAATCACTTAAAACCTTCATTGTTGGAATTTTGGATAATAGAAAACATTTATAACAGGATTTTGGAGACTCGGACACGAGTTGTGCAGAGATAATACACAGCTAGTTTGAGGGATTTTAGGGATTTACAAAATATTCAAAATTAAAACTAAAACATGTACCTTTGTGTATTTATTTATATATATATATATATATATATATATATATATATATATATATATATATATATATATATATATATATATATATATATATATATATATATATATATATATATATAATAAAGGGGCTGTGAGGAATTAATTAAAAGAGTTAAACTACTGTAAAAACTGATACTTTGCTCGTTGTCACGTTGGCCCACAGATATGTCGTAGCACCAGCTGCTAGTAGTGCTGGCCAGACTCCAGGCCAGAAGGTAGTGAGGCAGTCCAACTAAACAGATCCCTCATTGC
Source organism: Halichoeres trimaculatus (assembly GCF_033239565.1). NCBI lineage: Eukaryota > Metazoa > Chordata > Actinopteri > Labriformes > Labridae > Halichoeres > Halichoeres trimaculatus. Next base: position 19,081,882 of record NW_027437180.1, on the reverse strand, counting down.
GTCTTAAAGCAGAACTGACCTTATTTTACACCATCTTGCGCTTGTATTTACTCATGCATCTTCTTTAAATCTTACTATTAACCTTTTAGTTACCAGTGGTGGCCTTTTACATAAACTTAATCAACAGCAACACAGAAACCTAGATTACTGCCGGTTACTGAGCTCTGCTCAGTTTTGTGTTGTAAGATTAACACAAAGGGAAGGCATTGAGATATCTCAGACTTTGAGTGCACCCCCACTTGTTACTGGTTCACATTGACTAAAAACATTGGAAAGCCATTCTCAGAGCAGGTCAAAGGTCAATAACAACCACAAGGTTTCACCAGGGTGAGAAATAGACACGTAACTTAACAACACTGACCAATGGTGCTAAAACCCAGACCAGTGCATCAACAGCAACACTGGCCTGGATGTACCAGAAGAATTGTTGAGAAGACAGTTTGTGCACCATTAGTGTATAGAGAATCCATATCTCTGAGACCACTGCTACTCTTAAATAATGATTATTCATTTCATCTGACCTATAACACTGTGAAGAACCATACTCATTTAGAATGGTCAATGGGACAGTGTGGAAAGAACAAGGACAAATGTTTCATTTGAAACTGAGATAAGTCAAGATTAAATGAAGGTCTATTTAAGTTCCATGATTGTATGTGATTTATTTGAATCCACCGCTCTGAATCCTTAGCCATTCTCAGTATACAACTATGACAAGTGCACTATCAATGCACTATAAATAACCTACAAGAACCTAAGGCAATATCCAGACTCTTATGAAGCACTGGAGGTTTGAGCTGCAGAGATTTGTGAGTTCATTTATCGGTAATGTGGCCAAACATAAATCACTGCTTGCATGCTAATGATCCTTATACCAACACTCAACCATGTCACATATGCACAATGAAACTCAGTGCATTGACTGCAAGACTCAAGATTCCTATGTCATCCAACACAGCTGTGAAAAACAATGACTAATAGGCTGACACATAGCAGCACTAAAAAAATTAGTTGGTATACATTAAAATAACTAACAAGATAAATCAATGACTGACTTAGCTTCAGCAAAACATCATTGTCAACCCACTCAGCAGCATTGCATGTTCAGAGCAACTGTCTCTGCCATTGAATATGTTTGGAGTAAGGTCAAAGAGGAGGTAGACTGGTAAGGTGGGTTTTTTGGGGTTAGGAAAATCAAATGGCCCAATACTTTCATTAAAGATGTAAGATTTTTTGCATGAATTATTGATTTCATTTACAACATATAGTTTCTAAAATTAACCAAGGATTTTTAGCATTAAACTTGGACAACAGCCCATTACAGGATCTAAATGTGTTCAAAAGAAGAGAGGCCCAAGAGAATGCCTTAAAACACACCCGACCATGATTAAGAGATCAATAAGAGTACCCAAATATAGATAATGTCTTTGAATGATGACCAAGTGTCAGTATCTAGGACTAAGGACAGGTGTGAAGGTTGTATCTTTTGTTCACAGAGGACAAAAAAAAACTGATGGCCGAGTAATGACACTGCCTGGTGCCATTACACCCACTTTTTCTCCTCTCAGAATCAAAATTGCTTCATAGGTTTCATATCATTCAGCTTTTCTAGTTGATGGACTGACTTGCTGAGGGGCAAAGCTTTTCCCACCCCGGCATACCAGTCAAAGTCTAACATCTTCATTCTGCCACCCCAAAATTTGCACCCTGGTGGTCTGAAAAGGACAGCAGCAATATGTGCTCCTTTGTAAGAACAGATGTCTTTGGCTCTGTGGGTGAATTGGCCCTCAGTGCGAGGAAAAAATGTCTGCCATTTCCCGATGTTAAGTCAATAAAAACCGCAAGCTGGCATCTGCAGGATGCAAACCGACTCTTTGACCTGCCACCATCTGTCGCTGCCTGGATCTGAGCAACACCGAACACCTAGGTACCATAAAAGCTCTAATTTTGCTCTGATTAGCAAAGCCTTCGAAATAAAATCCTGAGTAACAGTGACCCAAAGAAGTCACAAGAGTGTCTTGGGGGTTAAAAGAGAACACAGGTTGAATAGTGGGGAGTACTTGGTTTAGTTAGTAAGAAAGAAACACCACGACCTGGTTGGAGCGCAGCAGATAAATCCTGATGAAGACCATGGGATATGATCAAACAGCTGCTAATGTAAATGAATGTTCTTTCTGCCTATTTTTAAAGGTAAAGAAAAATCTCTGAAGCTCATTGATGTGATATTTTTCATTAAGATATAAAATAATCGCAACTGGTCAGATACAGTTAGGTCATGGTGTTTGTATGTGGGTAAAAAAAGGAAAAGATGTTCCATGCCAGATTCCGTGCTAGTTCAACGTATAGCATGACCCTTATCCCAGATGAACTAACATCCTAACATGTCTGTTGCTCGCTCTTTGTTATCCCGTGTGGTTATTGATGTTATTCAATAAACCTTTATATGAACCCATAAAATGATCCTACTGTGGTCGCCTTTCAATCCAGTGTTCTTACTTTAATATGATGAACAACATTACAGTAAAACCAACACAAATAGGGGTTAACTTGAAGTTTTTGACAGTTTGAATATCCAATCATCCAATCAACAAAAAGAGGTTTAGAAAATATGTCTTTGGTGAAGGGGGGGGGGGGGGGGGGGGGGCATGGACTACATATAATGCAATGATGTAGTCTTTGTAGTCCTTGAATTTCCAATGGGTTTAATAAAGTATCTATCTATCTATCTATCTATCTATCTATCTATCTATCTATCTATCTATCTATCTATCTATCTATCTATCTAACTAACTATCTATCTATCTATCTATCTATCTATCTATCTATCTATCTATCTATCTATCTATCTATGTAGCCTCAGAGACGTCATTATATATGTAGACTTATCCTGGTTCTTGGTTTCCTTAAAACAGAGACAAGGAAGTGGAGCTAAAGCTGGATTTAAGCCTTCTGGATAACAATTACAAAACACACAACTGTCAGTTAACTGGACTGGGGCCCCAGTTAAATGAATCCATTGATAGCTTCTAGCCTTTATACTGTGATCTTTTGCAAGAGGCCTTGCTTGCGCAGTTCAACAATCCTGCCACTTTCAAAGACAGGAATTCCTTTCACCTTTGCCATTCGGAGGTTGTTAGGGTGTGAATTCCTAATGAAATACAGATTTTTGCAAAGATTTTCTAATATCTATGACTATGGTTTTACTCTTATGACCAGCTATTTAAGTTTGAATCAATGAATTAACTGCTTTCTTTCTTTGGTCTGTTACAATTTCTTCTTTCTTCATTTTGGAGCTCAACTTAGAGCCTGTTTATGATCCACCAGTGCAAAATGGAAATTTGTTTCATTTTTCCCTGAGCCTCAAGACTTTGTTCAGAAGTGTATAAAAGAAACGTAAAATGGACATTAAGTGTTTTGTCTTGTTCATAATTACAGGCTGTAAATGTCGCCTTTTCTCTGACCTTATAGGGATTTTTTGGCTTTTGCAGCCAGCCTCCAGTCAAATATGAAACTGCAGCTTTTAGCACTGAGGTATTGGCTTCACTTTTCATGCTGCAACGATACAGACATCAGGACTTTGGTTTTAAGCAATTGGAGTGAAACTTTATTTAGGACCCGAGTCAGTGATTTTAAGGCCCACTATTTTAATAAGACTGGTAAGAATAGATATCTTGTTCAGCAGTAAAGCTTGTGCGAGGTTATATAACAGTAAAGATGGCTTGATCTGACTTGAGTTTGGAGATGTCCAAAGACTGTGGCTATTTGAAAAAGTTAGACAATGTTTGATTCTCTAGAGTGTAAAATGTAAGGTTCTGGAAAAATTGCATATTTTCCTGCTGTCTCGGACCATGACTGCTTTTTAACTGCTCACAAACTGGTAACACATCATATTGATTTTTAATGAATTGCGATGAATAGCCCTTGGGTTCATTTTCAGTGGCCTCTGGGTCTCTTTAAATCAAGCAGCTTTTAACAGGACTTAAAAAACGTGAGCCACAAATATAATTACCAAAGACAGCTCTAGTTTCACATAACACAGATGGTTCAGGAGTTTTACAGGGGGAAAAAAAGTATTTTTAATAAAACTTTTCAAATAAGAATCCACCAGTCTGTTGAATGTTTAGGTTAAGGTATGTGTTAGAGGATAGTTCAGATCATCCCACACTTTGTAGGCAGACAACCCAGCCCTAATAAAGCCCCAGTGTAGACTGAAGATGAGTAATTTGGCCTTTAAGCATTGACTGAACTTGTGATTGACAGAGGGTCAGTGTGATGGTGGTAAATAAAAGCAAGATACAAGGGCCAGTTTTTACAGACGTCCATGAGCATTTTAGATGTAATGGGAACCAGTGACCCCATGAAACCATCACTGATGTGCAGATCAATACCCATCAAGGCAATTGAAAGCAGTGTAATGTGCCTCAATGGGTTTGCTCTACCCACATGACCCTGTTCTATATGTTGGCTGTCCTTTTTTTTTTTTTTTAACCAGCTCCTGAGTCTTTTCATCTCTGCTGCTAAACTGAGGTGTTTTTCAGTGATTTTGCCTCACTCAGTTTCCCCTTTCTCCTCCTTTTTTCCTCTTAATATTACCAAATGTCTTATTTGTCTTTTCATAACCTACATTTGCCCTCCTTCCACCTGGCCTTCCACTAACCTCTTTTTCTTCTATGACTTCATATCACTGATCTCCTGGTAACCTTCTTTCATATCTATCCGCCCCACCCTCTTCTTCCTCCATCCATTACTCAGTCGTGACTGAGCTTCCTCTCTGCGAGCTCTCCCTTGACCCCCCCCCCACACTCCTTCTGTACATAACATGACTGGCACGACTCGCTGTCCAGAGGGAGCTGGCTGGGAGACCTCATGCCATATGCTACTAAAGGAGAGGAAATACGGAGTGTAAGGTGGGGAAATTAGGGTTGTCATGCAGGGATATCACAATATGAGAACAGGGACTGCAGCCAAGTGTAAGGAGATGGAAGACAGGTAGTGAGATGAAGTTAGTTAGAAAAAATGGTGGGGAAATGGACTGAAAAATACAACAATGGACTTAAAGACTGTGCACAAAAGAAAGGTTGAAATTTAACTACAGAGTTGAAGTCTGTGAAAAAATTAAGCACAAAAGGTTCATTTTTTAATGTCTTCATTTTGCAAATTAGAGCTCAGCCATTAATCTCTACCGCTTTAGTCTTTTGAACAAGTCAGGAGATGGCAAGCAAAGGTGAGGATTTAATGACACACACACACACACACACACACACACACACACACACACACACACACACACACACACACACAAAATATCTAGTTTGTAGGTTTTAGCATGTAGCCAGTTTCTTTGCTCTTTCACATGAGTTTTTGGAATGCTTTTTGGTTTCTCTGGTCTTTATCCCCTCCCATGGAGCGGGCTTCTTACTTCACAAATTGTTTAGTACATGCATTATTCAGCACTTTTGTGCAAACAGTCAAGCCCCAGGCCAAATGATGCTGAGATGGAAGCATGCTGCTCAGAACTGCACAGAGCTAAAATAGTTTAACAAAATGCTCTTCTTGCCTCACCATTATGATCACTTTCCCAAACCAAAAATCGGACATTCACTCCCACTCAGATAGCCAGCACAGTGTGGATTTTGTGGCTGTGTTATTTGGCGGCAATGTAATTGCATTGCTTTAATGGTGTTAATGGTTGTTCACTTAGCTGGATCTATCCATTGATTGGTTAAACTGAGTTGATAGAAAGTATCAACAAATATAAACATTTTTCTCTCCAAGGCATGCTTTTATTTTGAAACGTCTACTGCTTGTCAATTCAAAGTTGCTAGTAAAGTATGCCTGCACATCACTCTGTATTTTCAAACAACACCAGCAGCAAGCAGACAATTAGTGAGCAGACATTATATGGAGGATGAAGAAAATATCTGCTCTCCTCTCAGGAATAAATCGGCTGGGTTAAAGTATTTGAGATTTCAGAGAGAAGACAAGTCAACAAAACACAAGACCCAGCTGTTTCCCAAAGCTTCATCAAGAACAACCGTTACTGCTTTTGATTCCTGCATCAGTCAGATAGTGTGTATGAGCTATTTTTGTAAAAGCATTCTAGACACCTAGAGCTCTATATCTTAAAGGTAGGGTCTGCAGAAATATTTATTACTTAAAGGTAAATAAAAATTAAGCCCCTCCTTTTTGGCTCAGTGCCAGCGGCAGCGCACACCCACTTCATCCCAAGCTGTTCTCCAAGTGCCTGAAAGTGAGTAAAAGTCAAGCCAAGCTTCACCCTTGTTTAGAAAAAAGCTTTGTGTGGTTGGCGTTTCGTATCACTTTGGTTTTGTTTCTCTTTTCTGTGCTACTATCTAGCCACTCTAAATAGCTTCTTCCATTCGCTAATCAACACACAAAGTCACTTGCACACTGGGTGCACTGTGTTTGGCTGATGTAACTACACTAACTCTCCACCCAGGTATGTCCAAATACAACCAGAAGATCAACATACAGGCTGACAACAGAGTTCGAGGCAGACATAGACACTGACACACATGTGTAGAGGTCCAGAATTGATGATTGAGCAGGATCATTCCTGTAAAAGTTGACATTTTACTTTAATGGAAAATCCTGTAGACTCTACCTTTAACCCTAAAATCATATAAAAAAAAGAAACACATCAAGATTTTACTGACTTTTATGTGGAGCTGAGGATCTATTCAGAATGCAGTTTCAGATGTCTAGAGGACAGTCTGATATGTATGAGAATAAAAGCTGCCTGAGATATCGAGCCAATCCTGAAAAGTAGCTGACAGCATGATTGACAGACACTCGGGGAACATAATCCTAAAATAAACTTGTATTCTCAAAGGTGAAGTTCATTTGTGGACAGAGTTCATCTCTTTTTAGCATTCTATCTGGCAGAAGGAGACAGAAATTTGAGAATGTTTCAATTATTAACTGTGGCAGTTTGAGGTTGGTCTTTAACATAATGGTCAGACATAAAGAGGCATAAAAATAGCAGATTTGTTGTGCAGACCTTAAAATAAAGCATAAAAAATAGCAGCACTAAAACAATCTACTTTTCTGTTGAGACAAATAATACACCCAAAACTTTCTTCTTGTTAATGTCTGTATTTCTTATCTATTGTTTTCTTTTCCTCTGGTTCACGCAGCCAGTAGACACAGACCCCACAGGCTGTGTAGAAATCAGTATAATAACTCTTCCCTCAGAGATAAATGACTCCTCCTTTCCTGTGACTGACTTCATTACATCTGCTGGGCTTCCAGTGGGAGCACATCGAGTCATATAAACAGCAACATTCAATCATGCATGTTTACATACAGGCTTCATGTGTGTAAGAAGATGGTACATAAACAAACCTGGCTGATGTTATCAATTCAAAAACTAAAATTATAAGCATCAAAAACATGCATGCACACACACCGTCAAGACAACATGTGGTGGCTTTGTTGCCTGGGAACAAAAGTATCTTTCCACCAAACAATTTTCCAGAACAAAGTGATGAAAAGAAATGAAAATGAGAGGAAAAAAGAGGCAGACAGAGGGAGAGAGATGAAAGAAATTTTCATAAAAATATGATAGTAACTGAGCAGAATGCACAAATACAGGCTGAAACATTAAACTTTCTCCAATGAGCCTTCAAAAGTTTTTAAAATTAACCACTGGGACAGAAAAAGGAAGAGCAGATGAAAAATGGCTCAGCATTGTCTAGTTATGTCAACTTGAAAGAAAATATACAGTTTAATCCACATTTACATGTGATTTTTTCCCATTGTGGCAGATTCTATGATATATCACTAACAGATGATTTAATTAACACAGGAATGCATTAACTTGGCCTGATTACACAACATTTTTTGACTAAATGACACACTGCTCTTCAAAGCCATTAAAGCAGAACTTGCTTTGGCCCTCTTCTTACTCAGACTTTAATGAATGAAAGACTGCTCATAATGAACTGAATATGTAAATAACCAATTAATATTATAGCCCAAGAGATGAGAGGGAGATTTTTGGTATTAATATAATGTTTTCAGTTCCATCCATGTCATCTATTTTCCATTTAGCTGAAAGAAACTTTGACTTAGAAATTTTGTTCTGACCAAAAGCACAGCATTACATAATATTGCCTAGGACTGACCTAGGTCTAGGGGTGCAACAACTATTCACCGTTTCAACATTTATCCAATGGAATCAGTGGAAAGTCAGTGTCATCACCCTGCAGTTGTGCCCACCTAGAGGCTGAAGATGCACAGTACACTAAACTCTATGGGTCTGATCCACTAAAAGCCTGTGTGTATAAAAAGATAAGTAAACTTGATAGCCTGTGAAAAGCTGATGCACTAACCAGGTGCACCGAGAACTGCGTCAAATGAGCAAAATAGCATTCTCAATTCATTTAGAGTATTTGCTTTAGAGAATATGCAGAATTTATGCAGGTCATCAGAAACTCTGGGAGGTGGGGATGCAAATGTCATTAAATAGCACTTGCTATTTGATTTACCAAACTTGTAACTCATTGTGGACAGTTTTTTTTTGTATCTATATCTAACAAGTTTGAAAGGCAGAAGCTGCAAACTGGCACAGCGTTATGCACAAATGGCTGCGGTCATTGTAGCGAGAAGGAAGCACTGGATGCAATGACAGACAAGGGAGAGAGAAAATCGTCCTGCCTGTGTCAACATATTTAAACTGTCAGAAATGAAAACAGTAGAGGCAATTCTTCTATCCTACAATGCAATTTGTTGAGCCGCTGGATGACCTTAGGGCAGGCACTACATCTGTTTGCGTCTGGATGTGTAGGAAAGTGACGACTGGCCACATTGGCCACAGATTAACTTATTGCTGCAGGACTGCAGACACAGGCCAATCCGATTTAAAACCATTTCTCATGAGCCATTTTGAGTAGGTCTTTTATACAAAGATTAAATCAATTAAGGACTTCAATATTGTGGCGAGAAACAAATACAACTGAACTTTAACAGTCACCAGAGAAAAGAAAACCATAAAAAATGATAATAGTGCCTTTGACTGCTGTCCCTATGTTTTTCTGTTAGACACAGCAGTGATCAGCTTCTTCATGTGTGCAACAATGGACCCACCATCACAGAGGAAGGTGTGTGCGACATTGGACACATCTCTCACCTCCTGTGGAGTAGCCTGTAACCTATTTGTCTGGTTTCTCCAACTCCGTGGCTTCAGACTTTATTTTTTCTCAATGGTGACAGCCGCTAATACGTTCAAAATCCACATTTAAATATGCAGTTTTGCACCTGTTATCAATTGCTCACCCAGTTTTAGTAGATCACTTGAAACACGCCTACTGCAACATTGCAATTTAGTGCTCATTATTTGGGATCTTAGTAGATCAGGCCCTAAATGTGTTTCATTTGAGCAAAGTGTTAGATCAGTTCGACCACAAAGTCAAACTTAGCTTACAATGCAGTATCAGTATTAGCAAATAGCTCACTTTCAATGCATCCAACTGGCTAGTGTCAAATGGGCCTTTATTTAAAGAACTTTAGCCTGCCTCTGCTTCCTGCTCCTATGCAAACGTATTTTCAACCTGCCCCTTCTTTTTACACTGTGCTTGATTTAACAGGTGTGTTGTCACAAGTGCCTGCTGGCTTCTGAACCACAGAGGTCTTTGCTTCTGCTTGCCCTGTTTGCACATAAAAGCCTTTCAGCTTTGACATCCCACAGGGCAGGGAGTTCTCAAAGCAGAGCCACCCTGCCAAATTTAACCTATTGTATGCAAATAATTATTCTCTTTGATGTGAAAACACCTCGGTGAACTGCCCTTGTACTAGTCACAATAATTGAGTGGACTGGTTAATTTTTGTTTAGCTCCGGGCTTCCGGAAATCAAATGTCAGGACATCTTAGGGTGAAATATACTGCAGAGATGCTCAATAAACAAACAGAACAACGTTATCTGGGCTATTGAAAATCTCTTTGCTTCCCTGGATCTTAGATAGTCAGAATTAAAAAGATAAACCAGGTAGATTTTCAGTTTTTATTATGACAGTTTGAACCCTGACAGAAGGGTTTTTTGGCTTATCTGAAGGCATATCTACGCATTTATTTGTATATAAGGGTAGGACAAAAGGTCAATGAGAGATTAAAAAAAATAAAAACCTTAAGATTATTTCTGAAAATTGTCCACAGAGGACTGAACATAGGTTTTTCTAACCAACATAACACACTTTAAATGACTCGACAATGAATTAGATCAAGATCTGTTATTTTATCTTCCATCCTTCCCGTGTGCTTAAGTGTAGAATTCAAACACATAAATAAGAACAAATTTAACTTTTCAGCAGATGTATATACACATTATCACAAAGGCTGCCGAACAGATTTATGGGACTTAACAAACGCTGACACCCTATGGGAGGCATTGTTGAGTGTCTGCTTTCGTCCTGACCTTCCTTGACACATTCCTACACACACACATTAACAAGGCATTTGCCTCCACACATTTCCAGTCCATGCTGTGAGAAAGAAACTCTCAAGAGCCCTAAGTGAGAGCCTGAGGGGTGGTGATCCTTTCCACAGCGTGTGCCTCTTTTCCCATCCTGACCCTGTTACCCTCGGTGTCAGCACTCTTTGATCGGGTCAGAGCTTCCAGGCTTGCTAATTGGCTACTTGGCACGACAGATGATTTTTAATTTATTTGGACGGGTGGTAATTGGAAGCCTTTCGAGGCAAAAGCTCACAAGCTCAACTAGGAATAACAGAGAAAATAGAACAATTAGAATTATAATTACGCGGACAGTGTTACACCGAATGGCAATGGTTTGAGTCCCTCAAAATGGTTACAATGTCCATGAGGCAATTAATTCCTTACCTTTCTGACTGAAATGTCTCCATGGATAGTTACTTATCACTTTGATGGATAAATTATAGAAAAAAAAATGTGTACATGTTTAAGTTATGGAATGCAGTCACTCATGAGCAGTACTTTGATTGTCTTATTCATATTCAGCAGGTGACATAACAGTCTCAATCCAGTAGATATTTATTGGTTAAGCCTATTTTTTTTTCTGTACATTTATGTAAGTTGAAAAAAGTCTATTTTTAGTTAATAACTGAGGGCAGTGGTTGATCAGCACTGTTACAGTTGAGTATAGAAATCCTAAGATGGTTCTTGTGTACAACAGGATTACGTTGTGCATCACTTGGGACTGCACTGTAAGCATATTAAAGGTATTTCTATTTTTAGCATCTAACCATGACTCTAAGCTTTCCTAACCCAAACCACAATGTACTGTTACGATTTACAGAGATGTGTCCCTGGACTGGCAGTCCTGTACCTGCAGCCCATGGCTCTGCAGACACATGCAAATAGACTGGTGAGAATATTTCCAAATACCAACAACTCTGGATAAACTCAGTGCACCCTCATTGTCTGTCAGAGGCACACTTTTGCCATATGTAAAGAGAAGTTTAAGCATCTTCCACAAATAATCTCTCTTCCATGTCTGACATTACATAATACAGATCTGTCAGCATTATGAAATCAGAGATGACTTTAACCCACAACTATAAGGTAATGTAAAAATTACGGGGGAGTCAGTTTTCATCCCATTCCTTTAAAACTTACATCCATATTAAAGGTTGATTAAAAGGTATTACAGTTAAGAAAAGGTTAATAATGTTAATGAATGTGTGCCAAGCTCTGCGACCAAGATCAGATTGTAACACGCCAAACTACCTATTGTCTCATTAGTGTTGGCTTTTAGGAAAAAAAAGATACTGATAATGGTATACAAGTGAATTATTTAGGCACATCCATGTACATTAAAAGAATAAGAAACATAAAAATTAATAAATAAAATAAATGCCCAGAACAACATGATATTACCCTCTGTGAGGTGGTTCAACTTTTTCCTTACGTGTCAGATTTCTGTCAAAATAGTAGCATGTGTGTGTGTGTGTGTGTGTGTGTGTGTGTGTGTGTGTGTGTGTGTGTGTGTGTGTGTGTGTGTGTGTGTGTGTGTGTCTTGACACCCTGACAGACAAAGAAGATTGTAGGGTAATCAGGCACATGGCAGGTGCAGCACAGGGGGAATAATAATGGACTCAAACACACATAAAGAATAAACTTTGACACACAGATGCACTGTACAGCTACACGCTGACACACAATTTGACTCATATTAGTAGCAAACCCTCTTGAAAGGCCACACACACACACACACACACACACACACACATACACACACACACACACACACACACACACACACACACACACACACACACACACACACACACACACACACACACACACAGCTTTTATTTTTACCAGGATTATCAAGGACAGACGTTACTTTACATGAATGTTTTCAGACAAAACACAAAACATATTCACATCATGATATTTAAACCAACACCCATGCATCCAGGTAATGGAGGCTGCTTCTTGTAGCCAACCTGGTTGAGGGAGGGTTGAAGGATTTATGGATGCAGCGCTTTTTGCTCTATTTGTAGATCTGTTCATGTCATCTGTATACTCTTCTTGTGCCATGCTTGACCCATTTTTTTTTTTTTTTTGAAAACCCATAATATAAGTACATTTGGTCCTTGCATCTTCCCACTTTTTTACCAAAGTATCTGTCAATCTATTTATCCACCTCTCTGTCTATCCAGCCAACACTCTATCCTTTAATGGTTTGGCTTTTAAGGCTTAAACTACCTCAATAGTTTGTCCTTCTACCCCTTCTCTCTTAATTCACACATTCAGAAACGCAAACAAACATGACTCATGACCCATGACTCAGAAGATGCTTTGAACCAGCTCACAGCAGCACTGTTGCCATGCCAATTGTGAAGCTTGCACTAGCCAGGTGCTGCCATCATGTCACCATTTCTTGCTTTTCCTTCCAACAAATGAAAACAGGTTGTTAGGTAGCTAAATCTTGTGATGATAGATGGGTGGACGAACAGACTTTTTGGTCAGTGCTGTTGTTTCTCAGTCTTTACTGATGCTTTGTTAGGAGTTTGTCAGTGCTGGCTAGGGTTTCTAAGAGGCAGAAAACTCCCAGTAAATTTCCAGAACATTACCATAAAGTTTCTATTGGAAGTTAAGCTTGGGCCATTTGGGAATGTTCTGAATTGTTTTATCAAAACTTATTTGACTTTATGTAGTCCTCAGGTGGTGCCTTTCATAACCTTGTGCTGTGGGCTGTGGGTATCATGCACAGTGCATGGAGGGAGTGTGGTGTCAATAGCCTTTCAGTTAGCAGTGCTGCTATGCCGTGGAGCAAAGGTCTTTAACAGGGGGTTTGCTTACCCTTAGGTGTCCATGGACGTACTGCAGGGGGGTCTGTGATGTTTTTGGTTGATTGGGTTTTTTTTTTTTTTTAAGAATTTCAATGGCCTCGAGTTTTTCAGTTCCTACTCATGTTATTGTTTTTGAATGCACATAGTTTGACACACAGCGGTCAAAGAACTTTTCTTTCAGTCAGAAATTAACCCATTCAAAATCACAGCAGCTCTCTCGAACTGCACACAGGTTCACTCAGCATTCACTTCTAGCTCCTTAAGACAGAAAGACTTGCCTCTATCGCTGCTCTGCCAATCACACAGCTGCATGTTTCATACTGGCTCTGTCAGGTTCCCTAGAAAAGCTTAATACTGCCCAGTTTGGTCCCAGCTCCATCTCTCTATCAGTTAGGGGATCCTTGGTCTGGAAAAATGTTGAAGACTCCTGTGGTAGAGGATTAGCACAGATATTCATGTGAACCTTCATTAAATGTGTTTTTTTTTTCAGCCAAATTTATGCTACAATTTCCTAACCCTGGCTATATTGGAGCTCCTCATTATAAATTCCCAGTTTACTCCCACTGAAAGTTTCTGACTTTGAAAATTTCTGATGTGCTGGTGGACTAAAAAAGAAATCTGTCAGTCATCCACCTCTGTCTGCTTCTTTTAATGGGTTTCAAAGGTTTGAGTTTATCAGATGGTATTCTTACAGGTTTCAGTGGATTAAGGTAAAAGCAGTTTAAAAACATGGGGGATGGATTTTTCAAGTTTCTAGTTGGGTCTTGTAAATACATCTCTTGTCTTCTACCACTGGATACAGCATGCCTCCAGTGGGAAGCTGAAGATGAGGAAAAATTGTCTCATTTGCTTTCGTTTTTTAATTGGTTCCCATCTTGTTTGAGATCCCAAAAATGCCTCTTTTCTTTGTGGTGCCTGAAAAACACCAGACACACAAACCTTTTACTATTAAACAGATTCTCTATGAGATGTTATTCCAGGCACATCCATGGGTGTCATTTGAAAGTATTCTCATTAGGGAGTGCTGCCTGTTTGTAAACATATATGGTTTTTTTATGCTCCAAAAATTGAAAAAGAGTCCAGTTACCTGGTTTTCACTGCAGGTGTATGAATCAGAGCATTTTATTACTTTGTTTCCATTTTAGCAGCTATTTAGGAAGTTATTTATCATCCTCTGGTTTGAATTCACAACTTTGGTCAAGTCAGCTTCAATAATAGCAACAATGTGACACCACATGTAACAGTTTTAGATATGAAAAGTACCCTTAACACTTTGCTTTCATTATTTAAAAGGTATTACTTCAGCTGCTTAAGTTTTAATATTCCCCTCCCTCTACATTCATTCTCAGATTCAGACTGCAGCATCCTTTTTCTTACCAACATAGTTCTTCCAGTGACAAACACAATGTGACACATTCAACTAGATGCACTTACTTGCCGTAAACGGGGCCAAGTGCTTCCACATCTGGCACGTAAATTTGGGTGACAAAACCAAAGTTGGCTTGGGGCAAACAGAAGGAGCTGGCATATGAATGGAGAGATCCCAGAGGAAGTTTAAGCACCTGTCTTTTGCACTCTGGAAGAGAAAATGCCCTTTTATGGGTGTTTTTATATATTTAGAAAAATACAGCCATGTCTGTCGCTCCCAGGTGATGCCCTCTAACCTCCCACATGCTCCCTCCCTCTTGGTTTCCTGCCACGGCGGCGGGCACAAGTTGAGTACTTCTGTCATGCCTAAAAACATGCATGTGCTCACTCTGTGGTGAATAACTTTGAATGTTTAATCTAATCTGATGCCTGGTTTTAGCATACCTGCCAACATTGGGCGATGACAAAGAGGAAGATAGCCCACCCCCCACCCCCTTTGTTTTAACCACAAAAGTGCCATGCATCAACATCTTTGCTTTACTAGCATCTGCAAAAAAAACCCTGAGACCTAATGCAGCTTTGATGATAACGGTTAACCACAATGCAGTTACCACGCCAAAACAATAACATTCTGCTCTCTATTTAACGTGCCTCTGAACTCTCCGAAAAGACAAACAACACACTGACAATGGCTGTTATACCACCCGTCGCAGATGACGTATTCACTGAACCTTGTAACCTTGTGTCTTAAACACACAACTTATCTTTAACAGTGAGACATTCCCATTATCAAACACAAACACAAACAAACTGTCCAGTCTGTTATAGTATCAATGTGAAAATAGGAAAAAAAATCAGGAGAAATCCCATATCAGGAGTTCAGCAGGAGAAAGGGTTAAAAAGTAGGTGACTCCTGCAGAAAGCAGAAGTGTATGGTGTCAACTACAACAACAAAAAAGGCGATATCAGGTCTTTGAATTAGTACCGAAACCCAGCCTATCACTCACTCAAGGTTGCACAGAAAGTTCTGGATTCATCAGTCCAACAGCTCCAGAGCGAAAGCTAAGCCTCAGATTGGGCCTCAGAGCTCTACTTCACAAGTGAGCAGCAGGATATGAGATGCATGCCTGTGCTGCAGGGATCTAAAGGAGCTGTATTGAGCTAATAAGGCATAGTATGGTGATTTAAGAGAGGACTCTTGGGCCTCCCAGGCTAATTATCCAGGTCTCACCATGTCTGAACCTTTCCTTTTCCTCTCTGTCAACCGCCCTGAGTCTCCTCTTCTGTTCCCTGCTTCTGGCCATATTCCCTCATTACTTCAGACCATTTCCATTTCCCTGCTGCGTCTGTGTTTCTTCTTATTTCATTCTTTGCTTATGCTCTAAAATCCCTGTCCCAACACTTTGCTCGCTGCCTCTATGATTTAACACCTCTTTACCTTTTTTATGAGTTTGTTTTGCTTATTACGCCTTAAAGGGACTTTGGGAGGTTAATGTGTTTCTGGTTGAAATGTGTTTGTCTGAAAACCCTCGCTACTATGTGGCCCTATGGACTGTTGCTATTTTCTTCTTCAGCTATAGATGTATTTCTCCTGTGTTGCCTATGATCTCCTAAAATTAATTCAGCATTTCACAATTACATTTCACAGTAGTGCAAAGTCCTTTGTGTATGTTGCAAGTGGTGTGTAGTTCAGATGGATGTCTTCATTTAATATTTATGCAAAAGACAACTGTTAAATTCCAGATACAAATATCACCTGCAGCACTCTCTGTTGTTCCATAACAATGATACACTCTTTGCTTCTATGCCTTGATTTATTTATACAATCTAAATGTGAAACTGCTGGCACTGGAACACTATCATAATAAAACTGGATGATGATTTTCATGACAAATCCTGTTGTCTGGGACCAAGATGTTTGCTGTATGTATCCAAAAAAAGGAGTTAAATTTGCCATTTTAGCTGGCATGTTTTAAAAGTACCTTCACGTCATATCAGAAAAACATGTAAAGCATGTGGTTGATACTTTTGAAACTGTGCAAATTCAAAACAAACAACCACTGGCTCAGGCAAGGACCAATTTTTGTTTTTTTTTAAAGTTACAATAATCTTACTGTTAAATCAAGCAAGGTCAGGGCCAGAAGATTAGCCTGGATTCTGTCAACAGCACTCAAAATACCTACAGTGGATAAATGCTGGAGTCACTAAAATACTCAAAGAAATCTCTTGTGAAGGTAGAAGCAGAAAGTAAGTTATGCTAATTGAGATCTCCTAACACGCATAGCATGCAAATCATGATCTTACAGGCCTAGGACTGACCCTCCCTATGCTGATCTCTGGAGCATCATTACAGCTCTTCATTACAGAAAGAATAAGTATAGTGTCGTTCATCACACAGATCTTTTTTTCATTTAAATGTTGTGTCGTCTGCCTGTGACAATGTTGATGTTGACACAGAGCGTGCAAAATAAGCAGTCATTTATTACATACACAACAGGGCAGAGGAAATATTTAATCACCGCCCCAGGTCCATCAACATTCACTTGGCCCCCCTCATTTGAGAATCAGCTCTCTCTCGATGCTCTGTCTTCCCACCTCCTCTCTTCTGAATCTTAAATCCATCATCTTGTCCCTCTCCATCTCTCTATTATTGTCTCCACGTGTCCTGTGCTAATTCATGCTCCCAGAATCCCTAGCTTTTCCTTTCCCACTGTTTCTCTTCAGCTGTCCACTCTCTCGGGTCCCCATTATGGAGAACTGGGGATGCTTCTCCTCCAAGGAGCTGGAAAGAACATGTGATGTGAAACCGTGGAGGTAAGAACAAAGTGTGACATGCACACACACACAGAAACACACACACAAGCACAAGCACATGCACATTACATGTATGCCTTAACTGCTAAAAATAGAAGAGAGTGTCCGGAAATTGTGATGTTATCTAGTCTGCCTATCCTTAAACTATCAGGACTTATCCAAGGGCAGTTTCTTTATGTAGTTTTTTTCCTTTATTAAAAAGGCCTTGAATGAGATACAATATCTCTGTAATTAATGAATCATTATTAAGAGATGCAAGGCTACAAAAGAGATCAGTACACTGGTGTCAGTTAAAGGTGTATGGATGTAACAGTTGTATTCATCCCGATCACCTGGTTACAGATGACTGTGAAATGCACATCATGAAATGCATCCATGTTTTTGCTTGTTTATTTGTTTTCTGTCATCAGATCACTTTTATGTTGGAAAGCTAGCACGCTATGAAGCTTTAGAGAAGAAGGCTTTTGTTCTGAAACTGTGCCCTGGACAGTTTTTAATAGAAGTACCTTGCATATCCCCTAATTCAAGCCTACAGTCAACTTTAATTAGGAAACATGATGAATATAATATAATATAATATAATATAATATAATATAATATAATATAATATAATATAATATAATATAATATAATATAATATAATATTTTAACTTATGTAATCATTTTTTCTACCTATCTCTGTGCTCCTTTCTTGGCTTAGCTGGTATCTGTCTGACAGCCAAATCACAGCAGATCCATCTCTGCTCCCTCTCCGCTCTCCGTCTGGACATTGGATCTTATAGATATCAATTAAAATCAGTGTGCCACCTCACACTGGCTCTGCTCAGTTTTGTTCAGTCTGAAATGAGTGTGAAGAGTTAACAAAAATTCAAACGTCTGCGAGTGGATTAAAAAAAATAAACATGATCAATTTCTTGTGTCAAGGCCTTATTCTTATTTTGGGAAACTAACAAGTACATTTTTGTTACCCCATTAACGTTTTTTCTTTTTTTACTCTTTACAAGCAATTGCGCACCATTTTTCTTTTAATATCCTGAAATAGGTTGTTTTTTTTTCTTTTGTCAGTTGGATGTGGTTCACATTAAGTCTAGTAAAATGTGGTACAGTAATCACCAGAAAAAATACCCCATGTTATCCTGTAGGTTGGTATTAGCTAGTTCTGAGAAACCTATTTGCTCCTCACTGTGTTCATGAAGGTGAGGAAAGGGTGAGAAAAAGGCGTAGGAACATGCGTTCCTTTTATCCACCCATGTGTCCATTATCAGTGTGTCCTTGTGTGTAATGAAGATAGGAGGCTTCATTAATACCAGTCATTAACA
The DNA here is from genome assembly GCF_033239565.1 of Halichoeres trimaculatus. Lineage (NCBI taxonomy): Eukaryota > Metazoa > Chordata > Actinopteri > Labriformes > Labridae > Halichoeres > Halichoeres trimaculatus. The sequence goes on along the minus strand of NW_027437180.1, from coordinate 19,063,088 downwards.
AGCCTTAAGGGCTGAGCCAGCAAGAACACATCACCGTGCTAAATGAGACTCCAAATGGAAAATCTCCCTCTGTCTTTCTTTCTTTCACCATTGCAACGTCTCTCTCCCGCTCACTCCTCTCCTCCCCATTTATCTCTGTCCTTCTCACTGCACTTTTCCATCTGCAGAGCTGCTTTCTCTCATGCACAATAGAGTTAGCTAAGAGAGTGGAAACAGAAGCGAAAGGGTAAAAGAGAGGAAACAAGAGGAGGGATGAGAGGTGAAAGGGAGAGATGGAAGAGAGGAAATAATCAAGATTAGATTAAAAAACTGGGTGGGGGAGGAAGAGGAAGAGAACAGTGTGGAGAAAAACAGGAGGAACTGTAAAGAGAAAAGCAACTGAGAGAAATCAGCATTCAAGCAGAGCTGGAGTGAAGAAATGAAATAGAAATACCCTCTGAGACATAAAAGTTTAGGTTGTGGGAAGAGAAGAATGATAAGGTTTGACAAAAGATGATGTTTGTTTCATTGGAAATGGAAATAGTCAAATATCTATCTCCTTAATTAAATGCCTAAACATTTCACCCAGTTTTTACTTTAATTGCGTACTTCATCTTAGATTTTTAAGCACGGAGCAAGACTTTATCACATTCACACTCAGTTTCAAAGCTGAATCACCTGCTGGTGACATGTTTAAGCTATTGGCATATTTTTCACATTAACTCCTACATCAATCCAGAAGTGCAGCAGTATTTTTTTTAGAGTTAGCACAAGCACTGTAGAGTTCACATTTGACACAAGGGTTATCATCGCACAAGTTAAATACAATCAGATTTAATAACGGTAATAAACAAGTGAACTAAACTGAGTCAAAGTCAGACTTGAAAATGTGTTTCTGAGCATAAAAAAATTATAAAACCTTATGTGTTATTTTTGTATTTTTATTTCAAAATGGATTTATTTGAAGCAAATGAGAACTTAAATGACACAGGACAATGAACTCTAATGTGGTTAGCCTTTAGTTTTGAAATAAACATATATCTCCTACTAGAAAGGTCAAAGACCCTGGCTTGATTTATACAACCCTATGGTAATGATGATGCTGTTAACTCCTACCCTGCCTCTTGGCGCCTGTCGGTCCCAACACCCCAACCGCTGGTCCAGATAGACAGCAACACATCAGTGCCGTTATCATCATTAACATTATAACCTGTGCTGGCTCTCACCTCCCATCATTTCCATGTGGAAGAAGAAAAAAAAAAGGAGTACAGACATAAAGTGAGTTAGTGAGGAAGAGGATGCTGTCCTCATTATGTTGTATGACTCTAGATTTGATGAAGTGGTTTTTGATAAAGAAAAGGACTGTTTTAATCTAACCAGAAAAGCTAGATTAGCAGATATGACCTTTTTGTGATGAACTTGTTATGAACTTTTCTAGCTTTTCTTTTTGTACTAAGTTATATTTTTTTAGACTTTACACCTTTGTTCATTGTAGATAGGACAGCAGACAGAGCAGGAAGCTGCGAGAGAAAGTTGGGGAATGACATGTGGAAAGGGGGCCTGGGGCTGGAAGTGAACCCAGCCAAGTTTCAGTACAGAAAAGTTGAATGTCAACTTTCTTCTCTGTGGAAGGAGGAGGAGCAGAGAGCCGAGGCAGGAAGGAGAAAAAAAAGGAAGCTGATGAGATGAGGGCCTGAGATGACAGGACGAAGGGAAGCCTTTGGTCCCCATGAGGGCAGAAGACAGACAAGAGAGGGGGATAAACAGAGGAAGATGATAGAGGAGGGCCCTGCCTTTGGGGAGTAGTGTAATCTGAAAGCAAGAGTCCAGCCGCTGTAAGGGTCTGCTGATGAAACCTGACAGAAAGAAGGAGTTAAAAGAAAAAAAACAGGAGAAGGATATAGGAGGACCATTAAGAGCTGGTGATGGATCATTAAAAAGGAATGCTGGGGCTGTTTTCTTCGTCTTTTCGTCGTGTAGGTTTGTATTTTCTCCGAGGAAACAATTCCTTTGTGGATTTCCTCATCTGGCATCTTTTTACTCGTTCATGATGCTTTCACACTCGAAACTCCCATTTCTAACAATTTATTTTCTTCTCCTCAGAAGCAGAAAACGTGAAGGTTGCTCGTCTTTTTTAGACCCTGCGGCAAAGCTTAGAGAGATGATCCTGGCTTTTCTGCAGATGGTTTTAGACTATCTGCAGAGACCTGTAGATGGTTTCTGAATCAAAAATAAAGAGGAGGTCAAGAAGTGTGAAGCCTTCAGTTCAGGGATAGAAAAACTGATCTTAGTAATTATAGTGCAACTAACCTTATATACCAGATGGTGATATCACAGTGTCTTTACGAGATGTTTTTGCTGGTTACAATGGTTGTAGTTTCACCAGAAATGTTTTAATATAAAGTCTGTCGTGTCTTGTTTTGTCCATCTTCCATTTTTACCACATAATTAGAAATACCAAAGAAATTGAACTTGTTAAAAAAAAAACACACATTTAACTTTAAAATGTCAAAGTTTTTCCCATTCTCCATCTGCTGCTCAGTCTGCAGGCTTTGTAGGGAGGTAACTTTTCCAGCACAGAGAAATAATCATGCACACACATACAACCACACCTCTACACACACACCCAAAAGTACACACACCAATAATCCAGTGTTTGCTGTTTTGTAGGTGATAGGCTGTGCCTGGTGAGCCCGGTCCATATTAGATGTGGCTGACTGATCTTTCTCACCAATTTGCTGGACATCTCTGTCTGGCTCTCTTCATCTCAGACATTGACCAACTCTGGAAACCTTTATCCCCTTCTCCCACTGTCCACTGCACATCTTTCAATGTTTCTTTTTCCAGCTTTTATCCTCTTTCTAGCAAGAAGGCAGTGTTAACATAGGTTTGCAATGTCAGCTCCAACATTCTGGCAAAAACAAAGTGACATAAAACGTTTTGAAAAGAGAAACCAAACTGGTATAGTCTAATCTTCCAATTACAGCTGAAGCAAAGACCTGTATGTAAAGGATAGGAAATATATTTAATAAACAGCTAATAAGCAAAACAAACAGCAATCATTGAGTGCAATAGAGAGTTGAGTGCCATCTGCATAAAAATGTAAATGCTGCAGCAGCAAAGCATTCATCTTGAAGTCCTGAGGGCCATAATACTGCACTTAGAGAACTGTGAACTATTTAAACAATGTGCAACTGTTCTTCAATTCGATTTAACTCATTCTAGTTAGACAGTTCAATGTCACTGTTTACATGGATGCAAATAAAGTGCTTTGAGTGTGATGTGTGCACATGTATGCTAGGCACTGTCCTGTTGGCTATGGCTGCCTTTTGCAGCAGCTCTCTCTTCTTTGTCTATTTCTTGTAATTTTTTCGTCTCTTTTGCGTAATCTTTGTATTTGGAGTGGATCATTACTTTGTATGGCTCATTTGTTGGTCATGGACACCAAACATTTTGTGATTTCTGTGGTATTTTTACTACTTTTTCTCCTGTGTTTGTCTGGAGATTCTACATGTAACCATGGCTGCATTGTTTACATGTGAACTCAGCTGTTAGCAGCCATGTCAATGCTAACTGGTGTAAGGCCTGATGTTTTCCCACAAGGTGAGGAGAAGGAGGTGAAGATGACGAGCTGGTTCTCAGGTGTGAGCTAAGAAGTGACGACATCTACCTGCCCTTCCATCCATCCTTATTGGGAATGTATGATCTATCTCCAATAAGATGGACAAGCTAGCTGTGCTAACCTAGCAACAGAGGGAATACCAGAGGGCAGAGTAGCACCATGCTATTCACAGACATGGCTAATGGAGCTAACATCAGACACCAATGCCACATTGGAAGAGCTTCACCTGCTGTGAGCAGACAGGATATAGGAGACAGAGATGGAGCATGACTGGTGAGTCTCGGTCCTGGACCCTGTGGAGGTGGAGGCTGGCTGAACTGGAGAATGATGGACAAGCTGTTATCATCTATTTTCTTATGGATCTTTTTGCATTTTCTTACTTTAGTTTTCTTGATTGCTGCTGTGACTTCAATTTTGTTGTACTTGTTACAATTACAATTAAGTTCTATTCTATTCTATTCTATTCTATTCTATTCTTTGTATCACGCATCAGAACAACACCACTTTGACATGCACACATTCATGTATGCATTTGTTCTGCTGGCAGCATGTCTCATAGTAGAAGGGTCCTATCTTTATAGATATTACTCGATGAGTGTTTGAAATATATTGTCCCTAATGAAAGCAACTATTGTCGTCTACGTTATCATGTCCCACGTGCTTGTTTCATTACTATGTGGTGTTTCCGCGACTATGCACAGCTCCTATATACTGTTTATGCTTTTTGATCCTCAGTATAAAGTAGACTAAGCTTTCTTGAAATGAAGTGTGCTGTATGAATACAAATGCCACTGCCACTGTTCCTGTTGATAACCAACACCACTGTTTCTGCATCACTGCACATGCATAATATGTTACAAGCAGGTGATAATGACACTGCGGCATCATGCCTCTGCATACTGCACCTCAGAGATTACGTTTCCATTTTTTGACCATAAAGACATTGAAAAGTCTTCCAAACCTACAAAAAAGTAGTGTAGGACAAAACGGCAAGAATAATTTCACCCCTATTTTGTTGACCTCTGAGTAAGGGCTGAATCAGTCTGTTTTAACTAAGGTGTTTACATGAAGTATTTTCATTCCTTTCCCAATCTTATTCCAATTATCAGATATGTGTGAAAATGAAGGTAGTGACGTGTGTCTTTTTCTGGCCTTTGCTGAAAAAGTTATGTTAAAAATGACTTTCTTTGAGTCCATCCTTGAACAAAGTCTGAACTATCTGTGGATAGTTAGCTGCAGTTTTTTATTGTAAATTACCAAGAAGATGTATTATAGAGTTGCTTTTCAATAATTGTTTCCACAAGATCCTATCATAGAGCTTACTAAAGTTTTCAGTATGAAAGTCTGTGTCTGTTCCATACCTTGATGTGAAAACTTTGAACAGTATTTCTTGTGCTGTGAGGCAAGACTAAAGACAGAATACAAAAGCATAAAGCCTACATGGAAGAAGAGAATAAATTAATGTAAAGGTTTCATATCTTTGCTGTAATCATGTTGATTTTCTTTCTGAGTAAGAATTTCTTTAAAAACATACAGAAAGTTTTTTTCTGTGTCCATTTTGTGCCTGAAGAGGTGACTCATGTTCTGCTTTCAGTGTATTTTTGTCTGGGCAGCTTTTGTCCACCTCATTCATTTCTGCCTAATTTGATGATGAGGGTAATCATATTTATGATGAGCGAGCTGCATCTCCAGATTCATAGACTGATGATGACTGATGATTGCAAACGTTCAGTAATCCCCCAACACAAATACTGACTTCACCATTTGTGAGGCCACAGGAGTGTAGGATAAATAATGATTCATGCATTAGCTGATGGCTAGTCATGCATTAGTCATGCACTAACCAGGCAGGAGCTGTGTACCCTCATTACAGAGTGTGACCACTCATTTTATTAATGAAATGTGTGTGAGACCATGAAATGCGTGAAGATTTTTTCATCTTCTATTTGTCCTCATGTTTTATGTTTATGATTGATTTACTGCGGTCTGTGACGGACAGACACACAATCTGAAAATGCAACAACTAAAAGAAAAATACTGACTGCAATAAATTGATAGAAAATAATTTTAAAAAATGCTCTGGTGTGCAGACTTCTTTGAAATTTTACACTGGTTTGAGTTTTAGAAATAAGTGCTATGACTTGACACTTTGATTCATTTTTGTACTGTAACAAAATACTTTATCTGATGTAGAAACTCAATTTTCAGTCAAGATCTGTGAAGGTAATTTGAGCACACTTTTCTCCAGGAGAGAAAAGAAAGAGAATTTCCAACTGTTTATGCAAAAACAGTGACTGCACATCGAGAAGGAATAATGCATTTCATTGTTTCTCACAAAAGAAGAGACAGAGAAGAGGTTTCAATTTAAGAGATCTCTCAGACTGTTAAGTCTTGATCTAGAGACAGTTTCATCTTTATGTATTCAGAGACGGTAACTATGGGGTTAAGGACATGGCAAACAGGTTGTTGGTCACAAACTAATCATAGCATAAGAGCTAATCTCGCCCATTTCTTCTCCTTTCCCCCAAGAAATTTTGACCACCTTTTGTTTTGCAGGTAGAAATGAGATGTTCAGTTCCATCTGGGATATTTATCTCCCATCCGTGATTCTGCACCCTGATGGCCTCGCATAAATGTTTAATAAACCTGCATCTTTCACCCAAAGGTTGAGACTCAAAATGGGCACCAGTGGACACCAGGGTCTTAACCAAACCAAGTCACAACAAGTTTCATATAAAAATCTTCCAAGCAAACATTTTGAGGACCATTTTTCCTCTGACCTTCCATCTGTTGTATATCATGCTCAGTTTTATTGAAAGTAGCACATTATTTCATATATTTAGAGAGGATTAACTACGTGTCTTCTTGTGATAACCACCCAGCCTGTGTCTTTGAGTGTCTCTGACCTACTTTGTGCACAGTTGTTTTGTGAGAGGTGGAAACATCCTGTGTGTTTCATGTGTTTTCGTCTTTTTTGCTCTTCAGCATCCCCATTCATCCATTCAGGAAGCTACCAATTTGCATCTTTTTTTTTTTTTTTGCTGAGGCACATCATCTTTTGTGAGTAAAAAAACTCATTAATACCCAATTTTTGTGTCCTTTGTGATAAAAAGTTCTTAACAGGCACGTCAGATGTATGACCATGATTTGCAGTGGTGCTGGCATGGCCTTATGGTGGTTCAAACGGAGAATAAAAAGAAAGACAGTATTAAAAAATTGAACTGTTAGTAAAGGAATACCAAAATTATTCCATCAACTGAAGGAGTCAACCAATTTGGATGGTTTACAGTGATACTCTCTGCATAGCATCTGTTTCTGAACAGGGGGCAGTGTATTGCAAATGCACATGTACCACAGCACTAAACTAAAGTAGAACAAGTTGTTTACACTGTGCACAACATTTTTTACACCAATTCCACTTCTCTGAGTGTGCCTGCAATTTGGAATTGTTCATCACACAGTTATCATGGTAATGCCAGTGTGATGAATCATATAAATGCCAGTATGTTCTGTACTTCAGACACTAGGAGCTTGAGCATCAAGCAAAAACCAAGCTGAGAGGGTCAGTCCGTGAGGTCAACTGCTGATTGTTTTCAGAGAGTAAATGCATTTCATGCCCTTTGGTAGTCAAATTAAGCTTGTCATTCAAGATACAGCTGGCCTGAATCAGAGATCCACGTATTGAACAGAGCTATCCAATTCCTGTATGGCATGCAAAAGCTCATTTATCTATTGGGGAACTCTGATGGTCAGTTTTTTTTATTAGTTATCATAGTTTAAGTGTCAAGTTTAATGGCTGACTTGACTGGCACGCAGGCACCCTGTAGCTGTCTGCAAAGAGGCTACAGGTCTGCTTCTTTGCCTCATCCTCATTTGAACTCAGCTGGGTTACATTCATCTTTTCCAATAGAGGCCCCATCAATGATAGGCTTTCAGACTGTCTCAGAATAGAATTGGTGACGTCATCTATTTATTGAACAGTCTTCTCTGGATGTTCAGCACTAAGTCATGCCCAGTGTGCTGACTTCACCTTTGCCCTTTTCCATAGATAAGGTTTATTATTGTCAATGGCTAGGATTGATTGCAGTGAGTAACCCTTTCATATTGAGAATGCTAGCAAAAACCTGGTTTCTTTGAACACCAATTTAAAAACCCCAAAATGACCCTGGGTTACTCCATATGTAACCCGAATATTTGGTCATCTAAATGCCATCGGGACATCCTCATCGAAGGGAACATTAATTTGTGTTCTACACATGTTCTGTTCGGAAGGAATCTTGGTCTTTTGAGTACAGGAAGTCTGCCGTGCTGTTGCTGTTGCTATTGCTGCTGCTGCTATGGATACAGTACGAAGAAGCGGAAATGTCATGCAGTTTGTCAAGATGTTCTGTGTCTTGAGATGTTGTCCGTGCGTCGCTGTTTTAATCGTGATACCATGTGAACTGTATATGTAAACAGTTGATTCTGGATGTTTCAGAAACTGGAATATTGACATCAAACCGGATATTGACTGCATATAAATGTTTTCCAAGTCAGGTTCCTAACACACAGCGAGGGGGATAAGGGCGTGCAGAATGTTCTCCCTGCTCTTTGCAGATTATCTGGTTCTGTTGACCTCTTTAGGATGAGACCACCAGCAGGGTCAGTTTGCAACATTTAGCACTTTTTATTGGGTAAACTTGGAAATCAAACTGTCAGCCGACAGCAAACAGCTCATGGATTGTCTTGTCAACTAGTGAGAGCAGACAGAGTTGTGAGGATGACAGATATGACAATGCAGAGCCTGAAAACTAAGGGCTCAGGGCCCAGACATCTGGTGGGAACTATGAGTAGCGCCAACTACCCCTTCGCACAGGAGCTATTTGAGGTGGTTCAGGAATCTGATAAGGGAGTCTCCTGGGTACCTCTCCTTGGAGATTTTCAAGGCATGTAGCAGAGGAAGGAGACCCCAGGGTAGACCAAAAAAGTGCCGGAGGGATTATATTTCCCATCTGGCCTGGGATGGCGGACATCGCTTAGGGAGCAAGACTTTTGGGATGAGTGGCTTAGCATGCTGTCACTATCATGTTAGGCCACGGGCCATCTAATCTAGTGTGCGCTGATCATTTACTTTCTGGCCCTTTGCATTCATATTTTTGTCCATTCATGATTAATTCTTCCCACAAACAGAGAGAATACCAAACAAGAGCTTGATTTAGCTGTGACTACTTCCACCATAGTAGCTAAAATCCACATTCAGTATGGCATGTTTGTTCACAATCTGAGCAACAATATCATGTCCCCTTTTTTTTCTATCTTGACTCTTTTGAATTGTCAATAAAATTATTCCTCTTCTATGTGTAAACATGAATCCTGTGCAACTCAAGTTAGTTGACAACCATCTGTGATATATCAGTCATCGCGGATCATCCCTGTTGGGTGTAGCGAAGCCAGATAAGTCAAACACAGCCTGACTGTGACAGCCTGTCAGGCCTCTGGCAGTATCAGTCCCACACTCTGTGAGCAACACAACAATATGCACAACTGTTTATCTGACACAGACACAGCACAAATATTTTATTTACACTTACGGCTTTGTCATCCTCCTCCACCACCTGTTTTCTGACACATTTCCCCCTTAACCTAGCCCTACAGTTTGAGTGCTTAAATATCAGCTCACCAGATGTTAAACTGGCGAGGTCTTGTGCTTCTACAGATAACATTGAAATGTGGGGGTTTGCTCTCTTGTTAAATTCAAATGCATTTTTTTATGCTCAATGTGACGCACTGAAAATATTTCTTCTGAAGATTGACCTTTGGCTGACACATTAAAAAGTGTTAATGCGTGCACTTATTAGTGTTTCCTCATGTCGTATGAAACCTAAAAGGCTGTCTCCACGATCTGCTGTCTCTGTGTCTCACACATGCCAAAGCCTCCAGCATTTTTTAATGATTCTGCCAAGGTGATAAGTGTGATTTGTCGTCTTCCAGATGCAAAATTCTCGCCAAAAAGGTTGCATGAGCGCCCACACGAGTCCTCACACAACACCCAAACACACTCATAACACGCATCTCCATCATCTGCAGCCTCCACGCGTCGTGCCGACAGGAGCCAGGCTGGGTGTCATGTTTGCCTGCACAAGCATTTTCTCTCTGTTTCTCCCTTTCTCTCTGGGGCGGTGTGACAAGAAAAGTCTGCTGCTTGTTAGATGGATGGCAGTGACCCTGAAGGAGGAGGAGGTGGCTGGAGGAAAGCAGGAACAAATGAGACACTCTGAGAGCCGGCAAGAGAGAAATGAGAAGTTAGAGCTTAAAAAAATTCTGAAAAAGATGGAGTGGGCCAGGTTTCTTTTTCAATCTAGGATACAATGAGGAAAGTAGAGTAAAAAAGAGAGCTCAGGAAACACATTACTAAAAATGTGCTAGAGAAGAACTTGTTCCACAACTCATATCACCACCTCTCTCTATACTTGAGCAGATAAAGCTCAGACAATATCATACTTCAGCAAAATTCCCTCAAAGAAGATGTTAAAGTCATTGATCTGGAAGTAGAGTATGCCACTGTATCTCCAGTCTGCTTTGGTATACTGTGACAGGAGTCTGAGTGAAACGTTCAGTAAGTCTTTCAGATATGGCTCACTTTATTCTGTGATAGCGTCTGCTGCATTTAGTGGTAATGGGAAAAAAAAGAAACAGTAAGGTTTTCTTCATGTGGACGGACAGATACCATTAACTACAAGAACCACCAAAGAAAAAGACAAGATTAATGCACAGAGGGGATCAAGTGCACATCATTTGTGTTAAGAGCATCCATCCCTGCCCATGTTTCTTTATTTAGGGCTGTAAAAGTAAATGAAGAGTAAAGACTATGGCAGATTTTGAACGCAAGAAAAGGCAAAGAAGGAGATAATTCAGGCACTTTGGATTTGGCCGACCACAGAGTTTATGTTCTTAAAAGTTATTTAACAAAAGACATTTTAGCAATGCTAGGGTACTATAGCAATAATAATCGTAATAATAAAAGTTGGCAAAATGCATAGGATGAATTCACTAAGGATAGTTTTTTGTTGCAAACTGCACCTAGAATTGTGCATAATTTTTCTACATGGCACATAACTGAAATCTTACGAAGTGTTTTTGTCTTATTTTAAGTAAAAGTTGTCTTGTTTTACTCAATATAGGCCACATTAAACGTATCAGTCCAGAAAAATATCTTGTTTCCAGTTATTTAAAGACAAAATTGAGGTCTGAATTGCTTGTATCAAGTTATAAAAAATATGCCAATGGAACAGGAAAAAATTACTTAAAACTAGAATAATGTCTTACAAGCAACTTTTCTCTTGTTCAGCTGGCAGATTTTTTTTTTTTTTACTTGTTACAAGCAATACAGACCTTGTTTTTGTCTTTAAATGACTTGAAACAAGACATTGTTCTTGACTGGTCAGGTGAATACAGCTCATATTAAGTCTACAAAGACATCTTCCACTGACATTAAGACAAAATCCCTTGATGACAGTTCAGTTTTTTGCAGTGTAGTCCAGTTCACAGAGCATTTGGCGCTTATGATACAAAAGTATGAAAATACCTTTTAAGTTCTGCAGCTCCGTTCGGTTCAGTCAGTCACCCCTCAGGTGACGGCAACATATTAGTTGCAGTATGTTCAGCTAATTCACAATAACCAGCTACGTTGATCTATCTTCATCTTTAAACTGTATGACACTTCCAAGCACCCAGGCCCACCTATCTGCCGACTTATGTAGAAATCATGCAACTGTTACAGATTAAAAACTAAGATTACTTGTTCTCTGCATCCAACTGTTCTCCAATGACATTATCTCTGTTTGGCTGTTGTGGGTTTTTTGCGTTGTTCCATTTCCAGTTTTTGCTCAACCATGGCCAAGGCAGTTTAATCACTTTGAGGGGCTGTGTAAGGGGGTCATGAGTTTCTGACATTGTTTTTTTGGGGGGATTGTGGAGGGACAAGTTTGGAAACCCCTGGCCAACACTTTGAGTTGGAAAGTGTGAGTAAGTCCTCAATGTTTTAATTGGAGTTTTTCATGATACACATGATGTGACATAAGTTTCACAATAAAACAAGCGGCAAAAAGCAGAAGCACTCCCTGATATGAGAAGGGGGGGGGGAATAATCCAAAAGTGAGAAGGAGAGAAGGGAGAGTTCACTCAGGGTGAATCACTGTGCTGACATGAATTAAAGCCTGAGTGGATGGATAAATCAGCAACCAGTCAGAGGGAAATGAGGGAAAGCACTGAGGAAAAGAAGGGCGGAAAAATGAAAGAATCACTAAGAAAGAAGAGAAGAGGATAAAAGTGTGAAAAAAAATAACACCTGCACAAGATGTGACAGGAGAAAACTCAATGAGGGGGTGAGAAGAGGTGAGCAAAAACAGGGACGTGAAAGACACAGAGGAATACACTAACATCCTAACTGCTTAGGATGGAGAAGTTCACACGTTACCCTAATAAATTTATTCTATTTGTTGCCCTACATGTTGTCAAAGCCTTGATGATGAAAATAAGGTAACAACTTTTTAAAATTTGTGAATTTTAGGCCTCATTTCTTTATAATCCATCCAAACATACGTACAGTGTCGCAAAACAGACGTCAGTTGAGTGGTTTGAGGGCATTGTGATTGATTGCTTTGACATTCACTTCTCTCGTTACATTTCCTCCTTCTTGACATGAACTCCCACTGGTATTTGCTGTTGCCAGTATCCAGTCAGGTTTCATTTTCACTCGTTTTGAAAAGCTTCTCACTTCATGAACCTCACAAGATGGTGGCTCCAAATGAAAGAAATAGCAAAGAACAGCGAGAGAACACTTCAGTTCTTCTGGGCATAGGATTAGGCCATCTCTCAGGAATGAAGGCGATAGACACAGGACGAAAAGTTTCAACTGATCTCCCCTGACACTTGCAATATTTCCAACTTTCCCCCAAGAAAAAAAGTGCTTTTAGGTTTTATGTGACAAAATAATCCAGGAGTTTGAATGGAACAAACAACTTGCAAAATTTTACAACACATTTTAAAATACGCAGAGGTTAAAACTGTTTCGGACATAAGGATATTTAAGTTCTAAAAACGTAAGTTCAAATCACTGACGCAATGTGAAGATGTTCTGATTTTTTTTCTACATTTAGTATATGTTTACACAATAATGTTTTGATTGCGTTTTAAGCATTGATTTCCAAAAAGATGCACGCATTAGAGGCAGAAGAAATACATGACACTGTTATTGTGATGTTCAGTCCCTGGACAGCTCAGCATCTGGATAACACAAGTAAAAACGCGATAGCATGAGCAGAGACTGAAAAATCTGACAAGGTAAAGTTAGGTGAGGACACAGACAAGAGAAGAAAAAAAGCAGTACTCCCTGTCTCCAGTGATCTGAAAAATGCCATCAGATATCATACAATGACGCATATTAAAGTGAACAGTGACATTCTGTTTTATCTTTTGGGGAAACCAAAGCTTTGGAGGCCAAGTTTTACAATACTGGAGGTTTCGACTCCTCACAACAGCCAAAAACTGTGAGACTGCAACCCTGAGATAAGGGTGGAGCCCTGCATTGACCTACGTCAGATAACAACACAAAGAGGATGAAAGATATCAAGAAATACACCTGAGACAGTGGCACAGACAGGAAGTGGGAACCAAAAGACAGGTGAAGGGGGGAAAAGGACAGTGAGGAAGACAAGAACTGGGTCTAGGACATAACAAAAGGTCATCTGTGTGACAAAGTGAAGTGAATGGAAAGAGACAATTCAAAGCATGAAGGGGGAACAAGTCAGGACATCAGGGAGCGTGGAAATAAGAGAAAATGAAAAGGGGAAGAGAAGGATGAGCAGTGTGACGGCAGGAATCAGAGAGATCTAAAAAAGATTTGATGAAAAGCGTGACACTGGTCCACTGGGGCAAATTCCACTTAGGGCAGCACACTGTGGATGGTGATTCTGATAACACTACATGGTCCATACACATCTTTAAAAACTGCCTATAAGTTGTCCTGCTTTGAGCTTAATAGACATGTATATGGGGCAGAAGCAGCAGTGAATAATTTCATATTAATAAGCCAAACTGAATATATATATATATATATATATATATATATATATATATATATATATATATATATATATATATATATATATATATATATATATATATATATATAATGTGGGACATCACTATTATTCAGTTGACAGAAACATGGATTAATGAAATAAATGCAGAGTTTAGACAAACAAACGGAAAGCTCCTTCCATTTCCGTATCACGACAGACCATAGAGAGTGACCACCACCCATTTTTATTTTTTTATTTTATATCAAAGTTGTACTGGGTAATACTTTCTGTTCAATACATGTGATGTGAAAAAAAGGTGAGTATCACTTACAACACGGGTCATGAAGAGAAGAGGAGGAGGCCAGGATAAGTTTTGAGGTGGGCAGAAAAGAAACGAAGGAGATAGGAAACACGTATAGATAAAAGTGAAGAACGTCCATTATCCCTGTGGAGACCTTGCTGTTAAAAAGTTAAGACAGGTTCCTTTTCACTTCTTATGCTTTATCTTTCCACCTGTCTCTCCTGTCATTTTGTGGCAGTTCTGCCCTTTTATAGCCTCCCATGTGGAACCACAGTACAAGATACGTTTTGAAGCCTCACTAGACAGCGACCTTGTAAACTTGTGACTGTCCAAACAAGACCTCCCTCTCCTCCCCTCCCACAAGGCCAGGGCTTTTCAAACAAACCATCCAGCTCTTTCTCTCCTCCTTTGCTGGTCATCTTCCAATTTTTCTCTCACCTCTGTGACTTTCTGTCTTGCCCCTCTCATATTTTTTTTGTTCATATATTTTCTTTCCACTCTCTAATTTCTGCCATGTCTACTGCCCTTTCACTGTCTCCTCTCTGCCTCTCCTTTGAGAGTTTTATCTTCTTCCTGCTGCTCCACTGGCTTCTCACTCCAGAGTTTTGGAGTCATCGTCGAAACAGACTGTTGTTTTAGTGTCTATGGTTCGTTTGTGTCTGGGACCCCGACAATTCCACTTACTGTGGCAACTCAGTTGGAGAAGTTTTGTGTGCATCTGTGTGTGTCTTTGAGGGACTTTGAGACTACATAAAGTGTCACTGTTTACTAACCGTTACCCCTGTTAGTTGTGATATATCTCACTAAAAACCAAAAGTCAAAACCCCTACCCGAGACCAAATAATGGAACCCAGACTTTCTGAGTTTCCAGGTCAAGAGTCAGGTACAGCCCTAGATATTGTCACCAGTAATACTATTAATGAAATGTAGTCTCTTAAAAAACTCATAGCATCATAGGTGCACTGTGTCAAGGTGCCATTTGGCTGTAGCTCGGCTTTACCTTTGGTGTCTTTAAAGGTCCCATATTGTGCAAAAAACACTTTAAGTCTTTTAGTGAAATTTGTGGGTCTTTGGCTTTCCTCCCAGCCCACAAAATGTGATATTTAATGAACAAACCTGTACTCAGTAGTGCTTCTGAATGTAAAATTCTGACTTCAAATGAGCTGGATTTTGGGAATTTGTTGACGTCAGCGATTCCCTTTTTTGACCAATCAGGAGCAAGTCTGACCTGATTGGTCCACCGGAGTAGATACCCCCGAACCTCCTCCCTGCCCACTCCCCTCCCTGCTGCTGGAGAGAAATCTCTCCAGCAGCGGGGAGGAGAATGTCAAAGTTGAAGAGCCATCACTGCTCTGTTTTTGGCTGTAAACAGCCACATAGTTCCATGCACAAGCTTCCCATCCCGAAAGAAGACAAGACTAAGTGGCTAGAGTTCATTTATCAGGAAATGTGCCAGCTACACTCAGTAAAACTGTGCATGTGTGTGCTAGTCACTTCACGGCCGACCGCTTTTCCAACTTTGGACAGTACTACAGAGGGCTAGCGAATAGACTGGTCCCGAATCCAGGCGCGTTACCAACCATCCACCAACAAACCTTAGACCCTGGAAATGTGAGTATTTTAAATGCTGTGTGCTGTGGTGCAAATGTAAGAGCTTTTCCTCGATGTCCCCCCTGTCTCTGTGTTAGCTTCAGGATGCTAACTTTAGCTGCGGTTAGCCTGTTGTTTTAGCCTGTAATGTTACGGTAAACGAGCTTTGCTGTTTTCTTAACATTGTGCACTCAGAGCTCGGTAGTCATGGTTACATGGCGCCGCTCTCCCTGACGCAGAAGAGCGGGGCGGTATCAGCAGTGGCTCATTTACATATGAAGGTCACACCCACTAAATCAGACCGTTCTGAACAGAAGGGCTACGAGAGCCTGGAAACAATGCTGCCGTGCTTGATTTATTGGCTTTTTGGATCAAAACATGTTACTACCATTTCATGAAGACATCAATGATCCATATTAAACTGCAGAAAAGGAGCAGAATATGGGACATTTAACACACCTGCAAACCCTAAGTGCCTCTTACGGATCCTTAAAGCCCCAAAAAGAATTTGCCAGGCTGCTAGCTGAGTCTGTTTATTTTCTTAGATTGAACAGAGAAGTAGAACAACAGCATTTCAAAAGCTTGTAATTTACTCATAACTCAGTCATGCTTCTCCTCGTTCCTGATAAGACTGTTAGTGTAATATTGCAGATTACATTGTTTAATTGTTGTGGTGCACGTTGTTAGTTCCACTTGTTCAGGTTGCACCACATTAGGAGTAGTAACAGTTGTTTTTTTTTCTGTAATGAAGTAATAAAAGATAAGTCTTGTTTTTTTTCCCCAATTTATTGTGCCCCTAAGGTAGTTTTCATTATTTTCTAAGTCTGTCTCCTTTCCACTGTCTAAAAGAACCTGTTTTCGCCTCACATAGCTGTATTTCAATTGTGACAGGGCTCCTCTCTGTGACAGGTTTCTTCATCCCCTGTGTTTCACTTTTCTCTCATTCACCCTCAGTCTGTCTGTCCTCCTCCCTTAAATCTGTTTCCTCCCTTTCCCATCCTCGACATCCCCTGTGACAGAGCAAACCCTTTAATAATATACAAGCTCCTCCATCTCTCCTGGCAACGGCAGCAGATTCCTACAGGATTCAATCTCTGCAGCACTAATGAGATTAGCATGGCTAATGCACAAGGCTCTCCCTCCTTCCTTTCAGCTTTACCTCCATCCAAACATGCGCTCCAAATTACAGTGGGGTACCCAGAATGAGTGGGTCGATTGCAGGGTGGCTGAGCTGCAGTCCCCCTAGGTTCCACCTGGGTCGTGCCACAATGGGCTTTGAGGAGATGGGGACATCCCAGGTGAAAGGGGCAGCCAGACTGAGCAAGCCAAGCCAGCATTACCTCCTGATGAAATTCGTCCCATAATGAGTGTGTGCGTGAAGGATTCATGGGGAGTGTTTGGCAGCCTTCCACGGCCTTTCCCTGTGTCCGAGCAGCCATTGTGGAACCTGGCACTCCAGGCTGGCAGGTTTGGGAGGGAAATTCAGGATAAAATTGGCTGGATTGAAGCATGGAGGGATGAAGAGGTGATGAAACAGATTAGTCTGACCTCCTGGGGGCTTATTGTGGAGCAGGCCCTGTCAAATCCGAGACCACAACTCTTCAATTTCTGGCTTTCAAAGCAAACAGACATACACAAAAAATGCAGTTTATACATTTAGCAGCTGCTCTGTATTCAGTGTGACTTGCAACAATTGCAACAGTAGATAAGCTTAAAGTGATGTATCACCAACATTAAAAGCAGCCAGTGATGAATGCAGGAGATTAACCAACACACACATATACACAGGGCGAACAGAGACATTCAAAGGCGGAGTGAGCAAGTAGCATCATTACGACCAGCTTGTTTCCTGTGCCTTCAAGTTGTTTTGAGATCTACTGGGTATTACAGGCAAGTAAATGCAATCTGTCACTGCTTTGATGGATTTTCTTAGTCAAATTAGCTGAATTGTTAATCAGTCAGCTGAAAATGCATCACCCGTAGGTCTCCAAGACTTTTATTCACGCTGAGGATATATATGACTCAGAAGTTTTCTGCTGTCTTTTAGTCAGGTTAAAAATCAGTCAAACTGATTTACAGATTGTCACTCATACGTTCATGTATTCACGCTTGAAAGTATGATGATGGAATGCTGGAAAGAAATGAGAAATATAGCTTCCTAAAACTCCTCACAATAAGCTTTAAGCCTTCAAACAAGCAGCTTTAACCCTTCCACCTGTCATACAACTCTACATTACTATAACTATTCAAAACCTATTCATAACTCTCAGCATTTGTACATTCTTGATGTTTGAATTATTGAAAACAAACTACTCCATTCCACAAAAAAAAAAAATGTCCTAGGCTGTAAAAAAATGTTAATTCTGCTGAGAACATGAGCACTTAAGTATGTGTTTTTATTTTTTAGTTTTCTTCTCTTCTGGGACCAGCCCACACCTTTTACATTGGCTTCATTTCACAGTACCAGGGGTGGCAGCTCGGGTTTTGCTTTGCACCCAGGTTTGCTCATGCACATTTGATGGTTTAAAAAGGTCTCCCATCCCAAAAAAATTAAACTGTTTCCAAAATGTGGATAAAGTTGTGCACACAAGCAGGTAAAGTTGTTTTGACAACTCCAGTTGTTTAACCCTAACTATGGTGCCATATCACTGAGCTACATAAGTATGTGCAGCAGGGCTTAGAGTGTTGGTCTCAAACATGTAAAGCCTACGTTAAGGCTTAGCTCTCAGTAAATGATGATCCTTCAATACCAGCTCCAATCAGCTGATTGCATCTTCTATTTAAATTTCCTGAGCCCGACTCCTCTGAAGACCCCTTTACATCCCACCTACATACCAAGCACCTTCTTATAAAGCTCTCCCCAGCTGTAATTGGCTACAGGGCCAACAGGTTGCCAGTGCTATCATGGGCTGTAGAGACTAGCTATTCACTGCACACTCACACCTACAGGCAATTTATTAAGATATGCTTTTTTTTTTTTTTTTATTGTAGAACTAAGCTGGAGTACCTGGCAAGAATCTATGCATGCCTGTACAGAAGTCAAACCAGAAACAATCTGCAGCACCGTGCAGTACACTGCCATTAAAACTTGTGCAGACAATTAAATCTCTATAAGAGGAGTTATCCTGAACTTTGTTTTTCAAATTTGTGTATTTGTGAATTTCAACGCATTCTAGCTTTTATATGAGAGCTCTCACACCTTCACACACACACACACACACACACACACACACACACACACACACACACACACACACACACACACTTTACTTTTATTTTGTCACACTGGAAAAATTAAAAAATTAAAAGAACTCATCAAAACACACACACACACACACACACATTTAGACTTTCACCTTCATGGATCCACCTTACACTGGTTAATCCACTCATCCCAACACACACACATAATCCACCACCAACATTCATGAGCTCAAAGTCGATCCCATGCAGCAAAACTCCCCCGCACATATGCACAAGCACCCTGATGTACTATAAGAGAAAAAAATCATGATGTGTGTTGTTCAAGGTGAACATTCACTTAACTAACCTCTGGCTCTGAGAAGATGATCTACTAAATCAAATCACGTCAGCATCACACCAACACACTGCATACTAACGAGGTGAGGAACACCACACTCGTCTGCCCTGCAGTTCATGCATGAATGAGGTGAGCGACTCTTTAAGCAATTTCTGATCAGGAGAACTGTCTAATTAAGTTTGGTTTTTTTTTTCCTTTCGTATTAATGTTACCCGGATATTTTTTTAGAAATGATTGCCTGTGCCAGATGTCTTTGACGTAAAGTAGTTTCATCTAAGTTAATGAGACTGTAAATCTTGACTTTGACAGGGTAATGACCAACATTAGAGGGATACATGTTGTTTTAATATTCATAAGATACATTAAAACACTAAAATCCCTCTTGCACTTCATCAAGTGACTCTGGTGAATGACACATCCTGTCATTTCTATCAGTGTTGGCTGTTTTCAGAGCCAACATGAGAAGAAATCAGACCTCAACAGGCTGCAAAACCAAGAATTATGCATACGTGTTGGAACAAGAGGAATAGATTTTGAGGTTACTCAGCCGGCACAGACTCCATTCCTGGCTTTTTCACAAGCTCAAAGAGCGATGGTTTCAATTTTGCAGAGCAGAAAATTTAGCAGAGTGAGTACAAAGTGAAAAAACAATAAAGAAAAGAAAATGAAATGAAATGGGCCATGAAAATGTAAACTCCAGTTGTGTCAAGTTCGTCCAAAGTGCGGTGTTTAGCAAACATATTTTACATCCTCTTAAAAAAAAAGGGAAGAGGACTGTTTTGTATTTACCACAAGGACGATTTCAGTCACAGCTGCGCTTCCAAAACACAGAGCTGCTCATGCAGAAAAATCTCATTGGTTGAGGTAAAACCCCACTGAATGGAGCAAAGCTTTTCAATCTTTATGGCAAAATAACATGAGGGATTCAGTAGCTGGTGCTTTAAAGTCCTTTTCGTAGTTATTTATATAAATTGTACAAAGAAAAGTGAAAGATCTCTTTCTCCATCAAACCCTTTTACTTGAAATACTAAAATCAATCCAACCAAAGGAATAATGGGAAAAAACCTTTTGATTTCTGCTGCACAGAAAAGCCAGCCCTTTTAGCCTGAACCACTTGAAGGCTGTTATATTGAGCACCTGTTTTTTTAAAGGGTGGACACAACCTTTAAAGCCCCACTTAAAAATGTGCCTCTCGGTTGCTTATTTGAAAAGCTACTTTTCAACCCCGGAGTATGCTTAATGAAATATTTCTGTTGAAGAAAATATTTACTTCCAAATTCAGAATAGACCCTGAGCAAGGCTCTGAAAAACCAGTGGTACTATGGGGATAAACTACACTGAGAACCCAGTTGGCTCCAGAAAAACAGGTGAAACTGGTAAATTACTTGTGTTTTTAAAGTGTCTTTTGATGTCTAGATGAGCTTAGATCAAGTCTATGCCCCAACCAGGAAACAATACACACTTTAGTGCATTAAGAAATCCTGAAATATGCCTCAGAGCCAACAGTCATCTGCTACATCATCATCCAGTAACATCATAACCCTGACGAGACTGAGAGAGAAATCTCTTGCTAATTTATTGCAAAACATGACAGGAGGAGAAGCCAGGTTAGGTCTTTTTTTCAGTCTAATAAAAGATCAAAAACAGTCTTAAGCACATCTTTAAAAATGTAAAGCCTGAGCAGAGGTGGGCATTTACCAGCAGGAGTCTTTACACAGGGTTGTGTTGATCAAAATAAGCTTTAAAGCTGTTAAATTAGGAAGCATTTGTTAATCGACAGAGAAAAGAAAGATAGTGTTTGAGAAAATACGAGACCTTGTAAGACAAGGTTTATCAAGCTATTTTTAGGGATCTGACGGTACACAGGTCTACACCCTTTCAAAATACATCAACAACTCAAAAAAAAAAGTTTATACATCATCGTGTACATGGGATGATTTTAGTACATTTCTGACTGTTTGATTAAAAATTCAGTTCTTTAAGCAACCAAATCTATCCTCTTTGAAACAGCTGATTCCGCAGTTGGTCAGAAGATTATATAAATAAAACTGAAAGTACAGATCCCTTCCTGCCAACGACACAACTTAGAAAAAAACTTGGTGAAAATAGAAATGTCTGTAAATAGAAACACCAACTTAAACGTTTCATGCCAATAAAACCATCGGCAGAAATATCTTACTTGCTTCAGAGCGATTCTCCAATGAGCTCAAGAGTCTTCATTGTGTGGGTGGACTAACTTTGAGCACAACTTATGATTTAACATCTTGTCAAACTTTCAAAGAAATGCAATCAATTTAATTAGTGAGAACATATTTCTGTACTGAAGAATGCCAACATAATTATTTTTCATCTCCTTGCTATATGGAAAAAACTTCAGACTATCTGTCTCAAGGCACCATGGTTTGCTTTACTGCTTGGATAGAGAGGGTAGCAGTTCATCCTGGAAAGAGACAGAGATGGCACACGTAAAGGTGAAAAAACCACACACCAGAAACTGCTCCAAAATTAATCAATAAAACAAAAAAACAGCGTTTTGGGTCATTGCCCTTCATGGGACATAAGGTTGTTGCTATTTGCCAGAAGATCAAGGGTTGAATCATTTTAATGTCTGTAAAACACAGTTGAGATTTATTTTAAAGAACTAAATGAACAGTTCCCCATTTGATGGCATTCATCTTACCACATCAGTAATAACCCAAAGTGGGTTGACAATGATTACTTTTCTTGAACATGCTCCTAGTTTTTTGAACAATGAATTGAACATCTCAATTAGCAACTCATGAAAGGTAACTTGAGTGTGGTTCCCTCAGAGACAGTAAACAACCACTCTCATTCTGGAGGATCTAGAAAGGTACCTAGAGTGGTCAAGAATTACTGTGCACTGCGTTTTACAACACCTGAAGTCTGATTTACAACAACACAGCATGCATTTGTCACCACTCATACTGCTGACATCAAATGTATGTTTGCAGTTCAGACAAAGCCTGCTACCGTGAACAGTTATATGAACCAATCAGGATTTGAATGAGTACAACCAGCTGAAAAAATGTTTTAGAGTGGCGTAGGTTTTCAGGAGCGAAAAGAAATTCACTTTTTGCGTTTTTTCAGCTTTTCTTTGGCCTTGGCCATTCATTTAAAAAGTATGTTTGTGTATCTGAGTTTTCAAAGTTGCATACTTTTTTGACCAAGTTTAATCTAGATTTTCTGTTCAGTAGGACAGAGTTTTATATATTTGTAGAATGAAATGTTACTGATCAGGAACTGGGATTGGAGCATTGAAGGGTCTTTTGGAAAAGAATGAAGGTATGAAAACAAAATCATAAAACCAGCGGGGCTTTGGAGTTTCTTTTAAACAAGTTTTTTTCATTTAGATCATCTTCCCTTATGCAGCTTTTCACATCAGGAGAATATCATTGCAAATAAACTTAGGTGACAGCATTTCACTTTTTTTTTCACATTTTGGGTCCAACTATTTGATCACCAGGAACACTTTTTACCCCAGCTAATGCCTCCCATCTTCTTAATCTGCAATAACCTTCCCACTGTTTTATTATTCTGGATATTGTTTTTCATTAATTATGCTGTCAGTCTGTGGGCCATTGTGTGATGAAAGGAGTATCGTATCTTATCTTAACTCATCCTTTCTTAAAAGACAATCAGAAACTAAAACTTCCTCCTCTTTTGTCTAAGCATGAGTGGTTTTTGATCATATAAAATAATAAGAGATGGAATTCTTTATCAGGATGCATTGCACACCAATATATGTGTTATTTTGAGGTTAGTTTTACCAGCACTTTTGCACTGAGATTTGTGGTTTTTCAGTTCAGAGATGATCGATAGTTCCTGAAATAATGGCATTCCTCAAGGAGAGATAAATTTATGAATGTTTGAAACCCAACAAAAAAAAATCATCCCAGTTTCTCGCATGCAGAACTAGAACAGGACCTACATTCAGGATGAAGGATTTTAGCATCTCCAAAACAAGGGCGCTCTCCAGCATGATGCTCAAAGTGGGACACAGACAAAATAAAATTTATTTTGAAACAAATCTTCCTGTCTGTGTTGTTTGAGTTGCTGCTGAAAAATACTTAAGTTTCATCCAAATGTCCACAAACATCATCACCATGCATCACAGCTGCTCCAAAATCCAATCTGACCCTGAAACTGAGCCAACACCAACGATCCATCTCCACTAAAATGCCACCGGACACCAGAAATGTTTCAAGCCTCCACAGCTTTTCCTCCCTCAGCACTCTTTCTCCAAAATCACACTGCACTCATGCATATGGATCTGCACCTGCTGCTATGGCAACAGAGATCCTGCATTGCTAGCCAGGTTACTTTGGCCAAAACCCATCACGTATCAATGTTTTCACGGTGAAATGCCACTGGGCTCTGTCAAGTACTCTTGCTGAAAAAGAGCTTCAGTGGGTGAGCTGTCAGCAGAGGCTGGCTGCCCTGTCAGACCCAGGCCAAAGCACTGGGCTTATTGGAAACACCATGCCTCACTAGAAGTGAATGGGAGTCAAAATGACAGCTATCTACTCTTGACTGTAAGAGTTTTTATATTGGAGAAAATGGTGTGAATCGACTCACTCACCTCTACTTCAGTGGATTAACTGAACTCCAGAGAGCAGCAGCAGGGGGGCGCGCGGAGTCCTGCCAGCACCTGGACGGGCTGCTGGGAAGAGCTTCAGCTGAGCCTCCTAGATCAGGATGATGCTGAAGTTTTAGATACCACTATGATGTTCCTTAGATGTTTCGAGTCAGTGCTCAGAACAAAGATTCTTCTGCAGTATTTTCCCAGAAGGTTGTTAAAACTGTCGTCTTGAAACCATGTGTTGCAGCCCAATTGGATCTGATTTCCCAGGGTTCACTCAAGCAGGGGAACAGATGTTGTCCAGCCAATTGGTTCTGTCTCCACAGGCCAAGCAAGAAGTCTCAGAAGTAGAAGTAGAGCTAAAGGACAGAGAAAAAAAAAAAAGCTTGTTGGTTAAACTTTAAATTACATTTGATTCAGAGAAACATGTGAGAAGAGAGTGAATGACGTAGATAAGGATCAAATCAATCAATTCATCACACAGGCTTGATTAGGGGCCACACAGCAAGCACCTTCTGCCTGATTGAAAACTGTGTTGAAATACCTTATAACATTGAAGAATCTCATCACAGATTATGATCATATTTTGATTATGTATGCAGGTGCTGTATCTGTGAAGCTGATAAACTGAGAAGACTGTCCAACCTTTGAGATAATCAACAGAGTTACCGCTGAGCAGGAACTGACTTTGAGATTATTGAATCAAACAAAGATGGGGGACATTAGAGGGAGTTATATATTTCCATCATCAAATGCACTTCAATTCATTTTATTAACTAAGCAGAAATGAATTGAATAAATAAAATGAGAATAGTAAAAATATTAAAATATAGAGAAAACCCTCAAATTAGCTCTATAGCAATGACAATCATCGGCTTTTACAACATTGACATGTTTTACATTATTACCAAGATCTCTGTTTTTAAGATACATTTTTTAATACTTGAGGATCAAAATCGGGATTTCACACCTTCCTGTTTACGATGTGGCAAAATGCAACTTTCCCACAGCATCAGAAAATGACAAGGGACATGTTTTTAACACCACCTCACAATTAACATCGAAGGAAAAAATGGATTTGTGGTTTGAGATGAAAGAATGCTGTCCAATATTTCAAACATGGATAGAAATTAACAGTACTGGGTGTTCATACTAAGTGTGAAAACTTCAAACTACTATATTTACATGAGGTAGAAATACATAAATCTGTCTGCAAACTAAAATTCTACACCAACGCTGCCTGTCAGCTTGACATTGGGTGTTGGATATTTGTTGGCCCATCCAAACACATTTTTCTTCCTTGGCCAGATCCAACTTGAGTCATAGTTCTCGAGGTCGCCACACAGCTTGGTTATTTGAATCTGAACATATGTTGTTTCTGAGCTGTAGCAGCTGAGGCAAGAATCCTATTCAGTAAGCCGAATTGTAAACAGTGTGACTGAACAAGTGGGAAACAACTGACCCATGGTGTTCAATTGACAGAAACAGACATGTCTGTACTAGACAGACAAGAGAAAGAAGGAAAGCATGCGGCTATTCCAAATGCCAGAGCACACCGAGTCAGTCAGTAAAAAGTAATTTGGTATAAAGAGGCAGGGCATAGTTTGAGAAATCTTAAGTGGTTTCAAGAGCAAGGTGAAAGATCTTTTCTGTTCTCAATCTGTGTGTGAATCCTCTGGCTTCATGATGTGTTCAAGGAGAGGTGGGCAGAGGGAGCAGGTGTGAAGAGAGAAAAGTAAGAAAGCAAATGATAGGATGAGGGAGAGGATTGGTTAGACGCATGGAGAATTTGAAATTGAATGTTTATGACAGGAGGTTACTTCTGCAACTTTATGGAGATGAAAGACTAAAGATCCTGGAGGAAAACTGAGAAATACACTACTGGCCAATAGTTTTGGAACATCCCAATTTTACCAGTACTTTTTTATTGAAAATGATGCAGTTAAATGTCTCATTATACTCTGGAAAAAAAACACGGAACTATTAAACAATTAAAGTGAAACAAAAAAATTATAATTGAATCAATTTATAAACATAAATGCATTCTAAACTTTTGACTCATCAAATTAATTACCTTTGGCGGGAATGACAGCAACTGAGTTTAAATATTCTTTGTTTTTTGTTTTTTTGCTTTTGCTCTTCTGTCTAGTTTACCTAAACCATCTCTGGAGACTGTGCTGGCAGTGCACTTCATCTTTTCTAGTTTACTGTCTTGTTCTGTATTCTTAAAGTAGTTCTGGCATCGCTTACAATAACTCGTTAGTGCTCATTATCTTACTGTAGGATGAACCCCTGACCAACAAGGCTCATTCCAGAGGATGCTGCATGGCATTGCAGGATACTGTTGTTATGGTTGTTTTTGGTTCGGGGTGCCTCTAACTCTGTACAAGTCACAGACCCTTGATCCAGTAAAACAGCTCCAGACAATCAAGCTTATTCCTCCGTATTTACATTTTCTGTCACAGCATCCTTTTAAAAGTTTTAAAATTTTGATCAATTAGTCCATGACACCACCTCCCTGCCTTCACAAGTCTATTGGTGGTGTTTCAAGGCTCATTCAAGGCGATCTTCCCTTTCTTATTCTGGCATCTCAGCCATGACTTTCCTTCTGAAATGTGACCTGTCCAACTTGCATTTCAAAGTTTTCTCTTCATAGTTCAAACTGAGACTGCTGCTCAATCTCTATTAAGCTGTGCTTGAAGCTGTTGTCCTGTGAGCGCCTATCACACAAGCTGTTGACTCTCAGGAACTTGTCGCCTGATTCTGTTGCAGCTTTGGTTTGGCCAGACCTCTTCCTGTCAGGGTTTCTTTGGATTCTGAAGGAGACTGTGCTCACTGACACCTTGACTTTATTTACAATTTGTTAGTTGGACAGAACAGTATCTTCAAGAGTTGGTCTCTCTTCCATTGCTAATTGCCTTTCCCTCATCATTTTTATACCATAGAATGAAGATTACACAAACAACTTAGCCCTTTGCCTTTAGCCTTTAGCCAAAGAAGCTATGAATTAGCATTTCAAAATAACCTATCTTGGTGCTTAGATATATGGCATATTATGATAACATATGTATAAAGAAGGGAGACTTTTTCCAAGATCACTTTCAAACCCCTTTAAAGAGTATCTTTGCATAATCATGAAATATTTTTGGTATAATTATTAAATGTTCATTATTTTCAGTTTTGAGTGACCTTACTCTTTTTTTTTTTTACCTCTGGCAATTTACCACTTACCTTTGTAACATCTCAAGCTATTCATTGGATTTGACCTGCTTGAATTGCAATTTTTAAAAAATGGAAAAATTGTAGAGCTCTAAAACTTTTGATTGTTGGTGTATCAAAGCACATGGCTGATGGGGACACAGAACAAACCCTGAGATCTGTCTCTGGTTAAACAAAAAAAAAAAAAAAAAAAAAAAAAAAAATAGAGAGATAAATATGTTCAAAAAAGAGGGGGTGGGGAACATTCAAATAAAGCTTCTTCACATCCAAGTCTTTGTAGGAGGTGTGAAAAACAGAGGGCAAATTGAGAGAAGTTGTAAGGAAGGGAGGAGAGGGTAGACAGTTAAGGACAAGATGGAGAAACCTAAATGGAGTCTGAGGATGAATGAAGAGTTGGAGAATTTAGAAGTAAGGGCAGCCTGTTAGAAGGACTGTAATGAAGATGGATCCACTTAGAGAGTCATTAAATTATTTACCAAGGAGAGATATGGCATTAAGAGCACATGCTCCAAGACTGGTCCACTCGAGTCCAAACCCAAATGACACAAGCGAAGAAGTGGAGTGGTAGTTTTATGTATTAAGGAACCAAATGATAGTAAATGTCTAATGGAAACAGTTCACAGCTTTGCACAAGTGTCTGCACAACTTGCCGTTGAGCCACTGTAAGAAATATTAACTAATGGAAAATAAAGAAGAAAGAGTCTGCCAGCAAGTTGAATATATTCAGCTGAAGTGTTACTGATGGGTTCATCTTTTTGCTTTCATTTAAGTGCAGGGAAACTTTTTGCTGTGTTGTGAACCATTTGCATTTCACCACATATCATTGTCAACCAAACACCAAAGCTTCACAGCTGTATTCTGAGAATGTTTATTCTACGTCTTTCCAGACTTACTGTCAGGGTTAGAATGAGCTGAAAATTGAAAATGTGAGTTTACAACCTTTTAAAAAAAAAAAGCCTGTAGTAT
Organism: Halichoeres trimaculatus; assembly: GCF_033239565.1. NCBI lineage: Eukaryota > Metazoa > Chordata > Actinopteri > Labriformes > Labridae > Halichoeres > Halichoeres trimaculatus. The sequence continues at coordinate 19,035,209 of NW_027437180.1, read as the reverse complement.
TTTCTTTTTATCTTTTTTGAGCATACTCCAACTTTCCCTTGGCAGAGTTACCTTGTCTACATTGAGATATTGTTACTGTGTATTATATTATTGAACCTTTAGGCAAATTGGTTTCTATCTACCACTCTTGTAGAAATAAAAGAGCTGAGAGCTTTGAGATTCAAGGCTTGTGGAAATACTCCAGTTCCATTTTATAACTATGGAACAAAACAATGACTTTCTAAAAGGACTCAAAGAGCACCAGTAAGTCCTATTGATTACTACATGGTAGAGAAAATATGATGTAGATGCAGAATTTATTGGAGAAGGTGAAGAAAGACGTGACGTTGAACAAAGTGTAACTCTCACACGTCGTATATTAATTTGTGCTTATTGAGGCCATGTGATAATGTGTGTACTTGCAGAAGGTTGAGAGCTCCTGAGAGACTCGAGATCACTCAAAACAAAGGAAGAATGGACACTATTAACAGGAAAGGTTTTGTTTTGAAACTAAGTGATTAATCTTCTTTACCCATCCACTTATCAAATAACTGCTGAGGGTTTCTGTTGAGTTTTCAACAAATAACTGCATAATAGAACTGCTGAGTATGCTGTATGTGTGTGTGTGTGTGTGTGTGTGTGTGTGTGTGTGTGTGTGTGTGTGTGTGTGTGTGTGTGTGTGTGTGTGTGAGATGTGAAATGGGGAAAGGCCTTGAATTGGAGACAGATGGAGAAGAAACAGAAAGTACCTTGGGAGGCGTCAACGATTCTGATAAGGCAGCATGAAAATGTGTGATGTGTGTGAGGGTACATTTAAACTTTCTTTATTAGGAAAACACCGGATGATGCTGGGAAATGAGAGGAGACATCACTGTCTCACCCCGAAGATGACAACATTTCAGATCAGTAACTGAATGTCTAGAATAGGCGGATCTTTAACTATAAAATGGTTCAAGGGCCAGAAAAGCGGGTTCTGTCCCCAAAGTATGAGTCCGAGACTTGTATCAGGGCTGTTAGGGAGATTTAAAGAAGAACCTAGAGCTCTGTCACATATTTGTGACTTGCTGTCAATAAATCTGAGTTAACTGAGAACTTGGAGCATTCTGGTCATCTTCTTCTCCGATCAACGAGCATGCTGGGAATGGTGAAAAAGTAATTTAAATATTTGGGAGCCACAGAATTAGGACTTTGCTTTGAGTGACATATAATATCAGCAGAGTACCCTCTTTATTTGGAAAGGCGGGGATTAGGGAAATTAACTGAGCGCACAGTTATAGAGTAACTGCTCCTTTTAACAGATATCGCAGCTACAGAAAACTGTAAAATTTTCACTTTGAGATAAAATTAAAACACCATTTCCTTTCAATGGGCACATTCAGTCCAAAGATAGAGATCTATTCAATGATTATTTGTGGTTGAACCCCAGCCCCCCACCTTAATGTGAAAACATATGTAGACCAGGTAAAACTAATGCCATGTTTTCTTGTCCTGATGTATTATCTGGAATATAAATGAGACAAAGATGAGATAGAAAGATGAACGCGGTGTGCTTTTGTGTAACTCAATTATTCCTACAATCCTGATGTTAATTATTTCATTATTGCAGTCGGTTTTGTCAGGTCCAGCCCTTTGACAGCAGCTCTATATCAGGGGGTGAGCAGTGGCAGCGTCTGTTTTGACCTTTGTGTCGGTGTTTCCGTGATGCAGCATCATGGCGTCCACATTTTACAGCCAGTTCAGTCCCTGCAGTTCTCCTTTCTTTGACAGCACTACACCTGCATTTTCAGCAACAGCGGCTACTGTTTTCTACTTACATTAAATCCAGTCGAAATTTCTCATCTTCTGTCATTAAATGCAGTCCACAAGCTGCTTTCAGACACACTACAGCCAGCCGCTGCCTGGAAGGACAACTGCATTACAACCAGGCATTTTTAAGATGAGTGCCATTATCTCTTTGTTATCATCACAAGTATTTATATATTGGAAAAATCATGTCCCATCTCTTGCATTTATGTTGTTAGGATTTCAGTTAAAATAACATTCCTCCTGTCATTGGTTTCAATATTTTGTCAGATGTTTTATTTTTGTCTCTGCAGGAAGAGAAAAATAGAATCCCTCTTTTTTTCTAGCTCATTCTCAAGGCTGGTTTGCCTTCAGCGGATGAACAGAGGGAGTAGGATCAGTCTTAAGTGATTTGTGAACAACCGCGTGAACTCACAGACAGACTAATGAGGGACCTTGTCCTTATTTTATCCTCCACTATGCTTACTAATTTGGTTTGGGGAGCAGTTTAGAGAGTTAGTTTATGATACTTCGTCGCCTGGCTGCTTGTGTGCCTACCCATTCAAAGTTTTTTGTTCATGCTGAACAATTATGTTGATCATACTGTTCTTTCTCACTCAGAAAACAAAAACACAAAGAATACTGACCTCAAAAACATGAGTTTAAAGAAACTTCAATAACTTTGAAACTGCATTTTGGGAGGAAGAAAACAGTCCCTGAAACACGTGCTAGAGCTTTGATGAATCGACACTTGTGCCTCAAGAGAGATCCTAGAAATTTATTTAAAAAAAGACCTTCAAACTATTTTCAAAACGTTTTTTAAAGCAATGTATGTTTGACAAACCTTGAAATACATATTTGACAAAACCAGATGAAACCACTTGTAAAAAAAATGAAAGACACATACTGTACTTTGATAAAGAAAAGCAGGTTACCTTAAAATATCCCAATCTCTGCTACAACGGTTTTTCATTGGAAAAAAAACTTCAACATATAATCTAAGTACTTTGACTTAGCATTGGATTTCATTAAGTTCTGGGTTTATTCTTTAAACATATACAAGTATTTTGCGATTATCGTTTTTTTTTTTTCAAATGTTTTTTTTTTTTTTTTTTTTTCCTCTGAGGACTTTATTCCTGTAATATCAAAACTTTACAGTTGATATCTCACTTTTTTTTAAAATCCGTATCGTGGCCCCTATCTTATGTTATGAGCAGTGTTGGGAATAATGGCAATAAAAGTAACAGTGTTACTTTTTTTCAGTAAAGGGTAATCTAATTAATTACTATTTCAAATTTATAACACCAATATCATCGCCAACAGTGAAATGCAGTGCGCTACTATGTATCTGCCCTGGCTTGCTCAGCCAGGCACAAGAGAGGAGCTGGAAATAACATGTGGGGAAAAGCTGGCAGACACATAAGTAATGAATGACCATCTTGACATGTTTTTTAACAAAGAGCTGATGCCAAAGTAAAGTTTTCAGCAAAAGACATCACACAGCTACTTGTGTGCGTCTCTGTGTAACCTGCAGTCAGACGATCTGTCATGCAGCGTCTTTGGATCAAACAAGTGGAGGGAGAGGGGTGTATGCTTTTTAATATTTAAATGTAAGGCATGAGTAGCCGACTAGTTTCAATTTAAAAAATATTAGAGATGACAGGATCATAGTTAAAAATAAAGGGTTAGTAGAGCAGGAGACAGGGTTAAAAAGCTGGAGAATCCTGCCTAAATCGGGAGTGTCGGCAGGTCTATCCTACCTGGCCAGGAATAACTGAAACCAACTTAGTTTTTATGGTAACTCTACATAAACCCTAACTTGTGTGTTTGCATTTTAGAGACATTAATCTTGGTATTTCATCTTTATGATTTAAGAAAAGAAATTACACATATCTTTTCAGAAAAATCTCACAAACCTTTGTATTAGGAATCCATTGATCTACCCATAAGAATAATGGCTTAAACGAAAAATATAAGACCCTGATAATACTGAACCAGTATTATCCTTTAAGCCCTACCCAATCCCCAAAGCTCACTTATAAGAAGAAGAAAGCAAAAGCAAAAGTGTTAATGAGGGAGAAGGAGCTGGAGGAGGAAGAGTGGAACAGCAACAGAGAGAGACTCAGAGCCAAAACAGCTGGCAGGGTAGAGATTTGGCAACGCATGGAGGAGGTAATCTGACCGTGAAAGATGAGGCTGAGGAAGAGGACAAACATTCTCTCTTTGGGTGCATATATGAAGCATATTAAGGCAAGTAACGAACATGTTAACAGAAAACTAGCTGTACTTAAAGATGGGGGTGGGAAAATGGGAGATTTTAAAGGTGAGTAATGATTAAACACTGATTCACAAAGCGAGAAGGGCCGTGGAGGGAGGGGTTGAGCGGGTGACTGTATGACTTCCATTAAGTGTGTTGTCCCTGGCAACCATAAAGGCTCCTTCTTCTTTTTTCTTCTTTTCTTCAAACTTCTGCTCATGTCATAAATTATATCTCTCTAATACACATCCTCACTGCTGTCCTCTCCTCCCCGCTGGCCCCTGCTATCTCTCCTTTTCTTTCATCTGCGCCTGAGTCGTGCAGCTTGTCCTCAGTTCCTCTCATCTCTCTGCAGGCTTATGACTTTGTTTCCTCCTAATGACCATTTCTTCTTCACCGTCTTCTTCTTTGCTCCCACGCCCTTTTCTCCTTACCCCGTCTCTTGTTTCTCCATATTCTAAAATTCTGCCACCTCGCTCCCTGCCTGTAGCCGTCTCCTGCTGTCTTTCTCTGAGTGGGTGTGTGGATGACATTCGAGTGACCGTCACACAGCCCTAGCTGCTGTGACTGCCACTTCCCACAGAGCAATACCCTAACCCGCCTCTTGTAATTCTTCCAGCCTCATACTAGTGGACTGGTTTGTCAATGAGACGCTCACACACGCTCACACACACACACACACACACACACACACACACACACACACACACACACACACACACACACACACACACACACACACACACGCACACACGCACACGCACACGCACTGTTATGGGTCACGTCATCCAAATGGATTGATTAACACACAAACACCCATTTATCCTCAAACAAACATCAAGTGGGAAATCAGCCATTTTTAAATGCCGTCCACCGAGAAAAGGCTCTTAATCTCACCCATGGTTCCAGTGGAAACGTTCAATTGCCACTCCTGAATGAGTAAGCATGCTCCATCAGCGCTGCCTGAATAAGTATAAGCTAGTAGGCAACTTGTACCTCACATTGGAACAACTCTCAGTCTACAGCTGCATCAGCACATCCATCCATTCATCCACTCATACATCCATTCAGTTAATCAACCACTTTGTCCTAAAATGTAGCCGTCTCCACAACAGCATGGACAGAGGTGATAAACAGACAGGCTTGTGGCTGATATAAAAGGGTCTGATTAAAACAAAGGTATTTGTGAAGCTATCACAGACAAAAAGAAAATACACTTCATGGCAGTGGACTTTTCTCCAGCCGATCAACCAAAAGGCGACAACCCTTTATTTCAGCCTCAGGCTAATACACTTCATATAGCTGCTGTCTCTTTAAGGCTCCTCGCTCCTCAAACATTCTTCCCTGTTATTGGTCAGCCCTCTGGAGGCCTGTCAGGTGCAGTGCTACCAGCAGACGTTAGAGTAAACCAGAGATTCTTCTGTGATGACTTCATCATATGAATATCAAGTTATTTGTATCAGTCTCAGCAGTGAGCATGAAGCTGATGTGCTCAAAGAGGCAATTTGTGGAACAGCACAAACAGATTAAAAACACATCAGATGGAAAATCTGAATATTGCCTCAGCCTTGGACAGATTTGTGATGAATGTCAATAATTGTATAGTCACAACTGTGTTATAAACAATTGAACAACAATTGTTAGTCCATGCATCTCCCCTGACTCCTTGTAGCTACCACAGCTAATTAAATAGAGGAGTCACAGCAGGATAAATAACCTTTACTCTGTTTGTTCTGATCTTCGTTTGTGATATTCCAAGGAACTGCAGCTATTACTAAAAGCTATGGTTTGCCATTAGTCAGCACTTCACTTTAGCAGAGAAGAACTTCATTAATCCAAGCAAAGACAAATAGGATCATTTTGGCCTAAGAATGAAGTCATTATCAGAAGTCCCCTGCTCTAAAGAAATCCTGTGATTTTTCTCTTTCTATTCCTCATCCCCAGCTATTAAAAAAAAAGAATCATAAAGAAAGCTTCATCATATCAAAAAGCTACCAGACTGTTATATAAAAGCTGAATGAACTCTTTCACATGGAATTAAATAAAAAAACCTCTCACTTTGAATGTCTCTGGTTTAACTCTGGTTAAAACTCTGTTTTCAAATATTATGTTTTACTTAGTGAGCAAAACGGCTCAACTAACTTCACTCCATTCAACTATTTATGAAAGTCTATTTCCTCCTTGGAGATTGCAGGCTCCAGTTGGAAATTCTATGTTTGTAAAAAAAGAAGCTGGAAAGAACCTGATTATAGTTGTCCTGTGCATGAGGCAATTATTCCAGTGCATCCATTTCCCGGGGTCATTAAATGCAGCCCTGGAAAAATGTCTGTGATAACTGTATTTCATCTGAGTTGTTTAGATGAACCATGTGTGGTGATGTTTCTCTGCGAGCTGCGAATCATCTTAACAGCTTCTGGTTTCTTTCACTGGAGCATATCTGTGGTGTTACTGAAACAGCTTTTAAAGTGGAAACAATTATAATACACAGTGCCTGTGGATTTAACCCTGCTACAGCATCATTTTAATATAACTACTCCCCTGGTGCCATTACGACTTCCAAATCCACAAACATACCTTTGTCTGCTGCACAGGCTCATTGTGTGCAACAGTATATACTGAGTACGTGTCAGCGAGGGGATTTGTTTGTTCCCCTTTGTCTCATAGCCACAGCATCTTTAGCTATACGAGAAAATTGATTAGGGATAGAGGACAAAACTAATACTTACCATTACAAATATAGAATCAATCCCCCATATGTATTTAACGTGAGAAAGGGAAAGAGGCTAAGGGAAAGACACAGCCATTTTCAGAGAACAAAGTTGCATCTGTACCACTTGTTTGATGATTGTTTTGGTATATGACAGAAGACATCCCCTGAAATGCAGCATAGCACTACCTCCTGAGCAGGGGCGGACTACTTCTGTCAATAAACCACTTCTCATCTGGTGCTTCTATACTGGGACAAGGACAGAGGTCCAACCAATTATGTACCAAGGGTAAAACTGTAGCTGGAGATCACTGTGCATGAAAACATTCTGGCAGTGGCTTCCATAGCATACTTTTAATGTCAGGTTCTGCCAGATAAACCAAATAAGATCGGCCATGCAAATGAATGTTTTAAATCTTCATTTAAGCCTTTTCTCTTTGTATTTCCCCTTGAGAAAAGAACTATCATATCCAAAAGAAAGATTTTACTTGATTGTACTATTTGTTTCATTTTGTTGGGTTGTTCATTGCCCCCCCCTAACTTTAATCTTGTAAAGCACTTCAGTCTTGGTTATTTTAAAATGTGCTGTATAAATGATGGCTTGACTTGTCTTGACCAAGGGGCAACATCCGGTTAGTAAAATTGAAGCCTATGCAGAAGTGCTGAAAGTTGCTGTTCATCAAGAATCTGCTTGAGGCTGGCTGCAGAAAGATCGGAAGTCACGTACACATCCAGTCATAACAACTGACTTTACAGCATTAAAAAGCAAATTTACAGCCTGGTTCAAAACACAGTTTGGGTCTAAGATGCTGATTTCATTATTGGCACACGCTGTACAGAGAGTGAATTTTTTTCTATCTCTGCGGTTTAGAAGTTATTAGGATCAGAGATGCAGCTCATATAATGTGACTGACGGACACCCTGTAGCTGTTCGAGAAGAAACTCAGCCAGTGTCAGAGCAAATGTGGCTGCGTGTGTAGATTGGCTTCATTTCACTATTTCAGGAACAGTCGGGTGAAGTCGCAGAGGCTATGTCCATATTTATGGTTTATACAGTCTATGGTCTTGACTGAATTGCATCCCTCGTCGCCTCCCCAAAAGAGAAGACTTTATGATGTGAAGAACATGTGAATACTTATCTTTCAGGAGCAGAGCTTTTCCCAGTTGTAATTATTAAATGTAACATATTAACATCAATTCTCCTGTTGGAAAATCAGTCAGTCACATACCTTAGCATTTACTTGCTAACGAACAACAGTATTTACTCTCTGACATAACCAGGTTATGTTGATGCCAAAACAAACTGCAACTAATTGGTCTAGCACCAAATCACCACAAATGTTACCTCAAGATGCTTTACAAAATGATCCTTTAAAAAAAGGTCTAGACCTGTTATACAATAAAGAGTCCTATCTCATCTTGACCCACCATTAGCAGAGCACTCTGCAGCATTTAACGAGTTACAGTGGCAAGTAAACACTTCCTTTTAACAGGCAGAAACCTCAAGTAGAACCAGACTGATACTAGACAGACATCTGCTGAGACTGAGTTGGATTGGTTGGAGAGAGAGACAGAGGTAGATTTGGAAAGATAAAGATGCAGGTAGATGGATTTCTAGTTATACAATGTAAATGATAGGGGTATGAATAAAAGTGTCAATCCTAGCCACAGGACTGTTCAGAAATTACCATTTGGCTGTAGCAATGATGATGATGGAGATCCTGACATAAATAGTTGTAGCAGCTGGAGTCTGGCAGGTCCACAGCAGCAGGGTGTCTACAGTCAATTACTATGAAGTTTGAAACATTGTAATTTATGTCTATCCCTAATTAATCTCAACAAGCCTCACTGTGAAGTCGATCCAGATGTTACATTTTCTTATGGCTGTACAGCCCTGCACATGCACAGAGTTTAAGTTAGCAATCTTTATCCTGAACATAACATAGTTGTTTGTACAATTCCCCAAACTACTGCAACTCTTTTTCTGCAACTGAAATAGCACAATTAACCAGATTTCGCTGAGTTATACATGACCAGAAATCATAGAAGTGAGAACAATTTCAAACCAGCCCTGGATTAAATGAACTCATTGAGTCAAATCGTCAGTCAGCTCAGTGGATTCTCTTTCCACCCTTGTCAACCCCCTTTCACTGAAAAACCTTCACACTTCAATAACGTTTACCCCAGCAGCATCACAGCCCAGTTAATCCTGCCTCATAATCACAGGATCAGCTGCTGACACCCAGGATTGATGGTGACAGAAAAAAAGAAACACTTAAACGTATGATGCAAGATTTGAGCTCCACTAGAGAGGGAGGGTGGAGGAAAGAGGCTACAGGATGGACTGACTGCACTTTCATTCATCTCTCCTTTCATTCATTTATTTTTATCAAGGGTCAGGCCAAGGTAGCAGCAGGCAAAGCAAGTCCACTTTTCAAGCGTTTTCCAGCTCCTCCTGGGAGATATTCCCAGTTGACAAATTTAATCCCCCAAGCAAGCTCTGGGTCTGCCCTGAGGTCTGCTTCCAGTTGGACGTGTGCAGAGAGCATCCAGGGGACCCCAAGCTCTGCGACTGGCACTTTCAAATGCAAAGAAATATTGGCTCCGTTCCAAGCTTTCTCCACATTTTGGAACTCCTAAAGCTGAGCCTAGCAACCTTTCAGGGGGCGTTCAGGCTCGGCACAAGATTATGATTATCACAGAGGACTGACACATTTATCCACTAATCTGTCCATCCATGTTAGAGAAAAAAAAATATGTTGTTGTATGCATTTTGCATGCTGTATTTCTGTATTTTGTATGTTGGAGATAGAAATGGATGATTCCTCCTTTTAATTCACTTATTTTTCAAAACTAATAGTGAGAGGAACTTGTTATCATATGCTGAGGTGTAAAGCCACACACTGAATATTTGCCTGGGTGACATGGGATGACAATCTGTCTCCTTAATTGGCTAAATTGCTAGAAAGCCCAACAGAGTGCCCTCCTCATCCACCCCAATCTCCACCACTGAAAGACCCTCTCACCCCAACACCATTAACCACAGCACCATCACTGCCCTGTTAAACCTGCTTCATAATTATAGGATCAACTGCTGACAGCCAGGATTGATGGTGATGGAGGGACACAAAGAAACACTTGAGAGGACAGAGGGAGATTCGCGGCTGGGAGGACGACGCACAGCCATTAAAGCAACCTCGGAGAACATCAAAACAGATGACTCAACAGGATGAAAAAGGGGATTTTATGCAACCAATGCATGTTGAAAGAGAGGAGAGAGGCTGAGAGGGAGGGAAGGGGGATTTATTCTGAGCCTGTCTGGTGATGCAAAAGTGTTTTAAAACAGAAGAATGGAAAGCAAAAGCAAACAGGCTGATGAGCAAGGCAGGGATTAAAAATACAGAACAGATGCAAAAGAGGAGACGAGGAGAGGTAAGCCTCTCCTCATTTTTCTACCCATGTATGTCACTTTGAACCAGCCATGTTCCTCCTTTACTGTCACTCTTTAAGTTCCTCTCTCATCTTCAATGTTGCTTTTACGAAACAAAAAAATCTTTTTTCTAAATATGGACACAAATCATAAAGAGGAAATATCACAAAGGAGAGTACTCAAACTCTCCCTTACATTTACCAACACTTTTTACTCTACTTGATGTGCTGCTTTTGTTACTCTGTTTCATTTCAGTCTTTGTGTCCTCATGCTTATCCCCAGCTTTCCTTCTTTTGTTAGTGGAAAGCTACAGAGCACAAATTCTTGAGACAGCCTGAAGATTATGAAAATACAACTTTTCATTCTCTGCTCTTCATTCCACTTTGTGTTCAGTTTAAAAAAACGGAGATTCTGACTAAAAAGATTCTTCAACGTGTTGCACATCATTTTTTTTTTTTACTTTAAGAAGTACAGTATGCATATAATGTGCATGCATGGCATACATTTCAAGTTGTTGAAATCCAAAGCTTGATCTTCATTTAAGCAAGAAAGAAGTTGTTCCATACCAAACTTTCCAAACTCTGAAGGACCTGGATCATGAACCTCTTGCTGGCCATTGTAACAAAACTCAACCTTTTGAAACATTTCCCAGCTAGCTTTGTCCTGATAGTCAAATCCAAAGCAACAGCCAATCAAAGCTAAGTAGAGTGTCTTTTTTTTTATTAATGTCTAACAAGTACTTCACATGTATAAGCATTTTTACATTTTCCTTCTTTTTAAATTCTTGCTTGTGTTGTACATCGCTTTGGACCAAAGCGTCTGCTGTAGAACTGTAGATAAGCGCTAACTCAGAGCAGGGAAAAACTGAATCAGTAGGGGAATATATATTATGTTTAAGCAAAGCTGTCTTAATAAAACCACCATTGTTGTCTTGTTTTCTGACTCCAGACCATTTCAAAGAAAGTCTAACACTTTAAAATCTTTTAGTTAATTTTTCAGTTTCTATCACTGTTCTATTGTTTTCATTTTATCTAACCTTTCCCCTTCTTCACAGCCCACCTTCCCCATGTTTCCTGACTCATATCCACCAACAAAGCAATCAACAATGCTATACCCAGGCAACATCATTTGATTTAATGAGTGTTTTTCATGTGTCCACCAACATTGATTATACATGACTCACATCAGGAGGGTCCTGTGACCCTTACTTAATTGGTCCTGACAATGCACCATGGCAAATCTATGCCTGAGATCAATCTAACAATGATAAGCAAGATCAGCTGCTATCTGATAATGTCTTTCTATTGTCTTTCTTAGTCTATAGAACCGATTAGTGCATCTGTAGCACGTCAGAGGACAGCTTGCACAATGAGGGCAATAACTGTTGGTATACTTATTGAGCAGTAGTCCGTGGTGTATGATCTATTTAGTTCAGTGTCACTCCACAAACAAATTTTTATATAAAGGCATTTTTTCAAGCTCCCAGTTTATCCTTGTTGATGAATTGATAGAGCATGATGAAAAATTAAAATTTGCTCTGTTTATTATTTATTTATTCTTTCACAGTTCATGTGAGGGCTACCTTGCTAGTAATACATTCCATGCAAATGTTAGTGTCAGCTGCTAACTTCCTGTTCATTATCAAACAAGTGTTATTCTTAACCATATCAACAGGGCAATCCAGAATAGTGCAGACTAGACATTTGATGGTATACAGACTTTATAAAGCAGGGGTCCCCAAACTTTTTCCCGACAGGGCCAAACAACTTTTCCCTTCTCTGATGGGGGGCCAGGGTCAGTTTATAAAAAAAGTGTTGAAACATAAATATTTATTGCTTCCCAGAAAGCCACATAAAACCAAATATTAATAACCCTTTCTGGGATCTTGACAGGAAAAGTATAGGACACAAACTGCAGAAGGGTGGAATAGAAAGTTATGTTCTATGCATGTGTAAGTCTCGATCACGTGGCCAGACTGAAAAAAAAAAAAAAAAACATAATGCGCCTCTGATATTGTTCAGGGGGCCAGGCAAAATGTGGAGACGGGCTGTACCCAGCCCCCGGGCCATAGTTTGGGGACCACTGTTATAAAGCATGTCCTCCAAATGACATCACCCGGTGGTTTCTAAAGGGAAGTTTTGGAGCCTAATAATGGCAGTCAGCAAAATGAAAATGCTGACTCAAATTTACTTTTGGTCGACCTAACGAGGAAAAGAGAGACGGACCGTTTTCATCCTCATCGATAATGTAAGTCATTCCCTGAATCAGTACATAAACAAAAAGTGATTAAAAAGGAAATAAACTAATTGGATAAATGATCATGATGAAACCTAACTTCTTTGACAAAGAGCATGTTTGAAAATGTTTTGGACATGTATTTTAATAATTTTAGTAGCTAGTTAAACCCATGTTACACCTGTTATAATAGATGAGGCGGGCATTTAGAGCCATACAGCAGCAAGTCACCAGGGGGAGCCCTCAAAGTCATGGCTTCACCTGGGGAAGCTGTCGTTGTCAGTGATTCAGTCTATTAGTTCCGAAATGCTAACCGTCTGCTAAGCCAGCCTAAAGCGGACTTCACGAATTTACAAGTTTAACCCTCACAGTGACCTACATTGAAGCAGTGTCTGCCCAAAAAGTGGAGCTACCACTAAAACTAACTTCAGATAGAACAAAAAGCTTGCAGGGCTCCTTACCTCCCTCAGGATTGACAAAGATAGGATAGCATAGCTATCACTTTTAAAGACTTTGGGGGAACTCTGCATATACAAGCACTACTTTCACACACATACACACACTATTCATAACCTGGAGGTGTGCCATGTGGGCATAATGAATTGAGTGTGTACCCTCCGTTTGTCTGCTGGAGACTGATCAAACATGGTGGGAAGCTGATGCTAAAACCCTTTAGATTGACTTACTTTTAATAACTCTGATATATGCAATTAATTAGCTGCTGAAAGAGGCTGCTGGATCGGATTTTGCTGAGAGTTGATGGCATCAAGGTAACCTTTGTGCATATACATTGTAAAGTGAGGTGCTTTCATCAGAGAGCTTTGCCAATTAGTGTGTGTGGTGATTCACTCGCTCTGATTAAAACGCACACACATAACTTCAAGAGAAGAGCCACCAGACATGGATAAATGAGCCATATGGATTACACTAATACCAGGAGGGAAGAATGAAATAAAACTGATTTTTGCTGATAGTAATAAAGGCACTTCACAGCCATACATTGATTGTTGTTTTTTGTCACCCATGATTAAGCTTATATTTGAATTCACTTTCTTTGTGATATTAGCCTTGCATTGTTTTCCCTCATGCATTTCCACGACACGCTTGCTAGCCAATTAGGGCTGCTGCCTGGGGTGGGAGTTGGCATGGAAACCCCGCATGGCAGGCCAAGATGTCAGCAGGGGGCAGGAAATGGTGGGCGAACTGACTATAAATACAGCAGCGTTTGAAAACAACAACAAAAACCTAAAGCTAAACAGAGTCAAACAGCATATGGCAGGTCTTGCAGTGCAGAGTAGGTGGGGCACATGCATGAGACCATGAGGTAATGACATGGTTGGAGTTTAAGAGTTGTATCATAAAGAATACAGACTCTTCTCTACTGCTTATAATTTAAACCATTGACTAACTGAACTATAAGGATGGTTTACTCTCCACTCACATCCTAACATTTCTCTTACACAAGTGGTGAAGAAGGCTGGAAATCCTGTTTGAGGATGGGACTTTACAACTTCCTGCAGTAATTTAAAGTAAGATGTTTCTGTTGGATACACAGTAAGGCGCTGTAAGTGAAGTGCGGCAGTCAAGGTGGATGGCTGTCTAACCCAAGTCTGGTTCTGCTCAAGGTTTCTGCCTGATGAGGAACTCTTTCCCTCCTACTGTAACTTGTTAATTGCTGCAAAGTGCTTTGCTCACCTTTTAAGAAGTTCTAGACCTGCTGTTTTTTAAAGTACCTATCTAGCGTTTCTTGTGATTTGAAAACTGAATCTTAGTATGTTATGTTGCAGCAGGGGCTGATAAATGCTGAGCAATAGTAATAACTGCAATGCAGAAAAAGGAGATCCATGGTAATCATTCAGCAGTGTTTCAGATCCTGGAAATGTTTCCAATACAGGATGCCTGACACAAAACATCAGACTAATCACAGGGTCAGCAGCCAGCATTATTTTAGTTACGTTTTTGAGCAGGGGGCATATCAGGCTTTGTATCTTCTGCTCGTTCGATGTGGGTACAAAGCAACATAAACCCACTCAGAAGTATACATTAGGCTTAAGCCATAGATGACTCGATGTAACATGAAGTAGAGCATCTCAAGACCCCAGCTACTCCAAAGCTCTTAGTATTAACCATATCGTCTGTTGGTATAATATCTACTTGAGTAAATCAGTTTATATCCTAATGTAAAGTGGATTTGAAATAATGAGAAAAATGATACTTGAGTAGAAATACTAGCCTGTTGAAGGAAAAAACTGCTTTATCCAAGAGATACCTAGTATAAATAATCATACAATAGTGCTGAACTAAAGAAACCATGGGGGGAAAATAGGGGCAAATAAATGGTATGAGAAAAGTATTAAATTAAGGTAAAAAAAAAAAAAAATGATGCCTTTACTTTATCTATTAATGGACCAACGTCTATGAGTCTGGACAGGCAGGCAACTGTAGCAGCACTTTTTATACATAAATATGTATGATTCTCAAAATACTGAACTAATGAACATCTTTTTGGGGGGTTGACTGTTCAAGTTGAAAGAATTCTGGTTCGTCCGTCTGCTTTGTTATCATCATTGCTGCACTGCCCCACACTGACTGTGTTTAGACATTCAGCCCCACCACCTGATGGGGTAGGCGTGAATGGCATGAATCCCTTGAAATCTGATTGGCCACCCCAAAATCCTTAACCATGATTGGCTGCTTGGCTTGCAAGAAGTGAGACCTGTCATTTAAATCTACTCTATGAGCTACTAGAGGGTTTTTGTTATATGCAACACAGAAAGATACATTTTCCTCCATCTGTGCTTTAATTTATTATTTGAATATGCCTTTTGTGTTTCAGTCCTTACAGAATAATTCTTGGAGGGTTTAGGTGTTTCCACTTTGTCTCATTTTTTTTAGCATACAGACATTACACCGGATTTAACATTTTTATGATTTGTCAATATGGATACAACCTAAAGAAAATGTAATAAGGCAAAAATGGTAACACATGTTTCAGTGTGTGAGTATCAAAGCACACAGCACACAGTACTTCAGGCCACCCCTACATAAGTCAGCGCCCCAGTTGGGCTGCCCTAAATCTGGAAAGCTTCTGCCCACCACCTCCCCTGCAGACTCAAAACACTGTGTTCTACTGCTGCAGCTAACATTTCAAACCATTAGATTATGATGTGTCTGGGTCTTTTGGTCCAGAAAAATGGAAACCCCAACCCTTGACAAAACAGCACAACCCATAGAGAAACAAAAATCAAACCCCCCAAAAGAATTGATGTACCACTTATTGTTCAGAGACAGGGTCTGTAGATTGTGTACTTATAATGTGGCTTGTGTTTGTGTTTCATGCTGGTCAGAAGTGGGGTGCCTCCCAGTGGTGTTTGTCTGCCAGGAAAGCACCTGCTGGATGTGTTGGAGTCTTCTGGGAGATAATTTAATGACATGGTAACAATGTTAGGAGAGGCATTGCTTGACCAATGTGGACAACTGCCAAGAACACAGCATGGTCTCTGAGGGAGGACTTGAAAGTTTCTGAGCTCAAAGGCTACATTAAAAAAGTCTCTCTAAATGTAAATGTTTCTGTTTAAGTTAAGTATAAACACAGAAACCAATTAGTGTGAGAAAAAAGACTTACTGACACTTAATGACTGAAAGGCCTGAAAGCCCAAAGCTCCAGGGAAAGTTAGGCATGCAGTTTTTGTAAATAATAATTTTAGCTCCTGTTGTTTGTTTGATGACAACGAAAAGGGTAATCATAATAATCACAGAAACAAATCAGCCAATTAATTAATTGATTAATTAAACCACATAGGTACATAAAACTTTCTTAATATCCACTTGATTATTGTTCACTGAGATTGAGAGCTGTTTCTGAGCTTCTTATGAGGAAAAAAATCCATAAATCCTAAAATCCAAAAATCCTCCCTCTGTCTGTAAAGTTAGATTTCAATCATCAAGAAAACTGCAACACTCAAAAGTGCAGCACTCGTAGTTCGATGCCAGGCACAGATGTAAAAAAAAAAAAACAAAAACCTTTTACACTCAATGTTGAATATTTATAGAAAAAATAATGTTAAGTTCTTTACAGACTTTCCCTGATTTGGTCATTAGAATACCTTAAGTTTAATGCCAAGGTAAAGAGCTTAAGCAAATTTTAAGGCAGTTTATGGTACCCTGTATGCTACAAATATACTTGCTGTTCCTGGCTTTGTACAACAGGACACATCAAGAGACAAACCTAAGTTCTCAGACCATATGAGTTGAACGACTGGATTTGAAGGATGTAAACAAACGACGTGGCAGAAGTCAAAGAAGTTACTGTTGTGTTAATTCTGGTGTCACTGGCCCTGTGAGAGACAAATTTTTGAGCCAGCTCAGACGTCTATAACATATGGAGCAAACCAGAGGCATCACCCCATTAGAGTTTTTCCAACATTTTTCTCATGCTCAAATGTAAAAGTGCCAGAAATGTTGACATTTAATTCTGCAGGCTCCCACATTGGTTAAAAAAGCTGAACTTATCTTCCCAGTTATTTTAAGCAGCATTTTGTTTGTTTGTGAGTTACATCTGTGTCCCATTAATTTCTAAGGACTGCACAGTTGATGTACTAAACCAATACTGAAGACACATGGCAGACATTTAGCATTTGCTTTTTAGCTAACAGAGTGTATTTATCTTGTCTTAGAAATAATCTTTTTTTTTTTTTTTTTTTTACAGTACAAATATTTGATCATTTTATACTTCAGGCTTGAGAAATTGCACCATTAACATCAATGATGGGGTAGTTTTTGTCTAAAACTAAACTGATTCATTCATTATTCACCTATTTGTTTTTACAAATATTGTTACATAATAAGTTTATTATCCCCTCAATCTGTGGAATTGCGGCAAACGGCCAGTTCACTTAGCTTAGCAGTAAAGCAGGGGAAAAAAGCTTTTGTGCAGCTGTGTCTGTGATGTCTGAATCACCAGCCATGCTTTTGTTGAATTCATTTATCAGGTTCACCCTGCTCATAAAGCTCATAGAGCCGATTGTATGGGGCAGAATAATCCATGGCACTTGGGGTTGAAACACAGAACCTGTTTTATAAATTCTCTCTGTGCTGTGACACGTATACCTACATGATCCACGAATGCACTCTCACAC
Source organism: Halichoeres trimaculatus (assembly GCF_033239565.1). Lineage (NCBI taxonomy): Eukaryota > Metazoa > Chordata > Actinopteri > Labriformes > Labridae > Halichoeres > Halichoeres trimaculatus. The sequence goes on along the minus strand of NW_027437180.1, from coordinate 19,017,681 downwards.
ACCTCTGCCAACGCTCACCTCAGGCATCATGAGCATTCAGTGGTTTTGATGCTTTTGTGAAGCTTCATTTGCATAATACTCATTTAAAAAGCTGATTGTTTGCCGATTGGCCGGAGCCTCCTTCCAGCCTGTTTAATCATTCATTTGCATGACCTGCACCTAATGGGGTTGGCCCACCCAATGATACGCTTCGCTTCCCTTCATCCAGTCAGGGAACTGGGAGTGAGCTGGTTTCACAAACAGTTGACATATGGAAGATGTGTTCCAATCATTTAAAACATCATCAATCAACATGAGGCATCAGTGACAGTAAGGTGTAGCTTGGTTTACAATTATGCATATTCAGCCAACAGCTGCAGGTCTGGTGTCACCTGAAAATACACATTTTATTTCCAATTTGATGTGTTTGTTTCGCTCTCAGACACACATTTAATATGATTTGAAGCAGAAGATAAGAAACTGCAGTTTTATTGTCTTTAGTTGTTTACTGCAGGTAATATCCAGACGTGAACAGACTTAATACAGATGGTTATTTCAGCTGAGCAATATCACTGAAGATCCATTCCATCTTTGCCATAAATTCCCATGAAACACATACTATGACTGAAACATGGGTTGCTGTGGCAACTCGTGTGGTAACTAGGCAGCTAATAAGATAAGGCCATCTGGCTCTGTATCTTTTTTCCTTCTATTTTATGCTCTCGTACTATTTTAACAAACTGTGAGTTGGTACACCTGCATCAATAATCATTGTTTATAGGCTATTACTCCCAAAGAGAGCTGTTTGCTGTGATTATGAGGAGAATTCATTGCTCCAAACTGTTGTTGATGCCCTGCAGGGTCACTATCTTTCTTTTTATTGAATATAAAGGCTTATTATGTATCCCAGACTCAATCTGTCGTTTTGTGAAGAGTGGTCAGGATTGATGCTCAGATAATAAGATGGATAAATAAAAGCCCAGATCATCCATATTTTATAAAACTGTGTTTGTATAACACTAAATAGCTCTGACATGCCATTTTGTATGTGTTATGAATATATTTTTCTTTTTCTTTTTTTTGCAGGGTCCCTTCTCTTTTACAACAAGAACAGAACTAATACACAACACAAATTGTAAATAATGCAATTAAAACTTTTGAAAAATAATTTACAACCAGAGGGTGAATTAATAAAATTGTTAATCAAAACATTTGACAGCTGCTGGAACAAAGGACCTTCTAAGGCGTAGAGTCGAGAACTTTCAAAAGGTCTTTAGTTCCAGCAGTATTCATCTTATTTTAAATCTAAAATAACCGTTAGTGGGACGCAGAGAAAGTGGTCTATATTGCACGCCCCATAAGGCAAGCCCTCAAGCCAACGGCCCAAGTCCAGATCCAGCTTACAGCACCGTTCCCGCAAGTCACTTGGAATTCTCACCCTGTTTCCTGCTCTTTCCACTGTCCCAAGCTCTCTAAATAAAGGCACAAAAATTCCATAATAAGATATAATAATGATAATAACTGTTAATGTAAAAAAAATACCGTCAAAGATGTGTGTGTACATTAAGTTTGCATGTTTATGCTGAAAGCAAGTTTGGTGGATTTTGTTAAAGCTAGGTTTTCTGAGTTGTCTTACAGTTGATACACACCTCAGTAGCATGTGCAAATTGTATATCAGTTCTAATAATTATATTTATTAACTATTAAATCCATGCAAGACTTCTGCACAACACTGAAGCATGAGATAGAGGTGACCCCAAACTGCCAGAAGGTATTTTGCTCACTGCGCACAACCTTTGTAGATTAGAAGGCTGGACTTTCAAGATAAAATTAATGTTTACTTCCTTTAACGACAAACAGGTTTAACAGACAAACTGTTGTTAAAGTTAAGGTCCAAAGGCCCAGGTGCTCTACACCTATAGAGGTTTGGCAAGTCAGCACTCCTGGTACCTTAGAGAAAACACTCAAAGCCACAAAAACAAAACAAAAACATACGCAGGGGCAGCCACACTTCCTGTAAATGGATCCATCTGCTCACTGGATTAATCAGAGCTCTGGTTGCAGATGGAGTTAAGTTTAATTTAACATCTCTTGGCATGCAAGATTGTATTTCCCCCTCAAGCATTTTTTTTTTTTAAATATGTGGTATACATTACATACAGATAGTGCCTTTGGTATCACTCTGGACACCTTCGTGACTTTTATACCACAGTCTGTAAACTGGATTTGGCTGACTTTTGGAGGATTGACAGAAAAGTTTTGTGGGAAGTGAAATTGGAGCTGCGCTATCATAAATGGCCTTAATCCACTAGTCCTCTTAGGCCAGCCACAGAACGGGCAGATAACAGCTTGTGGAGGATTCACTGACATGTATTTGGAAGAGGTAGCAAAGCCTCTGAGTTTCCTTTGGACCCATGTACCTGAGAAAACAGTCAGTTTCCCATGGTGGTACAATTATTTTCCCCTTTTTCTTCAAGTTAATTGATTCTCAGAGATTTTCACCACATCTTTTCTCTGCAGTGTAGGTGTCCCATTAATCCTAATGTTTTATTCTGCTCAGAGTTAATTATACTTAGTTCTGGGATTAATTCGATTTGTCTTGGTCATGTTGGAGCAAATTAACTGCATGTGGTCTTACCTTGTTTTTGTTATTTTTTCTGTTTCAAAGTCGAACTGAAAATTGCAAGAGGTTACACCCCTGCTGTGTGAATGTTAATAACATTAATACTATGCTGGTCTTCTGTTACCAGCGGAGCTTTCAGTGAGCTGCATTACAAACACGGCTGGACTTTACCGTTGACTCCTGCATGGTTATAACATTCAATCATTCCTTCACATCAAAGTGACAATTATGATACTGGACATTTTGAAAAAGATTCAAAGCTGATGGAGGGAGATAAATTATGGTATCTCCAGAGCTGTCACCATGCATGTTTGTGTAAATCTAACATGATGCATCTATTCAGCTAATCTAAGTCTGAGCCACTAACAAGGAAGTGAAATAGCTGACTGCATATCAACTTGTAGTAAAACACGTAATTTAAATCACCCAAGCAGTTAAATCTGTTTCCACTGAAGTTGTTGTATCTCAGAAAGAAAAACAAAAACAGTCAATATGAGACTGCAAAGTGTTCTGACTTGCACCTCTAAGATCATAACCCATACTGCACTTTTTGAATAGACCCTGCTCTCACATCACCCTGTCGTAGACTTTTCTTTTAGCACCCACTCTTCAGGTTTGTGATGGAGGCTTTCAATTAAGTCGCTTGCCTGAGCCAAGATAACCCGATGACATCACTGTGACCTCATCAGAGGTATTTTTTTTTAGGTTTGATAAAACTTTTTTCCAAGCCAATAAAAATGTTACATAACTCTGCCTTCAGACTGAGTTGTGCTCTTGAGGGGGCAGGCCGAGCCTCATTGGAAAATTGATAGAGCACTTCCTGAACAGGGAGATAAAACCCCAAAACTTTTATTACCTTGTGTAATCATGCACCAAGAACTTTGTTTTTTTACTTAACAAATATAAATAGGCAGTTGTCAGAGGTGCATTTGATCAATAAAAACAAAGATTACTTTTCTAGTTCTGGAAAATATTCATTACAAATCACTGAAACTAGACTTACTGGTGCTGTCTGGGTCAATCTACACTCCTGTTTGTCTGGAATGATGGTTACTGTCTAACTGCACTTTGCACTCTTGGTGCCATTTGGTGTACAATTAAGCCAATCTATAGACTGCTTCTGCCTACTGTGATTACTCCTTCAATGCACGATTGTCAACTGCTCTGACCACTGCACAATGTGTGACAGTGTTTGCACAGCACATGGAGCTAAGTGTACAGCATTGATTGAGAAACCTGTATGCATAATTAACGCATAGAGGGGAACGATGTCGATGCCTTGAATAAGTTGGTGTCTGTTCTCAGCAGAAATCTTATCTTGATTACTGTCCTTACTTCTAAGGATGTGAAGGTTATATCTTGTCATATATTTGGGAAACAGCCTCAATTTATAGCAGATAAAGCAGCTTTATTTTGGCTTAACTTCACACTACTACTCCTGCACAACTCTATGATGTATTCGTTGTTGCTGATGCTTCATTGCAGGGCATGATAGCCCGTGCGATGTGTGGCAGTGCATTGCACAGTGTTGCATCAGACTGCTTGTGCGTATGCTCTGCAGAGCCACAGACCACTTGACGGCATGCTGGGTAAACACCACTGTCACCTGCTGCTTGTGGACTCTGGCTCCCCACTGGAGCAAACAACAGCCACTCCAACACCCTGACAGTTAATCGCTGAATCTAGCTCCAATGTTTAGAGTCTTTTCTGCTGCACTGCATCACACTTTGAGAAGACAGAGGCCAGCAGAGAGTGAGAGGGAGGTGAGAGATCTGCCTTTGACCGACACATAAATAGTACCATGAAAGCACCCAAAAATAACTACAAGGTATCAGTGATCCTCCTGATCTATTCTTGTATACCACTCACCAACACAGCATTTCCTTCCTGTTCATACACGCACAATTGAAGCTCGCGTACACAAAGCTCACACACACTGATCCGTCAGCTAAGATGTGCCACCTGGGGAGAGTGTCAGAGAAGCGCAGCAGGCCCACCCTGAAGCTTTTTATTCGATGTGTCTGCTTCTTTGTGTCAGTGTCCACAGCTGTGTGTGCCTTTACCTATTGTAGGTCACTGTAAATGAAAGCATCAGCTAAATGTAAATGTGATATACTGTATGTATTCCCGTCTATGTGCGTGTGTGCAGGATTTCCCATTGGGCCCCAGGGAAAAGTGTCAGCACGTCCTGCTGAGTAGTCTTTATTTGGTGTGTATGCATGGGATTTTAAAGTGTGCTTTAATGGCCAGAGTATATGCTGACTCCTTTATGTTCACGCATAAAGTGGTTTAAACTGTTGCTCACAGTGGTGTGAGTCCAGCTTGTGAGTGGAATGAGTGTGCAATGCTGAAAAATCCAAAGCTAAATGGTGAGTGGCAGTGAAAATTCCAGGAACAACTGAGAAAACAGAAATAATAAAATTTTGAAAAAGATGGGTGACAACAATTTTATCTGTTTAGAGTTCAAACTATGCTATTTGAATAGGGATGGGCATTGATAAGATTTTATCAATATCAATGCCCTTATAGATTCTGCTTATCGACTCAATTTTTTATCGAGTCCCTTATCAATTCCTCCTTTTTCAAGTAAATAAATATGTAATTGGTCACTGGATCTAGATATATCCTGGCGTAAATATAAAGAAATAAGTAAAAATTGCACGTCATGCACAGATGTTGATGTACAGTTTTCTATTGACTCAAGCAAGCCTTCTAGTGTCTTGAAGTGGTTATACAATTTTTTTAAGTTGTTTGGAACCTTGCCATAGTTATGGAGCCAACCATGAGCCTAACTTTTCTTTCATTTGCTTGATGATTTCCCTCAAGGTGAGGAGGAGGAGGTGAGGACGACGTTCTGGTTCTCGGGTGTGAGCTTGGGCAAAAACATGCCCAAACAACCAAAATATCAACACACAGGCAGACGAGGGGGTTGAGGCAGACACAGACACTGACGCAGAGGCCGATAGGAGACGATTAGGCAGGATTATTCCTGTAAAAGCTGGCATTCTATTTTCAAGGAAAATCCTCCAGACCTTACCTTGAAGTTAAACCTTTAATATCCTTTTTTTGCATGGACTGAATTGCTGCCAAGACTTTCAACAGAATTAGAAATGTAGATGACAAGCTAAAATACAACACATGGAAACACCCGTGTGTAGCTTGTGAGTTGGTGCAAACTTATTCTGTTTATGTGTGAGTGAGATGCAGAGAGGGAGACGGGACCTGAAGGTGACAGGTGGGAAAAGGATTTGGCAACACATAATTTTCCCCTCTTGGTGTGACACAGGAGGATTACTGCAGCAATGTCAACACCCACACAAACACAACATTGATGATACCAGCGATCTTCAATGCCCAAATATGACTCATCACCATCACATTACCTCATCCATGTTCTCCCACTCAGCCCCCGACACAGCTCACTGACCTTCGGGTAAACCAGGAAAACCCAGCCAGGATGAGGAACCATCAGCCAGCAACAGACTGTTTTCCTCTCCATCCTGGCATGACAAACACAACATAAGGCTGCAGCCAATGTGTCAACACACTGTGACCGACTAGACTGATGGGAAACATGTCCAACACTGGCACTGTTTGGACTAGAGTGCCAACTGTTTCAAAACAGGCGCAGGCTGAGGTGAGGCACATGTCAGCAAATAACAGCAACACAATAACATCTTTGTGTCACTACAATAATTATATTTACGGAGTGAAATTTTACCAGAGTATTCAGAAAATTTCCAGCTGCTGTTACCCTATATTTGCACCTAAGAATCTAACCCACTCAAAGCATCACGTGTTAAATTAACTAACTCTACAGTATATCAGATATCATAATTACCCCACTAGATGTCAGACTGCAGTGAAATTGCTGGCCAGAGCTTAAATAACAGATCATTTTGTGTCTCATGCATTATTTTGACTGACACCTTTTATGCTCAGTGGTTTTGTCATTTAATGGTTCCATGGTTTGGCTTGGTAAACTTGCATCTACTGGTAGGAGCATGAGCTGACTTTAATGCAGCCTGAAAAAAGGGGAGACCAGACATATCCCTCTGAGAGATAAAAACTGAATGACCAGAGAGGGGATAACAAAAGGAGAGAGGAAATCTGCACCCTGAGTATATCTGTAATGATCATAACCTATTGATTTAAAGGGACAGTGCATATTAAAGTCATTTTCTGTGATATTTTGAAAAAAGTCTCTCCGCTATATATACTGATGCCTGGTCAAAATCTATGTTTTCAAATGAGATAATCACCACTAAATAAGGTTAGTTCAAAATGCTATTCCTCAACTTCCTGGGCGGGTCATCCTGGACAGGACTGATTTACGGCATAAAGTCCCTATGACAACATCATGCCAGCCAATGAAGTTTAGAAGTGAGAAGATAGATCTGTGTTTTTCTCTGCTGTGAACGATTTCTTGGATTAATTTTGTTGTAATTCAGGACACAGGAGCTAGGATGACAAAGAGGAAAGAAAGAGCAGAAGAAAGCGAAACAGGAGAGTGATAGAGCACAGGCTAAAGGCTGATTCAAGGGCTAAGCTGCTTGTGGTAATGTGCATTACAATCCACTTGCAGCAGTTATACTGCAAATAAGCTTTATATTTTTTAGTAAGTTTATTTGATTTTTAAATAAACATCTTTCAGAAAAAATAAACAAACAGCTCTTTTGTGGAAAATCACTGCACTATTTTAGGTCTAAATTATTAGATCCTTTGTTATATAAGAAATATTTTCAAGCTTTTCATGCCCAAATTTGGAAAGTATTGGAAAGTGAAAAGAGATAACAGCGTGAGAAGAGTTGAAGGTGATGTGAAGTGGAATTCAAGCTCAGACTGATAGCTTGAGGGCTACAGCCTTGAGGGCTTTACCTTCTACTGAAGTACTGCATACCTCTATCAGAAAAGCTAACCTCGGTGACGAATGGAAAATAGTCTTGAACTACATGACTTGCAGCTTGCTCCTGAGCTGGATTGAAATTAAATCATATTATCAGTTACCCATGCTATTAGGAGTTTAGGTCAACATAACTTCTGTTCAAATTATCTTTGGCCTCATTGCTCACTGGAAGAAACTCTTCTATGAATGATACACAAAGTGTGTCCGACTTAAACTATGGAGGATGATTTGTTTTACACAGTCAGGATGTTTTGTCCTCCTACCTTAGCTCGAAAATGTTGTTTGAGACTTGATTCTTTGTAAGCAGTTAAATTTGGTGTTAGATAGAGTTTAGTGCACTGTTTCCATTGAGGTGTTTGGTTTATGAAAATCGATGAAAGCAACAGACCTGCTCATGAGAGAACCATTGAAACAAATACTGCAGGTTAGAGACATGCCTCCATATTAAGGTGACTTTCTGAAAAAAAAAAAGAATATTAACATCTATTCTCATCCTATGACAGCACACGTCCCATGCTCTTACACATGTTTGTGTCAATAAAGAGCATTTTCCGCAATGTGTTTCAGACATTTAAATGTTTTCTACTCATATACTGCCATCCATTGTGACAACACCTCCAGACCACTAGGTGTTGTCGTTTGCTGATTGCGGTTTTTGCTTACAGGGCCAGACGCATATTTTAGGCATGTTGCTTTTTCCTTTAGGTCATAAATTCTTGGTTAAGCATTAGCTACCTCGTCTCGCCTCCTGTTTTTGCAACAACCTTGTAACACCATGGTCAGATCAAACCCTGTAGCACTTTTTTCCCCCTAAATGACATGCTCCATGTGTCTTTACCACTGCTTCAGGTTAATGTGACTGTGGTGTTCTCTAAAAGCTGATAACTAGCAGTTTGCACATTTTATGAAGCAGATATTGTATTTCTTAGCACGACTGAGTCAAGCCTTGCCTGCAGAGTGCACTTCTTTAAAGGCTCTGATTTAAGAAACATCTCAGCTCAAAGTCAGCATTCCCAGTCCTCAATAAAAGAACTAGTAAACACAATCAGCAGCTGCTGGCCTGGACTTTACTGCTGACTGAGAGGAGAAAAGAGCATCACACAAAGGAGATGAATTTCTCTTGAAGAAGGAAAAGAGCTTGTGACGGACCCTTTATACACTGCAGTGGCTCTGTGTGGTAAAAAATTTATTGTATTGCTCGACAGGAAGAGATGGTCAATGCAACAAACTAAAGAGTTTAACAAGCTCTAATAAAGTTTTGTAGAGGCCACCATCAAGTCCATAAAAGTATTTGTCTCTGAAACAGTGAAAACTTGGGATTTCGAGAACCATATGGATTAGAAAAAACCAACAAGGGATATGACAAGTCTTGTCAGAGAACTTCACAAAAAAACTCTTAAAAGAAAACTAAAGTAAGAGAAAAACCTTCCTCGATTGATCTCCGGTGCTGCACACTACAAGACTCAAGCAGCCTTGACTACAACTGCCTTTCCACTAACTGGCAGAAAGGTGGAGTTTAAGCCATAGGATATGATCTGGCTATCATGCAACCACCCGTGGTCAGGTAGCCACCCCACATATCATTTTCACTTTGCTCACACTAATTTTAAATGTATTCAAAACTGATAAGTTGCCTGTAAGAACCACCTACCGCACAGTGGTAATGAATTAAGACATTAGGTTTGGAGACACCAACCTGTTTTTGTACCAGGCTGCTGATTTAATATAAACTCTTTCCCTTTTAGCCAGCCAAAAGTTAGCACTCAGTGGATATGAGTTTTTTACATTTCTGCACTGGCACCATTTTTCAACCCTGGAGGTTGCTGCTTTTTATACAGTCACCGATTTATATAGCAATGTTTTCAGATGAGTGACATTCTTAATGGAAAACTTTTGTAGATAATATAGTTAAATATCAGATCAAAACTCTTCTTTTATTACAGTCCCCTTTCACCCATATATTCATTCTTGTATGACTCTGTGGTCCCTTTAAGGTTGGTATGATACCCCAGAACCTCATTTCACAAAACAATGGATTTAAATTCAGCCTGGGAACAGAGGGGCTTAAACTGCTTTGCAACCAGCTTCTTTCATAAGAGGAAGTCAAAAATATCTCAGAGAATCACCCGAGCCGTGAAACCACTTTCCTCAGTGTCACGACTTTCTTGGATGTATAGCTTTGGGGACCCAGCAGCAGCTTTCAGTGAGGTCTCCTCTGCATAAAGCAAATCCAACCAAACTAGAGCCTTCAGATGTGTAAAAGCCAACAGGCTTCATCACAGAGCAAAACACTAAGGCTACCACCAGCTTGATGATACGTCCAGCACTGGCAGCCATATTAAAAATTGATAGAGCCTGCCAGAGAGGGAAAATGCAAGAACAGGGGATGGAAAACAAAGTAATAAGCGAGACATGGTGTGATAAGGAAGAAGAGGGGGCAGAGTGCAGCAGGAGACACGGAGAGCTGAAGGGATAAACAAAGAGGCGAGGATCGAAGAGAGAACTGGTCAGGAAGGTGTAGCATTAGGTGACATGGAGAGCTGACAAGGTTATTGACTTTTGTCAGACATGACCAGCGTTTGAAAAAGTCTGATTTCAGGTATTGTGGACTTAAGTGTCCTAATTAGGTATGCATGTTTGTGTATATTTTTGCCCGTCCTGTTTGAAAGTTTCAAGATTTCCAGTTTTTAATGTTAGGACTCTCATTTAGTGTTGATTTACTGTGTTCAACGTCAATACACTACAGGAACAAAACTGTCAAATCTGTCATTACTCATCTGCATGCGTGGGGTCTCTCAAACTTTCAACATCTGTTATGGTCTTAAAAATCTCTGGGTGTTCGACAGCCTGAAGGCGTATAAAATGAAAAGCATGGAGGGAAATCTGAATCCGGCTGAGTTTTTCCCTCTTATCTGCTCTGATCTCATCCATTGTTCCCCTCAACTGGTTTATTGTGCCACACGCTGACTTTTTTCAAAAACTAGATAAATCTGAAAACAAGCCTAAAATACATCTTTATAAAACCAGGTGAAAATTGGGATGTATTTAGAGGCATCTAATAGTCAGAACTAGCAATTGAGTGCTTTGGTTTATGTCGGCTGCCTCGCCTCAGTAGAGGCAGAAAGAGATGCCAGAATGCATCTGGGCAAACAGGCTGTTTCGTGACGCCTTCAGTGGGCTATAAACTGTCTGTTCCAAAATCAAAACACCCTCAGCTGCTCACAGGATCCCATTTAGTTTTGAAATGCTTCTAAATACCCCTCAGACAGCCACCCTCATCAATCTGATGCCATAATCCATCATTATGAATTCAGAGTGGGAGGCTTTGATTCAAGGAAATAGCCCCCTTTGTTTCCTGATGAAAAATAACTGGATGGCTGTGACTTGCATACAGCAGATGACTGATGGTGTGGAGTGTGGAACAAAGCAGCAGAAACACTATTACTCACATTTTAACTCTCATGAACCCACATCCTGATGGGAAGGCAGCCCGCTCGCTGCTTTAGGGTTCATGTCTTACAGATTTTAGCTGGTGTATATCCACAGGGTACTTCTTGCTTGCACCTTTTACGTTTTAATGCTCCAGAGTCACTCCGATCTTAGATATGCTGAGCTCTACTAGTTTTTAAAACTGAGGGTCCAGAAATAAAAATTTAAAGTGTCTTTAAATATATTTTTAACAGTATTTCTTCAAGCAAAAAAAAACAGGGACAGGTTTTCAATATGTAATGTACAAACACGAGAATGAATTTCATATAATAAATAAAATACTATTCTTTAGGCTGCTGCTTTTCAAATTGGGTTCAAATGCTTATGTAGAGAAAAGCTTTAGCTCATTTCCAGAGTGTTTGATAGTTAATTATCACTGATTGCAAAAACACTTCAAGCTTTAAAGAGATTTTCTTCTCCATTTTAATAAACTGACGGCACAGTATGAAAATCTTTAATGGAGCCTGGTTCCCTTTGCACATTTATCAGTCAGTTTGAATCAATGCTGAAATTTACCCTGATAAACTGTGCCTATTTTTTCTTTTGTGAATCAGTGCTCATAAAAAAAATCTCAAAAAAGGCAAAATTAACTTGTTTGTGAGACACCTTGGCTCTTTCACATTTAAACTGGGCGGTGTCCCAAATCAAAGACTTCTGCACTTCCCCTAATATTTTGGGCACATGTGTGTTTACACTGACAGTACGGACCATAGACTGTAAAAAAAAATGGACATCCGCTTGCTCAGCTTGAAGTGAGGTCTTCACAAAAACTGCTCCCCTGGTGGCTGGCTGCAGTATAGGTTAAAAAAAAATCTAGCTTTCCAGCCATTCCAGATGGGCCATGGTCAAACTTTAAAAAATTAATACTCCACGTAGAAATGTTTCTCACGTTCCGTTGTGGTGATTTGAGGATAACATTTGGCTGTCTTGTATTCAAGTCCTCTTTTTTCTGAAAAGTTTTGTTTTCACTAGTTATACAAGGTTTAAAAAGGAGGCTTTACGTAGCGTTTAGCGATGATTGACAGCTGCCGTTCTCGTGTATTTTTTTCAGGGAATGTAAAATATGTAGAGAAACACTTCATCCAAACTAAATTATGCAGAGACAAATTCTACACCCTTACTTTTTATTTTCCACATAATTAATGGAGGCAAGATTTAGCTATTAAAACTGCCTGTAATTCTGAAGAAACCAGTTTGTCGAACATGATTTGTCACATTCATGAGTCTTCAGGGGTTTCAAAGGGAAAAAAAATATTTCTGTGAGGAAACCACCAGCAATCCAAGCTCCAAGCAGTACAGTGAACAGTTACCTCTCCAGCACAAAGAGCTTCCATGTGAATGTTTTTTTATTTTCTTTTGCTGGTAATGAATAGAAAGAAAAACAAAAGGGAAATAAAAACAAGCCACTAAGAAACATAAAATGGGAAAACTAACATTGATATTAAACAAATGAAGTGGGAACAGAATGCCAGCGGCAGTTAATAGATTCCTATAGTGGCATTATAACTCTTGTCAACATTGAAACGCTGGCATGACTGTAATTATCTAATCAAGTGTCCTCTTGTCTAGCTAGCATCCTTAACAAGCTCTCTCCATTGCTAATCAGCTAATTACAAAACCATTACAATCAGACCAATGCTGGCTTACTGCGGATGAGACGCTCTATCAGCACAGTAAACAGAATATGCTGAGATGGAAGAAGGAGGTGGAGAGGAGCATCGGGAAGTTCAAGACATGTGAAAAGATGAGGAGGAAGGATAGATAAAGACAGTAGATTTAGGGGGAAGCTTGTGAGCTAATTGGCCATTTTGCACATTCATTAAAAAAAAAAAAAAAAAAAAAAAAAAAAAATGTATCCAGCAGACTGGCAAAAATGGAGGAAGGGGTCCAAAGAGCACCTGAAATTAAAATAGTTGTTCGCAGATTCAACCCCAAGTCATCACCATCATAAGTCAAGTATAAATGTAAAAAATGATCCTCATTCTGCAATCTGAGGCCACTCTCACCCAAACTTAATGTGTAAGGGTTAGTTCAGGCTTGCAACAGGATTCATCTTACAACAATCAAAAGGCCAAGTGACTAAGCTCCATGTCACCCCCCAAGACAGGGATGTCAGGATGTCAAAAAGGGAGAGGGAGAGAGCAATCTAAAGGATAGAAGTTTTTTAACCAGTTCTTTTTGAAGAGGAGGCTAGCAGACAGGAATCCTGACTAGATCATATTTGCACATTCACAGCTGCTCTTATAGTGTCATCTGTGATCACAACCCCATCAACTTCGAGTAATGTCGGAGAGCACAGCCTATGATGGTGTAAGTAGCTGTTAGGTAGGAACAGACCTCTGACCAATTCCCCAGAATTTGCACAAGTCCCTTCCACTGGTCACTTGCCATTGCCATTTATATCAAGAACACTCAACATTCAAATCAGTCCATCACTCCTTAACATGCATGACTTTAACCTTGTGAGGCAGAGCAAACATTGGCACCATCAAATCTGAGCACCATTTTTTAGGTGAAAAACTAAAAACCTTTCAGATGTTACCTAAAGTATTTAAAGAACATCATCAGCTCCAACTTTGAGTCCAAACCTGGGTAACCCAGCCCACCAATAGTGGGGTTGGATTGAGCTGTGGTGGTGGTCCAGGGACCAGAATTCCTGCAAATGCAGTTTGGTCTGCTATCATTTGCTCTTTTCAGTATTGCCCAAATCTCTGCATTGTACAATATGAAGCTTTAACTTTAACCGTTTTGACCACTCTAGTTCCAGCAAAATCAAATCCCTTAGCTGCCTTAACAGACAGAGCGCTCGTGTCATTAAGAAGGAAGTGTTGGCTTTCCGATTGAGCGAGTTGGTGCAAGGTTCATGCAACTAAGAATACTTGCTTTCTGCAAATGCTACTGGGAGCTGCATACAGTTGCATAATTTTATTTGGTTGTTCAACTTATTTATTCAGCTGAAATTCCCTGTTGTGGACTTTGCATTAAGAATTCATCCTGTGTAGAGAATGTAAGGACCTTACAGAGAAGTTTTCATACCAGCTCATTCCCACTCTGAACACAATAAACACTTGGCAAGCTGCCAAGAACATGGCGTTTCTTCAAGCTACTTTTACCATTCAAGGCTTTAAGGTTAGATTTCTATCTGAATCAATCACCCAGCATATTTTTTTTTTTTTTTTAAAACTTAAACCATGAACTTTTCCTTAACTTGACCAAGAACTTCTGATTCAGATGACTTTAACCCCTGAGGGATGTTTTCACAATGCAGCCACATTATACATGCATTTAGGAAACAACTTGACACAAGAGACAACTAATCAGTACTATAGTATAGAACAGTCAATAAAAATGATCGAAGATTATTCAAACTTCTACAATATTAGACAGTTTCCATGTGCCATTTTCTATTGTTTCATGTGCAAACACAGAAAATTGATTTGTTTTGTAGCTTAATGGACTATATTCCATTTTGTCAATGTTAATGCTGAAAAATTACACATGAAAAAAACTGGTACACATGGGGAACCCCTATGGGGCTATACCTCTAAGCATACAGGCACGGGTGGTAAAAAGCCAGAAGTGTAAATGTTGATTTATTATACAACTTTGAAAATGAATTCCTCTTCTCATTTCACTTGGGCTAGCTCCTCATGTTGAACACCAAACATGCTCATGTAACGCAAGACAGCCCACTTTATGAGTCCACATGTTTACTCTGCACATTCCTGGCCTAAACATGTGTGATGGCGGTATCCTAGTGTCTTCTTTCATCTCCCATGGGTGTCCCCTGAGGTTAATTGTCCAAGTCAGAGACATCAAATTCCCCCCGTCCTCTCACTAATAGGTCAATTTTTCAATTTCCTTCCTAATTGGTGAGGTCAGGAAAACATGGTGTGGAAGTGATTCCACATCAGCTCCCGTGGGGCTTTGCAGAGATCAAAGAATCCCCTCTGGGTGCTGCTGGCTTTTCATCTCTCCGGCCAGTGTGTCAGTCTGTGAGTATACTTGTGTGTGTGTGGTGTTTATGTTTGATGTGGACTGGTAAAGGTATACTCCAGATCATATGACAGGAGTCTGAGTTATTGCATCAGCAAAAAGACAATCTATCTGTGGAAATTAAACGTTATTTTATGCCTCATGTGCTCCGTGGAACTTACTCCAAGAATGGACTGCAGCCACTGCTCGACCCATGAGCTGGGCATCATTCGCTCCCTGCTCTGCTCCACCAAGATTTAACTCATGACTAGTGCTGCACGATTTGGGGAAAAGGTGCAATTTGCAATTAGGTAGACAATATTGCGATTGCGATTGTGCTTGCGAAAAGTTGTGTCATAATGAGTCTACAGACTTGCTTGGTTATCATGGAGAAAAATCTGAATTGCATGTGCTGACATTGCGATTGCGATAATCGTGCAGCCCAACTCATGACGCACACTTCTCCAGAATTTTTAGGGCATTTTTTTTTTGTTTTCATGTGAAGCAGTTTGCTGTTGTTAAAACATGTCACCGAAATTGCAGGTGGCAGTTGGCACCTTTTATCTGTGAGCAAGATATTTTTTTGAGTGAAGATCCATCTTGTGAACACATGCATACAGTGACACGCAGGGATGTTATTTCTTCTGCAGGACAGTTTGTAGCATGTTAAACCCTGTGTGCAGTGTATCCAACAGTGTCTTTTCTACTTAACTCTGCGTGTGAAGGGCATGCAAAAAATGTGAAACCCTTTTCATAGCTCGCTTACCATAGCTCTCTGTCTTAAGGCTTGTACGCTGTCTGCACAGACACAATGCACCAGCACATTTCTACCTAAAGCAGCAGGAAGGTTAAAAGATGAACACATACTCAAGTGAAACTAAAAACTTTGCACCTAACGCAAGAAAACAACACCTGTATGTCTGCAGATGCTCTTTCTTTCTCACAATTCATTGTTTTTTCCAACATTAGTATGCAGCTGGCATCCACAGTGTGTTTGCATCTGATAGAGCTGGATTACATTCAGGCAAAACCAGGAATTCAAATGCAGCCCTGCTCTACCCCTTAGAATCCGCCTGCTCCGCTCTTCACACAAAGACACACCCCATGCATGCTGCTTCTCTTGGCTGTAAACACTTCCTTAGCATGCTGTTAGGTTGCTTGCCTCTGAATTATTGCAACTTCAGTAATGTTACTTTGATAGCATCTGTTTACTGCTATACAGCTCCAAAAGTTGTTCAACAGGCAAACTCCCTTTTCCGCTGTATCGGTGGTTTTGTCTTTGCAGCATTTCACTGGAGAACTCTTGACTTGCAAGAGGGGGTGATAATGATTAATTAAAGCTGTGACAGGAGTGATAAAAACGTTTATTTTTTTTACATAGAACTCTTTGATAAGATGTAACCACACTCCCTCAGAAACTAGCAGGTAGATGATACGGCACTCTAACATAAGATACACGGAGCTTTTGCCTGGAGCAGCAGAGAGAGAAGAAGAGAGGTGAGGCTGAAGATGAATGCAGTGATAATGAAAAAAAATGTGTCTAACAAGCAGCACCACAGGATCCCACTGGAGTATATGATGTGACAAACATGCACACACAAAACATGGGCAGAGATATAAATCACAAAAAAAGAACTTTAAGCATATGAACAATTCACTTATGATAGTTAAAAATTCTGTGAAGGATGTTTGATATTTGTCAAGCTTAATAGTTTGCATTTTTGGGGAATAAACAGGAAGGGAGGGGCATCATGGCAGTGCAAAAGCAGAAACTATTTTCACACCATTGTTACAGAAAATTGAGAGTGGCAGTGAGTTCAATATTTCATCTAATAAAAATAATTTGTAGACAAACGGGAAAGTGCCACAAGACACTCTGTGGGTATGTATTTGGCAGTGTGTATTGCAGCATAATGCTGGTGATAATTTGACTTGTCAGGACTTTCCTTAACGAAAAGATCACCCATCTTTGTTTCCAGTAAGTTTACAAGACTGCACAGTTTAAGTGTAAGCACATGGTGTACTAAAAGTTCTGTCACTTCAGTTTTCATTGCTTTGATGACTTAACTGGCACTGTCCCTTTACTTTATCTCTATTGGCTCATAACAGCTTTTAATTCAAAATACTAGTGTACTACATACTACTTCCACATAGGGAAGACCAAGTGTGGTTGTAACACTTTTTGCTGCAGCACCTCCAACTCACTGAATTTTTGCGTCAGAGTCCTCAAACTTTAATGCAAAGTATCCACATTTGTTTACAAATGGCATTAACCTCTGAAAGAATATCACAGACCTCACCAGGTTGGGTAGGTTGTTACATGAGCTGGGGTAAGTTGTAGCAGACAAAAAAAGCCAAAAACTGAGATCACGCCCTTCAAAAAAAGGTTTATTGAAATAGAACAAACCAGAACAATGTCTCTCTCTGTGCCTGACCATAACTCACTTCCTGTTTGCCTAGGCATTATCAAACATTTTTTAAATCAAGAAATGTTCTTAGTTGCACATGAGGGGGTGGTTTAAAGATGTGTTACAACCCACCCCACCCCTGTCAGCCAGTGTGTAGCTAGCTGTATTAGCATAGTGGGCTGAAATTAGCATGGAACAAATGCATCACATTTTGCCTGAGAAACTAGAATTTATTCTGATATAAGTGAAATGGTTTTAACTGGAATAGTATAAGTACGAAACAAGATTGAGTAATGGTAAAAAAAATAAAAATAATTAAATTCTTCCCCTCAAAATCATTTTTTTTCTCTATAGAATCTGCATGCACCTGTTTCCAGCCCTGACAATCAACATGCGTGATCAGGGTGGAAGTGGGTAATATTGAAATGATTATGACTCCTATGACCCAAGAGAATGAGTTGTAACACCATAAATTCCACCAATACATATGGGACCATTCTTTACTTCTACACGATCCAAGTCTGTACTCGCATAAACATGCAAAATCAGGAGGAAGCTGCAGCAAATACTGAAGGACGCACAGACATAGACAACTCACAGTACACACAAATAGACACATGAGGCAAGGCAAGTTTTTAAAGACAGGTTACAAACATGCAGCTGCCTGTGCTTCATGAAAAAGTATCAGCAGCAGTCTGACACACTTAAATGTTTATTTGTGTGTTTGGAGCCAGATGAGCTCTGACTGCATAAAGAGATAAGCTGCCACTCTGCAAGCTATCCATGTACAGTACATACACACATGCAGCAACACACCTAACTGCAAGCATTCAGCTATGTAAAATGACATCTATAAGCCCATATTTGCATTTAACTGTGACACACACTCCTGAAAACTCTCTCAGTCCTCCCTCACGTCTCCCCCTCTCTCTGATAAAGCCCTCAGTTGCTCTGCCAGACAGCTCCATCAGCTGACAGACATCACACGAGGCGAACTCGGGCAGTTCTCTCCAAATATTTGACCTCATCATTGGGCAGTTTCTTTCAGTGTGTGTGCAGCTGCAATTTCCCTCCCTCACCTTTCATCTTCTGATGTCAATCCTATTTGTTTATTTAAAATATTATCCCCCGGCCGCCTTATTCTCCTGTCCTCCATTATCCTCTGCCCATCAACAGAGCACTCCCCCAGCTTTCGATCATCCCTCAAACATCTATTCCTTTCTCTCTGCTCTGTCACTCCTCTCTCCTTCCATCCTTCCTTTTTCTTCATCAATCTATCACCCTTCTCCTCATTTCCCTGCTGTATTCCTTCTCCCATCATATCCATGTCTCACTCCCCCACCCCCACTAATCTCAGTCACAGCTGTGTTGACTGGCTTCGTGGTGTGACAGTGTTATTCCCGCACTTCTGCACTCCTGTCCCAGAGGGCAACAGCGCCACATGATAGTGGCAGACAGTGAGGCAAAGCAGGCATTGGGGGTTGATGGGTGTGTGTGTGAGCAGTGTGAGCAGAGTTTTGTTGGCTCATATCAAAGAGAAAATGTTGTTTGATAAACTCAAGTCGCAGTCAGTGTCATGTTTTTACACATATAGGGCATGTTTTTACAGATAGCACTGGGGACATGTGTTAGCCATTCACGATTACCAAATATAGGTTGGGGACATCAAATGACAGCAACCAGGCCTTGATTCAGACTTGACCAAATGTGTGAAATGGACAACACTGTAAAACTATGTATGCTGTTCAATAAAAGACATGTAAAGAAACAGCCATAGAAAATTAGGGAAGACAAAGGCTCAATGGTTTACTCCAGGACACTTCTGTCACTTTCAGGTATTTGTTTGGAAGTTCCTCTTGGATTATTTATACTGTTTTATTGTTTGCATCAGTCTTCTTTATTCCTGAACATTTACCATCAAACCGCACCCAATTTATTTCTAGTCCTTCTATTTTCCATACATGGTACAGGATCTAGTAGGTTTCAGTTCACGTCATTGAATAATGCCTCAAATACACTAGATACACCTGCAGTCCGGCTCCGCTATGTTGCTTGTTGACTGCGTCTCACAAAAATAGGATGGCCGCATATTATTAGTATTGTCTGCAACCTGCCAGAACAGCCACCTGTCTGTTTCCTTTATGGCAGCTGACCATGAAGTAATCAGTAAACCAAGTGCCCCATCGTTTTTTTTCCTATTCAGAAATGTGAAAATAATGAAAAATGGAATGAAACCTCTCAAAGTCTGTCATTATTGTTAACTTGTTAATTCTGTTTGTATTTCTTTGACTTAGGCAAAAATGCTATGAGGCAACAGAGCAGATCCAGTGTAAGTCGACGGTTTAACTTGAATGGAAACCTATCTGATCCAGTGCCCTGACAGAGCGGAGACGGACTGGACACACATCTGGTGTATGTCAGCTGTTAACTTGGACTGGTTCTGCGTTGTGTTGTGCTGTGCGTGCATAATTTGTACATTGTACTGAGTGCTCATGCCAGGAGTCAACTTGATGGAGGTAACATGAATTAAGAAAGACTCCCTACTAGGTTGGCAAATGTGGGAGATCTCCTTTGTGAGTTGACAGATGAGACAGCACGCAGTTAAAACACAATAAAGCAGTGACAAAACACACAGATCTTGCGTGAAGCCAGAACACATTGTTAGCCTCATGGCATCTTTGCCTAAGTCAAAGAAATACAAACAGAATTAACAAGTTAACAATAATACAGGTAAAATAAACGTGACATTATTCATAGAAATAAAAAATATATACATAAAAAAGTGTTTTTTCTTCTTTTCTCAAAACTTTGGCAGGCAATAGGCAATATTACTATGAGATTAATAATATGCAAGAGTAAAAGAGTAAAGCATTGTTAAAGGACAAAGGATCCCTGCTGTCTGGTTTCAGCACAGCACCACTCGATTATTTCACTTCAAATTGAAAAGATGTCAGGAGTTTATGTGAACAGGTCTTATAGAAGCACTCTCTCTTTCCTTTATGGCAGCTGACCATGAAGTAATCAGTGAACCAAGTGCCCCGTCATTTTTTTGCTATTCAGAAGTATGAGAGAAATGAAAAATGGAATGAAACCTCTCAAAGTCACTCACTGAATTGAAATCTGTGAAGTGCAAAACCCACCACAATACCTCACTGTGCCTGTGTGTCCTGGAGGAAGAAAAGTTGTCTATCTCTAAACTTCAGCTGCATTATTTCCTTCCTCTTTAACTTTCATCCATCACTCACTTCTTTCATTTCCCTCTCGTTTGTGATTTCTTTTTTTTTACCCATGCTGCTTTGCTTTCATCTCGCATCTCATCTCTCCTTTGGGTTTAAATCACAATCTGTCACCCTTTCTTCTATCCTTCCATCTCAACTTCTTCATTCAGTCACACAAGGCAGATTTCTTAATCTCAGGCTTCATCTTAAATCTAAGACCTCATATTTTCCATCACTCTTTCTCATCCTCCTCTCCTTCCTGCTCTCATTCTCATCTCCGTCACTCTCTCTGACACATATATTTCTGGACATACATATTTATTTTCTCAACTTCTCTTACATATTCACCCTGTATCTCTCGCGCTCTCTCCTTCATGGTTCCAGTATTTCATGCGTGGATAATCCATGTCTGTATAATCCTTTTAGCTTTTCTACCCTGTAGCCTAATGAGCCTATAGCACTGCTGACTGTCTCTAACACACACGTGCGAAAATGCACACACACACTGACACTATATACACACAAGCTCAGTAGCTATCTTACTATTTGAGAACATTAATGCCACCTAAATAGGATTTATATCCCTCTGGGTTCCTCCCCCTCCTCTTCTTCTCTGGATTGATGTGTTTTGTCGCTTCCCTCGACCAGTCACCACTATCCTCATTCTTTATTAAATGAGACTAATATCTTATTTAATGACATAATTGGCACAATGGTGGAGTAACATTTGCTTAGTGGTCTCAAGTCACAAATCTTTATCTGGTGCAAAAATAGATGTCAACTAGAAACGTACTTATTTTTATTATTAGTTTTACTCAAACGACATTTTCATCTAAAAATGAGCCTGAACAAAGCCAACTCGGGTGCTGGTGTGCAGCTTCTGACTACACTGTCAGGATAAATGTAAATTGAATCTCAACTATATATTTTACAGGAATGTGCTGTTGGCATAAATCAAGAAATGTGTCCTCCAAACTTATGCTAAATGCCTCAAATACACCAGATATATCAGCAGTTCAGCTCTGCTCTATTTGGTGTTGCCTGCATATGTCAACTAACACTGGCTACATGTTAAGTCCAGCAAGCTGCATGACTGACAGACAGACCAAGAAGTTTTTGCACTTCCTACTCCATTAAAAGTCTCTCTTCGTTCATGTTGGGCTGTAAAACCTCAAACCTGCTGACCGGTCTGGCTCCACTCGTGTCCGTTTTTTGTTGTAGTCAAGCTAAATATGATCTGCTTTTGACAGGTTTTGTTTTACTTTGAAAGTCACTGTGTTTTTAGGTGATTTCTGCCCAGCTCTATCTTCCCTGAATTTATGTGTCACAGCTCCAGCGTCCGGCAGGAATAGGATGGCTGCGTATTCCCTGCGATCTGCTAGACCACAACGGAGCAGATCCAGTATAAGTTGACTGGATGACTTGAATGGAAACCTATCTGATCCGGTGTTGTGATAGAGCGGTTATGGACAGGAGACGCATCTGGCAAATTTTAGCCATTAGTGTTACTAAAGTCATCATGGCTTCATTAGCTGTGCTCCCTGTTTCAGTCAGCTTTACTTCCTTATACCCACTACATGTAACAATCCACAGAGTGTGTGCTCGGCAAATGATTTCCAATTTGTGCAGAACTAATTGCCTTTCAAGCAGATTCAACAGAATGAAATCACTGAAAACTGTTATCACACTTTGCACCACAGACAGATCTGACAAGATCATCTGTAGAGCCATCAAATAACCAGGCCTTTGCTGAATGTTGTAAAAAAAGAGGGAAAAACGTCCATATTGGCCCAATTATCTTGAAATTCAATGCAAGAGATTCTCTCCTTTTATTAATTAATTTATTTATTTATTTATGTTATGTATATATTTTTTTATTCTATTTTATTTTATTTGATGGGGTTAAAGACCTTTTTGAGGTCTTCAAAAGCAGCAGACAGAGCAAGAGTGGGGAGTGAAATGTGGTAAAGGTGACTTGCGTCTTGAGGAGCCCAACCTCGAATGCTAAATACCAGCAACTGAAGATACTCTTTTGGGAAGTTTGGGAAGCAAAAAGGGATTTTGCAGTATTTTACCTTAAAGATATTGCTCACGAAGTAAGTCATCGCTGCGACAAGCATAGGATGACAGACCTGTAGCAAGGCAGACCAGTCAAGGGGCATTACTTTCAAATGCTTCTCTCTCTCATCAGGTTATTATCATGCATTTAAAGAAAATGGTGTTGTAGTTAAAAGACCCTCTGAGGTGTAATTTTCCTTTAACATCTTCTCAATTTAAGACCTAAAGAAACTAGAAAAGCACTCAGAGAGCGTAGACCTCCACCAAGCATATTGTGATTGTGACGCAACACTTTAGTCCAACTTTAATGTTATACTCCCTTTCAGCAGACTGTCTGCTAGAATTTGGTGTTAGTTGCAGGTTTGTAGGATATTTTTTTTACCTGACAGTGTTGAAAATTATGATGACCCAGCACATACTTCATGTCCTGGATCTTAGTATCCAGAATATTGCCAGGATCTGATCCGTACTTTTACATCTATCAGAAATTATTGCGACCTTGTCTTGTACAGTTTTGCAAAGCAATCTGACCATTTTTTGTGGAGTAATATTCACATACGGTGAAAATGGCCCTATCTCACAATGATGAAGAATCCTTTTAAAAATCCACGTAATCCAGATAACTTCCAAAATGTAATCAATTTTTCCTAGTCCCATCTTGAACATTTCCTGAAAATTTCATCAAGATCCGTTCATTACTTTTTGAGTTTTGTTGTTAACAGACAGACAAACTTCCAAAAACATGACCTCCTTGGCAGAGGTAATGACTGGCAGAGAAACAAGCAGTGGCTCCATTATCAGTGTATCATAAATATTCTCCTGAACAGCAAAAATGGGCCATTATTTGTTATCCAATTTTTGATTTGAAAAAGAGCAATGAAATAACAAGTCGTTATCCGTTTTCCAAATTAGGATTCTAAAACGGATATGGAATGAACAAATGATACACTGGTAGTCCATCTGTACCTCAGAACTTTCAGCGCTGCCATTAGGCTGAGTGCAACTCACTGGCTTGGTGCCAAAAACGGGCACTGATTGAAAGGACTACATGGCTGCATAGAAACTGTATGTTGCCAAATAAAACTCTTCAAGAAGGAAAACTATTTGAACCTTTTTTACTTTCAGAATCCAGCCCCCACCCCACCCCCCCAAAAAAAAACATTTGTCAAAAGAAGCTTTTGAAAGTCCAATCCTAATTTTATGTTTATAAGCCTCTTGTAGATGTATGAGCTAGTTTGCAAAATCATCTTATATTACACAGAAAGAGCTTATCCTCTGAATTGATATGCTAATAAAGTATTTAAGAAGCATACTCTAAATAGCTATCAGGCATAAAATGAAACAAGCTCATCAACTCTGCTTAAGAAGCCGCAGTAAACATACTTTAGATGGAGGTTATTTAAAGCTTTATAGCCTTAACTAAAGGGTATCACACTGCACTGAGAAGTTAAACTGTTAATTTTCATGAAAAGAGGCGTTAATGGAAAGTTACTGACCCAACCAGGGCTGCACTGGCACTGTGGCAACTGGAGTCTGCATATATTATTTTTTTTTTTTTTAAATAAGAAAACCAGTCTGATTAGATGCTGTCAGATGAGCTTATACTTCATTAAGATCTGTGTGTGTGTGTGTGTGTGTGTGTGTGTGTGTGTGTGTGTGTGTGTGTGTGTGTGTGTGTGTGTGTGTGTGTGTGTGTGTGTGTGTGTGTGTGTGTGTGTGTGAGTGTGTGTATGGTTGTAGCAGGCATAGAAATGTTATAATAGTTTCTCATATCAGTACAGTCTTTTGCAACCATCTGTGTTGGATGTTAAACATGTTTGTTCACGAGTACGCAGCATCATATGAGGGTCAGCCTGACTCACTCTTTCCCTCACTCCTTCTCCATTACGTCCCTCCCCGTCCTCCATCATCTTTATGGTGCTGTCCCCTTGTCTGCAGACACCACAGCAGGACAATCAGTTTCCCTCCCTCCATCTCTCTGTCTCTAAATCAGTCTCTGTCATCTCAGCCTCCCTCCTCATCCACACCGTCTCGCCTCCACCTTGTCCGTCTCTTGTCTCCCCTTTGTTTTCAACCTCGTTCCCTCGCTCCATCATTCTGTCTGCACCCCCATCTGCTCGATCACTCCTCAGCGACGGACATGCTGACAGTTATCCGACATCTGTATGAATTTAACACACTCACTGGGTACAATTATCTTCAGCTAATTAGCTGAAATGGCAGCTAGGCGCCACAGCACAGGCACATAATGACCTTTGATAACAGACTACCAGAGTCTATCAAAGTTAGACATATTTAAAAAATCTGAATGAGGCAGCAGTGTGGATTCAAAGACCACAAATCAAACACTAATATTTTAATGATTTTTCAGGATTCTCCTGGTTTGTGTTGAAAACATGGACTGCAAACTTCTCCATGGCTCCTTCCAGACATTAAAACCCCAATGTTAACAACACTGTGAAGGTCTGAGATAAATAGATCCAGCTTTTGTTCCTGTAAGTTTAAGTCATACATCTAATGCGACACATCGTAATTCAACTTTATTTTGTCCCCATTTTTCTACCCAAGCTAATTTCTCTTCTACAGCAGTCCAGATTAACCACTGTTGTTTGAAAACCACTCCTTGAATGATTCATCATCGGAGCTATATGCCAGAGGAACTCCTAACTCCAGGGTGTTGTGGCATATAATAGTTTTTACACACACTGCTAACAGCTACACTTGCTCACAGGTATTATTCAATGGATTTCCTTTCCCTAATCTGCATGGAGCAGCAGAATTACCTCACACTTTTAAATCTTTATTAACCGGGAAGGGTTTTCAGCAGATTTCAGTACCTGTCTCACCCGAGAGATGCACATTTCCACACCTGTAAGACGACCAGAATGAACACATTTCTCTACAGCCCATGTATTTGACTGGGTTTCACATGTTTGTTCACTCTCTGGGTTCGGAAAGTAAAGCCACTGCTGGAGTGCCGACTCCACCGGTTGCCGAAGAAGGCTCATGTCATGGAAAAAGTATTCCCATAGATGTTTTTGTCTCCACCATAGACTGTATGTTGAACAGACAGCCTGGCTTTGCCATTTATAATTGTATGGTTTTAAAGTCAAAATACCCCCCCAGTGGCACAGTCTGCACAGTAAAGGCTATGATGGACTCCAGGAGAACCTGAGTGAAGCTGAGTGACATTTTTCTTCTTCTTCTTGGCTCTCCCTTCCGACGTATTTAACTAATACCGAAAAACCTACGCAAGAAGGGCAGCTGTCAGTCATTGTTAAACATGACGTAAAACCCTGTTTTTTAACCTCTAATAACTGATAAAAATGAAACGATTCAGAAAAAAAGGGGGACATGAAGACAACGCAGCCCAATATTATCACCAATTAATCACAGAAATCAAATGTGAGAAACATTTCTACAAGGTGTATTTTTTTAAGTTTGTCAATAGCTTATCTTGAATGGCTGGGAAGCCCCATTTTTTGATCTTCACTGCAGCCAGCCACCAGAGGGAGCAGTTTTGGTGGTGACCTCACTTCAAGCCAAGCAAGACGTCTATTTTTTCTTTTCTCTGTTTTTTTTTAACAGTTTATAGTCTCCACAGACACCTCAATCTGTGTGTCAGGTGTTGTAAGATTATGCTTAAGTTTGCAAATTCAAACTTGTGCCAGACTTCCACCAGATCCATGTCCTGTCTTCCACCAGTTGTTATGGATATGTCAATCGCGATCAGGCCTCAAAACGTCTTGTTCTGAAGATTAACTGGATGTTTTTGTAGTTGTTGGGTGTCTAACTCCTTGTCCCGCTGGATCTGCTCTGTGCAGATTGATGAGTCATACTCCGACTAGTCACATCAGCTGCAGATGGCTCTGACCAGCCAGATTATAAAAGGGAGCCAGAACAAAACAGAGCAGAGCCAGTGGAAGTAAACACATCGTCATGTACCAACACCATCTCAGCTCTAATGCCCTGACGTTTTTTACAATCCTGCAAGTTTTGTGTTTTGTTTCAACCTCTTTTAAGCCAGCTAAAATCAGCATCCTACAGTCCATTTAATGCTTCAGTAAGAGCTTTGCAGATGATAAGTTCCCAGATACCAAAGACAGAAACAACAAAACAAAACACTTTGTACATTGGGGGCCCCTCTGCGTTTACATTTTCAGCCCTTATTTACACTCTGCTGTCCTTTCAAATGTTATATAAATAAATCATGGAATCAGATGTTTCTATAGTCATCCGCAGGGAGAAGTGGTAATAAAAAGCCAAACTTTAATCATTTTAGCAGCTGTGATCTCTGTGTTGCTGAACACTTTGTGTGTTTTTGTTTACAAAGGCAGAAACTTGTCTGTATTTAGATGTTACTTTCGGTTTTAAACGATGTATATTTCTACACACAAGTCAAAGAGGCACCTTTTAAATCATCTCACACTCTTAACACGACAGATTCACAGCAGTATAACACAATAGAGCTAGACTAAAGGAGGGCACCAGGTGCAAAGATGCAACGGCACACTGTGATTCATAGAAAGCTCTGTATTGAGCTGCTCTTTCTTCACATCAACAAGAGCCATACAGGTGGAAAAGGCACACAGTACGAGGTCTCCTGGTCAGCTCCCTTTGGAGGTTTGACCATTTGGGAGGAAACCTCAGGGCAAGACCGAGCAGTCACCAGAGAGAGTGTTTCTCCCAGCAGCTCCTTTCTGGAGACAAAATGACCTTGACTGGAACTAGATCAGAGTCGAGATGTGTAAGATGTATCATGAGCTTCATTTCTATTGTGTAAATGCTCTACAGCACCTGAGTTTATTGCTAAAAATCCTGAATATTCTCTAAAGCAGTTCCTATCAAAAATCCTGTTAACAGCAAACAGTATAGACGGTTTTGAAACAAAGTTGTACTTTTGATGGCTAAACAGTGATAACACTTGACAAATGAGCTAAGTTAACAACCCCACTAATGTAGATGCTCAAAACTGATTGGCTTTTAGAGCCTATTGTTTCAAATAGCTTGGATAATACACAGAAGTTCTCTGTTATGTTTTACCCCTCTTCTTTTTCCTTTAGATAGTTCAGATAATAATTCACATGATTTCCATTGATACTGTGTTAAAGTATGTGGAAACTGAATGTTTTACATGTAAACTGTTTAAGTGAAATAAAGCCTGCTGTTGATGTTGCTCTAGGCACCTTACTTATACCTTTATATGAAAGTGCTCAAAGGCAAGGAGGCTGGGATTTTTACTCAAGTGGGGAGTTTAACTCCTTACAAGGCAACATGGACAACTCATTGTTTAAGTTGACCCTGCCCCTACAGTTTGAGTGTACTTTCATTAGCTCTTCCTTTTATTGACTGGTTAAAACACACAGCCTTTGGAATAATATGCTCACCATTTTGCACTCATTGCTTTGATTTTATTCCTCCATAGAGAGGCAGGAGATGTGCTCACTGTGTAGATGGGGGCTGTTTGGCTGGGTCCACTTACCTGACAAACATGCCACTTATTTTATTTTGCTCCATCTGCAGAAAGAGCCTTCCTCTTTTTAATTCTCCTGCTCTGCTCCACCTTTCAGCCCCTTATGTTTCATTTCACCCAAGGATAATGCTGTCTTATGTCAATGGAGAAGCAGTGAGATGATGGCTACTGTGTGCGTAGCGAGGAACGCTTTGATGTCACATTTTGCAAACAGTGAGTGGGGTGCTATGGCAACTGCAGGACTGGCATAAACCAAAGGCCGGAGTAACAATGGTGTACAATGATTCATGCAAGCCAAAGAGACCCTGATGCCCCAGGAATAGCCTAATGCTCCCAACATACAGTGCTCCCACGTCTGCTCAGAGGCCAGAGGTATGGCTGCAGATGAACTGACAAAACCCTGAGTGAAACTGTTCAAGTAAAGCATGATGGTTCTGAGGAAGCTCAACAAGCTCAACAGAACATGAACAGGAAGAAAAACAACACCTGGCTCACTGCTTAGCTGTCAAACTCAGCTGAGCGCCTACTTGTTGACAGAACTGGACTTGATGGTAGAAAAGGGACAGGTGGAGGGGGCTGCGTGTTGTCTGTGTTATCAGGTGAACGCCTCCCTCGCAGATGGCATATTAATTTCTGCCCAACTCCTCCAAAACGCTGCATGCATAGAAATGAACAGCTAAACTATGAGCAGTTAATTAATCCCAACACCTGGTCAATTCCATCAATAAAGCAATACAAAGAGCATCCCACATCTCATCCCCTGTGTAAATACACCCCAGTAAACACTATAAATGAACCTTGTTAAACAGGGACAGCATATCCGAGTCCCACGCTTTCACACATCCACTCACTCCTCTTGAACAAATTGCATCTGACTGATTAATAGGACCTTGAAGGTGTCAGAACACATGTGTCCAAGCCATGCGTGAGCAGCAGAGACAACCCGCTTCCTGAGCCGCGCTGTTTATTTAATAAGCAGGTTGGTTGGAGCATGTCAATTATTCCTGGGCACTGGGAGGGATGGAAAGATGGGAGGGGCGGGTGTGAAGACTGCCACTGGTAAATGGAAGATGAAGCGTGAGAGGAGGAATCTGAAGAGGAAACATTGAGTGTGTATGTCAGAGTGCGTCCATTTTTGTGTGTTTGTGTGAACATGATTGGTGATTGCAGCGGGCCTAATGGATTCCAGAAAGGGGAGCCATAACAAACACAAGGGAAATCAAATGGTAGAAATTACAACTGGGTCTAAACATCGGAGCAAGAAATGCCGGCAGGTTTGCTGTTGTCTGTTCTCTATCCAATTACACGGCTGAAAAAATAATGTTCATTTTTCAGGCCTGTTTGGTTCTTAACTGCATTGTGGCATCTGGTACAGTAAGTGAGAAATTATTCAGCACTGGTGTGAAACAACACAGGGTTGAGACTACTGTCTCTGGAGCCACATGGAGCCAGTTGGCCTGGGATCAAATCCCCGCAGTACCTCCTCTTGAGCATATTTTCTTAAGCCTTGTGCTGAAAACCATCCCACTCTTTCATTGAAAAAAGTATTCCAGTGTGTTGATTCTGTTTGAAAAACTATAACCGTGTTACATACAATCCCAGGAGTTCATTCATTATTCAACATTTTCTGTGCAGCCATGTATAATTGTGTCTCAGTGCTTGATTCATCAGTTATTGCTGATGATGTGCAAACTCGGTTCCAGCATCTCTGTCACAAACTTCAATACCTCCGAGGCAAAACACATGAATTTACAGGGAACAAGTTTGTTGCTGCAGGCCAGAGTCTCTGCAACACAACATCAAAAATGCAACATCAAAGAGCAGCAGCAGAGAGCCAGTCCAGCCAGCCAGTCTACAGCTCATGCCTCAGACCCCACACTGCTTCATCACAAAGTGCTTTACTCAGTTATCAAACACCTTTGCTGACTCAACACTGATTGGTCTGTTGCCGCATTCTTTGGTGAGTTACTTTTGGATAGCAGACCTCAACCTCAAAGAAAGAAGAAGAAAACAGCCTGAAGAAAAAAACTAAAACTGAGAGGTTAAAGTGAAATAAGTGAAATGACTTTCCATCTACACCACTGAGTGTTTCTGTGCGTTGCTGGTTGTTGTGGTTTTAGCTGATCTGGACATTCATTGGGAGTTTGAGTCACACCAGGGCCTGGTGCAGTTTTAATCAATGAAAGTCTTCTCCCTTTGGTGTGTGGGTGCTGTCCACCGCCTTTCTCTTGCATCTCTGGTGTGGGCGTCACATTGTAGCTGATTTTTTTTATTTTCTTGTTCCTTCTTAGTTATTGTATAATAAACTAGAAAAGCACACAGAGAGCACAGACCTCCTCCAAATATATTGTGATTGTGACGCAACACTTAAGTCCTACTTTCGTGTTATACTCCTTTCAGCAGACTGCCTGCTACAATTTGGTGTTAGTTGCAGGTTTGTATGATAATTTATTACCTGACAGTATTGAAAATGATGATGACCCAGTACATACTTCATATTCCGGATGTTAGTATCAAGAAATTTGCCAGGCACTGGTTCATACTTTTACATCTGTCAGAAATTATGGTGACCTTGTCTTGTATTGTTTTGTAAAGCAATCCGACCATTTATCGTGGAGTTATACATACATATGGTGAAAATGGCCCTATGTCACAATGATTAAGAATATTTTAAGAAAATCCTGGATCCAGACGGTGATCCAGATTGTCACCAAAATTTAATCATTTTTTCCTCATCCCATTTTGAACATTTCCTGAAAATTTAATCAAGATCCCTTCATTATTTTTTGAGTTATGTTGCTCATAGACAAACAGACAAACTCCACAAGTGACTTGGGTGTTGATTAGCCAGTGGAAGCAGCTTTCACGAGTGGCTACAGTAGTGGATGTAGCATAGAGAAAGAAAAGCACTGCCAAAGTGAAATGAAATGTCAACAGATTAAGCTTTTAACTTTTTTTCACGAGGGTGAAGCTTGACTCAACTTTTACTCACGTTTGGGCTTTTGGAGAGCAGCTTGGGATGAAAAGCGATGCAAGTTGGCTTTCTGCTGATCAGGTCGATGTTAAATACCAATGATTAGCTTGTGCTAACGTACCAAGTCAGGTGTCTGGTTCTAGAGTCCCATGCCCTTGCTGAGCTAGTTAGTGTGTTTACATAGAGGCTGTGGGTGTGCCCTGTTGCTGGCACTGGGCCAAGGAGGAGGAGCCTAGTTTGAATGATGTGTTTACTAACAAGTGTCGAAAATTAATGCAGACCCTACCGTTAAGGTAGAGAGGAGTAGATGTGTGCACCTTGGAAGAAAATGGGCGATTGTCTGAAATGGCCTAATCATCTGCCAAAGCTTTAAAGATTAAGCTAGAACTGTAAACTTTGCAATCTCTATCATATACTCCATGCTCGGCATAACAGCCATGCTTATAGAGGTAGTGGTGGGGAGTTCATGGTTGGATCAATGCTGCACTGAACACTATCCAGTACCCTTCATCTCTTTTGCCAGGACCTTGCCCAGTAGAGTTGCATGGTGCATGTGAATATATGTTTTCCTCTGGGCTTCAGTGGTTGTGCCTTTTATTTTTGTTCATACCACCATCCATCATTTTCTCCTCCCATCACCCTGTGCTCTGAAATGACCTCCATTTTGATCTAAGGAAAGGGCCCTCTGAAATTAGACCCAACTTCTTCTCTTGGAGTATATATGGGTGGCAAATCATTGCGATAAGATTTTAGTTTAGTTTTAATGGGGCAGAAAATTAAATTAAGGCCAAAGTTTGGAAAGGAAAAAAAATGGAGAGCAGGAGGAGCAGAGGGGGTTTAATAGCTAGGGGGAAATAAAAGTGGGATATGTTAAGAGAAAAAGAAAAGAGGAAGCACAGGGAGAAAATGGATGCAGGTTAGCTGGGCAAGTGGAGAGTGAGTGGGATGAAGGAAAAGAAAGGTAAATGGTGGAGAGAGGGAGCAGCCGGTAGATATTGGTAGGCAATTTCAGGAGGAAGATGGTAATTGTCAAACTCATCTTGATAACAAGACCTTAAAAAAAATCTATTTAATTTTCCCTCCACAAACTCGGACTGTAATGGGATTTTCTGCTCTCTGCCCTGGCTGTCATAAACATATAGAGGTGTATTCACACACCCACACACACACACACACACACACACACACACACACACACACACACACACACACACACACGCTCACACTCAAAAAAAAAAGGAAACAAAAACTGTCTCAGTTTCACACATTAACCAATTCTCCTCCTTTGTTGGTCCTCATCGAACTCTGTCTTTACAATAATCGCTGCTTAACACAGTGCGTCAACTTCCCTTTTATGTTGTTACATGAGAATAAAGCCAAAAAATTGCAGAAAGTGAATAGAAGTATCAACTGTCGCAACATGTTCTCAATTAATATTGTCCAATTAATCAAAAGTTAGAAGGAGAGATCATGAGATGTTAAAAACTGATCTACTTCGCAAACAGTCAGATCTACTGGGAGTGACATGACTGAAGAATAAGCTATAGGTATGCTGGGTGAGGCAGGTGTCTGTGTGTGTGTGCGTGTGTATGTGCGCGTGTGTGAGTGAAGGTGAAAGAGGAGAGCAGTGGCATTTTGCAAATGCTAAGACAAATTACAAATACAGTCATGTAGAGGCCTGAGGGTGTGCTTGCATCAGCGTTGCAGATCAACCAATCTATAAAGACCCGATCTCATGCATGCTGATGATGCCAGAGTGTTTGTGTGTTTGTGTGTGTGTGTGTGTGTGTGCGTGCATCCAAAGACTCAATATGCGTGTGAAATCCAGACTGTTTTCATTTGAAGAGAAAGTAAGTAAGACATTCCACGGCCCATTGCACAAAACCACTGTCATCTTTTCAGTCTGCATTGAGGGTTTGATGGACTACATGGACTTTGCAGTAGTGACAGGTGATGTCTGAATCATGTTGTGAAATAGAAAACTGCTGCAATAAAATGTAAATATACTCTGCACCTTTTGTAATGCCATAGCCTCTATGTGAAAGTAAAACATGTAATTACTAACTTTAGGCTTTTGCGCATTTCCACGGCCATCTAGTGCATTGAAAGATCCAAGGTTTCTCAGTACAAAGAAGGTGACAAATAGACTGTAAAATGGTGAATCTCAAGAGGAACCTTGGCAGTGGTTAAGGGCTATGTGGTGAGGTAAGTAGTATCATTATTGTGACTATTTGGAGCTTCCCTACACAGTGCCTGGATCCATTGAATGTGGTTGAATACTGAATGGGTTGGGTTGTTAAATCAAGTGTTCTGCCAGTGGATTTGATGGATGGTATGTACCTAGTGTTTGACTAAAAAAGTCTTAAACGTTCTTAAACATACTTTCTAGTTATGATGAGCAAAAGGGTCCCCCAGGCAGCTGAAGCAGCTCAGATAACATCCAGAATATCAAACCAGGTGCACCTAGCAAAAGTCTACCAGTACTGGGAGCTGCTGCTGCAGTGGCTGTTGGTCAAAACATCCTCTGAAATGGCCAGCTGCAACAAATGAAGATGACATGAAGCTACATGTCGCATTCACCAGCATCAGTCTCTTCCAGTAGTTTGGAGAGTGCAGCAAGGGGACTAAGTTTTCGCCGTGAAGACATAGGTAGATGGATCCAGTATGGAGGGGTTAAGCTAAACATCACTGGTCCACCCATAATAATGATTATTCATCTGTTGGAGGTCTTCATTAAAAAAAAATGGATACATTTCCTTTGAAACCAAAATGTATGTAGTCTTACATAAGACCTGTTGACACACATTAATCAAGAAATGTAATGTCCCTGAAGAAGGATAAGGTCTCCTAACACCATTTTCATATGGCCTCAGTTTTATTTCTGCTTGTGAGTCATCCTCAGGATTGAAGAAAAGGGCAGCCAAACTTCTCACAGAGAGCAGCTCTTGTTACTGCAGCTTTTTAATTTTGTAACCCTATGAGATAGTAACTTTAACAAATTTCAAGTTATATATTTTTTAATCACCTGCAGGGTCCTATATGGCAAGGCTCAAGTCTTTATTACCCAACTCTACTGTCAATCCTTGCTCTACCTCATAAAGACTGAATCTTTTCAGATCTACTTCAACCACTATGAATGTGTCTGAGTCATTCGTGCCTTGGGGGTTTAAACCAACATGCTTTAGTGATTTGCACAGAATCAGATCAATATTTGCCTTTGACTTTTGCAGTTTCTATTTTGTCTCTTTTGGGTTACCGCACCTTTTTTCTAATATGTCCAAAGGTTTGTACTCCTGTTCTCTGAACCTCATCCGTGATTAAAGTTTAAACTTGCCTGCTATCTAATACTTGGACCAGGAAAGTTTGGAAGGTTGGACGTGTCTTGTGCTTTAAAATTCATACAAGCATTGATTTCTTTACATTCGTCGAACCATCTGCAGCGTAAGCTATGGTTAGTGTGTGGCTGTCTGTTCACCGTGTACTTTAAAACTGAGGATGATATCATTCTGCTATTGCTGCTTTAATTCTCACTTGTTTTGTGTTCAGATAATTAACTCCGTACTGTATCCATGGGAATGGGGACATGATTGTTTGAATCTCAGGAGATGCGTGTGGAAATCATCACACACAATCATCAATCACCTTGTCAAATCACCTTGAAAATTTTAACCAGATAGATCCAATTACGAGCTGAAAATACTCAGAAAATTATTTAGCCATTGGCTTCTTTTGTTACCATTGTTAGCCACACAATGACAAATAGTGATGTGATGGTTTACAGATACAGCCACATGACATTTTCACGGTAAGATCATGGGTAAATGTGGGTAAAAATATTGATTGATCAACACATTGCAATATTTCCTCACCAAATGAAATATCGATTAAGCAAATCCTCTGAATCGATTCAACTCCTGGCAAGTGGGGGGCACTGTGCCTGTTATTCCTGTTAAATAGATGAGGGCCAACAAGCTCAAACAACAACAACATGGCAGCCAAAGCAGCAGCAACAGCGTAAAGCCAGCTTCTTCAGATTTAAAAACTGACGTTTGGGTTGTTTTATTGCTCCAAAACGCAAGGTGACGTACAGCATATGTTCACATGGGCATGAAAATCGAAGCATTTCAATCAATATCAAATCAAACTGAATCAATACCAAACAGAATCGCAACCTCAAAAATTTGAGATAAAATGATGAGGTAGCCCTAACCATGGGCAATATTTTCAATGTGAAGGATTTGATTGGACTGGACAAGACAAGCATGCAATGTGCATCTTGAAAATTCTGAGATGTTACTGATGTCTTAGATCAAATACAATCCATCAAGATTATCATTTATTTGTAATCATATTTTATAACATTGAGATGTGAAAATTTAACTTTTGAAAGACATCAAATGCGTTTGCCATCGGCAAGATATTCACAATCTTCTTTGTTTTAGTTTTTTTTTGTTGCTGTTGTCGATGTTTTTTGTTTTGTTTTGTTTTGTTTTGTTTCTTGGGGAGGGGGGGTATAACCCAGTAACTTACGCAGCCCTCCCATCACTTGCTTCCTCAGAGCTCCCAGCCTTCTCGTCTGATGGGAAAATGTCATGCTGTGACACGTTTCAGCTGCAAATTGATTTTCTAAATCTGTAGGCATTGTGATCTGTGGTGACAGGGTATGACTCTTGTGCTGCGTATTTGTATTTGTCTGTCTCACCGTCTAACACCTCTGTGGAGCAATTTGCTTTATAAGGTGGAACTCTACTCGACTTGAAACGCTGTCAGGAATGCCAATGTGAAAAAAAAAGCTTGATTCTTGTCTTAAAATATTGGGTCTGACCTTCCAAAGAGTGGCCATGTGGTAATATACTTGGGCCTTAAACTTGTTGTAAATACACAAAAGGTATCTTATATTATTAGTTCCACATGCTGTTAAATAGGCCCAGAAATATCCCACTGTAGGTAAGCAATGCAAACCAAGGCTGACCTGAGAGCGATTTATTCCTGAATATAATGACTCCAAACATCTGTTTGGTTGTCGTGGAGCACTGGAACAGTGAAACCAGTTTTCATGGTGGGAAACACTAAATGCCACGGTGGTATTCTTTCCGCAGCTCAGTCAAGGATGGAAATCAACCAAGCAGCTCGTGTTTGTTTGCCGTTTCAAATGTCACCACCTGCTGCTGCACGTCTGCAGAAACAGAAGCTCATACATATACAGTCACATAGGGGTAAAACATTATGAAAACTGTACTTTTGTTGCCAAGAGGCACAAATAGCGATTTTCTCCTTTTACTACCACAAAGCATAGGAGGCTGTTTTTAGCCTTTTTTTAAATGCTACATGGATAGCTTTCAGAGAGGTTTTTTTGTTTAAAACCATGCACTTCCTCGGCTATAAGATTAAATTTTGACAGAGACAGAGGTCAAGGTGAGGATTGCAATAGTCCACACACAGAAAGCTGATTGAAAGGATAGAAAAGCACTGTTTTCCACCTTAAATTACTGCTCCTGAGCCAACCATATGAAGGAAGAAAAAATGAATACATGTATTTTCTGAAGAGTGGAATAACTTAGAAAATGTAAACCTCTAGCTGTTTTGTTTTCCTACAAAACATTCATTTTGATCCCTTTAGCGCTTGTGAGGTTTAAGTGTAATGTCAGCACTCGCACTGAGCTTCCAAGACCAATGACTGAAATTTCAAATAATTACCTCAGAGATCCCCATCTTCAGACAAGTAAAGGAAGCTTATCTGGACCACAGCTCAAAGCGCCTGTGAAGCCAGCATAAATGTATATGCTGACCTGATCTGTGGCATAGTAATCAGCTGGGATCAGAGGCTTTATTCTCACTGAAGCTTGATAAATATAGAAACCCCTCTTTCATATGGCTATGGTTATGGGTTCGGATTTGATTTGCAGTCGTCCTCATTAAAATTCTACATGTAACTGATTTAAGGCTGCAAAGAAGTTTTGGATTAAAAACTGGAGTACATTAAGGATCCTGACTACATCTCAGTCTGGCCCTCTGACTGTCTCAAATTTTACCATTTGATCTTTGTACTTTTACTTTTTCGAATTATAAATCTGTAACTTCAGTCTTTTTATCTGTAAATGTGTAGTTTTTATTATTGAAATTACTACAAGCAGCTAAGTGGCAATGAGAACCCCCATCACAATATTTTTAAAATATTTTTGGATTGGCATGTGGATATAATGTCACAAAACTTAACTGCTTTCACTCTTTTTTTTACTTAGCCAGAAGAGCCAAATGGTTTTTAACAAAACTGTTACAGTCCACGGCTTTGCAATCCCCCGAATCCCTCATAGTCTGTCTCACTTCAGAGGCCTCGGAGACCCAGAGCCAGACAGGGGACTGGCAGTCAGACTGAGCCCCAGGGGAAGTCTTCACACTCAGGCAGAACTTGGCTGCGTCACCCCTTCTGCCTCCGTCACTTTTCCCTGTGAGGCCTCTGGGAAGAATGTCGCAGCTTCTAATGGGCACAGATGGTACAGTGTCATGAGCCAAGTAATGTGTGAGTTTGTGGTTCCACTGTTACATTCCTTCAAAGGCACAAAGTCAACACTGCAATGTGCCATGGCTTGACAGCACAAATGCTAATGTGCACACAAACAGCCATTCTGTATTCCTGGATATGCCTTCATAACTAGTCCTTGAAATTAAAATAAAAAAAAACCTGCTCTGTTTCCTAAACAGCTATTTATAGCTTCACTCACCCTTGACAATTGCCCTTGTTATTATGCATTCATATGAAACGTAATTGTGACGTAACTGTGTAGCTTTCCCCATCTGGCTCATAACAAGAAGTGTTTCACATTACAAGCTAAAAATAGCTAACGATGACTACCAACTTGCAATGGAGGTCAAAGTTATCCCCAAAGTCAAGCAGAGTCAAGGCAAAAGAAAGAAAACTGTGATCAAGAGGCATCTCTTTTGCCAATAACTGAGGTTAGAGTGAGGCACTGGGTCATATTATACAATGAAAGCTCAGGAAGTCCATAACTTCAAGTCTTCATGATCACTGTTTGTCTTGTCACTGTCAAAAAAGTGGTTATGCATTTTGTTGAAAACACAGTAACTCCTGTGTGGGGTTTATCCATCATGTAAAAGTGCGAGGCAGTGTCCTCCACTAAATTCCTGCACCAAATCATCTAAATAGGCAATTTGACATTCATACAGAAAGCTTCAGACATTTATCATTTAATTCAAAAATTCCCACTTTATGAAGAAAGTTTCATGATAAACTGGTGCATAAGATACACCACAGTACAAATTACATATTTAGCATTTTAAATATTGTGGAGCATTACCCTCATAAAAACAATGAACACATAATAACCATGATAGTCTTGGAACTGTTATTATTCTTTCACACTTATCCAACCATCAAAATATGTGCTTTTTGCACCCCTGGACGCGAGTCTTTGATAATCCTTGATAATCTGGCAAATTATGGTTGTTTCACAGCTCCCTGAATCAGGAGAGAGACAGGTTATGTTTTAAATCAAAGATTATTGCTGATGACCACTAAGCTAACTTCAGCTCAAACCTTCCTACAGATGACCCAGATGGGGAACTGTACGCAAATGTAACCAGCGTTCAGTGAAGTTTATTTTTGGCAGATGTAAAAGAAGATTTCCTGTTCACACCATGCCTCCTCCCTGGAGTGAGTCAGTATGAGTAGCTTGCCTAGAAAAAGAAAAAGAAGAAGAAAAATATGATCTTAACTGTCTTTTGGGAAACTTGGCACTGAGCAGACATGAACAAACCAGTGGCCAACCAGAAGTTGAGGTAAAATTGGCATTTTCCAAACTCAGGCTCTGCTGTTCCCACTAATGAGACAAAACCTAAGTTTTTGGATTGCCAAACTTGAAGTTTTTAGCTGGAGCATTTGTTTTTTCAGTGGCATGGGGCTCTGTTACGCTCTGCAGAGAGGGTGATTGGCCGTCCCCTGCCCTCCCTCAAGTCCCTGCACGACTCTAGGGTGCTGAGGAGGGCACAAAAGATCATGGCCGACCCCTCCCACCCTGGCCACGGCCTCCTCAAACTGCTCCCCTCTGGGAGAAGAATGCGGCATCTGGCGGCCAAGACAGAGCGCCACAAAAACAGTTTTTTTCTCTCAGCCGCCAGGCTGCTCAATGACTCTGGTTTTCCTTTTCCCCCTGACCCCTAGGGACATCAGCAATGTGTTGCACTACTGCACTTTAGTTCATACTATTTATTTATTGTTATTTCTGCACGGTGTTTTTTGTTTTTGTATTTGTTTGTTGGTTAGTGTGAAAAAATTTGAATGCACACTGTACGTTGCCAAAGCAAATTCCTATGTGTTATACACAATGGTAAATAAATGAATCTGAATCTGAATCTGAATCTGTTTAGGTGGCAACAGGAGACCAGAACACCAAGAGAAAACTATGACTTTGAAATATCCTCAAAAAATTGAAGGGGCGTAAGTCTCATTAATTTTATGGGTTCAGAAGCCACAAAATCCCTTTTTGAATCAGAGCACAGGTAAAAATATCCTGATCTTTATCACTAACCTTAGTATCATTAAACAACAACACTTAACTATTTCCTCTTTCCCCCTTCATACAGTTTGCTCTGCTCCATTATATTGCATTACAATGACTGAAATAGTTTTTTATTGTCAGTCTTCCCATATCACTTTGATAGACATGCAAACAGAGCTCAATTATTCCTGCACTGTAACTGTCACATCAACAACAGTAACAAGGTGAAGAAAGCAATGAGTCATATATACAGGTCTAAAAATATTTATGACCAAAATACACAATCATAAAGAAAATGTGACAAAAATGTGTGTTACTGTGTTGAGTGTGTTACTCACAGGTGTAATAGCATACTGCACAGTGATGTGAGTAAGAAGCACCATTGGTTTGTGTACGTACTGTCAGTGGTCCTGTGTGAAAACTGCAAACCTTTGTGTCACTCTATATCTACCTGCCTGCCAGATGCCTGCTAATAAGGACCAAGCTCCTTGCAGGCTAATACTCTACCTGCCCGTCATACCCAAGCCCACACACACACACACACACACACACACACACACACACACACACACACACACACACACACACACACACACACACACACCGCACACACAAAGCATACAAACTAAGCAACGGCTCGGCTGCTCTCATAGGATGGTGCAAGGCTGACTAATCAGTGTGACTCACACATCACTGAGTGCCCAAGACCTGGCCTCATGCTTAATGCAGAATGTCAGGGAGTACAGATACACACACACACACACACACACACACACACACACACACACACACACACACACACACACACACACCAGGTGAGTGTGCAAAAGCATTGGGGTGAGATCTACTCTGTATTCCTTGGGTGTGCCCGTCTCAGTGTCACTAATGTTGTCCGTCTTTGGCTCTGAATTTGTCTCCATCAATTACATACCTGAGATAAGACCATGACAGCTCTGTGCTTTGAGTATTGTTGTGTATATATATATATATATATATATGTGTGTGTGTGTGTGTGTGTGTGTGTGTGTGTGTGTGTGTGTGTGTGTGTGTGTGTGTGTGTGTGTGTGTGTGTGTGTGTTTAGGTGTTGTCCCTGTCAAAACTGTGTAAATGTCAGATAGCAGTTAGTACAGCCCTCCAAGGGGGGAGGGTGGGGCCCCTCTGAAAGTCAAAAAGCCCCCTCCTTTGACATGCAGACGCCCTTTATTAAATGACAGACAGTTAAAGCTCTATTAAGCATCTGTTCATCAAATATTTAATCAAATGACTCCCTAAGGGAGTGAACTGAAACCCCACAGAGAGCCCAACATCCACTAATGCTGTTCTGTTGCCACTTGTCAAGTCAGGACACGCTGTAGATTCCCAACAGACCTTGATATCTGCATGTAACACCTTGGTTTTAACAACCCAGGACAAGAAAATCCACATAAGATCCACATGTGTTTGTATGTTGAATTAAAGGCCAAAACTCAGATCTGACATGTGCAGGCATATTGGCGCATCCAGTTAGATGTGTTTCTACCTGATACCCTTCAAAGTAAATAAAGAAACTGCTCCTTTCAGTAAAAGGACGCAGGAAAATCCAGGAAGTGGATCCTTAAAAAACAGCCAATTAAAAAAAATCTCAAGCACTTGTGTATTCAGCTATTTAACTTTACTTTTTTGAGAATAAACAGAACACAAAGCTCAGCTGCTCTGAGACTTATTTGTTCATAGTTTACATACTGTAGTTAGACTGCATGAAACAACAAACAAGGTAAAACTCCTTCTATCAACAAAGTAGAGCTCCAGCCCAGAGGAGAACTTTAAATCCTTTAAATTAACCATGTTCATATATTCCCTCTGTACCTCACAAACAAACCTCCACATATGCAAAGATAATCCTTTTCACTGGAGGCTGAAGTCTCACTTTAATTCATAGACAGTTTATGTTTTCATTGCACTGGGTTGTCAGCAGAGCCGGAGTAACCAGACTACTAAAGAGGACTGCTACTTACAGAGGTTTGAATGGGGTTTTATCGAATGATAGGGCAGGTTTAAGTGAGCTGGTACAATCTTTAACACAGCACTGGTCCTTATATATTTGACACCATTGGCTTACCAGGACTTTCTTTTTCATGACACGGCTTTTTAGCAGCTACAGTCTTCTTCCTGGTCCTTTCAACATTACCTAAAATATATAACCCATGTTGCACAAAATTACGCTTCCACCTTTTTTAGGCAAAATGACACTCGCTTGTCCTTATCATTTGTCTTGATGCTTATCATTAACTTTTTCAGTTGTGTACCTCTATATTGTCTCAGATAGGATCCTGGGCTGGGTTCAAGTCCGCTGCTTTAAAAATGATTATCAAAACCTTTGACGTCTGTAGAATTCAGTTTTCTTTGGCGAAGTAGTTTTTAGTATTACCTGATTTCACTGGAGGAACAACTGTCTGTGTGTACCATGGTGGCAGCAGACATTAAGCCTGGTGATGTGAATTACTCTACTCTGAGAGCCAGTTACTGCTTGTAGCTTGTACTTTGAAGTGCTGGTTCTGGCTGAGCTAAATGATCTGGATCACTAAAAAAAGAGTCTGGGTTTCTATCAATGCTACGACCATCTACACAGGAAGTTGTTTCCCTGAGAATCATCCAAACCTCTGCACTTACATGGTTTTGTGGCTTTGTGGTTTGGAGTAATACATGGATTTATATGGATATGATGTGTTTGGTTGAATCTCCTAGACTTGGATTTTTATCAGGTTTTAATAACTGAAAATTAACTACTTTTGTTTCTGAACAGAATTAGTCAATTGACTGTAAGTACATCTGAGTTTTTTTTAACAGATTGATGGTTAACAGAGAACATTTTGGATTAACTGTCCCCAACTCTTGGATTTGCTCAAATATGCTCCATAATCTCTTTGCGGTGACTGAAAAAAGGCATAAAACATGAATCAATCAGAGTATAATTTAGCTGAAAACTCCTGAGGTTTTTTTCAGCTGAGCAGCAACCTGACAGAACATCGTCTCTCTTCAAATGCCAAGTGCAGCTTCAGCAGAGCCTAAAGCTGCACTCCTCTCGGCTGATTTTCATGTGTGCGTCTCTGGCAGGTACAGATGAGTTAGCACACCGATAATAGAGTGTTTAGCACTGAATATTTAGCAAGCTGCACACTGCTGAGCACGCGCTCCTGCTGAATATGAATTCAGGAGCAACAAATTTGCTATCTTGCTGTACTGAGCAAACATGTCAGTACCTGGATATTTATTTTTCTGCCTCTGTGTGTGTGTGTGTGTGTGTGTGTGTGTGTGTGTGTGTGTGTGTGTGTGTGTGTGTGTGTGTGTGTGTGTGTGTGTGTGTGTGTGTCTTTGTGTGTTTGTGTGTTTTTGTGTGTTTGTGTGTTTTTGTGTGTTTGTGTGTTTTTGTGTGTGTGTTTTTACAGGCACAGTTGCAAAGAATACAGAATTAAGTTAAATGCCAAAGCTGCCTTTTCACATCTCTCATTTTCTCAAATGTGCGCACACACACACACACACACACACACACACACAGAAAGAGAGAGAAAGAATTCCAAGATATCAAAATGGCTGCATATATGAATTTCTATTCCCTAAACTGGTTTGCACCTAACACACACACACCGTTGTACACACAAATGCAGGCACACTTCATCTGTCAGCTATATCTACCAAGATGCGAGCCCTGCTTTAGTCAGGGTATCGGCCATAGCTTTATGATTTATTTTCCCTCTGACTTGGCAGAGATTCACACATACATCAGGAAGCGGAGCATTCAACCATGCAGATGTGAGTATGAGAATACAAACATGTTAACACACACACACACACACACAAACTTAGCACATGCAAAGGGAAGCAGTGGAGAAGCCTATCCCTCTGAAAATGTAAACAAAACAGAAAGTACATTGTACAGTATGAACTCTGAGACGGCCACACTGACTGTCAGAGGTAATGCTCCTGCTCATTTATCACACATACTCTCACACGCTCTCTCTTTCACACACACCACACACACACACACAGATAGCTGCCTCTAAATGGATACTAGCGACCACATATTTACTACAGACTCCAATCAGGGCTGACATAAGAAGGGGTGGAGAGAGGGCTTTAATTCCTGTTTTCCTCATCAAACACACACAACCACAGACACACAAACACACACACACACAACCTAGGCCCAACATACCCCTCCCTCCCACACACACACAGACAGCCCTAAATAATTGAAGCAGCATTTAAAGTGGAAGTTTGTGGAAAGTGGCCATGGAGAGGCTCGCCTGTCTGGGTCTCTGTCCTCATTTGTCCGATAATGGCTGAGATTGAATCAGAAGATTTTGGCTCTGCAGCTTATAGAAATGCATTGGAACATTGTCTTTTTTTTTAAGGCCTTTTCTTAATAATTTCACACACAAAATACTTCAGTGCCTGAGCAATCTCCGAAAAAGGCCACCTGTTGATAAGGAGAATTTGAAAATGAGAGATGTTGATTGGAAAACAGCTGGAGCCCAGATTTGTGGTCAATTTGTTTGAAGTGGTCTGATGAATGAAAAAAAATATGCTGTTCAAAAAGGACCGCAGAGATGTTACCTATTTCTGCCTGTTCATCACAAATTGCTCCGAATCTAAGGCCATTTTGATTATCCTGTTGCATTACCACACACTGTAGACACTATGCCTTCATTATTCTTCATTTCATACCATTTATTTACTTCAAATGTTCTATGTGTATTTCTAGGAAAAGGGGAAACTGATGGTTAAGTGTAAC
The DNA here is from genome assembly GCF_033239565.1 of Halichoeres trimaculatus. Classification (NCBI taxonomy): domain Eukaryota; kingdom Metazoa; phylum Chordata; class Actinopteri; order Labriformes; family Labridae; genus Halichoeres; species Halichoeres trimaculatus. The sequence continues at coordinate 18,973,290 of NW_027437180.1, read as the reverse complement.
TGAGGGAAAACAGCTACTTTCCAACCCCTTTGATATGATTTAAAGGAACTAGGGATGCACGATATTGGATTTTTGCCGATATCCGATATGCCGATATATTGAAACCCCTTTTGGCCGATACCGATACCGATAATCACAAGTTTGTTTTTTTCACTGTAAAGAAAGCTAAGTCTATCCTGTACTGGAATTTATATGTTACTCTTATTGTGACGGTCTTATTTGTTTAAGAAACACACATAAAACAAGACAAAAAACCTTTGATTTTACCATGTATAAGAAATGTATTATTTTTTCAAACTCAAGACATTCAGTATTGAAATACAGAAAAATAATTTCTTTAGATCACATGAACTTTAAATGTACAATGCATTTTTTAAACATAACCAAGTTCTGATTATTTTGGAGCTACTGTAACAACCTGGTGACAGACGCAGAGCTCTGCAGTGCAAATAAATGAAGTGCTACATTTTATTTAAGGAGCTTATTTTTCGGATGGAAAAAAATAATAATCCTAACTGAATAGCACCTTATCGGCTGTGCCTATTGGCAGAAATTTTCATATCTGCAGATACCGATAAACGTGTTTTTAAGCTTTTATCTGCTGATACCGATATTGTGCCGATAATATCGTGCATCCCTAAAAGGAACTTCATATGTCTTAGTTTAGAGATCCTGAAAATGCGGATCGCAAACCTCAAACCCTGGAAATAGAGAGTGATACTAGAAAACACAAAGTCTACAGCACCCAACAATTTTCAACAACTAAAATGTGCAGCCAACATCTAATAAAAGAAATTTCAGTAAAGTATTATTCCAGTAGATTGGGTCTTTATATCATTGCCAAGAGGGGCTCAAAATGTGAATTCACTCCTCTTCTTTTTTTATGGCAGTTTCATATGCCCTCAGTGTTCATGCTCTGAACAGTTACATCTGTGGTTCCTGAACTCATGTCTGAAAGCTCTTCCCTGGATTTCAGCACCATGGACAGATGCCTGCAGTGCTAAGCTCATCTGACCGTGAAGATTTTCAGCACCTTGGACAGAGACACATTCACACTGAGCTATGAACGCTCCACTTGGTTGGGAAACTTTTCAGAACATCAACCCCCATTTATTCAAAGTCTCTTCCAACTTGTTCTATATTTTTCCTAAGGGTCTGCAGCAGCCGATGCCTATTTGGTAAAATGAAAGGAGACAATTTAGACAGGCCACCAGTCCATCACAGTGCTAACACAGACTTACACAATCATTCCTTAGGTAGCAATAGGACTCAGCTCCACCTAAGCTATAGTAGATCTGAACTGAGGGTAAAAAACAGGGCATGTGTAAGAAAAGTATACTGACTCTCCATAGAGCGGTCTAGAAACTCAGCTTTGGAGATGTGCAAAACACTGATAGTTTGAAATGGTTCACCACGTGCCCAGTGTGGTGTCACTTCATTTGAATGTGCCGGAAAATGTTTAAACTACACTTTTTTCACAACAATTTCCTAATTTAATACATCCTCAAGAATTTTTGAGTCTTACAAGGAGAGGAGTTGAATGGAAATTTTTAACAAAATCCATTTAAAAGGTGTTTTTAAAAGTTGAAAAAGTGTTGCACACCCTGTTTTTGGATGAAGTTTCTTTAGTTTAATGACATTTTAGGGCGCTGTCACACTGGCCATCCAAAACTCCCAACCCCCCCCGCAGCACTGTTCCCCAGCTGGAGAGTACTGCCAGCAGTCACACTACCCCTATATGAACCAGACTTTAGCAGGTATCCCACACGCCCATGGCTTGCCTACGTCATCGTGAAGCATCTGCTTACATGAAGTGCAATCTCACCAGACTCAGCACAGCGTGCTTGTGGAGTACACTATGCCGAAGCCCACCTCTCCGAAGCATGTCAAAGCACGGAAGTGAATCGTGCTTGAACACGGCTCTGTTGCGGTCACACTGGCCATTCCAAACATGCTTTAGGGCTGAAGTGTGCTTAGGCACGGCACGGTTGGCCAGTGTGACCATGTCCTCAGACCTCAGGCCTTCTTCAGGGTCATAGTTGTTTGGATGTAAACTGTAACATTGAATAATTTTACCAGAGAAAAGGCACAATTAAAATGTGAAACATCAAGGTGACCTTTGATCTTCAATCACTGATTTTTTTTTTATCAGTTCATGTATGAGTGGAACCAATTAAAGCAAAGTTTTAAGATAAATAACAAATTGTTATTGAAATACCTCCTTTTTCCTCACCAAAATGCAGACTCTCTGTGAACATTGCCTAATCTAGCTATGGCAAGAAAGGCTGACTGATCCTGATGAAAAAACATTTATAAAAAAAAATGCATAAGACACTTTGCCTCTAATATTTTATTCTGTCTTAAAATATCACCAGGATAAAAATACAAAGTGACACACCTGAACTACAGGGACCTCTACACTGAATCTGTTTGGCCATGAAACAGTCCCCAGCTGGCTTCAGTTCTACCCAAAGCCAAACAAACTGACGTCAAATAGCCTTGAGCGGTTTTTCACAAACATGCCAGCTCACCTTCATACTTTACGCATTGGTCTGAGCACAAACAGCAACAGCACGCACATCAGACGACATCATGATGTGGGTTCTTTGGGCCAGAAACAAGCCTCTACCTTCTTGTTTTTTAGGATGACCAAAGAAAGAATGATAAGACAAAGGAGCGTTCATTATTCAACAATTGAATCAGTTGTGATGGAGATCAAATTACAGAAGAAACAGCTTACACCTGTCAGCAGAGCTAAACAGTATAAGCCTCAGTAAAATGGCCCTGGGCACTTTCTAGCTTTCTTCTCTTCTTTTCTCTCCACCAGCGAGGCGTTCAGAGCACGAACCTGCTGGCTGGATTCAGTTTGTCCTGATCCTTGTTCAGCACCACAGACAGCTCAGAGAAAAATATAATGAACTCTACTGGCCTTGGTGTTTCACCATGATTTGATCCTCCTCTCCTCCGCAGCATAACAAACACACATGACCCCATCTTCTTTCTGTAAGGAAGCCAGTTATCTGCAGGAAGTTTTCAGGAGAGCCAGCTTCATCTTCTTTTTATTTTTTTTTTTAAATCTGACTGCAAGAATGAAAGACCTCTGTTTCCATTAAAGACCAAATCCTCTCTCAACTTGCCCGTGGCTATAAAATCTTGCATGCGATTGTTTTCCTCTCTCTTTCCTTAGTTATGCTTCATGTCATTTTATTTCTGTCACATATTTCTCCCGTGTTTCATTTCTCAGTGTTTATTGTTTCCACTGTATCTTGTTTAGATTGGAAGCAAATGATTTTTGCTACCCCGAGGGGGTCTTTGGATTCCCACTCTGCAGCTGTGGAGCTACTTATCAAAACTAGTGATGGCAGCAGTTGGTTTTTCTAAGTACTTGTTCCAAGGGATACAGATAAATACAGAGTGGGGCCAATCGCAGCTGTCGTGAGGTGAGGGGAGGAGTGCATCATAGACAGGTTGTCAAGATTTCCCACTGATAAAGACAGACAGGCATTCTCTATGGAAATAAGTAGAGCAACCAATTCACTCAATGAGCATGTCTACAAACTGTGGGAGGAAGCAGAAGCATATGAAGCGAACCCACACGTGCACAATGAGAACATGCAAACTCCACACAGAATGGTACCAACCAACCCTAATCTAAGCTAAATAAATATTTTTTTGACCACACAATGGTGCTTAAATAGAAATAGTGACCAGATGTAAAAGCTTCTCTTGGATTCATCCCTTTCCTCTAAGAAAGCTTCTAAAGAATGATGAAGATGGAGGTTAAGTGCTTTGAGACATTCTCCGAATATTGATCCCTCCGCATATTGATCTTTCTCCTCGAATTTAATTTTCCACCACCTACTCTACCTTTGGGGCCACCCAAATGTTGAGTGTAGATGTTTTAAACGCCTGCAGAGAGTCGTTTAAAAGTATCAGGTTCATGAGCTGGAGATGAAAATAAAACATTGCTGTCAGCAGCCATTTATTGGGATCTGAGGGATTTATGGGGCTGAAATATAATTGAGAACACAGGAGAGGGTTGTCAACACATCAACAAAGTGACTCGTGTCCCCTTTTTCTGTTACTTTCAGCTCCACATCTTGTAAATTTAGAGTCATCTCATTCTTAGGTTTGAAGTCTAATGGTACGGCCACACCAAACGCGAATTTGCGGCACTATCACATACAAAGTCAATGCAAAGACGCGTTTAGATGCCGATTCGCCTCGGGCGGCACGTTTGAGCGTTTTGCGCATTTGGAGCGTTCACGCGTTTAGGCGGTAGATGCGAATTCGCTCGAGTTCAAAATATTGAACTTTTGACGCGAATTTGCGTGAAGGCTTGCCATGGCCACCAATCAGTGATGACATTCCCCCACGACGCCATTGATTTGATGACATTGGGGGGCAACCGCCGCCTGCTCCAGCTCCAACTCCGCCGGAGGATGGAGGAGAAAACAATCTGCGCGGTGTGTCATCATCCAAAGTTATACCATACGACGTGTGTACTATACAGAGACCGGAAAAAAGGAGCAGGCTTGGTTGAAAGTCTCTGAGGAGACAGGTTTTGAATGTAAGTTCTGTAAACATTTGTTTCCAGCTGGATTTGCCTGCACGTGCTATCACTGAGTCCGACTGTGTTTTCCTCAGCGGAGTTTTGAGCCTGATAGAGAGGAGGAAAGAGCGGGGCAGGGGCAGAGCCAGGGAAAAGATGGAAGTTCTCTGTGCTCCTCTCTTTACTCCACCCCTTCATTACCCCCAGGGAGACCTCCGGGAACATGGGTCGGGGGGTCGGGGGGTCGGGTGGTCTGGGGTTCCGGGACCGAGGATGAGATCGTAGGGAACAGCCAAGCAGGGCTGGTGGATTACCAGGGAGAGGCAGCAGACATTGATTGTGATCCCCAAAGCTTTCACACACTCTCCTGTCATGCTTTGGAAACCACAGCTCATTGTTTTTCAGCTGCTCTTTTGGGCTTTCAGTCTTTAAATGAACGGGCTCTCTACTCCACATGCGCAGTACCGCGCTAACTCTTGTTCGCCCCTCGGCTTGTCAAAATAGTCCAGCTGCGAGACTCTGGGTTCACGCGGCGTGTGACAGGCCATTCGCTCAAATAAATTCGTGTGTTCGCGTTTGGTGTGGCCGCGGCTTAATGCCTAAAGTGAGCGCATAAAATTAAAATTCTTGGAAAAGTTCAGGTCAAACAATCTCTACAAGATTAACTAGAAAAGCACTCAGAGAAGGCAGACCTCCAACAAGGGTATTGTGATTGTCACACCACACTTTAGTCCTACTTTAATGTTATACTCCCTTTCAGCAGACTGTCTGCTACAATTTGGTGTTAGTTGCAGGTTTGTCCAATAATTTGTTTCCTGACAGTGTTGAAAATTATGATGACCCAGGACATATTTCATATTCTGGATCTAGTCAGGATCTGGATCGTACTTATACATCTGTCAGAAATTATTGTGACCTTGTCTTGTATTCTTTTGCTGAGCAATCCAAACATTTATTGTGGAGTTGTTTAAAAAATCCTGGATCCAGGCGGTGATTCGAATCACCTCCAAAATGTAATTACTTCTTTTGTATCCCATTTTGAACATTTCCTGAAAATTTCATTAAGATCTGTTTGGAACTTTTTGAGCTATGTTGTTCACAGACAGACAGACAAACTCTCCCAAAAATATAACCTCCTTGGTGGAGGTAATGATGAAAATCAAACCAACTAATAAAAAAAAGTTGCTCATACAAGATTGGTGGTGTTGGCTGTAAATGGTGGATGTTTCTGAGTCGACTTAGATCACTCCTGTCAGACACCATTACTACCTGGCTCCTCCTCAGCCTTATTGACAGTGTGTCACCCACTGCTCAGCTGAAATCACTGATTGGCACCTGGAGGAGTAGTGTGTGGTGGAGTATCGCTCCATGAATGGAGGCAGTTTGCCGATTGCCAAAAACTGTGATGAAGCTTCATACAGGATATAGGCGCCTGTGGATTGAAGCAGACAAAGAGTTGGAGACGGTCAAATGGACTGCAATCAGGAAAGTGATTCTCTCTGAGTGTGTACGCTTACACACATGCTACACACTCAAGTCTGAATTCAACAACCATTAGTGGCAAAGCTTGTCTGGAGGCAGAGATAAGCTCCCTCCAAGTTAAAGCTCAGTGGGCGGAGCCAAACAACAGTTACTGAATATACTGAAGCCAAGAAAAACAGAGAAGGCTGTGAGAGGGCACAACAAGAAGAAGATTTACATGTATTAGACAAGAGAAGGCCGAGTTCAGTGACTCCTTGGGTTAACGTTCGTTGTGTTTTCTCTCACTACATTTTCTCCTCTGCTCTAATAATCTGTTACAGATGGCTGCAAGAGCCTCATTTGTCAACAGAGCTGTCAATCAATCATCATTTTGAAACACACTACAATTACATTAACAACAAGATGTTTGAGAAATTGAAAGAGTTTTAAGTTTGTAGCTTGTTTGATCATTTGTGGGGTGGGTGGGGGTTATGACTTATACTGCAGCCAGTCAACAAGAGGAGCTCTGAGTGTCCCAGCTTTACAGTCACTGAACAGTTCTAGCCATGAATTAATAAACATTCAGAGGGTAACAAGAACTCTGACAAGATGAAGAAAATAACTGAACCATTAAAATTCTGTATTTGATTTAAAGACGCTATGAGCAGGATCTGTTTTATTTGCACTCCCTCGCCACCTTGTGGCCCGGTCTCTGCACACTGTTGCAAATTACTTTTAGCGAGGTGTGTGATTGTTTTGGAGTTAAATGGAGATCGAATCAAAACAAATTTTCTTTGTTCAAGACAACTTTTTACAGGATACAACGTGCCAAGATAAGGTGTTCATCTGTACAGTTACTTAGTGTTAAAGTTACGATTTGAAACATGACATCAAGCAAAGGTTGTAGCAGCAGGCTATATCTTAGCAACGTTGGCAGCTCAGAGCTCCAAGATATCTGTAAGCTAACATGACAAAAAGTAAACACTGTCGGTTTGTATGCAGTTTAGTAGCCGATTATATTTAGTGCAGCTGGCAGTCCAGTGCTCTAAGACATGTCCATAGCTATGTCCTGTCAGTCATCTGCCAAGCAGAGCTAACAACACCTCGCTCTCCATTTTATTGAGACTCTAAAGTTTGAACAAACCACTGCAGAATAACTGTTGCATGTGGGTTGGAGTGGACATTATTACAAACAGTTTAGCCCCTGTGTTATTGAATGATACAGCCTGAGCTAAAAGCTAATTATCCTTTAGCCTTTAGGCTCCTGTGTCCACCATCACTACAAAAGTAACCACAGACATCGTTTTTAGCAGAGAAAAACACTTATCTCTGTGTTTTATCTCTTCTCACAACTAAACTTTGTCAGCCAGTGTGGTGTTGTCATAGAGACCAAAACATGCTATAAATCAATTTGGTCCTGCTTGACCCGTCCTGCAGGCTAAGGCGTAGCAATTTAAAATAACCTGTAACCATCAATATTGGCGTTTACAATCTCATTTTAAAGTGTGGATTATGATCAGAAATATAACTAAAAGGGAGACTTTTCTAAGATCACTTTCAAAGTCTTTACAGCCACATTAAATATAAACATATATACATTTTGAATATAGTTGAATGTCACATGGCATCTTAAGATGTTGAAATAGGACTTAAACTAATGAGAAAAAAACTGACTTAAGTGCTGGATGAGGACTACAGGGTGGGCCATTTCCTGGCCCTCAGTGTCTGGCCCCTGCAGACCTCTTCTTCTGATGGCGGTCATGTCTATCACAGCCCCAGCAGGGCTTAACAAGTGACTGTAAACTCAGGGTCAGTGTGTGAACACACTTCATGGCATGGCGCCATTTTGTGTCAGTGTTACAGTGGCAGCCTGTCGTGAAGCCAGAGCAGATCGTTGTTTTTCAGACTTGGTGGTGCAAAAGGCAGAAAAACCAGGCACCACGTCGAGCGTAACTGCCGCAGCAGCAGCAGGTCAAACCACTGAAGTGGTCGGCTCAGCTGAGAAAATGGGGGGGAAAGCAGCAGAAACAAGGCAGCATTTTGTGTTCATCAAAGTGTCATTTTTTGTCTGTGCTGAGATGATTTTACTCACAGCTAGAATACTGTGAAAATGGAAAAGAAATCCATGAACTGCTCCACAACACTGAACCCAATAAACAGGGTATGAACTCATGCAATAAAATATTTTATAATAAAGTCGATGTGAGTTTTTGTTTTTCTCAGTATGTGCTTGTGCTGTTGATATTAAAATTCATCAAAAGAAGTGTATGGAGTTCAACGTGTGAAATAAACCAGTTTTCATCAGACAACTGTTAAGAATGAAGCAGCTTATAATCATTCTGCTTTTTACTGTAACATTTATTTTTAACACTTTAAATACTGCAAAGCAAAGGGCTGAGATGGAGGTCACCCTCATTTTCAGAAACAGGTCCATGAAACTGATCAGCAAGTAAAATCTTCCACATTTGTCTCCAGCATTGACCAAAGGCTGGAAAGAAGCAGATAAAGCCTCTTGCTTGAAAGATGTCCAAAGAAAGTCAGGCCAACAACGTGATAGAAACTAGTTTCTGCTTCCAATGCTGTAATAGGTCTTTCATTATATATTTAGTTTATGTTCAAGACTCTTTTCATGCAAATCTGTTTGTACTTTAGTCATGTTAAGTTTCAAAGAACATCCTCTTCTCATCTTCAGCTTCAACACGTCATCTTTTCTCTCGATCGACAGCTCTGTGGGATAATTCCACTAAAAAAAGCCTTTTTCATTCTCATGTGTCAGTTCCCAGTGGAGGACAGACTTCAGCTTATTTTGGGATGATTGATTTGGCTTTTAAGTAAATGACAGGAGACTGTTTTGGTCTGATAAACACTCCGCAGTCACTCTTGACAAGTCGCTGGAATGAAAGCGAAGCTCGGCACCTTTCAAATTGGTGGAGAAGAAAAAAAAATGTGAAGACGGCTAAATATGGGGGGGTTAAAAAATAGATTAATTGTTTTTCTGTTGTATTGAGAAGTGTTACATAATACAGTGAAGGTCACAAGAATCTGTGGGGAGGGTTTTGATTGTTCTGCACACGCAGGAAGCTATAAATCGTACCCACAACTTTTCTTGGTTATGAAACAGACATACTTTTTATATGCACGCTTAGTGCACACTCAGGCTGCAGCACAAAGTAGCAAAGCTGTCAGTCAACATTTACAGCCTTGACAAGTAAAATACCTGTCAATACCCCTCTATTTCACATAGACACACATACACAAAGCCAATACAGGAGGCATTGTATTTTTAACCATAGTCAGGCCTTGAGCCTGCCTTCAAACACATGCACACAAACACACGGTGTCAATAACTCTAATTGTTGCAGTTAAGCCTCCAACCCCCTCATGTCATGACTACCCACCCTTCTTTTCTACAAAATCAAGCATTTAGGCACATTCATGAGTACACAAACCATCCAAGTATCCTCTGCTTTTCATCATTTATGTCATTGATATTAACTTATATATTTTCTAGGGATGTTCGATACCACTTTTTTTGCACAACGTTGCACATTTGCAGTGGTGTTAAACCACAGCAATTAGCAGCTTCTAGTGGCGAGGAGGACTTGCTCGACATAAGATTTTTTTGCCGAGGTTATCTGCTGCTAGTATCTGCAGCCTTCACGAGAACCGATACCTTGAAAAAAGGCTGGTATCGGCCCAATTCCTGGTATCAGTATCGGGACATCCCTAATATTTTCCCTTTCTTTTTCTAACTCTCAGTATTTCTTTATACATAGGATCCCTACTGCTCTTCTTCAGTCACCAGTTATTTTTACCTACTTGTAACCTCAGGCAGAGTGTCAGAGCTAAACGTGTGCAAAGATAGAGATTCAGCTAAAACATCCACTTTTATTTAGATGTATTTCTGATTGAAAACACAAAGAAAAAACATTTAAAACTGAAGGATGTATCTAGAGTTTGTAACTTCATGTAATACAAAGCAATCATGAGTCCTGCCCCCAGCTTTTCATCCTCTATTTCCAATAACTGGGAAGTATTATGGTGATTTAAAAAAGCCAGTGTGGGTGATTTAGAGGTTACTTTCTTTTTTAATTTAGCAGTCCACATTCTTCAGGTGAGATTAGCTTCATTTACGCAAACTGCTGAGGCAATGCTTTTATAAATCAGGTTGTTTGACAGGGACAATACAAGTAAGCATAAAATTAAAGTTGTCCATGTGAAATGAGTCTGCATGCACTACCACTTCCGCTGTTTAGAGTTTAACTGAATTATTTTTGTGTTATTATTGTTTTACTTTGATAAATAAGACTTCATTTCTATGTGTTAAAAGGCAACATACTCCAGATGCAAGGTGGAAATGTGCTGACATTGGTTTATTGTTTCACTCTGCACATAAGTCAGAAACTAGTCCTCCAGTTCACCTCTGCAGTTTATTAGGATAAATGAGTTTTGTCCAGTGGAAGGCACCATACATCTCTTTTGTCCCTTTGGGTGCTATCAGCATGAGGGTGTTAGAAGGTAAAAAGGTAATAAAGTCTTTTTAGCCACATGATCAGCACTGACACTTTTTCCTTTCTTTGTGCATCATCACCAATCACAGCTTCTTGCTGCTCAGTGTAAAACTGAGATGTTTTAAATATATTCAAAATGCTAATCCTTGCTTGAATGGAGTACACAATATCGATCGGCAACTTTGAAATTCATGTTTGGTTATTTATTGCTTTCACAGATTGAGCATGACATCAGGCGTCATTGTGAGCGCTTTTGTGATAACTGTCAATGTGCCAGAGCCAGTCAACCGTGGTGATTATCTGGCTCTGCAGAGAATATAAACACCCAGAGCCCCAACCTCTAAAAGACAATCTCATCGCTAAGCTCATCTTTGTGTACTGAATTATAACAGCGGATATGTTTCTGCAGCCGGGACATACCGAAAAGCAGGCTCAGACTAGGCTGAGCTGGGGTAAAGTCACATACAGATCACAGACATGAATGGCTCTGGTGTACACCTAAGGCAGCTTACACAGGCGTACAAGGTGAGAGGCCCTTTTTCTACCATCATTATCAATGGCATATAATGAGTTTAGTCAGCTAAGTCACTTAATTTTGATTTCAGAGGAAACTCTGAAAGGCAAGCAAATTAACGCAGTGTGGATAATAAAAGTAGTACTGCATTTACTCTGAGATTATTACCTCCGGCAAGGAGGTTATGTTTTTGGGAGAGTTTGTTTGTTTGTTTGTCTGTGAAAAACATAACCCAAAAAGTTACAAACAGATCTTGATTAAATTTTCAGGAAATCTTAAAAATGGGATAAGGAAGAAGTGATTGAATTTTGGAGGTGATCTGGATCACCGTCTGGATCCAGGATTTTTTTTAAAGGATTGCGAGATAGGGACGTATTCACCATATGTGTATACAACACCATAATAAATGGTCGGATTGCTTTGCAAAACAATACAAGACAGGGTTACAACAATTTCTGACAGATATAAAAGTATGATCAAGATCCTGACTATATTCTGGATGCTACGACCCAGAATATGAAATATGTACTGGGTCATTATAATTTCTAACACTGTCAGGTAACAAATTATCATACAAACCTGCAACTAACACCAAATTGTAGCGGACAGTCTGCTGAAACGGAGTATAACATTAAAGTAGGACTCAAGTGTTGCTTTTCTGCGTTTGCCCAAGTTATCTGGACTCAATTGCAATCTGACAAAGAACAAAACAAGCAAGCTGAGAGTGCATGAAATGGTGGCCTAAGCTTCCAATCAAACTCAGAAGTGGTTCGTTTGAGGACACAATCAACCCAGACCCATTCCCAAAAAGCTGCTTCACTCAAAACACTGAGGGTATCAATATAAACACACCATGACTCATGGTCCCCTCAGACTAAATATGTAGTGCTTTAAAGCCACTGTGTCTGAAAAGTGAAACCACTGCACAAGTGCTGTAGATGTGTTCTTTGGCCTGTGGGGGGAAACCTGAGCGTTTGGATATTAAGATTTACGATCAGCAAACCTTTCCTCAATCAGTTTATGGCCTCTGCAAGACTGATATACTCTTCAGTACAGTTAACATGGTCATTTATTTAATAAAAGGAAAAGGAAATAAAGTGTAAAATAGTAGTCAACAGATTTGAGGTTTTACATCAGTTTTACACAGTGAAGTGGGAAGCCCAGGAACTCCTTCATCTCATGTCTCCAGCTGTCTGGCAGTCCTGCAAGGTGCCGGACTGCACATGCAGCCACTGTGAGTTGGCCTATGCAGTCAACAGGCAACGCAACGGAGCTGGATCCGAGACACATTTTGCGTATTTCTGGCAATGTGAAACATACATGCCACAGATAATAGTCTCAAGTTATTTTGGTTTCAAATAATTCTTCAAGCCCCTACTTCCTCTTCACCTGTCTCTCTCCACAAACATCCCAACAGTATCACAAATATTGCAGCCAGTATTATAAATAGCAGTGCTTATGTAGATAGGTCTACTCACCCATCATTCTTAGACTTAATGGGAAGAATGCATCTCGTTCTGAGTGAGTCCTGGCAAACTTTTCTCATTATTTATTTATCAATTTATTCATTTATTTTTAAAGTTACATTACAAAAAAACACAATTTATTCGCAGTCATGGCAGATCACAAGAGGGCACTGGCAGACCACTAGCGGTCCACAGACCACAATTTAAGAAACACTTCCATAAATCACCTACTTTAATCATTCATGACTGCTCTTTCAAGACTGATCTTTTTTAATGCATCTTTGTTGATTGCAAAGATTGCATTTCAAATCTGTTTTACATTGTACAATGACAATAAAGATACATCTATTCTGTCTCGTGTTCACACAGCACCATGTAAACAGGTAAACAGAGCCCCCTTCAGATCCCATTCCTGTCTTCTCTAGTTAATAAAAGCAGAACGAAAGCATTTCAAGATCCCTTCATGCTTTCAGCGTGAGCCAACCGTCGTGTAAATTACACCACGGAGAGAGCAGGTGAGATGTGAATTACACAGCTTCATCTGTCAAGGTCACTCAAACTCAAGAGCTAACTGCTTTGTAGGGTGTGTGTTTTCTGAGAAAGATGGTGTCTTCAAAGCACTCCCTCTGCTTTGCAGGGATCTGTCATTTGTTTGTGATGGACCAGCACAGACTGCTATTTAAAGCTTCATCTGCTGCTGCTGCTGTATACAGGGATGAAAGAAATTATAATTCTTCAGTTAAAGACTCTGTTTTGTTTGTTCAAATTTTTAATGTTACCATCTATTTTCTTTACATTTTATTCAGTTTAAAACCATGATAGTTAACCCTGATATTCTGGAAAAAAGGGAGCTTGACAAGACTGCCCCAAGCAAACAGCCACACTGATATGTTTTGTTTTTTTCTTTTAAGTCTCCAGATTTATAGGAACATAACTGGTCTGCGCTGATTTCTGACCAGTCCCTGTTTAATGCCAAAACCTACTGGACCTCCAAATGTGAGCCAGGCCTTATCACCAAAGCAGCCAGGTTTCAAACTCTGCTGGGAAGCAGTCTCGAAGCGTGGAGGCCGTCATAGCAAAGGCTTAATGTCTGTCCTTTAAAATAAGATGTTTAAAACTCAGTGGATAAAATTTTGGGGCATTCAGCTACATTTGACAGCACAGATGATCCTCTGCTTTCCCTTTAAACATGTTGTGTATAAAAAGTAGGATTATGTTAAGGTTTGGTTATCACTTCTCTTTCATCTTAACACAGTCTTTGGCTATTATCACTCTTCCTCTAAGCCATAGTCAGCATATTATAATGGGTGGCACAAGTGTTCACAAACTGTAAAGCTATGGACGCAATATAGGTCATTTTATTGGATTATGCTTTCTGCTGTCACAGCTCATCAAATCTTGACTTTTGTCCATTTTTCTTTGAAGTTAAGTTGTAGTTAGGTAATTGGTTTTAAGAGAGATAATTCATCAAGTCCCCTGTTCTGTACCAGACTATCAAAGCAGAGGGACAGCGAGAGAAAACACATCAGTCAGTAATATTATACTACACACATTTGTCTTAAGCGGGATTTTATTTACGGCATTTATTTTGGAGAATTGCTTGCTCCGACCTTGACATGAAGTCAAACTCTGACATTAAGTCAAACTCTTTATAGGAACATCCAAACAAGGCAGATGTCCCTATAAAGCTGATGAGTCCCCACAATGCGAGTGTGTGATCAAGGTCCCCAAGTTGTCTCTCACTCTGACCAAAAGAGGCATAGCTCCATCCAAATACATTACGCACACATATGACCACAAAATAGCATGACACTTTGAATGACTGACGCTTATCTCGTGACTGAAGGCATGTCTTGATTTTGAAATATGATTCAGTCTTTGGGGTTCAGAGAATTTTTGAGGCCACAGTTCAAGCAAAGCTGCAGGAGTCCATCCTTTTTAACACTCAGTCTGCTCAGAGTTTCCAAGACATCAACAGTCTAAATAATTTGGATAAAACAGACCGCAACAAGTTTAGTGGCTTGCCAGAAAATGTCCAATTCCTGCGTACATGGTTCTTAGATTTGACAAAATTAAAGTTTAATGATCCCTGTTGGGAATTTGGGCCACAGCTGCAGTCAAAAAAGGGCAAATGCAGATAGGGACACAAGAAGTAAAGATAATGGAGTGGAGGTTAGCACAAAAACTTGACTGTAATGAAATCATATAAATCACAGGTCTCCATCTTATGTCTCATTTAATCAAAGGCTTACCTTCATCTTATTTCATATCAAACACCCGAGGTAATCATGATCAGTCTATTAGCCTTAAAAAAAATAATAACTTCCACTGCTGGAGCTCTCACTCCAGGAGCCACGAGGAAGATACAAGCTCCTTTTGATTTTTGAGGTGTTCGACAGGTAATTAGTCACAATCTTTCCTAGGTGTCCCCGCAGGCTTAACGGTATCTGTCTAAATTAGAGTGAGAAGCAGAAAAGGAAATGGTTTCTGAGCTATCTTAGCACAGGGCTGAACAGTAGTAGACACTTCATTTGCAAGATAAGGTTAGTCTCCCGTAGCCGGACCTTAATGCTCACTTTGTTTTAACGATGTGACAGCGGAGGAAGATTGAAATTGGGATGAAGTTAGGGAGAAGTCAAGAGAAAAAGTCTTCTTTTTTCAACATGAAAGTCATGTGATAAGTACAGGTTTGTATTTTATGATTGCTACCAATTACTGGAGCAGTGATGAAGTTGTAAAAATGTGAAGACAAAGTAGAAGTAAAACACAAAAATTATGGTTGGGGTTGAGTTAGTCTTAATACACCAGTTCAAAAATCACAACTGGAAGAAGTGTTTTCTTTGAAACATCATATCCCTGTTATCTGAGATCAGGCAGTTTAAATGAGGGCCAATCATGTTTCATTCTCCACTGACTTTCCTATGCAAAGTCGAATATTTTTTTTTTCTAAATAAAAAATCCACAGAACCACACTGCAATCAGATAAATAAAGCATGCCACATGTTCATCTGCTATTCTAAATGTAATTAATGTGCACTGTGTTTGCTCGGGTCGGGTATCTGACTGAATGACACAAATGAATGGCAAATAAAAACTGGTGCTTAGCCCAGAGGGAGAGTCTGCGAGCTCTGAGAGTTTCCCTTTTTGCATCCAAACATACCTTAAAGACTTGAGAAAAAACTCTTTACCATATACGGTTCTTAAGAGATTGCATTATAATTATCTGATTATCAAAACTCCACCTCTACAGGTGTCCCAGCTAGATTTACTGACCCTTAAAAGTATTACTTCACAGAGAGAGTGAAAAAAGACAGAGAAAGTAGAGCACATGTGTCTGAAATATATTTTTAAACAGAAAGAAAGAAACTCTGGGGGTTTCTAAAAACATCTCACCCCAAAAGCAAAAAATAAAATCTATTTGAGAAAGAAGTCAATATCAGCAAATCACATTAAAAAGCTAATATTACAATAACAGAATGTACAATGAGGGTTTTTGTTTTGCTTTTAAATAAACAAAAATAGACCCAGTTTCTTGTGAACAAGGCTGAGAAACATAATTTTGAGAAGCCTTTAGGGGAAACAAGCTTTTACTGTAGGTGCAGCAGTTGTCGTTGTAGGAGATGTTACTTTGCAGAAGAAGCGAACCTAGTCTCTCCACCTGCTTTGGATGAGTCATTTTCTTAATGATTTAAGGCCTAAGTGTCTTAAAGTGCTGCTTAAACAAGTCCTCAAAGTGTGAGGATTTAACATCCCAGATGCCTCTGGAACCAAGTCTGTCTCAGGATTGTAACTGGAAAAGGGAAAGTCCACATTAATGTCAGGTGTATGAATGAAAAAGGAATCAAGATTCAGAGGTGGTCAGATGGGGATGTGACTGACTCTCAGCTACCAAGTTTATTAGGATTAAGTCTTACTTTTAGGTAGAAATATCACCTAAATCTACAGCAGCCCACAAAACCCACTGAAAGCTACAGTAAATATCAGTTGGGGTCGATTTTTCCAAAGTGCCCTCACCAAGAGTTACCAAGAAAGAATTTGTGAGATGAAACCCTGGACTCTGAACACACCATATCCATTGACATGTTTGTCAACTCTACTATAAATGGTCAGATCTAGAGACCACAGAAGATGCAAAACACTGTTTTTTTTTTGTTTGTTTGTTTTTTTTTACAAACACATTTTCTGTGAGGGGGGAACTGGTTAAAACCACAACAAAGCAGAAAAATGGGATGCTTTGAATGCAGAAGAATCCCTGCAGATATGTCTTTAGCAGAATGACTATTTTTTCTTTTCTTTGACCCAAAAGGCCATCTGATCAGGTTGAAAGGCGTTGATTTGCACTTGTTCCTTCGTGGTTAATGGAGCACTAACAACCTCTCTTTTGACCTCTGAGTGAAAAGCCTCTAAATCAAGGTCTCAGTGGGAAATTCTTGGTGCCTTTTCTCTCACCCTGCATGTCATTGCTTTGAAGTAACACCAACTACTTTAACCTCTACAAGCCTTTTGGGTGACTGATTTGCTCCTTTTTATTTGGTACATATTCACCCATTCAACCGCACAAGACTACAGAAATTGGAAGCCATTTTTTCCTCCTCTTCTCCGGTGAAAATCAGAAAAGAGTGAGAGAAACAGTGCTAAGGAGCAGAGCTGGAAAAGCTCTCGCGAGGGCGCTACGGCAGATTTGAAATTTCATGTGAGGCTTTGTTAGCACATCACATTTGCTGCACTGTGACAGCAGGAGCCACCACACTGTATACCATTGCCTCTGCGTATGAGACATTCAATAAACATCAGACTCAGTCTGTGGTGCATGCCAATGCATTGCTTCCTCTTAAACTTTTAAGATCTCAGGTGTGAAAAAGCATTCTCTCTATCGAGCTGGAGCTCTACAGACGTTTTGGAAGTTGTCATCTACATATTTTAACATCCAAGCTGCTGCCCCACTGAGTTTAACCCAACATGGGAATAAAAGGTGGAGAAAATATGGCGATAAAAGGAGAAAAATAAGGTGATATTTGCGTGGTAGACAGTGATTCATGTTGCTTTCCTGTGAAGCTTTTGGAGTTCTTCTGTCACAAAGTTCTGAGGGAAAAACATTACTCTTAAAAATGCTCTGCTTCTGTTTTCACTTTGCATCTCTAGTGATAGTCTCACTTTTCTTGCTTTGATGTACTTTGGTTCAACTTTAGAAAGAAGTGGTTCATAAAAATCAAGCTGGAACTTCTGCAAGTTGGTAAAAATTATGTTTGTCACAAACTGACAGGGGAAACCAAATTTCAGATGAAAATGTATTGTGAAATAAGCACACTGGAGCACATGAGTGGGTACTTTGGTGCAAATTCAGCATTGTTGAAGCACTTTCATGTATAAAAACATGAGCTGTACTTTTGCACTACCTCTCTATCTGAATGTGTTCTTTACACATTCATTTTATCACCGTCTAATTTTCTGTTTATACAAAGCTTCAAAGTGGATATAAAAATTGAATATGACCAATGCCTTGCGGAGAATAATACACACCATTTCAGATAAGCTTGAGAGAGTTTGAACTGTGAACTTTGTGCAAAGAGAGTCTAGGTATTTTAATAAGAAAACCAGAAGTGCATGTTGAAAGATTCATTATCCACCGAACTGTTTCTGAACTTTTGCTTCTCCTTTGACTTTTTTCTAAGGAGAATGTAGGAGTATGAATCCAGTTATTCTTTCTTTTCAGACTTTAGAAGCGACTAAAAACTGACACATTCACTTTGTTAAAAAAAAAAAAATGTGCAGCAGAAAATAGTACCAAAACAGGACAGATTCAGATTCCACTTTCTCAACGGGCTGCATCTTGAAATCCAGAGCAAAGTGAGGACAGACGAGGTGCATTTAAAAAAGAGGCCTAGGAGACAAACACCTTCAGGCCAAAATCTCTTTTTGTAAACTCTAAATGCACGTCCTTTCATTTTATAACTCTGTGATTTGCATTTTAATCTATTTTTCCTTCCTTACAACCTTTTCCTCATTTTTTCAATCATCACCTGAGGCAGCTTGGCAGAAGTTTGTAAAGTTTTAGGAAGCAAAATTAATCGTACAAGACAGTGATACTGTGGAAAAACAGTACAGAGTGAGTGGGTGTGTGTGTGAGTGTTTTCTTGGGTGTGTGCCCAAAAAGAGTGAGAAGTCCGGAAGCCAAACAGTGACTTCATTCAACACATCATCAACTCCCGATGGATTCAGCTGTCATCTCCATAAACAAGTTTTACCCTGAGAGGAACTCTCTGCAGAAACTTTGAGTGCATCCTCAGGCTGTGCAGTATGATAAACATCGAGTAAGGAACATTAAAGATCGCTTGGTCATTTCAATTTCAAAGTACAGTGTGCTGGAAAGACCTTTAAAACCGCCTTTGGTTTCACTATCAATCAAAGTAGCGCTTGAATGGATACTGGTGGCTTGTTTTGGTTAACTGCTGAAGTCCTAAGGTCCAACATCGGTATCATTTGCTTACATTTAAGATTTTTTGAGGAAGAACAGCTTCACATAAGTATTTATTGAAAACTTTTTGGGAAAAAGTTATCAGCCAAAAGAATCTTTAACTTTGCTGCTCATCTCTTCTTTAGGAAAACTTCTCTGAACATAAGAAAATGGGGGTGAAGAGATTTACTGTAACTAAAACTGCACAAAAAAGTACAAAGGAAAAAACAAGAAAGCTAAAAGTAAGATTGAAAAGTTAACCAGATGATCTTATATTCTGTGTGTCACATTATCAGTGCCTTCACTTAAGCTGTTGAGAACGTTGATCTGGGGTTGTGACCAGTCTGGTTCAAGTTAAAACAGAGCCAAGCTGAGCTTTTAATAAACAATAAAGCTTATTTATCTGATGATAAAATCCTTTCAATAGATAATGGTGAACTATGTGTATTGTACAATCTATTTAGGACAAATGGCGTGTTTCATTCAAAAACTCAAGGTCTAAGTAAAAACCCATGAGAGCTTACATTAATGATATTGTTTAAACACATAAATGTTATTCAGCAGATCTGTGGAGGAGCTTTCAGAAAAAGAAATCAGTCCATGATTACATGGAATGAAACGTTATGAGTTAACAAAATCCAAACAATTTCCATCATTAGCTGAGCAGTTTGCCCCGAGCTCCAAGCAGAACAAAATATCCAGCATACTGACTCTACATCCTCTGGCATATTTGTAGAACAATACATATTCATGGCAGCTCTGCAGCACAGCCACCGGCAACAGCATGGGATGATGAAGAGCTTTGCTAAGAGGAACTTAATGATGATTCTTTGAGAGGAGTTGTATCATACTGTTTGAGATCATTTCTTTTCTTTTTTGTCTCTTTTTTTTAGGTGGCTGGGTTAAAACACAGCAGGGACATAAGTATCATCCCCCAGTGTTGAGAAATGGTGAAGTGCATGCAGTTCCTTTAGTGACCCCTAGAGATTGGCTCGAAAGCCAATTAAGACCAATATTATCGGCTGGGAGACATATTGGCACCAATGGCACCTTTCCCTATTTAAAAAAACTGAAGGGGGAAAGATCTCTGTAACACATGAGTTAAGACTATGTGAAGGCCGAGACTTACACATAAATTTGCATTATTAGGGGCATGGTTGACTGACCAGTGGGAGCACTGTAGCCTGCTTCAACTTAATGTCTACAAGTTTCTAGGTTCATCTCTATGTCTAGGAATAGGTGCAGGATTAATTACTTTTAAAGGTACAGACCAGATTCTGTCTGTAGGACACAGTACCGATTCACGCGAAATCAAATGACACCATGTTTCTGAACCTAAACGCATCCTTGTTATTGTGAGGGTGTGGAACAGTAGTCGATTTTCCATACTTGCCATGAAATAAATGTGAAATTAAAAACCGTTGAGCTTTTAATATTAAACAAATTAGTATTTATTACAACATAACCACACACAAAAGTACAGAAAAATTACTGTTTGCCTGGTACCAGGCATCTGTACCGTATCGTTTCAAGTGTGAAAGGTACCCATCCCTATCTGCGTCCATGTTTGTACAATCTGTTTGTTTTAAGAAGCCAACAAAAGACTCAGAGTTACAGCAATGAATTCAGAAGGAATATAATTTAGCTGAGGGATTTCACTTTTAATAAGTCATTTCCCTCTGACCGTCCACTTCCTCCAACTATCACCCCGACTGTGAGTATGCTACAGATCAGTTCCATATCCACAAATGACTTTTAACCTTCACTTGTTTCACTGTGAAAACTTATTTTCATAGTCGACAACTGCTTTTGTTAAGTTTTTGCATTATATTGTACATCTCAACAAAGGCCCATAGAGTTTTCTGAATGCCATCGCCTCGCTATAATAACTCTGGAAGGCTGAAACTCTTTTACTCTTTCCCTTAGGCCAGACCTCCGTCTTCACCATCTCTTCCTGCTCTTCCTGTTTCTCTTATTTGCATTCATCTGAAAAAGGAGCCAAATGGTGTTTTCCTTCACTAACTTATCGCCACCAGCCACAGTCTGGCATTTCACAATGGCAGAAAATAAACATTTGTGAGGCGATAAGATTCTTCCTGCCCGCGCCTGTCCTTATTGTTGCAGACAAACAGCACATTTAACACCGGAATGCATCATTCTTGTCCTTGAAGCATCCATCTCTCCTTTCAGTATTTCATATTGGTGTTTAGGGAAGCAGAGAAGAAGAACGAATACGAGGCAGAAAAACATGGACAGCCGCATATGTAGGCAGAGACATGGAGAAAACCTCTCTTAACACAACCTGTGTCAGGTGTCACACAGCAATACACACTACAACGCACACACACAGAGAAAGCTGGTCAGGAAAGTGAAAAGTTGCAAATCAGGAGGCTGAAGAAGTTATTCTTTTTTATTTTATCGTGAATCATTTTTGACCTTTTCATCTCCCAATCATTTTTTCTCTGTCTATGTATTTTCTCCAAGGCCAGGCTGTTGTTTGAGTGTGCACTGGGTAAAAGGCAGGCAACCAGCCCAGACAGGTGGCAAGTTAATTTGCAAGGACCCTTCTCTTTTAATATTAATGAAGGTCATGACTTGTGCTTTCACTTAATCAACCACTTGATATCATTAGACAAATGTTTTACTGAGAAAAGTTGAAACAAAATTTACTTATAACCCAACATCATCATTAAAGTCAACATCTGACAATAAAACAGCTCTATGTCTGCTTCATTCCCAACATGCAACCTGCTTTTCCACCCCGTGTTTCCTCTGTGGTGTTTGTTTCCCCTCTGTCACCGTGTGTTTGTCTATGTGTGGTAACAGATCCCACTCCTGCTGCCAATCCACCTGTCCATCTATCCAAACGTCACACACCTGCTGTATCCCAGCTCTACACCTACATCTACATCAGGTCGTTGAGTTTTCCATCGTGGTTTTCATGGCAAGTCCGGCCTAAGCTTTGATCAAAGAATCAACTTTGTGTTTTGCTTCACTCCTGTTGAATCGTGTGTTTACCTGTGCTCAAGGTTCACTGACTATCTGCGATCTCTACCCACCTGCCTGCCTTAGTGCCCTGTCTGTCTGACCTTGTACTGTCAGTTCCTCCTGCCTGCTCCACTCCAACACACTGGCGCTGCTCTTTGTTCTCCAATTCCTCAATCTTCTTAATTTTTAACCACATTATAATGTTGAAGGTCTAACAATTCAGAATCCAAACAAACCAAATATTATGACCAGAAGCAAGTTGTTTTCTGCTAAATCCACTGCAGGCGCATCAGTTTCACAAACTTTAAACGTAATTCTCGTAATGATTGTGACCAGCTTTCAAAATACTCTTGAGTCTTAATGTCATTCTAGATCAGAAACTTAAGGATGGAAGAGCAGTTATGGAGACTTTCATAAAAGTTTATGACATTACGTCAGTGGACTGTTTGGGTGAAATCAGTAGAGACTAAAGTCACGTTTCCACCAAGCAGTTCAGTTCGGTTCGTCTCCACTTTTTGGCCTCCATAGGGGTGCCAGACTAAACCGATTCAATCTCAGAGGTGGGGCTACAACTACAAAACTGCAGACCGTTAATTGGTCGAAAGAGCTGTCATTTACCATGTGACAGCGGCTGCATTTTTCCTAGCAGCACACAGTCGTCTCTGAAACAAAACTCGATTGCACTTTGTATCAAGAAATGCTGGATGTCTTCCATTGTTGATCTTTGTTTACTGTGTCACATTTTTCTTCTTCGATGGATTTATTAGCGGGGTACACTGTGTCACGCTACTATGGCGTCACTCTATTATGTCACTGAAGAGGCTGTCACCATCCAGCTTACACCCCGCCTACCACGAGGGGGCATAGTTGGCTGTGGAAACGCAAACAGGACCAAGCCAACCCGTACTAAACCGCACTGATCTGAACCAGACTGCTTGGTGGAAATGGGGCTATAGCCTCTGTTGAACCATATCACCATGAGCGCTGACTAACAGATGTTTTTCAACACAAGTCACCAGAACTGGACCTTAGAATGAAAGTTAGCTACAGCTTTGCCCGAATATTGCATCTCATTGAGACACCCAAACCAGACACAACAAAGGCACTGAGTTGAGTTTCCACACCATGAGTATATGTACAGGGCAAGCTGATTAACAAGCCATTTCTGTGCCTGGTGACATCATCAGCCCTGATCATGGAGCTGCTGTGGAGGGTGAGAAAATGGTTGCCTGCCTCAACATTACACCCATTAACAATCATTCAATTTGCATCTCCAGCCTCACTTCCATAGAATGAGACTGTAATGGAAATACTGTCAAACACTTGTCATGATGTAAATCAAGTACTGGTCATTAGTTTTATTTTTTTATTTTTTTCTTAAATTGAAGACGTGGGAAATGCAAAAACCAACATCGAGCAGAGTTGTGTGAATCGCTTGTCTCTATGAGCAACCTACACGTGAAGATAGCTGTGAGGGAGGATGTTATCTAGAACCGTACAAGAAATCAATAAATTCTATCAGCAAAACAAGCACGACCAAGCATCAAACCTGCAATGAAGTCTAGCTATGCAGTGTCTGCAGCATTCACAATGTCATAAGCTGGGACCACCTCCTGTCACTTAAGCTGTAAATCAAATCAAATGTGAGCATGGTTCAGGCGTTAAACCATCAACATTCAGAAAGTGCCTACAGATATAACTAGGACAACCAGGGTGATCTGGTCTTTGAACTTTGAGTGTGAAAATACTGGACGCAGTCTGACTTCACACTGTCAGGTCCCACAAACAGAATGGAGGATTAGACCCTCTGTTTCAAGGGGATTTTGATACTAAACAAAGTAACATTGCTCGAAGGATGCATCTGAGAGCTCAAAACCTTGATTCCACACACATTACAATGTTGCACAGCTACAGCTGATTCTTTCTTTTTCGCCTTCGAAAGAAATGCCCTTGCCTGAGTCTATTTCTGTTTTTATCCTCGTCAGAGATTGCAGCTTGTAGGAGGTGTTGAGAGTAATCGATATTGATTTGAGCTTCAACTTTTTCTCCTGATTAGTGATAGTCACTGCCTGAAGGCTACCCATCTGTGCTCCTGCTCGTGTGGATCACTGAGAGTATTGTTGCCTCTATAAAACGGGAGCTTGCAAGATGTGCTTGGGTGCTTATAAGAGATCTGAGCTTGTCCAGAGTGTTCTGACACCATCCAGGTAAAGTCATCCACTGATCTCTTAGAGAAGTGTTGAATGTTGCTCTAGACCAGGGATGTCAAACTCGTGCTATGGAGGGCCAAGAGGCTGCAGGTTTTCTTTCCAACGAAAAAATCCACCAGCTGATTTCACTGATTACCCCCACCTTTAAGCAGAGAGCAGGGACTAATCAGTGAAACCAGCTGGTGAAGTTTTTGGTTGGAAAGAAAACCTGCAGCCTCTTGGCCCTCCACGGCACAAGTTTGACATCCCTGCTCTAGACATAAGCGTCTGCTACATGTAGAATTGTGGGATTGTAGAAGGCTAACAGAGATAGTTGAGCATTTTTAAAGTGTTTGCATTGGGACTTCAGGCCTTCAACTCCATCTCATTGGTTGTGTTTAGATTTGTAGAGATAGTATTTCCTACAGTAGCCGCCATCTTAGGGCTTCACAGTGCTTCATCAGAAACCAATGGGTGACATCACTGAGATCAAAAGTCCAAAGTCTAAAGTCTTACTTGGGCAATTATAAATTATCTGCATTTGAAAACCGTGATGCATGAAAATGCCATATGAGGGATATACAAGACATTGGTTCCCAAACTTTCTCTGCAGAATCCTGCTTCGGTAAAGGAAAACATTTGAAGCTGGAGCAGGTGTGGTCAGATTCTGCTGCTGTGGTGAGGTGTTCAAAGCCGGTGAAACTACTCTTTACTTATCACTCCTGAATTATTCCATGAGTTTGTAATGTCAGTGCCTGCAGTTAGGGAGAACAAAAATGACTTATGATCGTTTCACCAGTCCTCTCTGACTGCCGAGTCTTAACTCTTTTTTTGCAGAATACCACAACCTGAAACTACTGACCTGTTTCCTTTTCTTCACTCCATTTCTTTAATTAAACTCTGCCTTTTAAAAATTAATTTCCCCCCCACGTCCGTCTTCTTTCATTGCAAATGGTCTGTCTCAAAACTATCATTACAGAAATTTGTTAGCGCACAGGTTTTGCCAGCTTTGTTTCATTTAAAGGTTTCAGTGAGCGTTGAATTTGGCTTTGTGAAACCTGCAGATACAGTGTTCAGCATTCTTTAATGCTCTCCCAGCTCCTACAGTTTTCTCCTAACCTCATTAGTGCTTCTTTGCTCTTATTTTTCACTCTCTCTCCTTTCTTTTATCATCTGCTCTTTCTTTAATTTCTGGTTTCTTTGATCCACTTCTTTGTATTTTCATTGGATTAGCTGTGCTCCCAAGGGACCTTATATCCAATCCTCTGGTCATATTCCCTCTGCAATTACATAGACCAAGATTACTGGCGCATCACAAATACATAACCACATATATATGCCTGAAGTCATGTATATATTCATCCTCCATGCAGTAAAGTATGTTCAATTTGATTTAAACCACTATAAAGGGCTTGTTTGGATCATTATTCTCAAAATCATCAGCATAAAAGTTGTTTACAAAGCTGTATCTGCAAATATTTTGTTTGTACTCCATGTTTTTCTTTTTTCTGTATCTAAAGGATAAATCCTCTCTGGATAGAAACATTCAAGAGAAAGGGCTCACCTAGAGCCAGGAGAAAAACCTGGCCGAGGCTTTTTTAAATTCTGATTTATTTTGTGGTCTGTGTGGGCGTCTATTCACGCCTCTGACTCAGAGCACCTGCTCACCTGTTGCCCCAACAGTAGATTTGTGAATGGGTTCTCTGGCCTGCGGGCATTCATACACCTCTGCTTGCTGATAGTTACACATTCGTATTAGAGCACCAGCTAAGAAAGGAGAGGAGGTGAACTTCAGAAGAACATGCACAAGTTCGTGCTGAAGAATCCGAGACTCTTCTGTCTGTGTGGCCCTGAGATGTTCCTTACATTTTATATCATAATGACTGTATTGGAGTCGTGATGTAGTAAGATAATCAACATGATGAGAGTAGAAAGTCAATTAAGTTCATTGACAAGATATTTCAAATTGATCAGCTTGGTCTGAAACCATGACTAACGGCTCAAATACACCAGAGGCATTCCCAGTTTGGCTCCACTCCATTGCATGTTTGCTGCATCACCTCACACTGGCTGCATGTTCAACCCGGCAGCTTACAGGACAGTAGACAGCTGGATCCGCGACAATGATGATTTCATACACTTTCCATTTGGCTGTAGCAGCTCTAACCTGTTGAGTCCTGGCCTGGCTGCGCTCATCATGTCAGTTTGTTGATACAGTCAAGTTGAATAGGATCTGATTTTTTGTTTGTTTGTTTAATTTTGAAAAGTCGCTGAGTGTTTTTAAGTGGTTCCATGATCTACTTCCTGTCCTGCTCAATCTACTTTTGTCAAATTGACTCATCATAGCCCTGGCAAAGGGGAGGAGACACATTCGGTCGATTTCACCCATTAGACGTAGGAGACTGCTATAAGGTGTTTATTCTGTCAAATACAGTTCATTTTTATATATAACACTGTTTCACATTACATAATACGCAGGATGGTATACAAAAATGAGCTGCAATGACCTGCATATCAAACAAAACACCCTCTGTTCATTTCTAGTGTTTCTGAAATTGAGAAATATAGCAATAACCAAAGAAGAAACATGACTCAGTCATGATTGTAGGAAGGTTTGCTCCAAGGAAAAACAACAAAACTAAAATCTCTTTCTTTAATCTGCCATACCTGCTTTTGTGATGCAGCTTCCTGTTGGCATCAGCCTGATTTGCTGCACCTGTATGCTTCGCTCATAGCAGGTAGCTTAAACTCAAAGTACACAGTTGGTTAACGCTTGATACACAGCGCATGTAACAAGGTTTTTGAAAAACCTTTGACAAATCAACATGTTCAGCTCTAAAACTTTATTACTTGTTGAACATTATTTTCTAAATTTAATCATCTATTTGTTGTTGTGACGTGAATATTTTGGGTTTTGACTGTTGTTAAAAAAGATGTTAATGAGGGTTTAATAATCACTCTCAGCTCCCCAGAACACTGACTGACATTTCAGCTGTTTTCTGGTGTTAAAAGATCACAAGGCATAATCAGCTTATCAAGAAAATTATCAGCTGAAAAATCAACTTTGGAAATAATTGCCAAAGCCCTCATTAATGGCAACGACAATGTGGCTGATAATGAAGATTGTAATGAGGAAGAAGAGGGAAGGTTGATTAAAACAGGGGTAATGATGATGATGATGATTATGCACGTAGAAAGATTGAAGGAACATCATGAGGCATGTGTAAAGAGGTGATTTAATATAACCATGACAATTACGGTGATGATAGAAAAATAATAAATAAGGTAGTGATGGAAATACTGATGGCAAGATAACTGACAGGACTGAGGAGAGCAATGATCAAAGAGGCAATGCTGAAGATAATTATGGAGAAAATAATGTTAGAGAGTGTGAGAAGGATGAATTTTGTGGTGTAGGTGGGGTCTTTGATAACAGATAACATCAAAACAGATGATTGTTGAAAAGATTATATAGCCAAAAGCAAAAATGAGGAGGAGGTGGTGGAAGAGGAAGATACATGTGGATATGGTAATGAAATGATAACAGGTAGATAACAAGGAAGATGAACAAAACGAAACTTGATTAAAATGATGATGACGATGAAAACAGGATTGATGATGTTGCCAACGTGGAATGTATCAGTGGATGTTAACACTCAGCTTTCTCCTCCTGTTTTTATGAGCCCTCTCAAACTTGGCTCGTTCCAGCAGCCTGCAGCTCAGCACGGACAACCACTCTCCCATCACGGCACTGTTTTGCACGGCCAAATGAACCACGCACGAACCACCGAAATGAAATGCATAAACGAATTTGTCTAACTTGCAGAGTGACCGGGAGGAAATCTCGCTGGAATCAAAACATATCATCTTTGCATGCCCATTGGCTCGCTCTGTCCCATCGCATCAGTCAGGATTGCTCTCACGGCGGCAATCATCCGTCATGTCTGCACGTGTGTTGGGTCTGTGGGGCTGCGCCGTGATACCAGAGGACGGGGGAGAGGAGTGGGGTGAGGGGGTCTGGGTGAGGGTGTTATGTGTCTCTTGGCCAGATGGGTCGACCACCGTCAGCCAGAGATCATCCTGATCAGTCGGGGATATGACAGCGAGAGAGAGCGCGGGACCCGCAGCTTTGTGCGTCAGTGCGCATTGGAGAGGCGATAAATCAAACGCCTGGCAGAGAGCGCTGGTGTAGGACGCCATCTCTCCCCCCTCTCTCTTACCTCCCCTCTCACCCCCTCTCCCCCTCCACTTTCTCATCTGCCCTCCATCTCCCTCTCCATGTCTCTCTCATCTCTCTTCTCTCCCTGTCTCCAAACGCGCACTCTGCCGCTGCAGGATGAGGTTTGTGTGGCACGCTGTAGCCGTCCTTCCTCTCCTCCATCCCCACTAATACAACATTTATCGAAACAACCACTTTGATATGGAAATTGATATCTCGAGCTCAGGCACTCGTGTGCGCGCGTGGAATACGCACGCATCTTTTACAGCCATCTCTGCTGCTCACACTCCCTTCCCCAACAAGCACTTGTACAGGCTCTGTTATGATGGCAACACCACACACTTACGCACACACATGCAGATTTCACCGCCACACACACTCACGCAGCAGCCGCCTCCTTCGTGTTGGGCACTGTGAAACCCCAGCAACACCTCTCAGAGCGCATCAGCACGGGATCTCCTGATCTGAGGGCAGCCGCTTTTAATCATCCCAACAGCTTCCTTGACCACTTTCATAAAAAAAAAACACGCATTCAGTGTTGCGCTAAAACTGCCGTGTTGCCATCTTTTCAGAAGAGACAGCACCAGTCCATAGGTCGCGCCTGCAACAATTTGTTCAAATCTTTACAACCTCTTTTCCAATGTTTTCTTCTCCATATCTTTCTGCTCTTCCCCTGCTTCTTCATTTCATTTATGTCAGAGGAGTGGATCCTCAAAACAACCCACTAACGACCCGGGACCAACTGCACAGCTCCATCAGCTCCAGACGAGGAGCGTGTTTGCCAAACAAGCAGATTCAACGCTGCACCTTGCATCTCCTTGCGATCCACGGACCAAAACCTCTCAACGTGGCAGCATGCGTGTGTCTCAAGCGCGCTCAACATGCATCCCACAAGTGCAGAAGCACACCCACCTCCCTCCCAAGACATATACAGCTGCTGAGTCCAGCTTGGACACGAAACGGCGAGTTTTTATGTGTGTGTTTTTTTCACTCGTCTTACCTTGATCGGGGTCTCGGAGTGAGCGGGTAGGGAGAGGGAGCATGCAGCTTTATGGTCCGTTCTGCAGCGGCACAGACGGAGAAAGCGAGAGTATTATCCCTGGACAGCGGCGGAGGTCCGTGCGTACCAGCGGAGAGAAAGAGGGGGGGTGCACACGCAAGAGGAGGGAAGAGAGACAGAGGAGAGAGAGTGCAGGGTGAGGGGTAGAAGAGGAGGGGGCGGTTTTGTCCGACAGAGGGGTGACGCTCAAAACGGGGTAACAGCCGCTCCTTGTTTCATAAGAGTGGCATGAACCTGCAGGTAAAATAAAAAGAATCATGTTTTTCAATCGTTGTTTGAAAAATGTCGGGTGTGCATGTTTGAAATGCCAAAGAAGGCCTGGTTTAAATATCACAGTGATATTCCCACCGGGACTTCACGCATCTGTGAGTCTCTGAAGACCATTTCTGGCGACCATGTGTTAATTGAGCTATTTTTATCTCCATCCAAATTACCATTACAGACTATTCCAACCATGCATAAATTATCTCTGTAGCTTTTTACACTTTGAATGAGAAAACAATCTTCAGAAATATAACGAAGCGGTGTTATGGCTCTGCTTTCAGGCTTAATCTAAGCAATATGGCACCGATGCAGTAAAACGAACTGTGCAAGGGAAAGTTACAGCCCACTCTTGCCTCCAGAGGCGGAAATAATTACATAATGTTAAGGCTCTGAGAGTGTGTGGAGTTTAGGGGGAAAACTGGAAAGCGCCACCCTTTCTCATTCCATCACCAGTGCAACTTATTGCCTCCCATGCAGCGGCGCGCAGCTGATTTTCAATCTGGGCACGTAGCAACGCGCCTCAGAAGTGCGCGCCCGTGCGAAGGGGCATGGAGTCAGTGTCTCCCTCCTTCTCTCACTCTCACGGTCTCTCGCGATTCCTCTCTATTTCTCCCTGTGACACACACACACACACACACACACACACACACACACACACACACACACACACACACACACACACACACACGGGAAAGTGCGCAGCGAGGAAAGAGGGAGATCCAACTGTGCCGCTGACGTCACTGCTGGTCAGCTTGAGAGGTATCGATTTGCTCCAGCGTAATTTGTGCGCGAGTTTTTTATTATTTTTATTTCTGGTTGTATGTGTGTGTGTGTGTGTGTGTGTGTGTGTGTGTGTGTGTGTGTGTGTGTGTGTGTGTGTGTGTGTGTGTGTGTGTGTGTGTGTGTGTGTGTGTGTGTGTGTGTGCTTCACTGTCCAGGGTCCCCATAGAAAGAGGGACAGAGCAGTCTACTCAGACCCACCCCAGTGTCTCTCATATTGATGGAGCACCTCCTCAGAGCTCCTCATCAGCCTCCTCTGCTTGCTTTGTTCTCATCACTGAATCACTCATTTAGCAGCAGAGCCCGACTGAATACCATCACATGTAATCACATGGAGCCCATTATGAACACAGGTGGATGTCTATTAGAGTGGAAATGGGAAAAAGTGAGCGCAGCTCATAGAATCATTGGAAGACTAAACTAATTTTTTGAATCTTCAAGGAAAGATACTCTGTATCTCTGTGGATAGTCATGCAGAAACCTCTGGTTTTATTTGCCCAGCAGGAGACTTCCAGCATTAATATCACTGCAGCCAGAGCCAATTTACCAATGAAGCAAAGTGGGCAACTACCCCAGGACCAGCTCTTAAGTGATATCTTAATCTCTAGATTTGCAGTAGTAAGATAATTTTAATACTTTCATTAATCCTGAGCTACTTTGCAGCAGCATATAATTGCCATATCAATTTATAAGTTTTGTGTTATAGGCTGTATTTTTGCCAAAGGATGCAGTAGAAACTTTAATTTACAATCCAGCAACTGCTTTTGCAGCTATTTTCATGTGCTTTTCCCCATCAAGTTTGATTTACACTTCAGTTTGTGTGTTGACCTTTTTAAGTATATGTAAACTTTATGTACAAAATGCAAAACTCTGCAGCATTTGAAAAGAGCATTGACAGCTGCTGGGTCACAAAAAAAAACAATGTAACCCTAGTTAAACAGTCAGGCTTCAGACTGGATGGAAATGGGAAGCCACTTTAGAATCTGAACCAGTATGGAAATGCATTGTATTTGAAGGTGCACCAACTTGTCAAAACCTGACGGTGCCTCTCAGCAACAAGTCACAAGCAGCTCTGTGCCAACCGACAGGTACATGTGCCTTTCATGAGATGCCAGTCAGAGATGTGAGGCAAAAAAATGAAAATAAAAAAAAATTAGCAGGTGCTTTTAGCTGAATGCACCACGCTGTTTACAGCTTGCTTGGCAAATGGACGTTTTAGACATTGATGCTCTAAAAAGTGAAGTAGAAATTTAGTTAAAGTAATTTTCTTTTGGTGCATTTAAATTGAAACTGCATGTAAGGTCTGCAGGAATGTTCGTTATTTTTAGTAAACAAAACATTCAAACTGGGGCCGTCCTCCTCGGCTCTGCGCCAGCAGCACAGCCACAGCCTCGGACTGAACATACCTGAGGACACTCATGAGCCCAGGAAACACCTGTAGCATCGCGTTTCCACGTGGGAGAGGCTCCAGAGCCACCTGGCTGACCATCTTAGCATGTTAAGCTAATCACAGGTATTTGACACATACCTGATCAGCAGAAAGCCAACTCTCGTCGCTCTTCCACCCTTGCTGCTCTCTAAGTTCCCGAAAACAAGTGAAAGTCGAGCCAAGCTTCACCCTAATTTAGGAAAAAGCTTTATCTGTTCGGCGTTTACTTCCAATTTAGGTTTCATTTCCTTTATCCGTGCAACATCCACTATCGAGACTGCACAGGGCAGCGTCTTCCACTCTCTAACCAACAGCAAAGTCACTAGCGCATTGGGTGCGCTGTGATTGTCTGAGGTAACCACGCCCACTCTCCGCCCATCAACGTCCTGAAACAACGAAAACACTAATGAATGAGACAGACATGTATAGAGGCCCATAAAAGACGATTATTTCTGTAAAAGTTGGCATTTTTATGTTTTGGGGAAATTCCTACTGAGCCTACCTTTCTGTCACCCTTGCTTGGTGGTACCAGAATTACCAGTAAACTGATTGTTGATTTTTCTCTTAGTCTGATGAAAGTAAGCACAGCAGAAGGCTAACAAACATAGCAGGAGCAACATAGTTTGACAGTATTTTCATCTAAAAAAATAAGAGATGAAGCTGTATGTATGAATTTTACAATGCAAAACCAGCATGGGCATATGGATTTGGACCTGCAAGGAAGGCAAAAGGTTGGTGGTGCTCACTCTGTTAATGGATACCATACTCAATGAACTAAGTAGGCAGTTTTTTTTTTTTTTAATGTGGACTCTATTAATCCTTTTTTTCATAGTATTAGATCAATTCTGCTATTGTGAACGTTTTTTCCTATGCTCTTTAGGAGGCTGCCTTCAAAGAAGTTCCTCTTTCATTGCACTTTTCCACTCTGTGGGTTTTGAAAGAAACAGCTAGTTCCTAACTGGCGGTCATCAGTCCAGATGTGCAGTTGCCCTTAATTTATTTTGTTACATAACTCCCGTCTTGCATAATTAAAGGTTACCAAAATTGTCCAAGGCATCAGTATTTTGTGGCAGTATGACTTCTTATGAAGCCTACAATGTGCTTGATGTAGGGAGGCATTACAAAAGTAATAATGACAAAATGTTTTTTACCACCATAACACCAGTGACAAAATAAGTGATCACACAATAATGTCGATCACTGTCAAGAAGTGGACTTAAAACATAGATGAACATTTTGTCTTACTGGTAGGTGGTGCAGAAAACAGACAGCAGTTTGCTCTGTGCTGAAATAAGATCTCCATACAGACATGTTTCATTCTACAACAACAAAAAATGTACTTTGCAGCAAAATAAACTCATTTACACTATTTCAAAGAAAGTGACAAAAAGTCACATAAAGCAATACAAAATGTAATGTTCAGCCATTGAAGGCTATCAGTATAACAGTTTCTTGTTCATAGTATGCAACTTCTATTATTTTTCCAGGGGGAATCTTACTTTGGGAGCTCAAGGTTCTTTGATAGTGCATCAAATCTACTGCAGTGCTGATGGCGTGTTTTAGAAGAAAACAAAGCAACATTAGCTTTAGAAGAAGTTTCTTAGCGGCCTGAGGGGAAGTCCTGTATGTGCAGTGTTACAGTACATGAGGGTCTGAACACAGCTTGTTATATACAAAAAAGTATGCACCTCTAGAGTACTGAAATCATAAATACTCCTGAGCCAAAGACAAAGACATAGGACGTAGTTGGCTTTCCTTATGCACAGTGATCTTAACAGCAGAGCGTGTTGTTAGCCTGTTGTTTGTTTGATCATATAACGTTGATCTGAATATCATTTTTCCTTCAATTATCTTTAATTCCAACTTTCATTTATTCAATAACAGTAACACCCAGTTATCTTGCTCCTCCAGCAAATGAATGTCATTTGCTGGATGAACCTAATTTGGCTGAGGTTAGATACATGTATCAACATGTTTAATGGCTTGCAGAAACAGATAGCACTTGCTCTATTATGGTTGCTACCATCATCTGGATGAAGACAGAACAACATGCCACTTCTGTTGCTGAGATATCTGCATAATTTTTTCACTGATGTTGGTTGTAAACACCTCTATATGCCTCTCTTTCTCCCATTTTTAAATAAAACAGTGGAACTCTGCAGTGAAAATGGTTCTTTTATTATCCAGTATGTGATAACGCCATGAATAGCTAGAGTTAATTGTAGCACCTTACTAGACAGTGAGTAATAGGGAACTACAGGAGGGTTAATGAAGGCCAGACTTCCTTTATGACAGCTTCCACTGGTAGTAGCCAAATAGCCTTTACACATCTCCTGAACACTACAACAGTGAAGTGTAAGGCATAAAAGAGATTGCACACCACACACAACTTTAATTTGATACAGCACCTGCAGCACTCAGTCACCTGCGATCAATGCCTTACTTTCACTACCTGTTACAGTTTCAATATGGCTTTTATTTGGAGCCATCTGTCATGATGTATGGGCTAATTGTGGTGTAATTGCTTTACATTTGTTTGTTTTAGGTGAGCAATAAGGCTGCAGAGGCGTTTCATGGCCTCAGCATTTGTCTCGTGATGGAGACAATTTCCCAGCACTTCCTGGCTCTTGCTGATAAATGGATGTAGAAGGGAGGACAATACTGTGGCTCTTACTGTCACTGAGAGTTGGCTTATTTAACAAGCTGTAAGAGCTGATGCTCTGTAGTCACCTCTTGTTTATCACACAATTTACTCAGGTAAGTACAACAGTGAATCAAACCCCAGTGAGTGAATTGCTTAATAGGAAAAAATTGAGTTTTATTTTTATATTTGGTATTTCATACTATGGCAATGTACAGGTTGAAAATTAAGACTAAATTTATATTAATTGTAATGAGTTAAGACAAATACCAATAAATCCCTGGTCTGTTTCATCATTTTCCACCTCTTTTTTCTTTCTAATCAAAGCTCATATGAGCACAAACATTAGAATTTCGTGCAGACAATTTATTCATGCGCCTTTTTTTAGCGGTAGGACGTGATCGATTGATAAATTAAGTAATCTGAGGCTTTATAATTAATTAACTGCAGTTAATCAGAAAAAAATGGCACAGCAGTATTTGACAGGAGAAGCACTATTAATCATTTCACAAATGGATTTTGATGGATGACTGAATCAATGAATAGACATACATAAGCTTAAACAACAAAAAATGTTTATTTTCAATCAAATATAAATGTTTAATGTCAGGTGCAGTTTAGAATAGAATAGAATAGAATAGAATAGAATAGAATAGAATAGAATAGAATAGAACAGAATACACGTTATTTATCCCTGAGGGAAAATTTAGGAGGAGTCACAGCAGCAATCAGGAAAACAAAAATAAGAAAGTCTATAGAAAGTGCAAAAAGGTCCATAAGAAAATAGATGACGACAGCTTTTCCATCACTCTCCAGTTCAGCCAGCCTCCACCTCCACAGGGTCCAGGACTGAGCTTCTTCAGCAGTCTGTTCTGTCTCTGTCCCCTGTATCCTGTCTGCTCACAGCAGGTGAAGCTCCTCCAATGTGGCATTCATGTCCAGTGTTAGCTCCGTTAGCCACGTCTGTGAATAGTATGATGCTACTCTGCCCTCTGGTATTCCCTGTGTTGCTGGGTTAGCACAGCTAGCTCGTCCATCTTATTGGAGATAGATCTTACGTTTCCAATAACGATGAATGGATGGAAGGACAGGTCACCTCATTACCAGCGCATCATCCTCACCTCCTTCTCCTCACCTTGTGGGAAAACATCAGGCCTTGCACCAGTTAGCATTGACATGCTACAGACTGCTAACAGCTGATTTCACATGTAAACAATGCAGCCATGGTTATATGTAGGATCTCCAGACAAACACAGGAGCAAAAATAGTAAAAATTTCACTCAAGACATAACTAGTTTGGTGTTCATGACCAACAAATGAACCATACAAAGTGATGACTCACTCCAAATACAAAGATGATCAAAAAAAAACAAAAAAATTACAAGAAATGGACAAAGAAGAGAGAGCTGCTACGACAGGCAGTCACAACCAACAGGGCGGCACCTGGCAATTCTTAAGGAACAAAACTGCATTTCAAGCATACAACATTTAAAAGGCTCAACAACTAAATTCAATGTCTTTAATTGCATTTTTAAAAATAAACATTTACTGAAGCCGGAGATGACACAAACTTACTTTCACTTCTGTATATCAGCTATCTGGAAACAGTTGGTCATGCTCGAAGGACTTGGGGGATTCTTCTCCTCCTCCCTCTCTGTTTTCTTTGCAGCTCAGAGTTCTCTTTTTGGGATGTTTTTAACCCTCCTGTTATCTTTGGGGTCAATTTGACCCAATTCAATGTTTATCCTTCAAAAAATAATATTTGACTTTTTTGTTTTGGCTTCATATTTCATGACTTTTCCTAATTTGATGGGAACTATTGATTTAGCATAAAATTATTATGATGATATTTTTTCATTTTGCTGTACACATATTGCACGCATCGGTGTTCCTCTGGGGTCAATTTGACCCCAAGCTGTTTTAGCTGTGTAAAACTTGTCTGTCTGTGTGTGACCCATGTGTGACCTTATATTCCCACACCTGCAGGTGCAGAGTTGATTCTTTTGAGTTGATACATGTCAGGGGGGGGGGGTTGAATATGTGTGTGTGTGTGTGTGTGTGTGTGTGTGTGTGTGTGTGTGTGTGTGTGTGTGTGTGTGTGTGTGTGTGTGTGTGTGTGTATATGACCTACTACTCACACCTGCCAAATAGAACTGATATTTCCCACGCTGTGGAGGGTGGAGTATTCCCGCAAGGACATTGGTAGTTCATGTAAAATAAGGGAGGAGCAAACATAAAAGTTTGCATTGCAGCTCTCTGTCCAAATCATTAGGGCCCGAGCCCACCAACCGCAGGTTGGGCGAGAGCCCTATTGAAACCCTTGTGATTATTATTCTACCCCTTTTTTCTTCTTTATGATTTGTTTCTGCCAAAACATCCCCAAATTGCGTACCTTTTGCTTGGAAAAAACGCCCCAAAATTCACATGCCCGAAAAAATGTATGAATCTGCAACTTGCACAAAAATGAACGCTCCTTAGCGCCCCTAGGGGTTTAAAACTGCAGCCCCTCGGGCGACTTTGAGCTACAGCCCTAAAATTTGGTGTGTATAAAAAGCATGCCCAGCCCTACAAAAAAGTCTCTTACGACTTCTGTGCTTTCTGAACACAAACTTTGCTATTTGGGCCTAAACATCGTAATTAAGCGATTTTGGCCAACGTATTTGAACGAACTAGTCGTGGGTTTTTTCACTTATCAGCTCAAAACTTGGCCTGACTCCACTCCCATTGAAGATCAATAATCATAATTGAATTTTTATAATTTTTTTCGGTGTGGGTACGACATGGGCTTAAACTCTACCACTGCCGGTCCCAAGCCCGGATAACAAAAGAGGAGGAGGGAGTAAGACTTTATAGTGACCACAAATATGTTACAAAAAAGTAGAAAAAATAACTAAATAAAAATGTTTATGAGAGTAAAGGGGGGGTTACCAACATCAATCAATATGGTTCATTCTGTGAGAGTCATGAATGTGCACCTCAATCAGAAAGGATTTGGATGAAAGATCTGAAAGATACACAGACTCTAAAACTGAAAGTTTGACCTGATGGTGGCGCTGCAGGAAAGGTCATGTCATCACCAAAACCAGTAGGGTTCATACTCTTGTTGTCATTAATGTTGTCAGTAAATTTGAGAAGATTTGGATGAAAACTTTTCAAGATAAATTATTTCTGATTGAAAAGTTTGGCCTGATGGTGGCGCTAGAGAACAGATCAAGGTGTCATTATAAAGCGGTTATACATGTATTCAACAAATAAATAAAGTTCCTGACACAAAAACTCGGTCAACTATTTTCTTTGAATCATTTTCTGGGGGCAAATATCCCTGGGGTCAGATTGACCTCAAGGGTAAAATGCGTGAGCAATATTTGAGGACGATAGGAGGGTTAAAAATTTGCTTACATTTATTGTGTTTCCACAGTACCTTATTTGTTTTCTGCAAAACTAAAAGCTTCAGATTTTTGGTCACCTGCTGAAGTAGAACAAACGGTGCTCTGCTTTGCCATTCCCACAGCAACACTCAGTAGAGCTGTCAGGTGGGCATATTTAAAAAAAATGTTAACCCAATATTTTATTTAGAGTAAATGTCTTTAATCATAAATTACATCTGTAAGAAAAAAAACATATTTTATTTTTATTTCTTTTAAAGCAACAAGGAGCCACTACAAAGGGAACAAAGAGCTGCATGAGGCTCCAGGGCCACAGGTTGCAGACCCCTGCTCTTGACTGAAAAGCTCCCTTGCTCACTCCTCTTTTGGGTGAAGTGACTGTGGCTATTTGAAGGTAGGAAGCTCCTGTGATTTATGAGGGGATCCTTCATTTGTCCTCTAAAAATGTTGATCACCAACAACCAATTCATCAATAAGTCACTTGTGCAGGGGTGATGACACAAGACAAGGGTTCATGGGCTTCCTTCATCTCAAAACTGTTTTTGAGCCTCTACTTTCATGTGGGGAAAGATAAGCTCAACCCAAGGAATGATTTCACAGAATGTTTCCCATCAGTCTTCTCACAGTTAGCAAAGCAAATTTGCATTTCATTGTGCGAATATTTTGTTAGAGGGAGAGATATTTGCTGAGAACTTTTATCCAAACCAACATTCAGTCTAATGATTGCCTGCACGACAGTCTATTCCCATAATGTTTATCCCCCCTGCAGAATCACTGCACGCTAATGATTTGCGATAATAAGATCACAGATTTGTCTGATCTCTGTTCATTATGAGGAAATCGGGTGACTCTTTTCATTCTTTGTAACCCTGTGAAACAATTTGTAATGGTTGTTTCATATTTTGAAAGAAGCAGTGATAGAAAAACAATTCACACAAACAGAAATGATTTCATTATATTCCCTTCTCCCGTGAAATTAAAGCAAAGATGCACTACTGGAGCAATAACCGTACAGAGGGAGTATAAATTTGAAGAGCTACTGGTAGATAAACAGCATTTTAATACAATACAGGGGGAATGTGTCATTTTTAATCCCTGTACTTTTCCTCCCTACTATTTATGTGTCTTTTACAAAGCCATATGTTCAAGTCTGTCTTTAAAGATACTATGAGGAATATCTGTTTGAAGTGGACTGCAGTGACACCTTTTGGCCAGGAGTTGCACACACACCGTGGTGATGACATAAGTCTTGACAAGGTGTGTTTGTTTTGAAGCAAATTAATGTAGATTGGACCGTCTTTTTATTACTACTTTTTCTTTGTTCAAGACAACTTTTTTTTAGCAGTTACAATGCAACGAGGTTATGTATTGATCAACATTTAAGTAGTGCTACTGTTTGAAATGTGACAGCAAGCAAACTTGTCCTGGTTATGTTCTGTCTGTGCAGAGCTAACGTAATCTGACTCTTCATTTTGTCAATAGACTCCCAAGATAGAACAGACCACTGCAGTTCAACTGCTGCTCGTGGGTTGGAATGCACATTAACACAAACAAATTGACCCATGTTTTAGCTTTTAACACGTGTTTTAGCTTTCAGCTTGTGCTCTGTTACTCTCCCTTTGCTTTTTCTGTCAGAGTTAGACTCCTGTGTCCACCAAAATCAATCCAAAGAATTGTTTTCAGCAGTGAGAAACACAGATATCTCTTCTCACTAGTAAACTTTGTCATCTGGCATTGTGTTGTCATAGAGACTGTGAAGTGCCATAAATCAATCCGGTCATGTCTGACCTGAGAGGAGAGCTATTGTTGTTTTTCTTTGATTTGATTTCACCAAACATTTAAGTGGTCACTGATCACAATCATTCAGGGGTTTTTCTGGCCACATTTCTTCCTTGAAGTCAAAGGTCCGTCACTATCC
This sequence comes from Halichoeres trimaculatus, assembly GCF_033239565.1. Lineage (NCBI taxonomy): Eukaryota > Metazoa > Chordata > Actinopteri > Labriformes > Labridae > Halichoeres > Halichoeres trimaculatus. The sequence goes on along the minus strand of NW_027437180.1, from coordinate 18,933,458 downwards.
TTCCAGTTTTTATAATGTGTTAGTAATGTATACAGTTCTTAACCCAATTTTAGTAGTTTCTGCAATCTCTTTAGATTTCTTCTCTGCTGGATGCATGCCAAAGATTTGACCCTTCTCAAACAGACTAACTTATTTTTCACGACCACGGGATATGTCTTTTGACATGGTTGTTAATGAACTGAGAAGCAACTCATTGCACCAGTTGGGGATAAAAAAATAACGTGTTACCAGCTGAAAGACAATAGCCCATGCAGTAATTATCCGATTGGAGGCTCGTACGTATTTGCTTAATTCAATCCAGGTGGTAACTCTTTCTTTTTTTTCTTTTTTTTTTTTTTGGCCAAGCAGTGTATTTATAAATGAGTTACTATGTAACTAATTCAATTATTTTGGGGGGGAAAGTAATGAGTAACTATAACTAATTACTTTTTTAAGTCATTGGTCCAACTGCATACAGTAGCCCTCTCTCTTTCCAGGCATGCCATCAGTTTAGCTAAACAAAGTTTCAACTTCTTTGTTCCCTGTCCATAATCATTCCTGCTGCAATCAGCATATTATCTTGTAGGCTTCAATCTTCTGCCGTTTATCGACAGGTCTGACATTGCTGATGTACTGTAGCTGCTTCTTCTAATGTGTTAAAAACTCTTCAGGCTCCCCACGCTTCTGCCCTTTGCCCTGTGAGAGCAGCTGAGGCCTGCAGTGGTGAGCTCTGATGGAGATGGTGTTTTTATTGGCCACATCACGCCAAAGTTCAGCACTGGAGAGATGATAAGTTGACCTTTGACCCAAATGAGACAGGCTGGATGAAGCACCATGGGGATGTGATCCATAAAATCCTCCTCTTACACCCTCATCCATGTGGTCTAAGAAATCATCCACAGCAGAGCTTTTGTTTGCTACTACAAAAATAAGCTTCATTCAAAAACAGCCCTGAAGTAACTACTAACAAAATTATGACTGATTCATGCCATTCAACACAGTTTCAGGAATGTAAATGACATGGTGAGAATGGGAGTGAGTAAATAAGCAGTCTGAAGCAGTAGATTTGTCGGACATATACAGAACTTAATTCCTGAAGACAAGCGTCAGAGGTTTGTTAAAGAAAAGGACAGCTACAATTTCAAAAATAACAAAAGTTATTTGTCACTGGGGCGCAGATGGTGTAGCGGTCTCGGTCGCGCCCCAAGAGGTTTGCCCTTGAGCAGGTAACCCGGGTTCCAATCCAGCCTGTGGCTTGTTTCCTGCATGTCATTCTCATAGAATTTATAAAATATGGATGTAGTCTTTGGGATGTCACCTGTCTGTTCCTGAAACAGTGAAATGAAGCCAATCATTGGAAGGGGTCAGATTGGATATGATGTGGGAGCTTCCTGTACAGCTGTAGGGTGCCTGTCAGTCACATGAGCTGAGCTGCAGCTCTGAATGGACAGAGTTGTGATCCTATTGTCTTCTAAACTATAGAGTGAGTAAAAAAATTCACCCCCTACACAGTGTGTGCCGATAGCAAAATAAGTGTTTCAGACTGAAGCTGTTTTTAGAACAAGGCCGTAAATCGGCCCGTTGATGCTGTAAACATCCACTTTTTTTAGCTTGTTGTGTCTATGGTTTCCAGTCTTCCTGTTGCTAGCCTCAAGCAGGTTCTCAATAAACTGCAAATTTTAGTAATTCAGCATAGACTTCATTTTCTAAATAGCATGTTGCCCCTTGGTCATTCCCCATTCTTGTCATATTTCCTACTCTTTCCACTGTCTTCTCCTTTCTAATTTGGGGCCATTTACACAACAACAGTTTTAGGATGAAGCTCAAAGTATTATTGCACTTAGGCCTCTTATCTACACAAAATTAAAAAAAAAATTGTAGCTGACCTAAAATGCAAAATTTTAAAACCAGCCGTTGATCGTCGTTACAATTGCCACATACTGTCCGTTTTCGAATTCGCATACTATACTAGTAGTGCCTACTGATTCGACCAAAATGTAGTATGCAGTATGCAGTATGCAGTATGCGAACAAATGTCAGAGTTGTAGTATGAGAAAAACACCCGGATGACATACTGAATCGGGAAAAATCCACAGTATGCATCGGACTAGTCTGCTTCGCCTACTGTTACCCACAATGCAACGCGCCTGGTCCCATATCAGAAGTGAAAATGGCAGAGAGCGGAGCAACAACAACCGGAGTAGCAGAGGAATATAAATGTAAGAGCCATTTCTTTTTTATCTTTAAATCCTCATCATCTCCACCACTGAAAGTTAATATAAAATGCGCTCTCTGGCAATATATGTGCAGATAAGTTACTTGTGGTTTGTTTATTTTGTACATTTTCAATAAAGTTTTTTGAAACTTCCGTTTTCTTTGAACTCAAGACCAACCACCTACAAAAATTAAAGCTGCAAGCAGCATTAGACGGGTCCTCGGGCTCCTGCCGGTTTTCCCTCCAATGTGTCCATCAAAATAAGACGAACATTTCGGCGTTGGTTTCATCTCTCTACGACATTCCTAGCCCCAGTTAGGGCTGTTTTGGTGTGCATAGGGTGAAAGTGAGCCTAATGGCTCTGAGAGAATATTATGGGATGTCTGGGAGTCAGTTGATACCATGGCAACGTATCCTCTGCTGTGCTGAATGACATCACCAGCTGCATGCGTTGAGTTCTAATTAGCGTGACAGAACCCCAAACAGAGTGGAGACTGAGAGTTTAACAGGCATGTAATGTAAAGAAGTCCTCACAGAGTCCACAATTTTATCCCAATCTGTGTCAAAAATATCATATTTGATAGAAGAGCTTGTGAGGAATCCATTTTTGGCATTTTTAAAGCTGTACGAGTTTTACTTTTTTCTCTAGAAGCACAAATGCGTCACAAAAACGCTGTAAAAGCGCTGGAAAAGTGCTAGAAATGGATTTTTTACTTTAGAGAAATGGCCGAACTACTTGTCCTGTAGGCCACAATGTTGGCTTAATCTGTGTAAAAATATCATATGGTTGTAGACAATTTTGTCAGGAATCCAACCATGTAATTTTTAAAGCTCTATGACTTTTAGTTTTTTGTCTAGAGGCCTAAATGCGGCACTAGTAGAATGTGTGTTATGACCTGAAATCGGTTCTCCTCATCTGCTAACATGGAGAAATCCTGAATCGGCCAAAAGCAGTCGGCGGCTTTGAGGGCTCGCCATTCGAAAACCGGGCCCGAAACAACAACTTCCTGAACAACTTTTGGAGAGCAGGGTCTAATCTGTCATGTGATGTGATTTTCAAGCATGTACCATTTTTGGTTTCAGTGGGTTTAATTTTTGCAGAAAGGCTAAAAATGCCAAAATCTCTTATTTTGGCGGGCAAATTGCCAGCTTCCTGTTGGAGCTACGCGAAAATACCTCTTATATTTTTTGTGCGTCTCGATGAGCTGAACGTTTTGGTGTTGGTTTCATCTCTCTGCGACATTCCTGGCCCAAATTAGAGGCATTTTTGTGTGTTTTTGTCTGTTTTTTAGAGGTTTTTTGGCTCTGAAGAGATTATTATGGGATGGCGGGAGTCATGTTTGGTATCAAACGTAAATTTTGGGCGCCCATAATGTGTGTGCCAATTTTGGTGAGTTTTTGAATATGTTAAGTGGACCTAATAAGCGATTTACTGGAGTGCGGAATAATAATAATAATTAAAGCTGCAAGCAGCGTTAGACGGGTCCTCGGGCTCCTGCCGGTTTTCCCTCCAATGTGTCCAACAAAATAAGACGAACATTTCGGCGTTGGTTTCATCTGTCTACGACATTCCTAGCCCCAGTTAGGGCTGTTTTGGTGTGTGTAGGCTTGAAGTGAGCCTTATGGCTCTGAGAGAATATTATGGGATGTCAGGGAGTCAGTTGATACCATGGCAACGTATCCCTCTGCTAGGCTGAAGGACATCACCAGCTGCATGAGTGGAACTCTAATTAGCGTGACAGAACCCCAAACAGAGTGGAGACTGAGAGTTTATCAGCCATCTAATGTAAAGAAATCCTCACAGAGTCCACAATTTTACCCCAATCTGTGTCAAAAATATCATGTTGATAGGAATTTTTGTCAGGAATCCATTTTTGGCATTTTTAAAGCTGTACGAGTTTTACTTTTTTCTCTAGAAGCACAAATGCGTCACAAGACAGATGGAAGAGTGCTGAAAATGGATTTTTTATTTATGAGAAACGTCCAAACTACTTGTCCTGTAGGTCACAATGTTGGCTTAATCTGTGTAAAAATATCATATGGTTGTAGGGAATTTTGTCAGGAATCCAACCATGTAATTTTTAAAGCTCTATGACTTGTAGTTTTTTGTCTAGAGGCCCAAATGCGGCACTAGTAGAATGTGTGTTTTGACCTGAAATCGGTTCTCCTCATCTGCTAACATGGAGAAATCCTAAATCGGCCAAAAGCGGTCGGCGGCTTTGAGGGCTCGCCATTCGAAAACCGGGCCAGAAATAACAACTTCCTTCACAACTTTTGGAGAGCAGGGTCTAGTCTGTCATGTGATGGTAGTCTCAAACCTGTACCATTTTTGGTTTTAGAGGAGAAAATTTTGGCAGAAATGGTTAAAAAAAATTTTTTTTAATTTTGTGAGGCAAATAGCCGGCTTCCTGTTGGAGATAGGTCCAGGGTAGCAGCGTATGAATTTTGCGTCTCGATGACACGAGCGTTTTGGTGTTGGTTTCATCTCTCTACGACATTCCTAGCCCGAGCTAGGGCCCATTTAGTTTTTTTTTTTTAGGTTTTTTGGCTCTAGAGGGATTATTATGGGATGTCTGGGGTCATGTTTGGTATCATTACGCAATTTTTCGCAATTGTAAGTAGCGTGCCAATTTTGGTGAGTTTTTGAGTATGTTTAGTGGGTCTAATTTGCGTTCAAAGACGGTGCGGAATAATAATAAGAAAAAAAAAGAAACGGACGGAATACAATAGTGCCCTCGGCCTTCGGCCGAGGGCACCTTCTAGCTCTTGCTAGAAGGTGCCCTGGCTCAGGCCGAGGACCCTAATTAAAGCTGCAAGCAGCGTTAGACGGGTCCTCGGGCTCCTGCCGGTTTTCCCTCCAATGTGTCCAACAAAATGAGACGAACATTTCAATGTTTGTTTCATCTCTCTACGACATTCCTAGCCCCAGTTAGGGCTGTTTTGGTGTGCATAGGGCGGAAGTGAGCCTAATGGCACTGAGAGAATATTATGGGATGTCGGGGAGTCAGTTGATACCATGGCAACGTATCCTCTGCTAGGCTGAATGACATGAGCAGCTGCATGCTTGGAGTTCTAATTAGCGTGACAGAGGAGAGGTAGAGTGGAGAGGGGGGTTTAAGAAAAACTTCTGGTGATGAAATCCTCACAGAGTCCACAATTTTACCCCAATCTGTGTCCAAAATATCATATTTGATTGAAGGGCTTGTGAGGAATCCATTTTTGGCATTTTTAAAGCTGTATGAGTTATACTTTTTTCTCTAGAAGCACAAATGCGTCACAAAACCGCTGGAAAAGTGCTAGAAATGGATTTTGGATTTTAGAGCAATGTCCGAACTACTTGTCCTGTAGGCCACAATGTTGGCTTAATCTGTGTGAAAATATCATATGGTTGTAGGGAATTTTGTCAGGAATCCAACCATGTCATTTTTAAAGCTCTATGACTTTTAGTTTTTTGTCTAGAGGCCCAAATGCGACACTAGTAGAATGTGTGCTTTGACCTGAAATCGGTTCTCCTCATCTGCTAACATGGAGAAATCCTGAATCGGCCAAAAGCGGTCGGCGGCTTTGAGGGCTCGCCATTCGAAAACCGGGCCCGAAACAACAACTTCCTGAACAACTTTTGGAGAGCAGGGTCTAATCTGTCATGTGATGGTATTTTCAAGCATGTACCATTTTTGGTTTCAGTGGGTTTAATTTTTGCAGAAAGGCTAAAAATGCCAAAATCTCTTATTTTGGCGGGCAAATTGCCAGCTTCCTGTTGGAGCTACGCGAAAATACCTCCTATATTTTTTGTGCGTCTCAATGAGCTGAACGTTTTGGTGTTGGTTTCATCTCTCTGCGACATTCCTGGCCAAAATTAGAGGCATTTTTGTGTGTTTTTGTCTGTTTTTTAGAGGTTTTTTGGCTCTGCAGAGATTATTATGGGATGGCGGGAGTCATGTTTGGTATCAAACGTAAATTTTGGGCGCCCATAATGTGTGTGCCAATTTTGGTGAGTTTTTGAATTTGTTTAGTGGACCTAATAAGCGATTTACTGGAGTGCGGAATAATAATAATAATTAAAGCTGCAAGCAGCGTTAGACGGGTCCTCGGGCTCCTGCCGGTTTTCCCTCCAATGTGTCCAACAAAATGAGATGATCATTTTGGCGTTGGTTTCATCTCTCTACGACATTCCTAGCCCCAGTTAGGGCTGTTTTGGTGTGTGTGGGGTGGAAGTTAGCCTTGTGGTTCTGAGAGAATATTATGGGATGTTGGGGACTCAGTTGATACCATGGCAACGTATCCTCTGCTGTGCTGAATGACATCACCTGCTGCATGCTTGGAATTCTAATTAGCGTGACAGAACCCCAAACAGAGTGGAGACTGAGAGTTTATCAGGCATGTAATGTAAAGAAGTCCTCACAGAGTCCACAATTTTATCCCAATCTGTGTCAAAAATATCGTATGTGATAGAAGAGCTTGTCAGGAATCCATTTTTGGCATTTTTAAAGCTGTACGAGTTATACTTTTTTGCCTAGAAGCCCAAATGCGTCACTAAAACGCTGGAAAAGTGCTAGAAATGGATTTTGAATTTTAGAGAAACGGCCAAACTACTTGTCCTGTAGGCCACAATGTTGGCTTAATCTGTGTAAAAATATCATATGGTTGTAGACAATTTTGTCAGGAATCCAACCATGTAATTTTTAAAGCTCTATGACTTTTAGTTTTTTGTCTAGAGGCCCAAATGCGGCACTAGTAGAAGTACTAGTAGTGAGTGTTTTGACCTGAAATCGGTTCTCCTCATCTGCTAACATGGAGAAATCCTGAATCGGCCAAAAGCGGTCGGCGGCTTTGAGGGCTCGCCATTCGAAAACCGGGCCCGAAACAACAACTTCCTGAACAACTTTTGGAGAGCAGGGTCTAATCTGTCATGTGATGGTATTTTCAAGCATGTACCATTTTTGGTTTCAGGGGGTTTAATTTTTGCAGAAAGGGTTAAAAAAAATTTTTTTTAATTTTGTGAGGCAAATAGCCAGCTTCCTGTTGGAGATAGGTGCAGGGTAGCAGCGTATGATTTTTGCGTCTCGATGACACGAGCGTTTTGGTGTTGGTTTCATCTCTCTACGACATTCCTAGCCCGAGCTAGGGCCCTTAGCGTGTGCCTAGGTGGCGCTACAGAGCATATTATGGGATGTCAGGGGTCATGTTTGGTATCAAATCGCAATTTCACGCGATCCTGATGTGCGTGCCAATTTTGGTGAGTTTTTGAGCATGTTTAGGGGGTGTAATTTGCGTTCTCGGGGCGGGTGGAATAATAAGAAAAAAAAAAAAAAAGAAACGCAGCAGGAACAATAGTGCCCTCGGCCTTCGGCCGAGGGCACCTTCTAGCTCTTGCTAGAAGGTGCCCTGGCTCAGGCCGAGGACCCTAATAATAATAAGAAAGAAACGCAGCAGGAACAATAGTGCCCTCGGCCTTCGGCCGAGGGCACTTTCTAGCTTGCTAGAAAGTGCCCTCTTCCGTAGGCCGAGGACCCTAATAAGAAAGAAACGCAGCAGGAACAATAGTGCCCTCGGCCTTCGGCCGAGGGCACTTTCTAGCTTGCTAGAAAGTGCCCTCTTCCGTTGGCCGAGGACCCTAATTAAAGCTGCAAGCAGCATTAGACGGGTCCTCGGGCTCCTGCCGGTTTCCCTCCAATGTGTCCAACAAAATGAGACGAACATTTTGCCGTTTGTTTCATCTCTCTACGACATTCCTAGCCCCAGTTAGGGCGGTTTTGCTGTGCATAGGTGGAAGTGAGCCTTGTGGCTCTGAGAGAATATTATTGGATGTCAGGGAGTCAGTTGATACCATGGCAACGTATCCGCTGCTATGCTGAAAGACATCACCAGCTGCATGCTTGGAATTCTAATTAGCGTGACACAAGTGTGACTAGAGGCTGGAGGGAGTTTTTATCAGGCATCTTATGTAAAGAAATCCTCACAGAGTCCACAATTTTACCCCAATCTGTGTCAAAAATATCATATTTGATAGTAGAGCTTGTGAGGAATCCATTTTTGGCATTTTTAAAGCTGTACGAGTTATACTTTTTTCTCTAGAAGCCCTAATGTGTCACAACACCGGTGGAAGAGTGCTCAAAATGGATTTTGTATTTTAGAGAAATGGCTGAACTACTTGTCCTGTAGGCCACAATTTTGGCTTAATCTGTGTAAAAATATCATATGGTTGTAGGGAATTTTGTCAGGAATCCAACCATGTAATTTTTAAAGCTCTATGACTTTTAGTTTTTTGTCTAGAGGCCCAAATGCGGCACTAGTAGAAGTACTAGTAGTGAGTGTTTTGATCTGAAATCTGTTCTCCTCATCTGCTAACATGGAGAAATCCTAAAGCGGCCAAAAGCAGTCGGCAACTTTGAGGGCTCGCCATTCGAAAACCGGGCCCGAAACAACAACTTCCCCCACAACTTTTGTAGGGCAGGGTCTGGTCTGTCATGTGATGGTAGTCTCAAACCTGTACCATTTTTGGTTTTAGAGGAGAAAATTTTTGCAGAAAGGTTTAAAAAATTTTTTTTTTTATTTTGGCGGGCAAATTGCCGGCTTCCTGTTGGAGATAGGTCCAGGGTAGCAGCGTATGACTTTTGGGTCTCGATGACACGAGCGTTTTGGTGTTGGTTTCATCTCTCTACGACATTCCTAGCCCGAGCTAGGGCCCTTAGCGTGTGCCTAGGTGGCGCTATTGAGCTTATTATGGGATGTCGGGGGTCATGTTTGGTATTAAACGAAAATTTTTCACAATTCAGGGGTGCGTGCCAATTTTGGTGAGTTTTTGAGCATGTTTAGGGGGTGTAATTTGCGCTCAAAGCGCGGACGGAATAATAAGAAAAATTGAAGCTGCAAGCAGCGTTAGACGGGTCCTCGGGCTCCTGCCGGTTTTCCCTCCAATGTGTCCATCAAAATAAGACGAACATTTCGGCGTTGGTTTCATCTCTCTACGACATTCCTAGCCCCAGTTAGGGCTGTTTTGGTGTGCATAGGGTGAAAGTGAGCCTAATGGCTCTGAGAGAATATTATGGGATGTCTGGGAGTCAGTTGATACCATGGCAACGTATCCTCTGCTGTGCTGAATGACATCACCTGCTGCATTCTTGGAACTCTAATTAGCGTGACAGAACCCCAAACAGAGTGGAGACTGAGAGTTGATCAGCCATCTAATGTAAAGAAATCCTCACAGAGTCCACAATTTTACCCCAATCTGTGTCAAAAATATCATATTTAATAGTAGAGCTTGTGAGGAATCCATTTTCGGCATTTTTAAAGCTGTACGAGTTATACTTTTTTCTCTAGAAGCCCAAATGCGTCACAAAACAGATGGAAGAAAGCTGAAAATGGATTTTTTTATTTTAGAGACATGGCCAAACTACTTGTCCTGTAGGCCACAATGTTGGCTTAATCTGTGTAAAAATAGCATGTTATTGTAGGGGATTTTGTCAGGAATCCAACCATGTAATTATTAAAGCTCTATGACTTTTAGTTTTTTGTCTAGAGGCCCAAATGCGACACTAGTAGAATGTGTGTTTTGACCTGAAATCGGTTCTCCTCATCTGCTAACATGGAGAAATCCTGAATCGGCCAAAAGCGGTCGGCGGCTTTGAGGGCTCGCCATTCGAAAACCGGGCCCGAAACAACAACTTCCTGAACAACTTTTGGAGAGCAGGGTCTAACCTGTCATGTGATGGTATTTTCAAGCATGTACCATTTTTTGTTTCAGTGGGTTTAATTTTTGCAGAAAGGGTTAAAAAAAATTTTTTTTAATTTTGTGAGGCAAATAGCCGGCTTCCTGTTGGAGATAGGTCCAGGGTAGCAGCGTATGATTTTTGCGTCTCGATGACACGAGCGTTTTGGTGTTGGTTTCATCTCTCTACGACATTCCTAGCCCGAGCTAGGGCCCTTAGCGTGTGCCTAGGTGGCGCTGTTGAGCTTATTATGGGATGTAGGGGGTCATGTTTGGTATTTTCTCGAATTTTTCCGCGATCCTGATGTGCGTGCCAATTTTGGTGAGTTTTTGAGCATGTTTAGGGGGTCAAATTAGCATTCGTTGACGGGGCGGAATAATAAGAAATTAAAGCTGCAAGCAGCATTAGACGGGTCCTCGGGCTCCTGCCGGTTTTCCCTCCAATGTGTCCATCAAAACGAGACGAACATTTCGGTGTTTGTTTCATCTCTCTACCACATTCCTAGCCCCAGTTAGGGCTGTTTTGGTGTTCATAGGGTGGAAGTGAGTCTAATGGCTCTGAGAGAATATTATGGGATGTTGGGGAGTCAGTTGATACCATGGCAACGTATCCTCTGCTGTGCTGAATGACATCACCTGCTGCATGCTTGGAATTCTAATTAGCGTGACACCAGTGTGACTAGAGGCTGGAGGGAGTTTTTATCAGGCATCTAATGTAAAGAAATCCTCACAGAGTCCACAATTTTACCCCAATCTGTGTCAAAAATATCATATTTGATAGAAGGGCTTGTGAGGAATCCATTTTTGGCATTTTTAAAGCTGTACGAGTTATACTTTTTTGTCTAGAAGCCCAAATGCGTCACAAAAACGCTGGAAAAGCGCTGGAAAAGTGCTAGAAATGGATTTTTTACTTTAGAGTAATGGCCGAACTACTTGTCCTGTAGGCCACAATGTTGGCTTAATCTGTGTAAAAATATCATGTTGTTGTAGGGAATTTTGTCAGGAATCCAACCATGTAATTTTTAAAGCTCTATGACTTTTAGTTTTTTGTCTAGAGGCCCAAATGCGGCACTAGTAGAATGTGTGTTTTGACCTGAAATCGGTTCTCCTCATCTGCTAACATGGAGAAATCCTAATTCGGCTGAAAGCGGTCGGCAACTTTGAGGGCTCGCCATTCGAAAACCGGGCCCGAAACAACAACTTCCTGAACAACTTTTGGAGAGCAGGGTCTAGTCTGTCATGTGATGGTATTTTCAAGCATGTGCCATTTTTGGTTTCAGAGGCTATAATTTTTGAAGAAAGGGCAAAAATGCAGAAAACTCTTATTTTGAAAGGCAAAATAGCCGGCTTCCTGTTGGAGATAGGTCCAGGGTAGCAGCGTATGATTTTTGCGTCTCATTGAGCTGAAAATTTTGGTGTTGGTTGCATCTCTCTACGAAATTCCTAGTGGCGGCTAGGGCCGTTTTTGTGTGTTTTTTTATTTTTTTTTTAGAGGTTTTTTGGCTCTAGAGAGAGTATTATGGGATGTCGAGGGTCTTGTTTGGTATTTTATCGAATTTTTTGGCGATCCTGATGTGCGTGCCAATTTTGGTGAGTTTTTGAGCATGTTTAGGGGGTCAAAATTGAGTTCAAAGACGGTGTGGAATAATAAGAAAAAAGAAACGGACGAAATACAATAGTGCCCTCCGCCTTCGGCGGAGGGCACCTTCTAGCTCTTGCTAGAAGGTGCCCTCTGCTCAGGCCGAGGACCCTAATTAAAGCTGCAAGCAGCGTTAGACGGGTCCTCGGGGCTCATGCCGGTTTTGCCCTACTATCATGGTATTGGCCCCACTGTGTCCAACAGAATAAGACGAACATTTTGGTGGTGGTTTCATCTCTCTACGACATTCCTAGCCCCAGTTAGGGCTATTTTGCTGTGCATAGGTGGAAGTGAGCCTAATGGCTCTGAGAGAATATTATGGGATGTCAGGGTGTCAGTTGATACCATGGCAACGTATCCTGTGCTATGCTGAAGAGAAATAGCCAACTTCCTGTCTGGGAAAGGTCAGGGTGTCAGCAAGTAATTTGTTCGTCTTAATGAGATGAACATTTTGATGTTGGTTTGATTTCTCTAGGACATTCCTACTGGCTGATATGGCTGTTTTAATGTGTCAGAATGTGGACAGAGGGAATATTATGGGATGTTTGGTATTCTATTGAAGAGTTTGACGACTGTAATGTGTCTGCCAATTTTGGTGAGTTTTTGAGCATGTTCAGGGGTCTAATAAGCACTTTAATGAGGGAGAGAGTCATTGTTTCCTCTGCTGAGTCATGTGACCAGCTGTGTGGAACTACTAATCAGTGTGTGACATCATCACTGGAATGCAGCAGCCCTGGGAGAGGATCAAATTTCCAAGATGAAAGAACTACTCATCCTAGACCAGAATGTTGACCTAATCTGTGTAAAAATATGATTTTCTTAAAGTCCATTTTGTGAGGAATCCAACCATGTCACTTTAAAAGCTGTGCAACTTTTACTTTTTTGTCTAGAGGCCCAACTGCTCAGCGAGGGCTGCTCTCCCATCTGTTAACATTGCGTGGTCGGCGACTTTGAGGGCTCGCCATTCGAAAACCGGGCCCGAAATAACAACTTCCTGAATAACTTTTGTAGAACAGGGTCTGGTCTGTCATTTGAGCCAATTTTCATGCCAGTACCATTTTTGGTTATTGACAAGTTAATGTTTGTAGAAAGGCTAAAAATTCTGAAAACTCTTATTTTGGCGGGCAAATTGCCGGTTTCCTGTTGGAGCAACGCAAAAATACCTCCTATATTTTTTGTGCGTCTCAATGAGACGTACGTTTTGATGTTTGTTTCATGTGTCTACGACATTCCTGGCCCGAGCTAGAGGCATTTTTGTGTTTTTTAAAGGTTTTTTGGCTGTAGAGAGATTATTATGGGATGTCGGGGGTCATGTTTGGTATTAAACGAAAATTTTCGGCATCCATAATGTGTGTGCCAATTTTGGTGAGTTTTTGAATATGTTTAGGGGTTCTAATAAGCGATTCACTGGAGGAGGGAATAATAAGAAAATTAAAGCTGCAAGCAGCATTAGACGGGTCCTCGGGCTCCTGCCGGTTTTCCCTCCAATGTGTCCATCAAAATAAGACGAACATTTCGGCGTTGGTTTCATCTCTCTACGACATTCCTAGCCCCAGTTAGGGCTGTTTTGGTGTGCATAGGGTGAAAGTGAGCCTAATGGCTCTGAGAGAATATTATGGGATGTCAGGGAGTCAGTTGATACCATGGCAACGTATCCTCTGCTGTGCTGAATGACATCACCTGCTGCATTCTTGGAATTCTAATTAGCGTGACAGAACCCCAAACAGAGTGGAGACTGAGAGTTGATCAGCCATCTAATGTAAAGAAATCCTCACAGAGTCCATAATTTTACCCCAATCTGTGTCAAAAATATCATATTTAATAGTAGAGCTTGTGAGGAATCCATTTTTGGCATTTTTAAAGCTGTACGAGTTATACTTTTTTCTCTAGAAGCCCAAATGCGTCACAAAACAGATGGAAGAAAGCTGAAAATGGATTTTTTTATTTTAGAGACATGGCCAAACTACTTGTCCTGTAGGCCACAATGTTGGCTTAATCTGTGTAAAAATATCATATGGTTGTAGGGAATTTTGTCAGGAATCCAACCACGTCATTTTTAAAGCTCTATGACTTTTAGTTTTTTGTCTAGAGGCCCAAATGCGACACTAGTAGAATGTGTGTTTTGACCTGAAATCGGTTCTCCTCATCTGCTAACATGGAGAAATCCTGAATCGGCCAAAAGCGGTCGGCGGCTTTGAGGGCTCGCCATTCGAAAACCGAGCCCGAAACAACAACTTCCTGAACAACTTTTGGAGAGCAGGGTCTAACCTGTCATGTGATGGTATTTTCAAGCATGTACCATTTTTGGTTTCAGTGGGTTTAATTTTTGCAGAAAGGGTTAAAAAAATTTTTTTTTTATTTTGTGAGGCAAATAGCCGGCTTCCTGTTGGAGATAGGTCCAGGGTAGCAGCGTATGATTTTTGCATCTCGATGACACGAGCGTTTTGGTGTTGGTTTCATCTCTCTACGACATTCCTAGCCCGAGCTAGGGCCCTTAGCGTGTGCCTAGGTGGCGCTATTGAGCTTATTATGGGATGTCGGGGGTCATGTTTGGTATCAAATCGCAATTTCACGCGATCCTGATAGACGTGCCAAATTTGGTGAGTTTTTGAATATGTTTAGGGGGTGTAATTTGCGTTCTCGGGGCGGGTGGAATAATAAGAAATTAAAGCTGCAAGCAGCGTTGGACGGGTCCTCGGGGCTCATGCCGGTTTTGCCTCACTGTCATGGTATTGGCCCCACTGTGTCCAACAGAATAAGACGAACATTTTGGTGGTGGTTTTATCTCTCTAGGACATTCCTAGCCCCAGTTAGGGCTATTTTGCTGTGCATAGGTGGAAGTGAGCCTAATGGCTCTGAGAGAATATTATGGGATGTCAGGGAGTCAGTTGATACCATGGCAACGTATCCTCTGCTATGCTGAAGAGAAATAGCCAACTTCCTGTCTGGGAAAGGTCAGGGTGTCGACAATTAATTTGTTCGTCTTAATGAGATGAACATTTTGATGTTGGTTTGATCTCTCTAGGACATTCCTACTGGCTGCTATGGCTGTTTTAATGTGTCAGAATGTGGACAGAGGGAATATTATGGGATGTTTGGTATTATATTGAAGAGTTTGATGCTTGAAATGTGTGTACTGATTTTGGTGAGTTTTTGAGCATGTTCAGGGGGTCTAATAAGCACTTTAATGGAGGAGAGAGTCAATGTTGCCTCTGCTGAGTCATGTGACCAGCTGTGTGGAACCCCTAATCAGTGTGTGACATCATCACAGAAGTGCAGGAGGATCAAATTCCCCAAAGGACAAACTTCTCATCCTGTAGGCCAGAATGTTGACCTAATCTGTGTAAAAATATGATTTTCTTGAAGAGCGTTTTGTGAGGAATCCAACCATGTCATTTTTAAAGCTGTGCGACTTTTACTTTTTTGTCTAGAGGCCCAACTGCTTCACTGAAGCTCCTCTCCCATCTGTTAACATTGCGTGGTCGGCGACTTTGAGGGCTCGCCACTCGAAAACCGGGCCCGAAACAACGAATTCCCCCACAACTTTTGTAGAACAAGGTCTGGTCTGTCATGTGAGCCAATTTTCATGCCGGTACCATTTTTGGTTATTGACAAGTTAATGTTTGTAGAGAGGCTTAAATTTCAGAAAACTCTTATTTTGGCGGGCAAATTGCCGGCTTCCTGTTGGAGCTACGCGAAAATACCTCCCATATTTTTTGTGCGTCTCAATGAGACGAACGTTTTGATGTTGGTTTCATGTGTCTACGACATTCCTGGCCCGAGCTAGAGGCATTTTTGTGTGTTTTAAAGGTTTTTTGGCTGTAGAGAGATTATTATGGGATGGCGGGAGTCATGTTTGGTATCAAACGAAAATTTTGGGCGCCCATAATGTGTGTGCCAATTTTGGTGAGTTTTTGAATATGTTTAGGGGTTCTAATAAGCGATTTACTGGAGTGCGGAATAATAATAATAATTAAAGCTGCAAGCAGCGTTAGACGGGTCCTCGGGCTCCTGCCGGTTTTCCCTCCAATGTGTCCAACAAAATAAGACGAACATTTTGCTGTTTGTTTCATCCCTCTACGACATTCCTAGCCTCAGTTAGGGCTGTTTTGGTGTGAATAGGCTGGAAGTGAGCCTAATGGCTCTGAGAGAATATTATGGGATGTCGGGGAGTCAGTTGATACCATGGCAACGTATCCTCTGCTATGCTGAATGACATCACCCGCTGCATGCTTGGAATTCTAATTAGCGTGACACTAGTGTGATCAGAGTGAAGAGGGAGAGTTTATCAGCCATCTAATGTAAAGAAATCCTCACAGAGTCCACAATTTTACCCCAATCTGTGTCAAAAATATCATGTTGATAGGAATTTTTGTCAGGAATCCATTTTTGGCATTTTTAAAGCTGTACGAGTTTTACTTTTTTCTCTAGAAGCACAAATGCGTCACAAGACAGATGGAAGAGTGCTGGAAATGGATTTTTTGTTTATGAGAAACGTCCAAACTACTTGTCCTGTAGGTCACAATGTTGGCTTAATCTGTGTAAAAATATCATATGGTTGTAGGGAATTTTGTCAGGAATCCAACCATGTAATTTTTAAAGCTCTATGACTTTTAGTTTTTTGTCTAGAGGCCCAAATGCGGCACAAGTAGAATGTGTGTTTTGAGGTGAAATCGGTTCTCCTCATCTGCTAACATGGAGAAATCCTAAATCGGCCAAAAGCGGCTGGCGGCTTTGAGGGCTCGCCATTCGAAAACCGGGCCAGAAACAACAACTTCCTACAGAACTTTTGTAGAGCAGGGTCTAGTCTGTCATGTGATGGTATTTTCATGCATGTACCATTTTTGGTTTCAGAGGAGAAAATTTTTGCAGAAAGGGGAAAAAAATTTTTTTATTTATTTTGTGAGGCAAATAGCCGGCTTCCTGTTGGAGATAGGTCCAGGGTAGCAGCGTACGATTTTTGCGTCTCGATGACACGAACGTTTTGGTGTTGGTTTCATCTCTCTACGACATTCCTAGCCCGAGCTAGGGCCCTTAGCGTGTGCCTAGGTGGCGCTATTGAGCTTATTATGGGATGTTGGGGGTCATGTTTGGTATTAAACGAAAATTTTGGGCGCCCATAATGTGTGTGCCAATTTTGGTGAGTTTTCAAATTTGTTAAGAGGACCTAATAAGCGATTTACTGGAGTGCGGAATAATAATAATAATTAAAGCTGCAAGCAGCGTTAGACGGGTCCTCGGGCTCCTGCCAGTTTTCCCTCCAATGTGTCCATCAAAATAAGACGAACATTTCGGCGTTGGTTTCATCTCTCTACGACATTCCTAGCCCCAGTTAGGGCTGTTTTGGTGTGCATAGGGTGAAAGTGAGCCTACTGGCTCTGAGAGATTATGGGATGTCTGGGAGTCAGTTGATACCATGGCAACGTATCCTCTGCTGTGCTGAATGACATCACCTGCTGCATGCTTGGAATTCTAATTAGCGTGACAGAACCCCAAACAGGGTGGAGACTGAGAGTTTATCAGGCATGTAATGTAAAGAAGTCCTCACAGAGTCCACAATTTTATCCCAATCTGTGTCAAAAATATCATATTTGATAGAAGATCTTGTCAGGAATCCATTTTTGGCATTTTTAAAGCTGTATGAGTTACACTTTTTTGTCTAGAAGCCCAAATGCGTCACAAAAACGCTGGAAAAGCGGTGGAAAAGTGCTAGAAATGGATTTTTTACTTTAGAGAAACGTCCAAACTACTTGTCCTGTAGGTCACAATGTTGGCTTAATCTGTGTAAAAATATCATATGGTTGTAGGGAATTTTGTCAGGAATCCAACCATGTCATTTTTAAAGCTCTATGACTTGTAGTTTTTTGTCTAGAGGCCCAAATGCGGCACTAGTAGAATGTGTGTTTTGACCTGAAATCTTTTCTCCTCATCTGCTAACATGGAGAAATCCTAAATCGGCCAAAAGCGGTCGGCGGATTTGAGGGCTGGCCATTTGAAAACCGGGCCAGAAACAACAACTTCCTTCACAACTTTTGTAGAGCAGGGTCTGGTCTGTCATGTGATGCAATTTTCATACCTGTACCATTTTTGGTTTCAGAGGAGAAAATTTTTGCAGAAAGGGAAAAAATGCAGAAAACTCTTATTTTGAAAGGCAAAATAGCCGGCTTCCTGTTGGAGATAGGTCCAGGGTAGCAGCGTATGATTTTTGCGTCTCATTGAGCTGAAAATTTTGGTGTTGGTTTCATCTCTCTACGACATTCCTAGTGGCGGCTAGGGCCGTTTTTGTGTGTTTTTTTGATTTTTTTTTTGAGGTTTTTTGGTTCTCTAGAGAGTATTATGGGATGTCAGGGGTCATGTTAGGTATTTTCTCGAATTTTTTGGCGATCCTGATGTGCGTGCCAATTTTGGTGAGTTTTCGAGCATGTTTAGGGGGTCAAATTAGTGTTCATTGACGGTGTGGAATAATAAGAAAAAATTAAAGCTGCAAGCAGCGTTAGACGGGTCCTCGGGCTCCTGCCGGTTTTCCCTCCGATGTGTCCAACAAAATAAGACGAACATTTTGGTGGTGGTTTCATCTCTCTAGGACATTCCTAGCCCCAGTTAGGGCTATTTTGCTGAGCATAGGTGGAAGTGAGCCTAATGGCTCTGAGAGAATATTATGGGATGTCAGGGTGTCAACTGATACCATGGCAACGTATCCTGTGCTATGCTGAAGAGAAATAGCCAACTTCCTGTCTGGGAAAGGTCAGGGTGTCAGCAAGTAATTTGTACGTCTTAATGAGATGAACATTTTGATGTTGGTTTGATCTCTCTAGGACATTCCTACTGGCTGCTATGGCTGTTTTAATGTGTCAGAATGTGGACAGAGGGAATATTATGGGATGTTTGGTATTATATTGAAGAGTTTGATGCTTGAAATGTGTGTGCCAATTTTGGTGAGTTTTTGAGCATGTTCAGGGGGTCTAATAAGCACTTTAATGAGGGAGAGAGTCATTGTTTCCTCTGCTGAGTCATGTGACCAGCTGTGTGGAACTACTAATCAGTGTGTGACATCATCACAGGAATGCAGCAGCCCTGGGGGAGGATTTCCGAAATGAAAGAACTACTCATCCTGTAGGCCAGAATGTTGACCTAATCTGTGTAAAAATATGATTTTCTTGAAGAGCGTTTTGCGAGGAATCCAACCATGTCATTTTTAAAGCTGTGCGACTTTTACTTTTTTGTCTAAAGGCCCAACTGCTTCACTGAAGCTCCTCTCCCATCTGTTAACATTGCGTGGTCGGCGACTTTGAGGGCTCGCCATTCGAAAACCGGGCCAGAAACAACAAATTCCCCCACAACTTTTGTAGAACAGGGTCTGGTCTGTCATGTGAGCCAATTTTCATGCCAGTACCATTTTTGGTTATTGACAAGTTAATGTTTGTAGAGAGGCTTAAATTTCAGAAAACTCTTATTTTGGCGGGCAAATTGCCGGCTTCCTGTTGGAGCTACGCAAAAACACCTCCTATATTTTTTGTGCATCTCAATGAGACGAACGTTTTGATGTTGGTTTCATGTGTCTACGACATTCCTGGCCCGAGCTAGAGGCATTTTTGTGTGTTTTTGTCTGTTATTTAGAGGTTTTTTGGCTGTAGAGAGATTATTATGGGATGTCGGGGGTCATTTTTGGTATCAAACGAAAATTTTCGGCATCCATAATGTGTGTGCCAATTTTGGTGAGTTTTCGAATATGTTAAGAGGACCTAATAAGCGATTTACTGGAGGAGGGAATAATAATAATAATAAGAAAAAAAAAAAAGAAACGGACGAAATACAATAGTGCCCTCGGCCTTCGGCCGAGGGCACCTTCTAGCTTGCTAGAAGGTGCCCTGGCTCAGGCCGAGGACCCTAATAATAAGAAAAAAGAAACACAGCAGGAACAATAGTGTCCTCGGCCTTCGGCCGAGGACACCTTCTAGCTCTTGCTAGAAGGTGCCCTGGCTCAGGCCGAGGACCCTAAAAAGAAACGCAGCAGGAACAATAGTGCCCTCGGCCTTCGGCTGAGGGCACCTTCTAGCCCTGCTAGAAGGTGCCCTGGCTCAGGCCGAGGACCCTAATTAAAGCTGCAAGCAGCTTTAGACGGGTCCTCGGGGCTCATGCCGGTTTTGCTCACTATCATGGAATTGGCCCCACTGTGTCCAACAGAATAAGACGAACATTTTGGTGGTGGTTTCATCTCTCTAGGACATTCCTAGCCCCAGTTAGGGCTATTTTGCTGTGCATAGGTGGAAGTGAGCCTTGTGGCTCTGAGAGAATATTATGGGATGTCAGGGAGTCAGTTGATACCATGGCAACGTATCCTCTGCTTTGCTGAATGACATCACCAGCAGCTGCATGCTTGGAATTCTAATTAGCGTGACACTAGTGTGATCAGAGTGAAGAGGGAGAGTTTATCAGCCATCTAATGTAAAGAAATCCTCACAGAGTCCACAATTTTACCCCAATCTGTGTCAAAAATATCATGTTGATAGGAATTTTTGTCAGGAATCCATTTTTGGCATTTTTAAAGCTGTACGAGTTTTACTTTTTTCTCTAGAAGCACAAATGCGTCACAAGACAGATGGAAGAGTGCTAGAAATGGATTTTTCACTTTAGAGAAATGGCCGGAGTACTTGTCCTGTAGGCCACAATGTTGGCTCAATCTGTGTAAAAATATCATGTTGTTGTAGGGGATTTTGTCAGGAATCCAACCATGTATTTTTTAAAGCTCTATGACTTTTAGTTTTTTGTCTAGAGGCCCAAATGCGGCACTAGTAGAATGTGTGTTTTGAGGTGAAATCGGTTCTCCTCATCTGCTAACATGGAGAAATCCTAAAACGGCCAAAAGCGGTCGGCGACTTTGAGGACTCGCCATTCGAAAACCGGGCCCAAAACAACAACTTCCTTCACAACTTTTGTAGAGCAGGGTCTGGTCTGTCATGTGATGGTAGTCTCAAACCTGTACCATTTTTGGTTTCAGAGGAGAAAATTTTTGCAGAAAGGGTTAAAAAAAATTTTTTTTAATTTTGTGAGGCAAATAGCCGGCTTCCTGTTGGAGATAGGTCCAGGGTAGCAGCGTATGATTTTTGCGTCTCGATGACACGAACATTTTGGTGTTGGTTTCATCTCTCTACGACATTCCTAGCCCAAGCTAGGGCCCTTAGCGTGTGCCTAGGTGGCGCTATTGAGCTTATTAGGGATGTCGGGGGTCATGTTTGGTATCATTACGCAATTTCACGCGATCCTGATGTGCGTGCCAATTTTGGTGAGTTTTTGAGCATGTTCAGGGGGTCTAATTTGCGTTCTCGGGGCGGGTGGAATAATAATAAGAAAAAAAAAAAAGAAACGCAGCAGGAACAATAGTGCCCTCGGCCTTTGGCCGAGGGCACCTTCTAGCTCTTGCTAGAAGGTGCCCTGGCTCAGGCCGAGGACCCTAAAAAGAAACGGACGGAATACAATAGTGCCCTCGGCCTTCGGCCGAGGGCACCTTCTAGCTCCTGCTAGAAGGTGCCCTGGCTCAGGCCGAGGACCCTAATAATTAAAGCTGCAAGCAGCGTTAGACGGGTCCTCGGGGCTCATGCCGGCTCCTGTCCCCCCACAGTCTGTCATACTGTGTGTCTCAATGAGACGAACATTTTGGTGTTGGTTTCATCTCTCTACGACATTCCTACTGGCCGCTATGGCCGTTTTAGTGTGCCTAGGTGGCGCTAGACAGCATTTTATGGGATGTTTGGGGTCATGTTTGGTTCATGTTCATGTTTTGTATTTTTCTCATTTTTTGGATGCAAATAATGTGTGTGCCAATTTTGGTGGATTTCTGAACATGCTTAGGGGGTGTAATAAGCGATGGGAGAACGTCAAAAGGGTGTAGCAAAGGTAAAAAAATGTACCAGCTGTGGTGGCCATTTTAGTGTGTCCAGAGAGGTCTGGTAAGCAACACTATAGGTGATGGAATTTTTTTTTTACAAAAAAAGAAAAAAATGTTGTTTTTTTTTTTGTTTTTTTTTGCATTATTATTAATGTACTAAAAAATTATGGGCAGATGTCAAAATCTTATTTATTTTGTTTATCATTTCACAGTAGAATCATCATAATTTACTTTTCAATCTTACACTCAAAATTACAATGTGGAAGGGATTGACTTTTTATTTTTACAGCTGGTGGAAAAATAAACATTTCTATATCATTCACGTATGGTTAAAACGAGTATTCATTGGTTTATATGGGCTTTAATAAATTAGTAGAATTAAACACCTGTTTTACAAATGAAAGTTACAGGATTTACCAGTGTTTGGCATCACTTCCCTTGTATTTCAAGGACTGTGTTGTATTTATCATGGCAACACATTCCAGTAGATGGCGGTAATTCAGTAATACTTGCCACAGGCGTTAGCGCCGTGCATTGTGGGAACTGTATGCCAAGAACACCTGTCAGATGCAGACACAGATAGAAACGTTCTCTAGTATCAGTGGGACATCCTGGGATGTATACAGCAGATTTTACAACTTTTTACCAACAAATACTGAATTTGGGGCAAAATAGCAGGCACTACTACTGTCGTACGCGGTTTGTAAAACATCCGCGGGGATCAATGGAGCTGCGGGAGATGACGTCACACGTCCCAGCATTCATCACGCGACCTGTCAACAGTATACGGTCTGGGAGGACAGCTGATCTCACCAAAACACGAGCGGATGCAGAGGAAGATATGAGTCTGTTTCTCTGTCGGTCGGTCAACTTATTGTACACAGCTGCTTTGCTCCAGCGCATGGGAGGAGAGAGAGGATTCACCGTATCCCCGGAGATCCCACAAGACGACATGAAGTGGATTAGACTGATTGAAACAGGGGAGAAGCCAGGAGAGAGTGCTAACTTTGGGAGCTCTCAAACAACGGATTCCGTCTGTGGATTGAACAGGTACGGAAAATTAAAGTTTCTAGGCTTCAGTACTGTTAATTTTACTACCTGTCATCTTAGTTATCAGCAGTATTTTTGAACGTGAAAGGCGAGTTGGACCGTGTAGCTAACAGAAGCTAAACGTAGCTAAACGTCTGTTGCTCACTTAGCTACAAGAAATTTATTGTAGAAAAGGGGTGGGAAATATAATTGTGGTGTAATGCAAGACTATACAAGCTTCTGCATTTAAAGGGAGATTATCAGTCTACATATCATAAAGATGCGCACGTATTTTGCTGCATTTATCTGCATTCATTGAGACGAGTTGGCATTTTTAAACAATAAATTCAACCTGGTAGCAGCATCAAAATGTACGCTTGTTTCGTGGTAAGTTACCAGAGATTGTACTTCACAACAGAGGCAACGTTGATCAAGATTTAACGGCTACCGAGCAACCCAGTATTTTGGAGTTAATCGCGACCGTATAACTGGTGACTCTTGGACAAATACTGTACATGTGGTGCTTTGTTATTCGTTATAGCTGACTCCAAAGACGTTAAAAACACTACAGTTGCGTTAAATGCATGATTAAACGATTCGGTTATGTTCAATTACGTTTTGTGTGGTATCATTCAATGTCAATGTGATTAGAATGCACAGCTAATGGTAGCATTCTCTGCTGCGTCTTCTGCCGAAGGGGGATGTACGTCAGAGTGACGTGAGGTACCAGCGGGGTATAAAAGGATCGATCTGGCCTCGTCTCGTTCTTCTCACAGACTCTGGAGGTAAGACCCATTTCGTTGTCTCTTAATTTGATGTAAGCATATGTTGTGTTGAACCTGAGCAATGTTAAACGTGATTTAAGGTGAAATGAAAGAACGATATCACGTATAAGTAAGATTTTGCTGCTCTGCGGTGAGATTTAAAACTTTCTAGAAGCTTCTGTGAGGTGTGTTTTCTGAACTACTTTGATAGTGAAACGATGTTAGCCTTTCTATCAAATAAGATATACATAATTAAGATGGAGTGATACATTTTTGGCGCATTTTGAGTACATTTTGATGACTTTTTATCAGCATTTGTGGGTGGTGCTTCAATGCTAGACGTATGCTAATGTTATGGAAATCTCAGCCTTTGTTCTGTTAGCCCGCTAGCGAGGCCTGCTCCGTGTGTGGTTTTGTGTCCTGTTGAGAGAAATGCTCTGTAGTCTTTACTCCAAAGACGATAATTGTCCTAAATGAAATAAGTTTTATATATGTAAGATATTATGTTACATTTGTGGTGAATTTGAAGAACATTTTGATGACTTTTAGTCAGCATTTGTGGGTGGTGTTCCGACGCTAAACGTATGCTAATGTTATGGAAATCTCAGCCTTTGATCTACATTCAGCCTTTGTGTTAGCACGCTAGCTACTCTGTGCTGTCTTTTGTGTCATGTTAACACAAATACTCGATGAACTTTGATCATGGTGCAGTGGTTACCCTTTAATCAAATAGAATATATATATTGATGAAAGAATTGTACATTTTTGGTACATTTTGAATACATTTTGATGGCTTTTACTCGGTTGGCAAAAGTTGTGTGCATACATATGCTAATGTAAGCTCGGCCTTTGTTCAATAATTGCTTTTTGTTAGCCACGTTAGCCTGCTCTGTTATATTAAGACAAATGCTTGATATTCCTAAACCCAAGTACAATAATTGGCTTCTAAATTAATCAAATATATGAATTTTAGATGCTATGAAACATTTTTGGTGCATTTTGGAGAGTATTGCTTGGTGTGACATTTGCTTTGTGGGTTTAGCTTTAATAATGCTGTGTCATAGCTACTAGTTAGCCACCATGGTGTGCCAGCCTCGGCCTGCTCAGTGCTTGGTTTTGTGTAATATTGAAAGAAATGCTAAAAAGGCTGCCCTTAACACAATTAAGATATATATTTAAGATACTTTGGTACTTTTTTGGTGAATTTAACAAGATTTTTATGAGTTTTACTTGGTTGTTTGGTGTGTTGCTTTTCTGTAATACTGAGAGAAATGCTTGTTACCTCCAAGTACAATGATTGGCTTCTAAATAAATTAAATATATGTATTTTAGACACTATGAAACATTTTTGGTGCATTTTGAAAACATTTTGAAGATTATTACTTGGTGTGATATGTGCTTAAAGGTTGTAGATATGGCTATGCAGTGTCCTTATTCAGTTAACAGAGGTCATAAATAGGACTGTTGCTCTTAGGGTAAGAGGATATGGGCTCTGAATTTCAACATTCAGCATTTGTGTTTAGACAATGATGACAGCATGCTGTTTTTGTGGCTTTAATATTCCTGTAGTGTTGTAGTCTTGTTTAACAGTAGGAAAAATGTTTTTAAAGAGTGAACACAGGATATTGAAATATGAAATAACAATTTGATATTAATATAAATTATTAATGATAGTAGTAATAAACTAATAAATGAATATTCAATGATTTGTCACCATGGAAACCTTCTTCTTTGTTGTGCCTGTTTACTTTCAAATTTGTGAAATAGATATGTCATAAGGATTTGAGCTTAGGCTTTTGGAACTCTTGACAGAGGTTCCCAATAGAAGTGGAACTCTCAGAGGGCAGGCTAGAGCTCTGTTTGTTTAGCTAGTTGTTAGCCACGTTAGCTGTAGCTTTTTTCTCCTTGTTTGGGTCATGCTGAGAGAATAGACTTATTGTGCAAGTGTGTGTGTGTGAGGTTTTCTGCCTTTGTTTTAAATCTTAGCTTGAGCTGTTGATCAATTGTGTATCTGTCCTGATTAGCAGGCCAGAGCTAACTGGAATTTTGTGAGAGTAGATCCATAATGTGTGAGTGATTAAAGTGATTGTTTAGGACTTTTAAAGTTGTGTTTTGTGGCATTCCTGGCATGATCTAAATCTGTATATTATATTTGCATGCATGTTTGATGGCTTTTATTCTCCTCAAATTTTCTTGATTTCTCTGAAATAGTATTGATTTGAAGGCTCCCTACCTGTGTTCTCTACTTTACTCTCCTGAGCTTTTTTGGTGCATCTTGAATTCATTTTGAAATTTATTACTTGGTGTGATATGTGCTTTCAGGTTTTAGATATAGCTATGCTGCGTCAGCCTTTTTTTTCTGTGAAAGCTACTTGTTAGCCACGTTAGCTGTAGCTTTTTGCTCCTTTTTTGGGTCATGCCGGAGAATAGACTTATTGTGTGAGAGTGTGTGTGTGAAAGGTTTGTCTGCCTATGTTGTTGTTTATCCAAGTTCAAGTTGTTGATCAGTTGTGTATCTGTCCTGGTTAGCAGGCAAGAGCCGACTGGCATTTTGTGAGGGTTATAGATAAATAATGTGTGAGTGATTAAAGTGATCGTTTGGGACTTTTAAAGTTGTGTTTTGTGGCATTCCTGGCATGCTTTTAATGTGTAGATTAGATTTGCATGCATCTTGATGGCTTTTTTCCCCTACTATTATCTTACTAACTCTTAAATGGAATTGTTTTTGAGATTCCTTAGCTGCATGCTCTTCAGTACTCTCCTGTGCTTTTTGGTGCATTTTAAATATATGTTGAAGGTTATTACTTGGTGTGATATGTGCTTTAGAATTTTAGAAAAAGCTATTCCATGTCAGCCTTTTTCCCTGTGATAGCTACTTGTTAGCCACATCAGCTGTAGCTTTTTGCTCCTTTTTTGGGTCATGCTAAGAGAAAAGACTTGTTGTGTGAGTGTGTGTGTGAGGTTTTTCTGCCTTTGTTTTAAATCTTAACTTGAGCTGTTGATCAGTTATGTATCTGTCGTGGTTCGCAGGCCAGAGCATACTGGCATTTTTTGAGGGTTAAAGATCCATAATGTGTGTGTGTGTGTGTGATTTAAGTGATTGTCTGGGTCTTCTAAAGTTGTGCTTTGTGGCATTCCTGGCATGATCTTATTGTGTAGATGACATATGCATGCATTTTTTGTGTCTCTTTATCATAATAATCTTGATTACTCTGAAATAGTATTGATTTGAAGATTTCTTTGCTGTGTGATCTCATACTGTTACTTGGTTTGATATGTGCTTTAGGATTTCAGATAAAGCTGTGCTGCATCAACCTTTTTTTCTGTGAAAGCTACTTGTTAGCCATGTTACCTATAGATTTTTGCTCTTTTTTTGGGGTAGTTCTGATAAAAGATACATATTGATTACATGTACATGCATTGTTTGATGACTTTTTTTCTTCTACTATAATCTTGATTACTCTTTAATGGTATTGATTTGCAAATTTCTTGGCTGTGTGATCTTATGCTCTCCTGGGCTTTTGATTGGTGCATTTTAAAAAACATTTTGAAGATTATTACTAAGTGTGATATGTGCTTTTAGGTTTAAGACAAAGCTTTGATGTGTCTGCCTTTTTCCCTGTGAAAGCTACTTGTTAGCCACGTTAGCTGGAGTTTTTCGCTGTTTTTCTAAGTCATGCTGAGAGAAAAGACTTATTGTGTGATTGTGTGTGTGAGGTTTTTCTGCCTTTGTTTTAAATCTTAGCTTGAGCTGTTGATCAGTTGTGTACCTGTCCTGGTTAGAAGGCCAGAGCATACTGGCATTTTGTTGAAGTTATAGAACCATAATGTGTGAGTGATTAAATTGGCATTTTTGATGGCTATTTATTCTCCTACAATAATCTTGATTACTCTTTAATGGTATTATTTGAGATTCCTTAGCTGTACGCTCTACTGTACTCTCCTGAGCTTTTTTGGTGCATCTTGAATTTATTTTGAAGATTATTACTTGTCGTGATATGTGCTTTAAGGTTTTAGATATAGCTTTGCTGTTGGCCATTTTCCCTGTGATAGCTCCTTGTTAGCCAAATTATGTAGCTTGTTCATCTTAGTTTAAGCTGTTAACCAGTTGTGTATCCGTCCTGGTTAGCAGGCCAGAGCTTACTGGCATTTTGTAAGGGTTAAAGATCCTTTATGTGTGAGTGATGAAATTAATTGTTTGGGACCTTTAATGTTGTGTTTTTTTGGCATTCCTGGCATGATCTAAATGTGTAGATTGGATTTGCATGCATTCTTTTGTGGCTTTTTATTCTCCCATTATAATTTTGCTTACTTTTAAATGGTAGTGATTTGCATATTCCTTGGCCGTGTGATTTTATGCTCTATTGTGCTTTTTGGTGCATTTTGAATACATTTTCAAGATTATTACTTGGTGTGATATGTTCTTTCAGGTTTTAGATATAGCTACGCTGGGTGGTCCTTTTTTCCTGTGTAAGCTACTTGTTAGCCACATTATGTGGCTTGTTCATCTTAGTTTAAGCTGTTAATCAGTTGTGTGTGTGTCCTAGTAAGCAGGCCAGAGCAAACTGGCATTTTGTGAGGGTTAAAGATCCATAATGTGTGAGTGATAAAAGTGATTGTTTGGGTCCTTAAATGTTGTGTTTTGTGGCATTCCTGGCATGATCTAAATGTGTAGATAAGATTTGCGTGCATTTTTAGTGGCTTTTTCTCCCAACAATTTTCTTGATTGCTCTTAAATGGTATTAATTTGCAAATTCCTTGGCTGTATGCTCCTTTGCTCTCCTGTGCTTTTTTTTTGGTGCATTTTAAATGTATGTTGAAAAACTTTAACCTGGTGTGATATGTGCTTTAAGGTTGTAGATATAGCTATGCTGTGTCTGCCTTTTTCCTTGTGTTGGCTACTTTTTTAGCTGCATTATGTAGCTTTTTGCTCCTGTTTTGGGTAATGCTGAGAAAAAATACTTATTGTTGTGCGAGAGTGTGTGTTAGGTTTGTCTTCCAAATTTTTTTTTATCCAAGTTTAAGCTGTTTATCAGTTATGTGTGTGTCCTGGTAAGCAGGCCAGAGCTTACTGGCATTTTGTGAGGGTTGAAGATCAATAATGTGTGAGTGATGAAATTAATTGTTTGGGACCTTTAATGTTGTGTTTTGTGGCATTCCTGGCATGCTTTTAATGTGTAGATTAGATGTGCATGCATTTTTGATGACTTTTTATTCTCCCACAATGATCTTGATTAGTCTTAAATTGAATTGATTTGCAGATTCCTTAGCTGTGTGCTCAACTGTACTCTCCTGTGCTTTTCTGGTGCATTTTAAATACATTTTGAATACATTTGATGACTATTACTTGGTGTGATATGTGCTTTAAGGTTGTAGATATAGCTACGCTGTGTCAGCCTTTTTTCCTGTGTTAGCTACTTGTTAGCCGCATCATGTAGCTCTTTCTCCTTTTGGGTATTTCTGATAAAAAAAATACATATTGTTTGAGAGTGTGTGTGAGGTTTGTCTTTCAATTTTGTTAATCTTAGTTTAAGCTGTTAATCAGCTGTGTATCTGTCCTAGTTAGCAGGCCAGAACTAACTGGCATTTTGTGAGGGTTAAAGATCCATTATGTGTGAGTGATGAAATAAATTGTTTGGGTCCTTTAAAGTTGTGTTTTGTGGCATTCTTGGCATGATCTAAATGTGTAGATTACATGTGCATGCATTTTTGATGGCTTTTTTCCTAAAATAATCTTGATTACTCTTCAATAGTATTGATTTGAAGATTCCTTAGCTGTGTGCTCTCCTGTACTCTCCTGTGCTCATTTTGGGCATTTTGAAAACATTTTGAAGATTATTTCTTGGTGTGATGTGTGCTTTAAGTTTTTAGATATAGCTACGCTGCGATGGCCTTTTTCCCTGTGTTTTAGCTCCTTGTTAGCCATGTTAGCTGTAGCATTTTGCTCCTTTTTTGGGTAATGCTGAGAGAAAAGACTTATTGTTGTGTGAGAGTGTGTGTGAGGTTTGTCTTCCAATGTTGTTCATGTTAGTTTAAATTGTTAATCAGTTGTGTATCTATCCTGGTTAGCAGGCCAGAGGTTACCTGCATTTTGTCAGAGTTAAAGAATCATAATGCTTGAGTGATCAAAGTGATTGTCCGGGCCTTCCGAAGATGTGGCATTCCTGGCATGATCTTAATGTGTATTGGATTTGCATGCATTTTTTGTTGCTTTTTTTTCCTCCCACAATTATCTTGATTACTCTTAAATGATATTGTTTTGCAGATTCCTTGGCTGTGCGATTTACTTCCCTGTGCTCACCTGTGCTTTGGAGACTACGACTGCTGCATTTCTGCGATCTTCTGTTCCAGGACACACACATCTTGACACTCATATATCTCTTTAAACCGACACACACCTAGACTAACTGCTAATCTGCACACACTTTAATTGATTTTATACACATCCACTCAAGCAGACACACACAGACACACACACTCACACACACAGACACACACACACTTGCCCTCAGCCAAGGTAAGTTAAAACATTTCTACATTGTAATGTTAGGTGAAGCGTTGCTGTGTGAAGCCTTGTGAGTATGATTGGCACAGATTGACTGGTGTTTTCTCTGTGAGCGTGGACTCAAAAATTTCTCTCTAATCTTCCTGTTCAGATGCCTAGAGCGAAAGGCCATCGGAGGGCGTTGGCCTTGAAGAGGAAGAGGGCAGAGGACCACCCCTGGACTGCCCTCGAGCCTGTCCCCGAGTTCGTTGCTCGTATGTGTCAAACTTTCATTTCAGAATGTTCACTGATATGGTTTGGATGTAATGTCCCTTAATGATGTTCTGACAAACTTCAATGTCCTTTACAGGGCGCGGTACCGGGTACCGCCACCGAACGCGGAGATGGCCAACCTCTGCACTGACCCACCGGAGCCGCAAGTTGGTCACTCCAGCGCATCGTCCGGACCAGAAGGTATGATTTTTGTTTAATTCATCGAAAAATTGCAGCGAGTAAGGTGTATGTTGGTAGGTTTCTCTGTTGTTAAAGAACGTCTGTGTTTTTGCAGCTGGTGTTCGTCGTCGGAGACTCCCACCTCCGGGCCATGGTGGACGGCTTCGTGCCCATGCCGGTAGGTTCTCTGTCCTTTGCTTTTCTGTCTGTTCCAGGTGCATCGGCAGCCGAGCTGAGGACAGAGGCCCTGCACGCAGACGTCCCGTGGACCCCCGACGCCGTCTGCGTGCTCGCCCCGAGCAACAACCTCACGGCCAGCCGGACGGTTGGCGAGGCAGCGTTGGACTTCGGTGCTCTCCTGACCTCCATCGCCAGCCGCTGGCCCAAGGTGTGTGTTTGTTTCATGTTTTTGTTGTTAATCGTTTGGTTTTGTGTCAGCAAAGCTGTTGTGAGCAGCCTTTGTATTGTCATGCACTTATTTTAGAGACATGAATGTGATCTGCTGACAAAGGTTTTTTTTCTGTAAGGTGTTCGTGCTGGACTTCCCTCCACGCCTGAACATCCACCCGGGCCTGCAGTTGGCGCTGCGTCAGGAATTCCACCGAGTCGCAGCACGCATGGGTATGTTTCAATCGAGTTTTTCTGCAAAATCTGAGATTTGAGAATTTTATATTTGTGTGACCGCATGCATGGATGGACATGTACATGTAAATGCATGTGTTAATGTTTTCAAGTACTTAATGATTTTTTTGTGTGTGGTTTGTGACACTTATTTCAGGTTTCCCTTACGTGTCTGTGGCTGAGCACCTCCCCCTCCATCGGTTGGAGCTGTGGTGCCCC
Source organism: Halichoeres trimaculatus (assembly GCF_033239565.1). NCBI lineage: Eukaryota > Metazoa > Chordata > Actinopteri > Labriformes > Labridae > Halichoeres > Halichoeres trimaculatus. The sequence continues at coordinate 18,902,461 of NW_027437180.1, read as the reverse complement.
GACGGCGTAAGTATTGTCCTAAAATTTACACATCACTTTATGTGACACTAAAGAAAACATCCAGCTAACAAAGTGAAATGTCTGCTGTGTCTGACTGTTTTTCAGGTGCACCTCAGCGACACCGATGGGACCCCTGTGCTGGTGGATCTGCTGTGGAACGCTGCTGTCCAGCAGCTGGCCACGCGTCCACCCTCGCCCACGCCCGCGGTGTCCCGCCGGACATCGCCGCGTGCCACGGTGTCTCCCAGGCTAGTTGTGACAGGACACCTCCCCGTGACCCGTCACAGCGACCCCTGGGAGTGGACTGTGGTTGGAAAGGAGGACAAGGTAAAGTGTTTCTCTGATTGACTGTGTAGAAGTTTGTACAAAGCCTGCAAGTGAAGTTTTATTTTAAAACAATTTTTGTTTTTTGTTTTGAAGGCCGGAACACCTGCTGTGGTTCGGCCTGTCATCCCGCCCAACCCTGTGTGGTTCAGCGGTGACATGTTGGATGCTATGGAGAAGGTCAGTCCTTCTTCTGGCTCCAGCTGCATCGCTGAGCCACCAGCTGGCCAGGTAAAGTGCACACAAGCCATATGACCACATAGTTGATAACACAAGCGGTAAACAGCTGTTATAAAGTTTCTTTTTCTTCCTCTAGGCTTCGCGTGCGAAGCGTCGGCCACGAGGTGTTGCCAAGAAGCGCAGTGGAGGAAAGCGGCAGGTGTGTTTTTTTTTTAATTTTTTACTGGTTATGAAGAGCGACCAATGCGGTGTGATACATGTTTTGATAAGAGTTGCATTTTGATTTTTTTTTCATGTTTTCTGTTCTCTATAGGTGGCGGCAACACCTTCACCTGCCCAGGAGACCGTGTCTGCCTCCGGCCCCAGTCCGGTCCAGCGCCAGGTGCGTTTTTGTTTAAACATATTATGTGACTTATTGTTGTTACACCTGCATTTTTCCGCCTGGTTTGTCATGCAGTTAAACTGAATTTTTGATATGTGTCAGGCGGAGGCAGCAGCCCAGGAGTCCGTGGTCCCGGAGGTCGTCGTGGAGGAGACATCGCTGGAGTCCGAGGCGCCGCAGGTCGTCGCGGAGGAGGTGGCTGCGCCGTGCCCTGCTGTCGCCGAGGGAACCCAGAGGCCCCAGAAGATCAGCAAAGCTAAGGACCACTTTTTTTCTTCTGCTTGTGTTTCTGATGCTGGGTTAGATTGTGACAGTAGTGATGTAGCAGCAGAGGCTAGCAGAGCTGGGAGGCCAGTCAGGGTTGTGCGCGGGTTGTTTCATCAGGCTGACGAGCGCTTTTTTTACGGAGGACAGCAGTGTATGGCTATAGCTTTGGTCAGCTTAGCCAAACACACGCTGAGCAGTGTTTTTTCCTGGGACAGGCGTCAGCTTGATCGCGCGGTGATTTGCGGCGACGAGTTGTACAGTAATTTGCGCGATCGAGGCATCTTCAACCACGTGACAAATCTGCTCTCTGTCCCAGATTTGCCTCAGCGGTTGATGATTGATGATGCGGTAGTTCGCTTTGTTTTTGGCGACTCGGTGTTCGGGGATGTCGGCGTGACCGAGGGTGAACACATCGACAGCGGTGTGTTCATCAGTTTGCGTGACGGACTAAACAGGATCTTCGGTCAGTACCGCACATGTCTTCTGACGATGTGTGGCAACACTTCTGCCATCATCTGTGAGGATGGACGGTTCGCTGTGGTGGACAGTCACTCACGCGGTAACGAGGGCTTGTTACACTTTAACGGTACAAGCGTGGTTTTGCATTTTGCGTGCCTGGATGACCTGCACCACTACATCTGTCGCTTGGCCGACAGTCTCAGTTCAAGGGAGAAGCTCTTTGAACTGTGTGGCGTCACTGTCCATGTGGGTGCAAGTCCAGTGCTGCCTGGTGTTTCTGTGGAGGGTAGGGTCACAGGGGTGACTGCTGCTCCAGCACCAGAGTGTAGTGTTGTGTCTGAGCGTTGTGTCAGTTCAGATGTTAGTCCAGCACTGTCAGGCGTTTCTCTGCGGTCTTATGCCAGTGTGTTGAGCGGTGGCTCACCGGCAGGACCAAGCGTTACTGATGGCAGTAAGTGGGGCATTTCTTCTGACACTTGTTGGTCGAAGAAATCAGGGCGATCCGGCTTTCGTTTTAGGTACGATGAAGATTTCCCTCCGCTTGGTCTTAGTGCTTATGCAGATGTCAGTCCAGTGCTGTCTGGTGTTTCCGTGGAGAGGCAGGTCACTGAGGTGAACACTGCTCCAACACCAGAGTCTAGTGTCGTCAGTGAGGGCGGGTTCAGTGATGTGGTTTCTGAAGGCAGTTGCGAGCATGAGGTTTGTGTTAGTGTAGATGCCAGTCCAGCGTCGTCAGGAGTGTCTTTAGCTAGCGATGTTAGCAGTGTGTCAGCAGCAGAGAAGCGTAGGATTTCTTCTGGCCCTCGTGTGTCAAAGAAATCCAAGCGCTTTGATGTTGGCGAGGCTAATTTAGATGTTGAGTTTGTAGATACTGTTAAAAATGCAGAGCTAGTCTTCCGTCCTCTCAGTGTAGATGTCTGCAAGGCTGTGTGCAGTAGCTTTAACTTAGAGTTTGTGAAGACTGGTGGACCGGTGTCCACGCGTGTTGGTTTGTTAGGGGTTCCATGTAGAAATGAGAGGATCGTGGCCGATGGTAACTGCTTCTTCAGAGCCATCTCTCAGGCTGTGAGTGGTTCTCAGAAGCACCATCGTAGAATTAGGCTTGCCGTTTGTAAACATCTCCAGAGAAACGCTGGTCATTATTCTACTCTGATTAGGAGTGAGTACTCTTCAGTGTCAGAGTACATTCAGCAGTCCAGGATGGCAAGTGTTAATTCTTGGGCCTCAGAGGTGGAAATTCAGGCTACAGCAGATATGTTAGGCGTTAGTGTTTGTACGTTTTATGATGGTCGTTGGTTAAAGTACAGCTGTAGCAGTAAGTGTTTGTCAACTGAGTGCATTTATTTAGAGAATATCTCAGGGAACCATTTTGAGAATGTAGTTTGTGTTTATGAGCCTGGACTGCAGAGTTGTTATGGTTATTGCAAAGTCAGTGAGGTTTCAGGTTACAGCTTTAGGGCTAGATGTCAGGAAGGTGGTGTTGGTAGAGAGGCAACAGCACTTTGGTGCAGTGATGCCATGGAAGTTTCAGATCTAGGTTTAGATGTTGAAGACGATGTAGAGGATGCTAGAAAAGCAGAGTCAGGTAGCTGGTCAGTAAAATCGCGGTATATCAGGCATAGGGACTGGGTACAGACCAAAAAAAATAAGTTTCTTAGGGAGAGATGTCAGTTGAGGTTTAGAGAGAGGTATGAGGAAAATGAGATTTATAGGGAACAGAAAAAGTTAAAGAGTGTTGAAAAGTATCATGAAAATATATCACACAGAGAGAGGGTTAAAGGTTTAAGTGTTGGTAAATACAAAGACAGCATGAAGCATAGGGAGGAAATGAAAGCTAAAAGTAGGGTTGAATATAAAGACAGTGTCGAGCATAGAGAGAAAGTTAAAAACAGGATTATGGTAAAATACAGGGATAGTGAGGAGCATAGGGAGAAAGTTAAAGCTAGGAGTAGAAAACGTAGTAAGAGTCAGTATGGTAGTTTAGAGCATAGGCAGCGGGTTATTGGTCGTGTTAGGCTCAGCAGGAAACACAGGGTAGAGCAGTCAAGAGACTTTGGTTTTGTCATGAAAGAGTTTTTAGAGCAGGTTAGAGATGGACCTGATTTTGTCTGCTGTGTTTGTCACAGGTTGTTGTTTAGAAATCAGGTCGTTAGTTGTGATAGGGACTCTTACAGCAGAACCAGCAGAACAGCTGAACTTGCTGAGGAGTGTATTAGTGAGTGTTTCCTGCATCAGTGTAGTGATGAGTGTGTTGTGCCATGTCCATTGGCAGTTTCTAGAGGTCAGCTGTGGATTTGTCACTCCTGTCAGGCTAAGATTAGTAAGGGTGAGATGCCAGCTGAATGCTGGATCAATAACCTGGAGCTGGATCCCATTCCTCCTGAACTGGGATGTTTGAATAGTTTAGAGCAGCATTTAATCGCGTTGCATATTCCGTTTATGAAGATGTTGGCACTGCCGAAAGGGGGGCAGAACGGGGTACATGGACCTGTGACATGTGTTCCAGCTGACATTGTGCAGTCAACTCGTGTGTTGCCCCGGTCCAGTATGGAGGGGTCGTTAGTACAGGTTAAGCTGAAGCGTAAACTGACATATAAAGGGTATTACGAGTACCAGTTTGTAGATACTTTGCGTGTAAGACAGGCGCTAGATTATTTAAAGAGGACCAATGCCCTTTATGCAGATATAGAGTTTAATGAGGACTGGGTAAATGAGTTTTGTAGGATAGAAGATGAAGAGAGGGAAGAGGCAGAGTCTAGTGAAGATGAGGCTGTTGTAGATCAGGACGTTGTAGGGCAAGGTGTTGTCGAACACAGTGGTGTTGGCGCTCAGGGAGCTGATCAGGTTAGAGCACAGGCAGAGTTTGTTGAGGCAGATGTAGAGGAAGCTTCAGACATAATACAAGATGAAATGTTACATGACAGGCAGCAGCACTGCATGTTTCAGGACACTTGTCTTATGCCTGTTGATATTGGTCAGGAAGCATTAGATCAATATTTTGAGGATATAGTTAATATTGCGCCTGCAGAGGGAAATTGTCCGGTAAAGATGCTTTCTGACCAAACGAATGAGGCTAAATGTTTTCCCGTGTTGTTTCCTAGAGGTGATAAGACCTTTCACGACACGCGATCCGCTCACCTGTCGCTGACGCGTTATTTCAACAATAAGATTATGCATGCGGACGGTCGTTTTGCGCGTAATGTAGAGTACATATTTTTTGCACAGTACATGTCGGAGTTAGATCAGGTAGTGTCGAATGTTTCTGTAGCGTTGCGTAAGGGTAAAGTAGGTCAGAGGTCTCAGCGAATCACTCAGGGTATGTTGAAGGATGAGGAGGCTTTGAAGCAGTTGTTAGAGTTTGATGATGGGTTTAAGTTCCTGAGACCAATCAGGGGGACTCCGGCATTTTGGCAGACTGTTCAGAAGGAAGTTATGGCTTGCGTTCGTCAGTTAGGGATCCCGACGTGGTTTTGTTCATTTTCGTCTGCTGATATGCGCTGGCAAAATCTGCTGACCAGCATCCTGAGGCAGGAAGGCAGATCGCAGACGGTAGAAGATTTGGAGTGGGCAGACAGATGTCAGTTGTTGCGACGTAATCCAGTAACAGCTGCGAGGATGTTCGATTACAGATGGCATTGTTTTTTGAAAGCAGTTCTCATGTCTCCCGCTGAACCAATTGGCAAAATCGCCGATCACTTTCATAGGGTAGAGTTTCAGCAGCGCGGTTCTCCTCATGTTCACTGTTTGTTTTGGATCGAGGGCGCCCCCAAAATTGGTAAGAACACAGATGAGGAGGTAGTTGCGTTCATAGATAAATACGTCTCGTGCGAGTTGCCCTCTGACGATGACACATTATTGGACATTGTGACATCGGTTCAAACACACTCCAAACGACATGCTAAGACTTGTAGAAAGTCAAAGAAGAGCAAATGTCGTTTCAATTTCCCAAAACCAGCTACGAAGCGGACATTTATTTGTCACAAGAAAGAGTGCAAATGTGACGGTAAAAATGCATATAGCACAGAGGAGAGAGCTGCTTCAAAAAACATGCCAATCTGTAAGTGTTTCGACGATGACAATGAGATGCCCAAAGAAACAGCGGAGGCAATTTTGACAGCTGTTAAGAAAGCTGTTGAAAATGAGGTGCCTCCTGCGTCTGTTGATGAGTTGTTTGAGAGTTTGGGCATTAATCAGGACATCTATGAGCAGGCGTATCGGCGTTTAGAAAAGAAGACAAAGGTAGTGTATAGGAGAGAGGTAAACAGTGTTTGGGTGAACCAGTATAGTAAAAAGTTGTTGAAGTGCTGGAACGCCAACATGGACCTTAGCTTTGTCACTGACGCCTACGCGGTCGTCATTTACATCATTTCGTACATTACGAAGTCAGAGAGAGAAATTGGCCTTTTATTGAGCAATGCCCAAAAAGAAGCTTCCAAAGAAGGAAATCTCTCTGCTAGAGAAAGCTTGAAGAAGCTGGGGAGTGTATATTTACACAACAGAGACGTCTGCGCCCAGGAGGCAGTGTATAGGCTAACGTCCATGCATCTGAGGGAATGTTCCCGAAAGGTTGTCTTTGTGCCGACAGGGAGCAACATAGTCAAGATGAGTTTACCTCTCAGTGTTTTGCGGGAAAGGGCGTCATCACATGATCTTCGCTCGGACGACATGTGGATGACTAGCATAGTGGACAGGTTTAAGAACAGGCCCGACGACAGCGTGTTTGCGGACATGTGTATGGCGACGTTTGCATCTGAGTATCGTGTTCTCTACAGCAATCAAAAATCAGAAAATGCGATTAAACTGAAAAACAATTTGGGCTTCATCCTGAGGAGAACACGATCTCAGTTTGCAGTGGTTCGGTACATGCGTTTTAACCTAGAGAAGCAGGAGGAGGCTCATTACCAGAGTCTGTTGCAGTTGTTCCTTCCTTATAGAACTGACTCTGAGCTCAAACCTGAAGGCTTTGAGTTCTTCAGTCAGTTCTATGAGGTCGGGGAGGTAAGGTTTAGGGACGGCTCCGTGCACTCGGTGCAGGCCGTGGTCGAGGAGAATAGGGCCAAATTTGAGTTTGACTGTCCGGATTTGGAGCGAGCCCAGGAGATTGCTGAGCTGCTCGGTGGTGTAGATGAGGATGTGTGGGGTGAGTTGTGTCCTGAGCAGGAAGCTGAACGCATTGAGTGTTTAGAGGAGAGGAGGCAGCAGCAGGCAGAGGAGATAGAGGGAGAGCAGCTAGTGGAAGGTTTAGAGAATATTCCTGATTTGATGGGTGCTGCTAGACAGGTTGTTAGGTTAGAGAAGAACAGAAACACTATGTCTCGTAGTGAGGGTTTGTGTTTGGTTAGGTCTCTGAATGAGACACAGTTAGCTGTTTTTTATAGGGTGAGACATTGGTGTTTGCAGAAGGTGATGGGCAAAAACCCAGAGCCTCTGCAGGTGTTTGTGACAGGTGGAGCAGGAACGGGGAAGAGTCATTTAATCAGGGCCATTCAGTACGAGGCAGGGAGGCTTCTGTCAGCACTATGTCATCAACCAGACGATGTCACAGTTTTGTTAACTGCTCCTACGGGCATCGCTGCATACAATTTAAATGCAGCCACAATTCATCACACATTTGGCATCGGAACACATGCTAGTTTACCTTACACCCCTTTAGGTGAAGATAAACTAAACTCGCTCAGAGCTGAATTGGGTCACCTCCAAATTCTAATCATTGACGAGATCAGTATGGTTGATCACATTCTGCTGGCTTATGTTCATGGTAGGCTGAGGCAGATTAGACAGACAGGCGACTTTTCCCCTTTTGGCGGTGTGAGCGTGATAGCCGTTGGTGACTTCTATCAGTTGCCTCCTGTTAAAGGGAAGCCTCTGTATAGCAGTCCCATCGGGGTGGATCTGTGGTGTAACTTTAGCGTAGTGGAGCTCACAACGGTAGTTAGGCAGAAGGATAGCGTGTTTGCTGAGTTGTTGAACAGGCTGAGAGTGCGTTCTAAGGTTACACCCCTTTTAGAAACGGACGTCCAAATTTTAAAGTCACGCGAGACCGGCGAGGAGAGCTCAGCCTTGCATATTTTCCCGACAAATATGCAAGTGGCTGAGCACAATCTGGAGCAGCTCTTTGCCTCGTGTCCTGATTATGTCACTATTGATGCTCAGGACTACCAAAACAGTAGCAAAACAGGCAAATTGGAGAAGATGGCCGGGCATCATAGAGCAGCATCAGACACGTGTTTGCAAGAGCAGCTGTGTTTAGCTCGGAACGCGCGCGTCATGTTGTGTAAGAATGTAGATGTTGGGGATGGTCTGGTCAATGGAGCATGTGGCACCGTCACTCACATTGAGTTTAAGAATGTGAAAGACAAGTTTCCTCAAACAGTTTATGTTAAATTTGATGATCCTAGAATTGGCTCACAGAGGAGGAAACAGCGTGCACATGCAGCAGTAGAATGCAGGGATTCTACTGCTATTGATCCAGAGCAGGAGAAGGCCACAAAGTGGGGGGGTTTGCGTGTTCAGTTTCCTCTTCGGTTAGCGTGGGCGTGTACTGTACACAAAGTTCAGGGTTTGACTGTGGACCAGGCTGTGGTCTGTTTTAAGAAGGTTTTTGCACCTGGGCAGGCGTATGTAGCACTTAGTCGAGTCAGGGCTTTGTCGGGACTGATCATCAGGGATTTTAATGAGAAGGCCATTTTCAGCAAGACCACCATCAGGGAGGCACTGGAGGGCATGCCTCCATTTTTGATTGGACAGCAGAAACCTTCATCAGATGCACCCAGCTTCTCTGTGTATCTGATGAACGTTCAAAGTTTAAGCCGGCACTTGGTGGATCTGGTGTCTTGCACGCAGCATTTACAGCCTAACTGTATTGCTGTCACAGAAACGTGGCTCACTGCACAGTCCTCATTGGACAGTGTCCAAATTGAAGGTTTCACTTTCCACAGTCGTCCTCGTGGTGTGTGTTACAGCAGCAGCAGCAGTCACGCCAAATTGTTAGAGCTTCAGCAGCAAGAACATGGTGGAGTTGGTTTGTATAGTCAAGACCAATTGGACTGTGACGTTCTGCAGGTACCCGATTTGAATCTGGAGTGTTTGGTGTGCCTGTTTCCAAAAGTTAACATAGTTTTGGCAGTGATCTATTGTCCACCATGTTATCCAAATTTAGTACTGAAAGAAAATCTGGGGAAGTTACTTGATTGGTTGAATCCAATCAGTAACACGATTGTAGTAATGGGAGATTTTAATGAAAACATATTGAAAACCTCATCAATTTGTAAATTCATGGGCACAAAAGGATTCATGCAGCATGTAACACAGGAAACCACAGAGAAGGGGACTTTGATTGATCATGTGTATGTTAAAACAGCACAGTACGATGTGGAATGTGCAGTGATGCCCACGTACTTCAGTGATCATGAAGGTATTCTGTGTAGTTTTAGAGTTAAAGATGATCAGGGGCAGGTAGATGTTAGTGTAGGTGAGTTAGAGGAGCTTTTTGATGCAGAGTTTAGTCTAGGTGATGATTAGTGTGGTTGGTTTGACAAAGGATTCACAGTGGCAGTGTGAGTTCTTTGTCTGAGTCAAACACAGCTACATCTCTGTACCAGGGTGCAAATATTGCTGTTTTCGCGTTAGTTGTGTTTATCTATGGGGTGTTAAGAGGAAACTGGACTACGGGACGAAACTGCGACCATGGTGGAAGCCAAAATTCACACCATGAAAAACGCAACATACTACATACCAGTCTGCCCACTCACAAAGTGAACGCCATGTTGGGATTTTAGTGGTCTGTTGTGCTTGTTTTCTAATATATGTATATTTATTATATTTATTGTATTTATTCATAGTGAGGTTTTAGAGTTGAAGGTATTTGCCGTGCAAATGTTGTGTAGTTGTAATTAAAGATGTAAATAGTAATTATGATATGATAGTTCATAAAATAATCATGCGTCTCAGTGAAAGAGGAAAGTGGGTTTTTTAATGTTGTTGATCATGTAGGCAGGCGTTTTAGATAATCATGTATGCTGTAGTTGTTAGTGTTTTAGCTGTTAGTCTTTGCTTGCTGCACATTACCTGTCATTTTCTTAATGTTTTAAAGTTTAAATATGTATTATTGACTGTATGTTTCAGTTTAGTTGTGTTAAATCTTCATAAGTTCACTTTCAACAGTTCAGATGAAAACTGTTTGTTGGTGAACATGAAGTAAGAGCAAATCTGTTCTGGCACCACAAGGCTCAGACTCCCCATTCTGCATGCCTGAATGCCAGGACAGGACACTTTTAAAAATAAATAGTTATTATTGTAATTGTTGCAATTTCCATGTCTCCTCCTCCCCTTTGTGTCTTTCAGTGTTGTGTTTTCTCTTTGTCTGTCCCTCTGAAACCTATTACAACATTCTGATCATGTACATATGTGTTTAGAGTTAGTTTAGCTGGCTCAGATAATTTTGTTCTTAAAATGAATCTTTGTGTCTCTGAGGTGAACTGTCTGGTGAAAGGTGCTGCAGTGATCCCCAGCCTCCTCACCAGCAATGAGCTGTGGATGTGGATGAAGCAGCGAGAGACTTTTGGATTCACAGCAACACATGTATTTGTTTTGTCATCAGCCTAAGTAGTTTAGATGAACTGTAGTATTGAAGTATTTATGTCTATTACATTAAAATGTGAAAAGTTAAAGATAAAAAACTGAAAATATCTTAATGTTAGTTTGACAGCAGGGAAAGAATGAATGTCTGGATTCCTAATAAGTGTTGGATGAATTGTAAAATAAAATGATGGTTTTATTAATCTTTATGTTGAGTAAGTTTTTTATATTCAAGAGAAAACACAAGTAAATTGTATGGACACGATTAAAGTCTGTGGAAATATATTTGAGCAAAACCAGACATTTAAATGTGAAACAGTTTTTTTTAAATAAATTATATAATGCTAAACATCAGTGTTGTCTGTCATGCTGTTAATAGCTACTCAAAATGTTTTTCATGTAGTGTGAAAAAACAAAGGTGAGTGATAACTGTTCTCCTGGTTTACAGTGTAATATAGGTGGGTCAAACTTAAAAGTGTCAGCTGAGTGAGGATGAAAAAGGTCGAGATTTGATTGTCTTGGTCCCACACCAGCCACCCAGATGTGAGTTCATGGAAATTGAAAAATGAAAAAGTTCTTGATGACTTGGGTATAGATGAAATGATGTTATTTTTGATCAGATTTAAATTTTGTAAGTGGTGATTCCTTAATATAAAGTTGTAGGTATAAGCTACAATGTGGTGAAGCATAATTGATGTGATGAGGAAAAAGAATCTGTAGTGAAGCAGCCAAATGGGTTTCATGTGAAATGAGAGTTGCCCATTCATTCAACCACCTCACACCCAACATGTTTCACACCTGTACCTGCAGCCTTGTAAAAAAAAAAAAAAGACTGCAATCAGAGACAAAAAAAAACAAGAAGCGTTAGACGTGTCCCCTGGTCTTTTGATGGTTTGTCATGTCATCATGTTGTGCGTCTCAATGAGAGAAACGTTTTGGTGTTGGTTTCATGTCTCTAGGACATTCCTACTGGCTGCTATGGCTGCTATGGCTGTTTAGGTGTGCGTAGATGGTGAGAGCATATTATGGGATGTTGGGGAGTCAGTTGATACAATGGTAACGTATCCTCTGCTATGCTGAATGACATCATCTTTTGCTGCATGCTTGGAACTCCTAATTAGCGTGAGACAAAGCCCCAGTAGAGTTTGGAATGAGAGTTTATCAGGCATGTAATGTAAAGAAGTCCTCACAGAGTCCACAATTTTACCTCAATCTGTGTCAAAAATATCATATTTGGTAGTAAATTTAGTCAGGAATCCATTTTTGGCATTTTTAAAGCTGTACGAGTTATACTTTTTTCAGTAGAAGCCCAGGTGTGTGCCTAGGTGGCGCTATTGAGCATATTATGGGATGTCGGGGGTCATGTTTGGTATCAAATTGCGATTTTTGGCGCTGGCAATGTGTGTGCCAATTTTGGTGAGTTTTTGAGCATGTTTAGTGGGTCTAATTTGCGTTCTCTGGGTGCGTGGAATAATAAGAAACAAGCAGCGTTAGACGGGTCCTCTGGCTCCTGCCGGTTTTCCCTCCAATGTGTCCGACAAAATGAGACGAACATTTTGGCGTTTGTTTCATCTGTCTACGACATTCCTAGCCCCAGTTAGGGCTGTTTTGGTGTGCATAGGGTGAAAGTGAGCCTCATAGCTCTGAGAGAATATTATGGGATGTCTGGGAGTCAGTTAATACCATGGCAATGTATCCTCTGCTATGCTGAATGACATCACCAGCTGCATGCTTGGAATTCTAATTAGCGTGACACTAGTGTGACTAGAGGCTGGAGGGAGTTTTTATCAGGCATCTAATGTAAAGGAATCCTCACAGAGTCCACAATTTTACCCCAATCTGTGTCAAAAATATCATATTTGATAGAAGAGCTTGTGAGGAATCCATTTTTGGCATTTTTAAAGCTGTACGAGTTATACTTTTTTCTCTAGAAGCACAAATGCGTCACAAAACAGATGGAAGAGTGCTGGAAATGGATTTTTTATTTATGAGAAACGTCCAAACTACTTGTCCTGTAGGTCACAATGTTGGCTTAATCTGTGTAAAAATATCACATGGTTGAAGACAATTTTGTCAGGAATCCAACCATGTAATTTTTAAAGCTCTATGACTTGTAGTTTTTTGTCTAGAGGCCCAAATGCGGCACTAGTAGAATGTGTGTTTTGACCTGAAATCTGTTCTCCTCATCTGCTAACATGGAAAAATCCTAAAGCGGCCAAAAGCGGTCGGCGACTTTGAGGGCTCGCCATTCGAAAACCGGGCCCGAAATAACAACTTCCTTCACAACTTTTGGAGAGCAGGGTCTAGTCTGTCATGTGATGGTAGTCTCAAACCTGTGTCATTTTTGGTTTCAGAGGAGATAATTTTTGCAGAAAGGGAAAAAATGCAGAAAACTCTTATTTTGAAAGGCAAAATAGCCGGCTTCCTGTTGGAGATAGGTCCAGGGTAGCAGCGTATGATTTTTGCGTCTCATTGAGCTGAAAATTTTGGTGTTGGTTTCATCTCTCTACGACATTCCTAGTGGCAGCTAGGGCCGTTTTTGTGTGTTTTTTTGTTTTATTTTTTGAGGTTTTTTGGCTCGAGAGAGAGTATTATGGGATGTCGGGGGTCATGTTTGGTATCAAATCGCGATTTTTGGCGCTGGCAATGTGTGTGCCAATTTTGGTGAGTTTTTGAGCATGTTTAGTGGGTCTAATTTGCGTTCTCGGGGTGCGTGGAATAATAAGAAATTAAAGCTGCAAGCAGCGTTAGACGGGTCCTCGGGCTCCTGCCGGTTTTCCCTCCAATGTGTCCATCAAAATAAGACGAACATTTCGGCGTTGGTTTCAGCTGTCTACGACATTCCTAGCCCCAGTTAGGGCTGTTTTGGTGTGTGTAGGCTTGAAGTGAGCCTTATGGCTCTGAGAGAATATTATGGGATGTCAGGGAGTCAGTTGATACCATGGCAACGTATCCCTCTGCTAGGCTGAATGACATCACCACCTGCATGAGTGGAACTCTAATTAGCGTGACAGAACCCCAAACAGAGTGGAGACTGAGAGTTTATCAGCCATCTAATGTAAAGAAATCCTCACAGAGTCCACAATTTTACCCCAATCTGTGTCAAAAATATCAGATTTGATAGAAGGGCTTGTGAGGAATCCATTTTTGGCATTTTTAAAGCTGTACGAGTTTTACTTTTTTCTCTAGAAGCACAAATGCGTCACAAGACAGATGGAAGAGTGCTGGAAATGGATTTTTTATTTATGAGAAACGTCCAAACTACTTGTCCTGTAGGTCACAATGTTGGCTTAATCTGTGTAAAAATATCATGTTGTTGTAGGGGATTTTGTCAGGAATCCAACCATGTAATTTTTAAAGCTCTATGACTTTTAGTTTTTTGTCTAGAGGCCCAAATGCGGCACTAGTAGAAGTACTAGTAGTGAGTGTTTTGACCTGAAATCTGTTCTCCTCATCTGCTAACATGGAGAAATCCTAAATTGGCCAAAAGCGGTCGGCGACTTTGAGGGCTCGCCATTCGAAAACCGGGCCCGAAACAACAACTTCCTTCACAACTTTTGGAGAGCAGGGTCTGGTCTGTCATGTGAAGCAATTTTCATACCTGTACCATTTTTGGTTTCAGGGGAGAAAATTTTTGCAGAAAGGGTTAAAAAAATTTTTTTTTAATTTTGTGAGGCAAATAGCCGGCTTCCTGTTGGAGATAGGTCCAGGGTAGCAGTGTATGATTTTTGCGTCTCGATGACACGAGCGTTTTGGTGTTGGTTTCATCTCTCTACGACATTCCTAGCCCGAGCTAGGGCTCTTAGCGTGTGCCTAGGTGGCGCTGTTGAGCTTATTATGGGATGTAGGTGGTCATGTTTGGTATCATTACGCAATTTTTCGCAATTGTGAGGTGCGTGCCAATTTTGGTGAGTTTTTGAGTATGTTTAGCAGGTCTAATTTGCGTTCAAAGACGATGCGGAATAATAAGAAAATTAAAGCTGCAAGCAGCGTTAGACGGGTCCTCGGGCTCCTGCCGGTTTTCCCTCCAATGTGTCCAACAAAATAAGACGAACATTTCGGCATTGGTTTCATCTCTCTACGACATTCCTAGCCCCAGTTAGGGCTGTTTTGGTGTGCATAGGGTGAAAGTGAGCCTAATGGCTCTGAGAGAATATTATGGGATGTCGGGGAGTCAGTTGATACCATGGCAATGTATCCCTCTGCTAGGCTGAATGACAATACCAGCTGCATGCTTGGAATTCTAATTAGCGTGACACTAGTGTGATTAGACTGTAGAGGGAGAGTTTATCAGCCATCTAATGTAAAGAAATCCTCACAGAGTCCACAATTTTACCCCAATCTGTGTCAAAAATTTAATATTTGATAGTAGGGCTTGTGAGGAATCCATTTTTGGCATTTTTAAAGCTGTACGAGTTAAACTTTTTTCTCTAGAAGCCCCAATGTGCCACTAAACCGGTGGAAAAGTGCTCAAAATGGATTTTTTTATTTTAGAGACATGTCTGAACTACTTGTCCTGTAGGCCACAATGTTGGCTAAATCTGTGTAAAAATATCATATGGTTGTAGGAAAATTTGTCAGGAATCCAACCATGTAATTTGTAAAGCTCTATGACTTGTAGTTTTTTGTCTAGAGGCCCAAATGCGGCACTAGTAGAAGTACTAGTAGTGAGTGTTTTGACCTGAAATCTGTTCTCCTCATCTGCTAACATGGAGAAATCCTAAAGCAGCCAAAAGCGGTCGGCGACTTTGAGGGCTCGCCATTCGAAAACCGGGCCCGAAACAACAACTTCCTTCACAACTTTTGTAGAGCAGGGTCTGGTCTGTCATGTGATGCAATTTTCATACCTGTACCATTTTTGGTTTCGGAGGAGAAAATTTTGGCAGAAAGGGTGAAAAAATGTGGGGGGATTTTACTTTGGGGGGAAATTGCCGGCTTCCTGTTGGAGATAGGTCAGGGGTATCAGCGTATGATTTTTGCGTCTCGATCATACGAACGTTTTGGTGTTGGTTTCATCTCTCTACCACATTCCTAGCCCGAGCTAGGGCCCTCAGAGTGTGCCTAGGTGGCGCTATTGAGCATATTATGGGATGTCTTGGGGTCATGTTTGGTATCAAATCGTAATTTCACGCGATCCTGATGTGTGTGCCAATTTTGGTGAGTTTTTGAGCATGTTTAGGGGGTCTAATTTGCGTTCTCGGAGCGTGTGGAATAATAAGAAAAAATTAAAGCTGCAAGCAGCATTAGACGGGTCCTCGGGCTCCTGCCGGTTTTCCCTCCAATGTGTCCAACGAAATGAGACGAACATTTTGGTGTTTGTTTCATCTCTCTACGACATTCCTAGCCCCAGTTAGGGCTGTTTTGGTGTGCATAGGGTGGAAGTAGGCCTAATGGCTCTGAGAGAATATTATGGGATGTCAGGGAATCAGTTGATACCATGGCAACGTATCCTCTGCTAAGCTGAGTGACATCACCAGCTGCTGCATGGAATTCTAATTAGCGTGACATGAGTGTGACTAGAGGCTGGAGGGAGTTTTTATCAGGCATCTAATGTAAAGAAATCCTCACAGAGTCCACAATTTTACCCCAATCTGTGTCAAAAATATCTTATTTGATAGAAGGGCTTGTGAGGAATCCATTTTTGGTATTTTTAAAGCTGTACGAGTTTTACTTTTTTCTCTAGAAGCACAAATGCGTCACAAGACAGATGGAAGAGTGCTGAAAAATGGATTTTTTATTTATGAGAAACGTCCGAACTACTTGTCCTGTAGGTCACAATGTTGACTTAATCTGTGTAAAAATATCATGTTGTTGTAGGGGATTTTGTCAGGAATCCAACCATGTAATTTTTAAAGCTCTATGACTTGTAGTTTTTAGTCTAGAGGCCCAAATGCGGCACTAGTAGAAGTTCTAGTAGTGAGTGTTTTGACCTGAAATCTGTTCTCCTCATCTGCTAACATGGAGAAATCCTAAATTGGCCAAAAGCGGTCGGCGACTTTGAGGGCTCGCCATTCGAAAACCGGGCCCGAAACAACAACTTCCCCCACAACTTTTGTAGAGCAGGGTCTGGTCTGTCATGTGATGGTAGTCTCAAACCTGTACCATTTTTGGTTTTAGAGGAGAAAATTTTTGCAGAAAGGTTTAAAAAATTTTTTTTTTTATTTTGGCGGGCAAATTGCCGGCTTCCTGTTGGAGATAGGTCCAGGGTAGCAGCGTATGATTTTTGCGTCTCGATGACACGAGCGTTTTGGTGTTGGTTTCATCTCTCTACGACATTCCTGGCCCGAGCTAGGGCCCTTAGCGTGTGCCTAGGTGGCGCTATTGAGCTTATTATGGGATGTCGGGGGTCATGTTTGGTATTAAACGAAAATTTTTCACGATTCAGGGGTGTGTGCCAATTTTGGTGAGTTTTTGAGCATGTTTAGGGGGTCTTATTAGCGTTCAAAGCGCGGACGGAATAATAATAAGAAAAAAAAAAAATTAAAGCTGCAAGCAGCATTAGACGGGTCCTCGGGCTCCTGCCGGTTTTCCCTCCAATGTGTCCAACGAAATGAGACGAACATTTTGGTGTTTGTTTCATCTCTCTACGACATTCCTAGCCCCAGTTAGGGCTGTTTTGGTGTGCATAGGGTGGAAGTGAGCCTAATGGCTCTGAGAGAATATTATGGGATGTCAGGGAGTCAGTTGATACCATGGCAACGTATCCTCTGCTAAGCTGAGTGACATCACCAGCTGCTGCATGGAATTCTAATTAGCGTGACACGAGTGTGACTAGAGGCTGGAGGGAGTTTTTATCAGGCATCTAATGTGAAGAAATCCTCACAGAGTCCACAATTTTACCCCAATCTGTGTCAAAAATATCATGTTTGATAGTAGAGCTTGTGAGGAATCCATTTTTGGCATTTTTAAAGCTGTACGAGTTTTACTTTTTTCTCTAGAAGCACAAATGCGTCACAAGACAGATGGAAGAGTGCTGAAAAATGGATTTTTTATTTATGAGAAACGTCCGAACTACTTGTCCTGTAGGTCACAATGTTGACTTAATCTGTGTAAAAATATCATGTTGTTGTAGGGGATTTTGTCAGGAATCCAACCATGTAATTTTTAAAGCTCTATGACTTGTAGTTTTTAGTCTAGAGGCCCAAATGCGGCACTAGTAGAAGTTCTAGTAGTGAGTGTTTTGACCTGAAATCTGTTCTCCTCATCTGCTAACATGGAGAAATCCTAAATTGGCCAAAAGCGGTCGGCGACTTTGAGGGCTCGCCATTCGAAAACCGGGCCCGAAACAACAACTTCCCCCACAACTTTTGTAGAGCAGGGTCTGGTCTGTCATGTGATGGTAGTCTCAAACCTGTACCATTTTTGGTTTTAGAGGAGAAAATTTTTGCAGAAAGGTTTAAAAATTTTTTTTTTTTATTTTGGCGGGCAAATTGCCGGCTTCCTGTTGGAGATAGGTCCAGGGTAGCAGCGTATGATTTTTGCGTCTCGATGACACGAGCGTTTTGGTGTTGGTTTCATCTCTCTACGACATTCCTGGCCCGAGCTAGGGCCCTTAGCGTGTGCCTAGGTGGCGCTATTGAGCTTATTATGGGATGTCGGGGGTCATGTTTGGTATTAAACGAAAATTTTTCACGATTCAGGGGTGTGTGCCAATTTTGGTGAGTTTTTGAGCATGTTTAGGGGGTCTAATTAGCGTTCAAAGCGCGGACGGAATAATAATAAGAAAAAAAAAAAATTAAAGCTGCAAGCAGCATTAGACGGGTCCTCGGGCTCCTGCTGGTTTTCCCTCCAATGTGTCCAACGAAATGAGACGAACATTTTGGTGTTTGTTTCATCTCTCTACGACATTCCTAGCCCCAGTTAGGGCTGTTTTGGTGTGCATAGGGTGGAAGTGAGCCTAATGGCTCTGAGAGAATATTATGGGATGTCAGGGAGTCAGTTGATACCATGGCAACGTATCCTCTGCTAAGCTGAGTGACATCACCAGCTGCTGCATGGAATTCTAATTAGCGTGACACGAGTGTGACTAGAGGCTGGAGGGAGTTTTTATCAGGCATCTAATGTGAAGAAATCCTCACAGAGTCCACAATTTTACCCCAATCTGTGTCAAAAATATCATATTTGATAGAAGGGCTTGTGAGGAATCCATTTTTGGCATTTTTAAAGCTGTACGAGTTTTACTTTTTTCTCTAGAAGCACAAATGCGTCACAAGACAGATGGAAGAGTGCCGAAAAATGGATTTTTTATTTATGAGAAACGTCCGAACTACTTGTCCTGTAGGTCACAATGTTGACTTAATCTGTGTAAAAATATCATGTTGTTGTAGGGGATTTTGTCAGGAATCCAACCATGTAATTTTTAAAGCTCTATGACTTGTAGTTTTTTGTCTAGAGGCCCAAATGCGGCACTAGTAGAAGTACTAGTAGTGAGTGTTTTGACCTGAAATCTGTTCTCCTCATCTGCTAACATGGAGAAATCCTAAATTGGCCAAAAGCGGTCGGCGACTTTGAGGGCTCGCCATTCGAAAACCGGGCCAGAAACAACAACTTCCCCCACAACTTTTGTAGAGCAGGGTCTGGTCTGTCATGTGATGGTAGTCTCAAACCTGTACCATTTTTGGTTTTAGAGGAGAAAATTTTTGCAGAAAGGTTTAAAAAATTTTTTTTTTTAATTTTTGCGGGCAAATTGCCGGCTTCCTGTTGGAGATAGGTCCAGTGTAGCAGCGTATGATTTTTGCGTCTCGATGACACGAGCGTTTTGGTGTTGGTTTCATCTCTCTACGACATTCCTAGCCCGAGCTGGGGCCCTTAGCGTGTGCCTAGGTGGCGCTATTGAGCTTATTATGGGATGTCGGGGGTCATGTTTGGTATTAAACGAAAATTTTTCACGATTCAGGGGTGCGTGCCAATTTTGGTGAGTTTTTGAGCATGTTTAGGGGGTCTAATTAGCGTTCAAAGCGCGGACGGAATAATAATAAGAAAAAAAAAAAAAAAGAAACGCAGCAGGAACAATAGTGCCCTCGGCCTTCGGCCGAGGGCACCTTCTAGCTTGCTAGAAGGTGCCCTCTTCCGTAGGCCGAGGACCCTAATTAAAGCTGCAAGCAGCGTTAGACGGGTCCTCGGGCTCCTGCCGGTTCTCCCTCCAATGTGTCCAACAAAATGAGACGAACATTTTGGTGTTTGTTTCATCTCTCTACGACATTCCTAGCCCCAGTTAGGGCTGTTTTGGTGTGCATAGGGGGGAAGTGAGTCTAATGGCTCAGAGAGAATATTATGGGATGTCGGGGAGTCAGTTGATACCATGGCAACGTATCCTCTGCTATGCTGAGTGACATGAGCAGCTGCATGCGTGGAGTTCTAATTAGCGTGACAGAGGAGAAGTAGAGTGGAGAGGGGGGTTTAAGAAAAAGTTCTGGTGAGGAAATCCTCACAGAGTCCACAATTTTACCCCAATCTGTGTCAAAAATATCATGTTTGATAGTAGAGCTTGTGAGGAATCCATTTTTGGCATTTTTAAAGCTGTACGAGTTTTACTTTTTTGTCTAGAAGCTCAAATGCGTCACAAGACAGATGGAAGAGTGCTGGAAATGGATTTTTTATTTATGAGACACATCCGAACTACTTGTCCTGTAGGCAACAATGTTGGCTTAATCTGTGTAAAAATATCATGTTGTTGTAGGGGATTTTGTCAGGAATCCAACCATGTAATTTTTAAAGCTCTATGACTTGTAGTTTTTTGTCTAGAGGCCCAAATGCGGCACAAGTAGAATGTGTGTTTTGAGGTGAAATCGGTTCTCCTCATCTGCTAACATGGAGAAATCCTAAATCGGCCAAAAGCGGCTGGCGGCTTTGAGGGCTCGCCATTCGAAAACCGGGCCAGAAACAAAAACTTCCTACAGAACTTTTGTAGAGCAGGGTCTAGTCTGTCATGTGATGGTATTTTCATGCATGTACCATTTTTGGTTTCAGAGGAGAAAATTTTTGCAGAAAGGGGAAAAAAAATTTTTTTTTTATTTTGTGAGGCAAATAGCCGGCTTCCTGTTGGAGATAGGTCCAGGGTAGCAGCGTATGATTTTTGCGGCTCGATGACACGAACGTTTTGGTGTTGGTTTCATCTCTCTACGACATTCCTAGCCCAAGCTAGGGCCCTTAGCGTGTGCCTAGGTGGCGCTATTGAGCTTATTATGGGATGTTGGGGGTCATGTTTGGTATTAAACGAAAATTTTGGGCGCCCATAATGTGTGTGCCAATTTTGGTGAGTTTTCAAATTTGTTAAGAGGACCTAATAAGCGATTTACTGGAGTGCGGAATAATAATAATAATAATAAGAAAAAAGAAACACAGCAGGAACAATAGTGTCCTCGGCCTTCGGCCGAGGACACCTTCTAGCTCTTGCTAGAAGGTGCCCTCTGCTCAGGCCGAGGACCCTAAAAAGAAACGGACGAAGAACAATAGTGCCCTCGGCCTTCGGCCGAGGGCACCTTCTAGCTCTTGCTAGAAGGTGCCCTGGCTCAGGCCGAGGACCCTAATTAACCCAACCGAACAGTCATACTACATACTGCTTATGAAAGTAGTATGTAGTAGGCGAATTCGAAAACAGCCACTGTCATGATGTGCTTGTGTTGCTCAATCTGCTAAATCTGCTGACTGTCTTTTATCCAAATGTGCATCTGGTCAAGACTGTTACAGCGCCATCTCCAGGTCTGGCATGCTTACTACACTGTTTTCAGTCCCTCAGTGTTTACCATATAAATGCAGATTTTTTTTCACTGTCTTTTTGCATTTTGTGGCGAAATGCTGTTGTGTAAACAGGACCTCAAAGGCATGAAAAAAGCATCCAAAAAAATAACCTAAAAAAAAAAAAAAAAGTTTTGTTACTGTCTACTGTAAGGGAAAAATCTGCTCTTGATACACTCCACCCTGTTAACCCATTCTCAAGGTATGCACAGAACAAGACTGTGCAAGCTGAAATGTAACAGCTTCTCCATATGCAAACATCTCGTTTTCCACAAATTATGCAGCAAGCCCTTTGGCCAAAGAGCAACAGGATCCATCATCTTTCAGGGCTTATTCAAATCAGACTCCCAGCTGAAGTTATTATGACCTCTCACGGCTGTTAATGAGGCTGAAATATGAAAGTACAGTGTAGACGGAAGGTTACACAATGTCTCATCCCTCCAAGCTTTGACAGATTCAAACCAATGGTGTCAGGAGTGTCAAGTCTGAGAAACCTTCCCTCTGGAAAATACAAACACTTTGCTTCCTCTGACTCTACTTATTGGGTTACTTAATAGAAGACTTAGCCGTGTTTTTGTGTTATCTTTGTAAATATGCTCTAATTGAAGTTTGTCTTCAAGCTGGAGCTTTGGGAAAATGTGACAGAAGGCTTACGAGATGACAGTGATCTCAGTAATCTTTGTTCCCTGCTCTTTATCTTTTGTTCTTTTTCTTGTTTGATGCATTTGACTCTGATGTTGAAATGTTCCAAGAGTAAGCTTGACGTTCATATTTGATTTTAAAGGAGATTGCTCAGTCTATTAGAGGTGGGAAATTTTAAGGGAGTATATGGGAGATTTTTCGATCAGGTGGCTCCAAGTTTATAAACAGAGGAGCTCAAATCCCTGTAATCTTAAAAATGCACAAGATGTGAAAATAATGGCACTGTCAGGTTTAACCTGTCAACAGCAGTAGCCTCAAAGATGCAAAAGTGGAGGTGCAACATGTAGTGTTAAGCAACATTTAATCAAACAGACTTGGTAGAAATAGTATAAAGTAATATTTATCATGTTTAAAGGAGGTCCCCTTCCATGGAGGCAGCCATCCGGCACCACCATGTTTGTACGGTTGCACAGAATGGACAAACCAGTACCACAAACAACTTTTATTCAGTTGATGGCAGCACACAATGCATCAGTATGAAAACAAAGAGGAAGAGAATGGTTGTTATGTGCAGAGGATCGTGATAAAAACTTGACAAATGGAGGCTCAAACGTATCTTGCATCACAGGAGCTTTTTGTCCTTGAAGGCCACCATAGTAGCTGCATCACCAGAAGGGGTGAGTGAGAGAGTATTTCAATTTAGAATCTGTCTGCTGGATATATTCACTAAATAATCCATACACCCTAAACCTTAAACTATTACTTGGCAAAAGCTGCTTTATCTTAATGTTAGTCTTATTTATTGGTTTGTTTTGTGATCATGTTTGAAAAGTACCGCCTTTGTCATTCAGTTTGTGAAAGTAAGTTATAAATAACTCAAATAGGGAGAGTCTGAAAAAGACCAGCTCAAAAGTCTTGATTCCAAGAAGTTGTAATGTAATAACTGAAAAACATCCACAAACTTTTTTATCATACTTGTGATTTAAAGTGATTTTTTGTGAATAAGATTGTGTATAAATGCATGTTTGTTATGGTTCTGTATTTTGTTTATTGCTTATTCAAGCCACCAGAAGGAGTAAATGAGCTCTAGGTGTTAAGACCGAGGAGGGCTTCCTCTTGTCAGAGAAAAAACAGCCTGCTGACTAAACACAACTGACATCTCCTTCTCTGCTTCCTTGTTATTAAGACTCTCATAATCTGTTTACAAGTAACTCGTGTGCAAAGTCTGTAACAATTGCCTACACTAGCAAGAAGCTTCAGCCAAAGCTTATTTCAGAAGACTACATCTGCAGCCTGTCTCATTTAGCCACTCACACAAGCTCATACTCACTTTTCCTGCTGCCATCATCTGAGACTGTCTGTGGTAAATCATCTGGTCTTTCCTAATAGCATGGTAGTACCCTCCTTGTTGACCTTTCATTTCTCAGCTTCCTCTTTAAATACCTCCAATGTCTCCACTTCCTCCATGCTCGCCTCCCTATCACCACCTCATCTTACAAGATCATCTGTCTTCAATTTATTATCCATGCAGTCTTGGCAAGTCATCAACAACCACCACCACCAGTGTCCATGGGGGATTTTTTTTTCTACTGCTGCTCAGTTCAGTCATCATTCAGTCTCTAAGTCTCTCCATAGAACCCAAATCCTACAGATCCACAAATGATTTCAAGCTCTGTTGCTATGGTATATGTTCTTAAAACCATCTTTAAAAAATTAATTTGACTTGTAAGTCCAAAATGAAATTCTTCTACAAAGCTATTTTTCACCAGCTTCACCACAGAGTTTTGTCTGAAAGAATGCTTTTAAATTGCTGTGTCACTCTCACTAAAGTATTGTTAACTCTGAAAGTCACAGAGAACTTGATCTTTTTCAGAGTCATTACAGATCAGAAACAATAAATTTTCATTAAAATGTCAGGATACCAAAGAAGGGAAAACTTGCATTTGCAATATATACTTAAAGTTTTCTCCCTAAAATAACAGCAAATAACTCAATGGAAAGTTCAGTGTCCTTTAAGCCAAGAAGTGAAATTTTTCCAATTTTGCTGCTGTACCAACATGTCCTTCAGTCTAATTTCCACCAAGTAGTGCTGTTGCAGATATATCCTCAGATATTGCATCTAGTAAATAAACCATCCTTTCCTGACCTGAACACCTCTCGTACGAGAGCAGCCGTGCAAAAACATTCATCTTTTCAGTGGCACCAGACTGTAGCGAGAGCCACCTGTCACCTTTCTGTCTCTGTATGTGCTCCTCTGTGTTCTTTCTCTGTCAAAGTGGAGGAAAATTCTGCCAATATCCACGGCAATCTCCCCACTATCTCATCACATGCTCAGTGGGCACACAGACGGCTTTGTGGCTGTGACTGTTTTTCTATGAGAGAGGATTACTGCTACGTCTGCACCCTACAAATGCACACAAAGGGGGGGAATCTATCTATCTGGTTGCGTAGGAAAGTGAGTTTGTCTAGTTCTTACACACTTGGCACTCAAGCACTGATGGAACTTTTGCTTACTGAGGTCGGACATATGTTGACACTATGTTGACGCAATGATGTGCAATTCAGAACAATACTACCAATACAGCCATCAAAATGACCAAATTAAACACATTTCTAGTACAGCGTTCTCAAGGGCTCAACTGCTTAAAGTGTATGGTATGATATCTTTCCCTAGCATTGTAATGGAAGGCGCCTGGTTTTAGTGTGAGTGACTGGGACAGAAATACATGCAAACGTGTGTGTGTCTGGTGGCAGACTCTGCGATCAGACACACACACACGTTTGCATGTATTTCTGTCCCAGTCACTCACACTGGCTGGGATGAGTCACAGCACACACAAACCCCCTCCAGACCAGGGAAACTCTGCACTTGCTTAGGGAAATGCACTCATCAAGTCCACATTAATTGCAACTTGCAGGGAAAACACTAGGAGCAGGTAAGGTTACCCACTAGGCTAGCTGATGGTTTGTAAGCTTTGGTAAGCCATCTAGACAACTGGAAACCTGAAAGAAATACTTGTTGTTTGGTTCAAATCACACCACAGTTCCAGACTACAAATGTGTGCATTCAGATTTTGAGTCAAAAATCAAGGCATTTTGTAATAATTACTGAGTA
This sequence comes from Halichoeres trimaculatus, assembly GCF_033239565.1. Lineage (NCBI taxonomy): Eukaryota > Metazoa > Chordata > Actinopteri > Labriformes > Labridae > Halichoeres > Halichoeres trimaculatus. The sequence continues at coordinate 18,877,778 of NW_027437180.1, read as the reverse complement.
ACTCAAAGCAAGTGGAGGACCTGTGAGGACTAGTTGGAAAAGCTATGTCATACCAGTGCTCATCTACCAACTAGAACCTCACCAAGCAGAGCTAACATAACCTCACTCTTCATTTTAATGACTGACTCTCATGTTTGAACAGACCACTGCAGAATAACTGCTGCATGTGGGATGTAATGAACATCAAAAAAACAACTTAGCCTGTGTTTGATTTGAGAGTCTATCAATAAAATGAAGAGTAAGGTTACATTTTCTCTGCTTGGTGAGGCTGGAGTTGGTAGATGAGCACTGGTAGGACATGTCTCAGAGCACCAAGCTGTGCTAACTATAGGCAGTTGCCAAGCTCCAGTACAAACTGAGTACAAAAACAAACACACCCCTTGTTAAGAGTCCTGTCCTCACGACAGTGGGAAACAGAGTCTTTATCCCTGAAAAACACAAGCTTCTCTAGATTGTCCTCACAGCCCCTTTAAGGTCATTCTAAGATAAGGTGGGATTTTTCCAGAGACACCAGCACCAGCAATTTTGTCGAATTACCACAGAGACCTCTGCCATCATAACAACACCCATCTATCATTTCATCTATGTACCCATCAATCATTCCATTACACAAGGACAGCTCTTTTGGCCAGATGGTAAAGAGTTAAGGTTGACTTTTGGAAGATAAGCATGCAGACAATGTAACAGTTTTATTTCATCCTATTTTCCCTACATTTCATTTATTCATTAATTTCAGAATCAAACCTTTGCTTTTTTGTGCTTTTTCATTTTATGCTGTTAATAAAAAACCTAATGGTCATTACAATAAGACATAACTGTCTGTGAAAGTTACCTTTGTTCTCAAATTAACCCACATGGTGACTTGATTCAGGGTTGTATATCAGAAACTAGAGACTTCTCTCAGATGAGGAACACCGAACCTGTGCAAGCAGGATGCCTGCTCAGCAAACCCTCGCTGGATAAATAGCAGTTTAAGAAACAACAGGAGTGTGTGTCAGGTAGATGGATGGCAGGGTGAGGTGTTTGGGACACCGAGACGGTTGGGAGTGGACCTCACTGACTGCACAGCAAATAGACAGCCAGAGAAATGAACTGGACTCAGCCACTATTGAGTAGAGTTCAATGGACTGCATCACCACTTGGGATTACTGCACTCACACACACACACACAAACACACACTTACACAGTGATCCGTGCGCACACAGGTGGGCTGAAGGTGCACCAGAACAGATACACGTGTGACTTCACCTGATTTCCAGTCATATATGGGCTTGAACACAAATCTTGTCCAAATGTTACCCTTATGAGTTGTTTGTGGTGCATGTCTGTTAATCTTGACATTATTTGTGACAAGGTGGGTAAGCCCTGCCTGTTGCCATTAATCACTTGTCACTGAGCTAAAAGATTACATCACATTAGTCTTTAGAGTCATTTGTTTGTTATAATTTAATTTTGCTTTTGTAACATTTCAGCACTCACAATCCTGGGTTTGTCTGCACTGGCAGTAAGTTCACATCAAAGCACAAAAAAACTTAAAGCACACACTCAGTCTGTAGTTAAAGTTACTTTTATTTCATCTTAGGTTCATGTCATTTTGAAAATGCTTCTTTGTATATATATACATATTAACCTTTTGTTAGTTTGGTTTAGTTTGCCATACAGTGCCTCAACTTGCCTAAAGCATGGACTGTATATAGAGTGGACAGCGTGGCTCCGCCATTTACCATTGTACGGTTTTGAAGCCAAAATTCACCGTCACAGGCACAGCCATTGAAGCAGTTATGCAGCCAAAGTCTGCACAAAGACTGCAAAGGATTCTTGGGGAATCTAAGTGGAGCAGGGTGATAAAAATATATTTTTTTCTTTCGAGAGTCTAATCATTTCTTGACTTTACCTCCCAACATTTTTTACAGTCCTCAAAGAAAATACAGAATGGCAGCTGTCAATCATCGTAAAACGTAATGTGAAACCTAATTTTTAATCCCGTATAACTAATGAAAACAAAACTTTCAAAAAAAAAAAGAACTTGAATACAAGGCAGCCAGATGATGTTTTCAAATCACGTCAACAATCAGATCTGAGAAACATTTCTGTGTGGTGTATTAATTTCTTTAAGTTTGACCACAGCCCATCTGGAATGACTGGAAATCTGGATTTTTTTTTTTACCTATACTGCAACCAGCCACCAGTGGGAGCAGTTTTTGTGGCGGCCTCACTTCGAGCTGAGCAAGACGGTGTCCATTTTTTTCACAGTCTATGGCCTAAAGAAGTTAGCCCAGCACATTCTGAGTTTTTATAGAACTGGTGATGTCATCTCTGACAACACTGGGGGGTTGTGTCTGAAAGAAGTTTTTTTATTTCCTTTATTTCTATTGATTTTTTTGAAAAACCTTTGTTCTGTTTGAAGGTCATTTGGTTACAAGAAGTACACTTGGTTGCAGTAATATTAATGGTAATGAATAAATAAAGTGTCCTGGTGGAATCATGTGGAAGAAAACCTGTAGCCATGACAAAAAGCACACCAATGTGAATGCCAACAACTGCAGCTGACTTATTAGCACACAGTAGCTGAACCTATCCTCACCAACACAGACATTGCCACACACACAAGCAGTCAAAGCATGGAGGTCAGAACAGGTGCAAATGGCCTAAGGACTCAAGTTGTGACATTTTGACAGGGAGTCAGCCATTTTGATCCTCAAAAGTCGAAGGAGTCAACACATTTCCTTTCTTGATACAGCCCTTTGGCTTTGAACCGAAGATTTTGTTTGAACTGGGGAGATCAGAGCTGGGAAGACCTGTATCCCATTTCCAGTGACATCACTGTCAAAGGTGCTGCTCTTTTTACTGCAGTACAGAGGCACCAAGCAAACCTTCAGACAACACAGTCCAACTGAACAAACATTTTGCTTTGACACATAATTCTTTTGTATTTATTATTTATTTATTTTGGGTAGAATGGATGAATAGCTCATTGTTGATGGATTATTAAACAATAACAAGAATTGATCATTTGTGATGAAAAGCATAAGCAACAACTATTTCTACAACTGTAAGTCATCGTGAAAGAGCTTTACTCAATAGGGCAATGTGTTATTTTTGATTAAAATTAAATTGGCCAAGTGTTTATGAATAATCAATGGACCCTTTGTAAGAACTAAATAAACACTTGTTTATTTGAACTATCAGATTTTGGACTTCTGTTGCCAATCCAATGAGATTTAAATGACACACCTCCATCTCTCTCTACTGTCAAATATTTCTGCAATAAGCATTAACTTAATGAGCTTGTGCCAGTAGTTCATGTACAGGCACAAGTTAAAAGAAACCACTGTTTGCAGCAAAAATAAATGTGTTTATAGCCTGGTTACAGCAACATTTCATGCTAGGGGTATAAAAAATTGGTAGTACAGAAGATATTAAGCTTACAACTTTGAATACTCAGAGGCACAGCTGACTTGACTTATGGCAAGCACGCTGAGGCTGTTACGGAGGAGCCTCAAAGACTACCTCAACTACACCTTTTTATCACACTGGATTAACTAAGGTAAGCTTGAGTTCAACACTCTACAACATGGCACCCAAATACAATAGGCTCAAACTGTGTCAGACACAGATGGATGCCGTCCCAAAGACGTCTGTGTAAAATAAGCAATGCAAATCCACAGTAATGCCGCAGTCACACCGGGCGTGAATTCGCGAATTTAAAAGCCCATCCCGCCTGTAACGCGCTGCGTGATCACGCGAGTCTGGACGCTGGACTGTTTTGACAAGCTGAGGGGCTGACGCGCGTCACTGTGCTGGCGGAGTAGAGAGCTCATTTAAAGATGGAAAGCCCAAAAGAGCATCTGAAAAACAATTAGCTGTGGTATTAAAAGCATAATAAGAGAGTGTGTGAAAGCCTTGGAGATCACAATCAAGGCCTGCAGCCTCTCCCTGGTAATCCACCGGCCATGCCTGGCTGTTCCCTGCAATCTCATCCTCAATCCCCTGAACCATGTTCCTGGAGGAATCCTTGGGGATATGAAGGGTTTGAGGAGTTTGGATGTTCTCCCTGTGAATGCATGGGTTCTCCCCAGGTACTCTGGCTTGATCCGATCGTCCAAAAACATGCTCGTTAGGTTAACTGGTCACCCTAAAACTGTCCGTCCATAGGTGTGAGTGTGCGTAAATGGTTGTCCACCGCTATTTGTTAGCCCTGGGACTGACTGGTGACCAGTTCAGGGTGTACCCCGCCTCTGGTGGCAGCTGGAATAGGCTGCAGCCACCCACAACCCTGAACAAGACAACGCCTCAAATACACCCGATACGTCTGCAGTCCATCTCTGTTTCATTGCATGTTGACTGTGTTTGTCAACTCACATTTGCTGTGTGTTCAGTCCAACAAGCTGCATGACTGACAGATGGCTAGAGTTTTGAGACCGAGAAGTTCCCGCACTTTCCACTCCATTAATTATACTTCCTTCATTCATGTTGGGCTGTAAAACTGCAAACCTGTTGACTCCTGGTCTGGCTCTGCTTATTTTGTCTGTTTGTCGTTGTCGTAAAGCTAAAAACAAATCGATTTTGACAGTTTTTTTTATTTTATTTTGAAAGTCACTGGGTGTGTTTGGGTAGTTTCGATGCATGAGTTCTTGTCCTGCTAGATATTCCCTACGCTGAATTCATGTGCTACAGCTCTGTGTCCAGCAAAAATAAGATGGCTGTGTGTTACGTGTAATATGGCGGACCAGCCACGCAGATGGACTGCAACAGAACAGATTTGATGTAAGTTGACACACTGACTTAAATGGAAACATATCTGATCAGTTTGCTGTGACGGAGCGCAGACAGGCTGCAAACTCATCTGGTGTATTTCAGCCATGTATTATAATCCAAGAGTCATACTTTAGGATCTATACTGCAGCCAGTCACAAGAGGTAGCTTTAAAAGCTGTGTCTTGACTTGGGCCAGCTGTCCATGATTTGATGCAGGCTGTGCTCCAAACTATAGACTGTATGTGGAGATGAACAGCACAACCACCCTCCCAGTTGAGAATCCAAGGCTTTTATAAGCTCTAAAGTGTTTTAGACCATAGGGAACATTGACACAGGAGCTTTTCATAGTCGTGAGAGTCTGCTTCAAACCAACAGAACAATCTGTTCTGCTGTGGATAAGGTAAGGTAAAGGTTGCTACAACGCTACAAGTCTTGCTGTTTGGGATTTGATTTCAGAACTCTTGGTAAAAACCAATGAAGTCAATTAGAAGGAACAGAGGTCCAAAGTACAACCACACAGAGTTCACTTTGGTGAACAATATGCCTCCACTTTACAGTCTATGATACAGAGAATCCTGTTGAGAGGAGACATCATAGTCAAAAGTTTGAGGTGTATGTAGTTTTGAAAAGCAGTCTTCAAAGGAATTGAACCCAAAGATGGACTCATCTTTAATGCATAACTGCATGAATATCAAAAAGAGAAGCAGTAGGTAGCGGGTGAGAGCTTTGAGCCGCTTCCCACCTGGATGAATGAAAAGTATAAAACACCCATACATGCTCCTCACACACAGTCGACCACAGATCACACATTCTGCAGTCCGCTGCTCACTCCCTCTATTTCCACCTCGCCAAAATACCAGCAAGAGATAATTCTCTTATTTTGCCTCACTGCAGTTTGCCCGATTCATGCCCGGCTGATAGATCTACAGACAATCCCTTCACCTGCTCAGAGGGAGAGTAAGTGAGAGTCAGTGAAGTGTCTTTTAAACCCAGCAAGACGTGCAGGCAGGGAGGTGAGAAGGTAGAAAAGTGAGAAGGCAGGAGGCCACTGGCCTCCACAGAGGTGACAAAGATGTTGGCTCAGCCAAGAGGCACTTGAGTAGTACAGGAAACTGGAGTTAGAAAGGAGAGATAAGACAACTTGGCCCCTGAACTCAGACCCATTCATACATTGTATCTGGCAGGGATATACTATATTTACTAACAGCTCACCCCTTTTTTATCTTTTACATTATCTGTTTCCTTTTGGTCCTCGCCAACAACTCGAGCATACGCTCAGAGCAGTCAGGAAGAACAAGTCCTCTAACTCACAAATGTAATTAGTTTGTTTTGCTGACCTGCAAATATGACCCAGGAGTGATATCAATCCAGAGCACTATTAATGCCAGGCAACATGTCTTCATAACTATGTTTCCATTGCAAAAACATGTTAAATTTGTGAAATACTGACAGTACAGATTATCCCTACATGCCAGTTGTCACTACTGCTATCTGAGAGCAACCATATACAGATCTTACTCATAAATTGCTGAAAGAAAGAAACTTACTGTTCTCAATGACTCTTGGAAATTCTAGTTCCAGAAAACGGCACAGAGTAAAGGGGTAGAAGGTGTAATATCAAACGGCTAGTAAAATAAAATCAATGGTTTTCTTCCAGGGACACTTTGCATTCAGATGTGCAAATGTTTTCAGGAGACACCGCTTCAGTAATTGTGACTTGAAAAATTTTGGTTAGTCATCTGTTAAATTTATGTAAAGCTTGAATTAGCCTAAATCTGCTTATTTTGTGTACAACTACTATCTCATCTCATCCAAGTTATTCACAAAGTGCCTTCACATTTCTCTGAGCTGCTGTGATTCAAACTGAATCTACTGGGGGCTGATTGCACCCAGCACTGTTGGGTATCCTGCTCTGAATAAAAGCATTTCACCACAATTAAAGTGCAACCGGAAATGTCATGTATTATTGATACATATTGATACAGATGATAGTCATTAACTTCCTGGTGTTTGTTGGGAGCTCTCATTTAAAATCAAAGTGGGCTAATGGTTCTGCTGCTAATGTGTGTTATGTTTTGCCATCATGATAAAAACAAAAGGCTAAATCATTATGTTGATCTTTGTTTCTTTAAGTGCAAAACTTTTGTCTGCATCAGGCTCCTGTTGTGCAATTAAAACTGTTTTTCTGTTTGATCTTTTTGGTTTCTCAGTTCTTCTTTGATCTAACCCTCTCCACTGAATTTTGTGCAAGCATACAGCTGAATTAAGTCATCTATCCCAGTGAAAAGCTTTCTCTAACAGGTTAACCTGGGTTAAACTTATTTTGTAGCAAAGCCCTCTGAGCAAATGCATCCTCATTTAAAAGAGGGTCTGATGCTACAGCCATTTGTTTAAGGAGGTTAACTATGTGAGCAATCAGCTGATCAAGCTCATTAGCCCTATCATTAATCCCACTTTTTTGTCTTACAGGAAATAAGTGCAAAAGAGCCTTTCTCAAACATTACATGAAAGATATAGCCAAGTTTCAAACTTGCAACTGAGTGTTAACACACATCCCCATGTAATGGACTTACCTGAAAGAAACTTCAATACAGTCATTAGTTCACATAAACAAACTTATTACCTGCATTTAAATGAGGCCTTGTGGAGCTTATGTTTGATGTTCCGGTTAAGGCAGTGTGTGTTTCCTCATAGAGCAACAAAAGGCTGACACAGTATGCTGTCACACTGATTGTTTTTTGAAAGCACGTCCCTACACCCTCCTTGCTGCATGGTAACTATGTAGACATGACCACTAGGAGTGGGTTAGAACAATGAAACAATTTTGTTATCTTTTCCTAATTTATCAATGTTTGACTGTTAAATGAGAAGTATGTTTCCTTTGTTATATAACACAACACTGCATTATTAGTTTGCTTCATGAGGCAAGTATGATGCCTCATACTTGCCTTATTGTTTTAAGTATTCATCAGTGCTGATTGTGATATTTTTAGTTAATACTGCCTTTGTTTGAACCATTGTGAAGCTTCTAGAGAGAGACCTCTGTTTTAGTCCAGGAGGAGGTCCAGCAAAGGTTCATACATGTCTTGGTTTGGTTCTGCAAGGTTCTTCAATGCTTCCAGATGATCTTTTATTTTTGAGTTCTTCCTCTCAAGTGACCAACCCAGAGGTTCAGTCTTTATTCATACCTTGTCCAGCCCAAGATTCTGACCTTAATCATGCTGTATCAGACTGTGGAAAGTTGATGTCCCCCCTTACCAGAACGAGAAGGTCACTACACGCTCTAAGTAAGACAGTGTAGCCCTAGCTTGTCACGAGAGCCAAATGGTCAGGTGGAGGTTACTGGAGTGAAACGGTATGTCAACCCCCTCATAGGCAAGGTGAATGCTCCTACATTGCAGGCTCCAAAAGAGGCTGTCTTACCAACCCTCTGACGTACAGAATGGAAACTGTCAAGGAGTCCTGAGCACACAGACATCTATAATCAAGAAATGGCCAAGCTGCTAGAGGCTGGATATGTGAGGAAGTGAGCCCTCAGGATGTGGCTAACACTAATAAGTCATGGTACGTACCCCACCATCTTGAGGAGCATAATGGAAAAAAAACACTTTGTGTTCAAGTGCTCCTTCCAGTACCATGGGCAGATCCTAAATGAGTATCTGTCCAGTCCTGGGCCCATTCCTGATGGTTGTTCTGCTGCGATTTTGCCAGCATTCTGTTGCCCTCGCTGATGATATTACAGCCATGTTTCACCAGGTCAGATTGCTGGTTGAGGATAGACCAGTCCTTTGTTGCTATAGCGAAACATGCAACAGGGTCTATGAGTGGCAAGTTCTGCTGTTTGGGACAGTTGTTGAAATAATGTTAATTTGTGCACTTACCATGCGTACAAAAAATAGTCTCATAGAAATCTAATGTGCTCCAATCCCAAAGCAGTATTGTTTGATTTTTAACTGCTATAGGATCACTGCACAGTAGGTCAGTTAGTACTGAGCGGGTGTTAAGAGGGTCTTTAGATATTTACAGCATAAATAGAATATATCCAGTATCCAGTAAATATTACACTACAAGTCATCATGTGCGGCTGATGTCCCAGATGCAAATGTAGGAATGGAAGTAAAAGGCAATAAACATGGATGTTAACTAGCTCTGCTTGTTTTCAAATCTGGCAGATTTTGTTGACACTTGTATCTGATATTGTTTACTTACTAAGCGGTTAAAATAATTCTCTCAGTTTAATTTGTCTTCGGAGCAGTAATAAACGCAATGAGCTTGGGGCATTATTGTATTAGTGAGTGATAAAATATGGTTCTATCACAGGTAAACAAATGAACAGCATTTCAATTTGTACTTAGTGAGCGTGGTGCATTCATCCAGAGAACATGTGGGAGAATTTTGGAGTCAATGAGACAGCTTCAACAACACTTGGCTTTGAAAGTTATGGTACCATAATTGTTTTCACCATTCCCATTTGGTCCCATTTAGTGCTGTAGAAGATAGGATGGAAGTTGAGTCCACACTTTAAAGCATTAGACTGATGTAATTTATGCTATTAGAAATCATTCACACTAATACCATACCAGTCAGAACCACCCAGATACATAATGGGCCCCAGTTTGGCAAAGAGATGCATAGCTTATACTGACTTTGAATAATATGTAGTTCCACTTATTACACTCTTCACTGTAGTCTCACAATGAAGAAACAGAAGAGCTGGAGAGGCGAACAGGAGCTACAGTTTTGTTCTTACTGTATTGTAACTATCACTTCTCAAAGTACACATGTTGTGTATATTATTTCTTGTATTTATTTCTTAATTTGACCCAAATTTAACTAAAATAACATAAAACTGCATTAATTCATCTTGCATGGCCTTATAACATATACAGCAACTGATTGCATACTAACCAAATGATTGATGATGAATAATTTGGTTACATGTGTCATTCTTAATCAAAGGACCTGTGACACAAGTTAAAAAGTGGTTAGAGGAGAAATTCTAGCCGAATTAAGGGCCACAATGTAAAAGATGTCATAGCTCACATTAAGTAGAACCTCTTCAGCTTTAAAGTCCCTGTGAGGAGGTTAGATTCATTCATAAAGCAGGTTGGTGTTGATGCCAATTTGCTTCAAAAGACACAAGGCAGCCAGTAACACAGTGCTGGACAAGATCAGCAAAGTATCAACTTGCAAAATTTTACCCGCATGGGGGACCCCAAAAAATGTTCACAGTAGCTTTACTTTGGTTTTAGGAAAGTAATATACTACCTGCATTGCCTTTCAATGGGATTTTTCTACCATGTAGATCTGCCACATGGATTTCAATATTCAAGAACCAAAATATTTAAAGACAATAATGATACTAAATTATAGACAACTGTTTGGGGGAATTATTGCGACATGATCCAGCCACCCACTGGATTTCTCCCTGGTGTTGCAGGCACAATGCACTTTCATTTCTTTTTTTAAATCCCAGATCACATGTAAATCTTTTTACATGCCCACAGATTGTGGCCAAGCCTCATTCACAGAGATTATGACAAAGAATGACAAGAAGTTCACTGCTCAAATAGCATCCAAAGTATAACAATAATCGCCATTTTCCCTAAGCAGTTAAAAAAAATTAAGGAAGAGGAAAATAAACATGACATCCCCTGTGGAAATTGTTTGCATGTGTGGTATCATTTTAGCCAACATGCATGTTACCCCTCCTCCACTTCAAAAGGCCCCACTGACAGCTGATGACTAAATCTGGCTCATTTTCCCACTGCTATAAGCTTGTTTACAAAAAGCTGCACACATTTTCCATTTTCTTTTGGAGAACTGTAATGATGCAAAAAAAAAAAAAAACATAAAAACTGTTACTATTTAACTTTGATTCAATCAAAATCATTCTTGTCATACAGAAACTATTTAAGTATGCATTAAGATGAATTTGGAAATCAAGCTCTTTCCTGTGATCCCCCTGTCCTTCCACGTGCACATGTGAAAAACCAAAGCCTGGCGGAGAGAGCATGAGCATATGTGGGACATAAGTCACTGACTGCTCTGTCAGTATAAAAAACTGCTGGACAAAAGATCCATTATTTACTATAGTTTGAATTACATCAGAGATTCTTCCTTTAGGTGGAACTGGAGTGTAAATTAAAATTGAGACAACTGCTAATGGGCTCCAGAGCAAATACAAAACATGTAAACCTTTAAAGAAATCATTACCATTTTTTATTTGTTTATGCTTAAAATCACACTCACATCCCAAATCTTGTCTGACCACTCAAAGCACTTAACAATAAACCCACTCAGCCCCATCACACTCGTTCACTGGTAGCAGAGACTGCAATGCAAGATGCCAACCTGCCCATCAGGAGAGATTCAGACACTCATTTACACACACACACACACACACACACACACACACACACACACACACACATACACACACACATACACACACACACACACACACACACACACACACACACACACAAACACACACACACACACACACACACACACACACACACACACACAAACACACACTCACACACACACACACACACACACACACACACACACACACACACACACACACACACACACACCGATGATGGCACAGCCTCAGGGAGCAATTTTGGTTTCAGTATTTCGCCTAAGGACACTTCAACATGCCGACTGGCTGAGCTGGGGATCAAACTGCCAATTTTCCAATTAGTGGACTCTCCCCACTGAGCCACTAACTGCCATAATGGTGTGATGCTTTTCTCATGCCACTGCCAAAAGGGCACAGTAAACCATGTGGTGAGGTCTGTTCAAGATTAATTTGCTGGTTGCCTTCCCCATGTCTTATCAACCATGGTGACTGCAGCTCAGTAACTCTTGTTATAGTCCATCTTATGAGACAACAGACTTCTATTATTTCATTCCTGCTTTTTTCAACAGCTGTACATTAAACCTGTGCCACAGTTAAGGGTGAGGACTTTTTTTTCAGATAGGAAGGTAACAACAGCACACAAAAAAAGTAAAATAATTCAGGTTTGGCAATTATAAAACCATTGGTTTAAGTTCATATGATTAAATGATAACCATCACGATGGAAAGACACAAACTCGCTTTTGTTTTTGACCTTGCACTGATCATTGATTGGCACTGGAGCTAAATAAACAGCTCTGCAAACATGCAGTATAAGCACAGTTTTTTTGTGATAATTTGCCAGTAGGTGAAGTCTGTGAGGTTCACTGATGGATGTTTAATTAAAGTGACAATGCAGTGAATAATGGTGGGGTCACTGTGCAGTGTAATTGTCTTTGGTAGTTTTTGCTCATCTTTGAAAAATGCCTTACTTAACCCTTTTATTTATGCATTAATCAGTGTTGGCACACTAACGTGATACCACATAACAACAATTTTAGCCTCAGCTTATTGACAATGATTTCCCCAAGATATTAAAAACAACAACAAAATTACTGGAGAACATAAGAGAAAACTGAACTATGAAAGATATCCACTCCTTCTGAATTGAAAAAACAGAACAATTTGGTTTCTTTGTGGGAAAGCAGTCCATCTGAGTACAAAGAACTTGAAAAAATTCTCCTTAAAGTAATCACACTCTGTTGTTTTCATTGGCTTTCCTCTTTAATATGTTGGACCTGAATGCTTCTGACGTGGTGTGAGTTTGTCCATTTCAAAAAAAAAAAAATTGGTAGCATGGGTGCACACAGGACTCCAGCAAAGTGTAGGCAGGGTTCAGAGATCAGGGATGAGAGAGGAGAGGAGTAAATGGGGATATTTTGTTGTGTAGGCTTCTGTTTGGTATTTATTCAGGTTATTGGGTACTTTCTTTTATCTGTATTAGTATTGTGTTTATGTGCATTGTGTTAATTATAAATATTGTTAATTTGTAAATATGTTTAAAGTGAGGAGGGAAAGAATCGCTGGTGGGAGGAGACTCTGTTTAGCTGCTGATTGTGGCCAAAGCTTCCCCTGTGGAGCTCCTTTGTCCTTGATAGCTGCTGCAGGTGTGTTACTTGAGGTTACTCTATGTGATTCCAGTAAGAAAAAAGTCTGAGCTCTGAATCCTGGTCCCCTGCTCCTCATTTCTTTCACCTCATTCTACTCTTTCGGCTTATCGGTCCTCATCCTGGTAATATAGGTTTCTGTGTTCACACTTAAAACTCTACAGTATGTAAATATATATATTGACTGATCTTGATAAGTTAGAGTTTCCCTCTGTGTTGTAACTGATTTCATGTTAAACAGAGCCTGTAAATGATCACATTTGCACCCTGCTCATCCCTGTGTCTGTTTGATTGAAGGCTACAAACAGCCCTACTGATTGATGATAATTGGCTTGTCTGCTTCCTTAACGGCTGCCAGTCTCCCCTGAGCTGTCACCTCCCTCCTGATGAATCCATGTGACACCCATTTTGTGAAAAGCGTGATCATTTTTGAGCAAACAAACTGTCCCCTGTTGAGATATCTTAATCAGACACAACCTGTCTCCTAATTTCCAGGAAAAAACATCTCATTTCATCTAGCAGTCAAAGAGACAGCAAGCACTGAGAGACTAATGATGCAAATTTGTTATTTGTTTATTAATGTCCTCTCAATTACAGTACAAAAACTACATTGCCAAAAAGACCATTTTGCATCAGCTTTATAAAACAAAATGAAAAAAAAATGTAGTGGAAAGCAGCATATTAAAACCACCAAACCTTGAGTCCAAGTTGAGTTTTCATTGCTGATATTATTATCACACTGACCTGAAAATAAGATTAAGATGATCCACACTTTTCAAGACCAGTCTATAGAGGACGTTTTGAAGACCTAATCATGTTTTCAAAAAGGAAACGAGTGTAATTGAAAATAATGAAACACATTGATTAATGCGTAAAAGAATTTGCTTGACAAGTTTCTTAAAATAAGGAAAAGAAAAACCCAAATAAGTTCATTTTTCTTACCCCATTGACAGATTTCTTTCACTCTTACTTTCAGCTTAAAATGCTTTAGGTTTTATTTTTGTCTTTCAACATCTTGAAATATGACATTTTTCAATATCATAAAACTGAATGGTAAAAGTTCAACAAATTAAGAAAAATGAAGTAGCCACTTATTTATGTTTGGAAGATGTATGATGGAACTGGCACTCATTGGATGGATGACAGCTCTGGTAAAAAGCATCCCTTTAGTCCAAAATATTCAGCCACCTACCCATGCCTGTGTTTTCAGACAGTCTTTATGCAGTCATCATCTTTGGACAGCACAATCTGTGGCACAGTATGTCATGGCTGCTTGACAGTTGTCTCTTTGACAGCAGCGGCTGTCTCAGTCTTTGCTGCATAAGGCATCATAACTTGGCCACAGTTGTTGGTTAGAGGCGCTGTGAGGAGTTTGAAAGTGATCTTGAAAAAGGCTCCCTTCTAGATGCAGTATGTGCCTGACCGTAATCCACACTTTAAAATGAGATTAACAGCACCAATATTGCTGGTTACATGTTTTTTTTAAACTGCTACTTCCCGAGCTAAAGGCTAATTAGCCTTTAGCTTGGGCTGCATTACTCAATAACACAGGGGCTAAGCTCTTAGTGATAATGTCTATTCCAACCCACAGTCAGCAGTTATTCTGCAGTGGTCTGTTCAAACTTGAGAGTCTATCAATAAAATGAAGAGTGAGGTTACGTTGGCTCTGCTTGATAGATGACTAGCAGGACATAGCTAACCAGGATTTACTAACGTTACACATTACAGACATGTCTTAGAGCACCGGACTGCCAGCTGGGCTAAATATAAATGGCTAGTGAACTACTTAAAATCTGACAGTGTTTACTTGTTGTCAAGTTAGCCTACTGATATGTCAGAGCATTGGGCTGCCGATGGCAGGCTTTCTACAACATCTGCTTGATGTCACGTTTTAAAACATAACATTGCGTAACTGTACTGATAAGTACCTTACCTTCAATCAATCAATCAATCAGCTTTATTTATAGAGCACTTTAAATACAAACAGAGTTTGAGCCAAAGTGCTGAACAGCAAGGAAAAACCCAACAAGAGCCAATAGCATGTATAAAACACCAAATGATAAAATAAAAAGGGAGACAAATGAACAGTGTAAAATGCTAATGTGTCAGGGCAGCACAAACACATTAGACACAAACTTCCATAGCCATTATTAGATGGAGTCATGGCCATGAACGCACACAACCACAGACAGCAGCTGACAGCACACACTCATCAACAGACACAGATACATACATACACACAAGTTCTTCTGCAGGAAGACATCATAAATTATGAAAGGAAATAAACTCATGAAAAAGCAAGAGAATAAAAGTGAGTTTTAAGATGTTTTTTAAAACAGTCCAGGGAGCCAGAGGATCTAATATGTAATGGGAGTTCGTTCCACACCCTCGGTGCAGCAACTGCAAAGGCCCTGTCTCCAAGGGTTTTTTTGTGGGACCTTGGTACAGTGAGGAGTTCTTGGTGTGATGATCTGAGGGGCCTTGCAGTGCTGTACGGTGATATTAGCTCTGTAATATAGCTGGGAGCTGTGTTGTGACAAGCTTTGTAAACAAACAAAAGAATTTTGTACTGAATTCTAAAATGAACAGGCAACCAATGAAGTGATGCTAATATAGGTGTTATATGATCCCGTTTTTTACGTCTGCAAAGCAGTCGGGCTGCGGCATTCTGTACAAGCTGTAATCGCTGTATTGATGCTTGGTTAATTCCAAAATACAAGGAGTTACAGTAGTCAAGTCTGGAGGATATCAGGGCATGGATGACTTTCTCCAAGTCTTTATGTGACAGAAATGGTCTGATTTTTGCTATGATCCTGAGCTGAAAAAAACTAGATTTGATTACAGAACTGATTTGTTTGTCAAACTTTAAATTACTGTCAAATATAATTCCAAGGTTCTTTGCATGGGGTGTAATGTTTTCTGATAGGTGACTGAGGGAGTGCAGGGTGGTTTTTGGGGAGTTTGTGGGATGAAAAACTATAATCTCATTTTTGCTATCATTTAATTGCAGAATGTTGTTTGCCATCCATACCCTAATATCCTCCAGACAATTATCGAGGTCTGAGGGACCAGAGTGGTTATGGGGGTGAATGGGCAGATAAAGTTGAGTATCATCTGCATAACAATGAAACGAGATATTGTAATTCTGAATGATTTTTCCTAAAGGAAGCATGTATATGGAGAACAACAGGGGACCAAGGACAGAGCCTTGGGGAACTCCACAAGAGAGATCAACGGGGGAGGAAGAGGAGTTGTTAACTGTGACTGTAAATGATCTTTCAGTAATGTATGACTTAAACCAGTCCAGTGCCAAACCAGAGACTCCTGCCCAGTGCTGCAGACGATGTAGGAGGATGGAATGATCGACAGTGTCAAATGCGGCACTGAGATCAAGGAGGACAAGGACTGAGGAGAGGCCACCGTCACCTGACATAAGAAGGTCATTGGTTACCCTCAACAGAGCAGATTCTGTGCTGTGATTAGTGCGAAAACCAGACTGAAATTTTTCAAAGATGTTATTGTTAATAAGGTGAGGGGTCAATTGGTTAAGAACTATTTTTTCTAAGATTTTACTGAGGAAAGGAAGTTTTGATATTGGTCTAAAATTGTCAGGAAGTTGTGAGTCCAGACCTGTTTTTTTCAGGAGTGGGTGAACTATGGCATGTTTGAAGGATTTTGGTACATTCCCTGTGAATAGGGAGCTGTTAAAAATATTTAAAAGACTGGGACCAATCTCTTCAAAGACCTCCTTCAACAATTTGGAGGGGATTATGTCCAGAGAGCTGGTAGTGGGTTTGGAGCCAGAAATTAATTTGTCTAACTCTGAGAGAGAGATAGGCAGAAAGGAGTCAAGTATTGGTGGGGCCTTGGGTGGATGTACCAAAGCACTACCAGTTGGGGTTAAATTGTGTCTAATATTTTCAATTTTATCAATAAAATATGTTTTAAAGTCCTCACAGCTAATTGGTGGAGGTTCTAAGTTGGATGTAGGTGAAGGGTGAATAATGGCGTTGATGGTGCTGAACAGGGTTCTTGGATCATGGGAGCTTCGTTCTATGATTTTAGAGAAGTGTATTGTTCTTGCATTCTTGACCGCCTGTTGATATTTTAATAGAAGATCTTTGAAAATATTAAAGGAGATCTGCAGGTGGTCTTTGTGCCATTTACGTTCTGCTTTTCGGCACTCACGCCTTATAGATCTGGTATGATCGTTTAGCCATGGTGAGGTTTTGTGTTTGATTTTTCGATTTTTGGGAGGAGCAACAGAATTGAGAATCTGGTTACAGGACTGGTTAAAGATATAGAGTAGTTCTTCTGTGTTTAGTGACAGTGGGGTGGATTCCAAATGGGAGGTGGTCGGTGCCGCTCTAAATGCAGCAGAGAACTGGGTGGAGGTGGAGCTGGTGAGGATGCGGGAGTAAGAAGAGAGTACTTGTGTTGATGCAGAAGGAGTTAACAGTGAATCAAACAAGATTGCTTTATGATCTGAGACACAGACATCGATCAGCTCAAGATTGAGGGGGGTAAGACCAGAGGACAGGACTAAGTCCAGAGTGTGATTTTTGACATGTGTTGGGCTGGTAATCGATAATGTAAGATTAAATTGTTCAATAACAGTGGAAAATTCTTTGACAAGAGGGTGAGTAGGACAACAAACATGGATATTAAAATCACCCAGAATTAGAACCCTGTCATAGTTTGGCAGAGTAAGAGTAAGTAGCTCTGCGAAGTCACAAATGAAATTAGTTGGCTGTTTAGGGGGTCTATAGATCAGTATACAGCGCATGGGAACTTTTTCATTGATTATGAAACACAGTGATTCAAATGAAGAAAAGCATCCAATGTTAACGACAGAGCACAACATGTTTCTGTAGAAAACAGCCAAGCCTCCACCCCGTCCAGAGGGTCGGGGTTGGTTTAGAAAGTGAAAATTTGGGGGAGCTGTTTCTATTAGTGGTGCAAAATCATTATGGTTTAACCATGTTTCTGTGGCGAGGAACATGTCTACTTTATTGGTAATGATAAAGTCTTGTATAATGAAAGTTTTGTTTGATAGGGATCTAACATTTAACAGCCCAAATTTGACTATGTTTGGTTGTTTGGAGGCAGAGGGTAAGCAGCGGAGGTTGTTGATATTTAGCTTTCTCTGATTATGGGACAGGGTTCTAAGACTGGGTTTTGAGCTAAACCTGTTGCTAATAATAACTGGAATAGTGGTACATATTGTGTCTGCTAATAAAGGGGTGCAGCAATCGGAGGCAACAGGGGAAAAGTGAGTTTGTTTTACTGGACGTCAGGATGATGGTGATGAGCCTTTACAAGACAGTGGAGTCAACTCAATGTTCCTGGATAGGAGTAGAGTGCCTCTGTGGTTGGGATGCAGGCCATCATGCTTAAAAAGTTCAGAGCGGTTCAAGAAAGTGGTGAAATTGTCAAGAAAGGGGATGCCCCTTGACCTGCAGTAACCTTTCAGCCAGACATGGAGCAGACGCACTCGGCTGAATTTGACGTCACCGAAGCAGGGAGGGGGCAGCGGACCGGAGATGACGCACTGTCTACCTGTCTCCAGCACTTCATCTACAAGGGCTGTTATGTCAGCCTTGAGAGTCTCAGACTGCTGAAATTTAATGTCATTAAATCCAGTGTCAACGACGATGGTGTCTATAGAGGGGTGTTTCTGAAGGAGGTGGGTTGCAGATGACATGAGGTCCTTCACGCAGGCACCCGGAAAGCAGTGAGTGCTAGCCTTAGGAACGGCAACACCGCGGACAATCGAGGAGCCGATGATGCAGACAGGTGGTGAGCCGGGAGCGTGACTGTCACAGGTGTAGTGAGTGGATCCGGTGGAGGTGAGAGGTGGCACCGCCGCGTTCACTGCAGCGGAGGGAAGCTTAGCAGCAACCAGCGGCCGAGCTGGTGCCTTCGGGGAGCGCTCCGGCGTGGGGACGGCTTCCTTTCCCGCAGCGTTGTGCACCGTCGCCTCCGGATGAGTGGACCCTCCGGAGGTCCTTCGCATGACGGCCTCTTTGAGCAGCCTGCGGCGAGCAGAAGAAGATTTGACCGCTTCCTTATCGGGAGCGCGATCAGCCAGTGGAGGGAAATCCTGCAGGCTGAGGACATCAAACTTGTTGGTGAGTTTGACTGCTGGAGGTGGAGTAAGGGGAGAAGGAGGCTTTGATTGTTTTTTATTCCTCGATGCCAAGGACCAGAGCTCCGGCTGACGAGGGGTAGAACTCACGGGCGCCTCCACTGCAGCCTCGCTGGGGAACACCTGTGTTTCTGCAGGTTCGAGGCTGATTTTGGATCCCGACGATGTTTTCGGTTTTGCACCCGTGCGAAGCCACGGCTCCTCAGGCAGGACAGGAACAGTGTCAGTCTCCAGGACATCAGCGATGGTAGAGCCGGACCATGGGATGGTCGGATCCAGGAACGTCTCTGGAGCTACCTGGCCGGAGCAATGAGGAAGGTAACCACGGCCGGAGGCAGTCAAGACTGAGAGATGTTTGGCCTGGGTTGTGGCTATGGATGTGAACTCCAGGATGAGTTCGTTTTTTTCCCTGAGCTCGGCTTTTAAAGACTCGAGGCTTTTCTTCAGTTTTGACACGGTAAGTAGGCAGGACACACACTCAGCTTTATCGTCAGTCATCATAGTTTCAGACCAGGATTTGTCGAAAGACAGACTTTCAGATTAAAAGTAGACAGCAGATCTTCCTCAACGGGTTTTAAAATCCACAAGCCGGTACGTTTGGCTGCAACCGGCGCAAAGCCGGCGTTTGACACACCGGGTCGGCTTCCGTGTCACAGTATGGGCTTATATCTTATTGAATTTTAGTACGATCGTTGAACGTTCAGTACCAAGCAAAGCTTCGGGATATGATTAGATACAGTCCTTGTTCAAGGGTGGAATAAAAACATAAAAACCGAGTAAAAAGGTTGAAATACTGACAGAGCCTCTTACCGAGTCTGCAACACGCCACGCATGTTGCAGACTCGGCCACACCTTGGCACATTGTATCCAGTAAAAAGTTGTTTTGTAAAACAAAAATTTGTTTTAATCTGATCTCCATGTAATTCCAAAACAAACACATGCCTCGCTAAACGTAATTTGCGACAGTGTGTGGAGGCACCAGGCCACAAGGTGGCGATCAAGTGCAATTAAACAGATCTTCCTCATGGCATATTTAACTTGTCTTGAATGTGTGTGTTACAACCCTGTACAGCATTCTGTAATGGGAGAAATGGAACAGACAGAAACACTTTGTCCTTGGCTTTTGTTGCACATTGTAATGAGCAGCCATAGCAACATACATCCATGTACTGGATGAAACTGGAAGTCATTACATGTGTAACTTAGCTCCAGTCTCCCTTGATTACTATACCCTGCATGTAAGACGTGTTTCAAGGGGGGAAACAAGTTTTCTGCCTTTAGAAGGAGCATTGCTGAACTCCTCACATTATGGGCCTGGGATGACTCAGTGGGATCTCTTAAGTGTGTAAAAATACACATTGCATTTGTTAACATTAGATTGTGACTGATCCCATTGGCGTGATTTTTCTCCCCCTCCAGTCATTTCCTCTCCACTCTACCAGATAGGCTCAGCTGCTGCTTTGCCCCTGAGCCAAGGCTTTCCTTTCTAAGCAGTTTCCTCATCTTTCCAGAGAATCCCTGAGGACTTCGCACCCAGTCGTGGGGATTTGATCCCCTCAGGTGCTCTGGATCCCTGGGGCTTTCACCCTGTGGTGTCCACCTTGTCCATCATACACCTCCAAACACCTTCAAAAAACAGCCCAGAGAACATCAGAAAACTGCCAAGACTTTTGGTAAGAACTTTCTCATGTAGTTACAATAAAGCAATGCAAATGTAGATTACACATGCCTTAAAGTTAGTTAAAGTCTTAACTTGAAGTGTTTCAATGAAAACATTTTATTCCTTAAGCTAAATGACACTAATCTAAATCAGGATGTGAGGCATTTCATTACTCCAACCCTCATTTTGCTAATCCATCTGCTAATGTTGTCAATAGCCACCCAGTCACTGATAGCAGCACCCAATTTTTCTGCTCTGGTCAGCACAATCATCATTTCTCTGGAGTCCGATCTGTGGCAGCTTCCCAATCTTGTTTGTCTCTGCAGTCCCTGCGCTGAGCTATTGAAGCAGAGAGGCTGGCCATATTGAAACCATGTGTGTGCCACCATTGTGGCTCAATACGGTGTTCAAGGGGACTCAATTTGTCTTCTGAACCCATTAGGGGAAACACTGATCAAGGTGAAACCAAGCAGGTGTTCAAACACTGGAGGTGTTAGTTTCTAAGCAGCCCCTTATTGATTTTGTTGTAGGTTTTGAGAATGTAATGACCAGATCGCCATCCTTTTGGAGTGCTTACATGTTGAAGTGAGGACACTTTGTCATGTTAGGTAGTGTTGTACTCTTTAAGAAAAATCACTATTTTTGTTTGGTATTCATGGCAGGTTGATGAAGCCAGTGTTCAATATCAACAGCGCAACAAATACAACACCATAGATTGCCTGTTAGACCAAGATTCAAAGAGAAAGTGCAAGAATTTCATTAAAAAAGCAAAGAGAGGGATGGCCTGCCCCGTGCCTTTTTGATAAATCAAATTTGAAAAATTTGCTTCTTTACTCTGAAAGTTGGGAAAGATACAAAACATTCCCAGCAATAAAGAACAAAGCAGAACTTTTCTTCTTTAAAGAGATTAACCGATTAGTGATACAACTTAAATAAATCATGTCACCTGTTAAATTCTTTTGTGTTTGAACAGCCTGACCAGCACACTTATTATTTGTTTTAGAAAATATGACAAATTGTACAACCACATTTTTAGGGGCAATAATTGACTTCTTTGTGGTAAGCAAACTAATCTTCAATTTTCCGCTCAGCTAGTCGCCAACATGCCATTTAACCCACTTGAATAAATCTTTTCAGTCTGCAGACTGTAGTGTTGAGGTGTCCATAATGGCTTACTGTTGTTTCCGAGCCTGCTTGTCTGTTTAGACGTTGCGGTTGATGGATGAGCGCAGCTTTGCTTATCACACCACTCTCAGCTACTGCAAACACACAAGATCAGATACACAGAAACCTGTACAGATGTGTGGTCAGACGTATGGAAAACAGATTTTAGCTTGTTTGTCCCTTAAAGAACACAGCAGCCAGTTTCCCCTGACACCACACTCAGGGGTTAAATTTTATTTTAGAATTTATATTTTGTGATTTTGGTCATTTTAGATTTACTCCCTGGTATCTGTTTTTGGTGTGGGGTATTGGCATGGGACAAGCTCAGCCTGTAAATCACTTGACTTGATATTACTGGGTTTCTGGTGGAAAACCCTGCACAGACCCATCCACTCTGCAGCGCACAGCTAGCAGCAAATTCTCAGAAGACTCAGAATCCCATATTATGCTCCTTTTCTGCAGTTTAATATGGATCAATGATGTCTTCATGAAATGGTAGTAACATGTTTTGGTCCAAAAAGCCAAAAAATCAAGCACAGTAGCATTGTTTCCAGGCTCTCATAGCCCCTCTGTTCAGAACGCTCTGATTTAGTGGGCGTGGCCTTCATATGTAAATGAGCCACCGCTGATACCGCCCCGCTCTTCTTTGTCACTGAGAGCAGCGCCACAAGCTCCAAATGCACATTGTTTAGAAAACAGCGAAGCTCGTTTACCGTAACATTACGGGCTAAAACAACAGGCTAACCGCAGCTAAAGTTAGCATCCTGAAGCTAACACAGAGACAGGGGGGACACTGAGGAAAAGCTCTTACATCTGCTCCACAGCACACAGCATTTAAAATACTCACATTTCCAGGGTCCGAGGTTCGTTGGCGGATGGTTGGTAGTGCGCCTGGATTCAGGACCAGTCTATTCTCTAGCCCTCTGTTGTACTGTCCACAGTTAGAAAAGCAGTCGGCCGTGAAGTGACTAGCACACACATGCACAGTTTTACTGAGTGTAGCTGGCACATTTCCTTGATAAATGAACTCAAGCCACTTAGTCTTGTCTTGGGATGGGAAGCTTGTACATGGAACTATGGGGCTGTTTACAGCCAAAAACAGAGCAGCGATGGCTCTTCAACTTTGTGCGGGGTATCTGCTCCGGTGGACCAATCAGGTCAGACTTGCTCCTTATTGGTCAAAAAGGGAATCGCTGATGTCGGCAAATCCCCAAAATCCAAACAGTTTGTTTTAGGTCAGGTTTTTACATTCACAAGCACTACTAAGTACAGGTTTGGTCATTTAATATCACATTTTGTGGGCTGGGAGGAAAGCCAAAGACCCACAAATTTCACTAAAAGACTTAATAAAGTGATTTTTGCATAATATTGGACCTCAAAAAAAAATTCTGGGTCCAGACGGTGATCCAGATCACCCCAAAAATTCAATCACTTCTTCCTTATCATATTTTGAATACTTCCCAAAAATCTCATTAAGAGATCTGTTTGTTACTTTTTGAGTTATGTTGTCCACAGACAAACAATCAGGCAAACTCTCCCAAAAACATAACCTCCCTGGCGGAGGTAAAAAAAACAAAAAAACATCTTGGACATTCAGTTCACCCTCCTTTTGCTGCAGATGTCCTTTTTTGTTGTTGTTGTTTTTGCCCTTTTTCCCTGTTTATCAAACATTGTCACGAAAGTGTGTTTCTTCTGCTTACCTGAAAGTCATTTACCTTCTTTCCTCTGGGAGCAGAGGATCTGATGAGGGAGATGTGAGTCACACATACATATAACATGACACGTCAATCAAATCTGAGCTGGGGCTGCACACCATGGGGTGGAAGAGCCTTTATGTTGGCCTCCCGCAGGGACACATGCACACCCTCACTCAAGCGAAGATATGCATACGTGGAGAATGCACAGACCCATGCAGAAAAGGACGCAGTCACGTGTGAAGAGGGGAGCAAACTTCATTCCCCTAAGTATTCCCACACACACACACACACTTACACACACACACACACACACACACACACACATTCTGCAAGGGCTGCCAAACCAGCTCCAACATACACAAAAACAATATCACAACATACATCCTAGCTTCAGCAAACCAAGGCAGCACCAGCCATCGATCATCATATGGTATGGTTTCACCCCACTGTTATCATCACATTACCAGCCCTCACAGTCATGAATCAACCAATCAGCAGAGGCCAGGGGCTGTCCCAATATTGTTCAGGTTTTGCTGACTGAAAATAAACTGGATTTTTTTTTAAAGACTAGACCGTACTTTTTTAAAACCTTAGCAGACCAGACTTTCTTTAAAAGAGCTGTAGTTGTAAGAGCAGTCCAGGAGAAGAATGGACATTATATTTCTATTTTTTTCTTCTTTTAAGTGTTTCCCAGTGCTGATTACGTCTGCCAATGGCAAATAACATATATTTACAACATGATCCTCTGACACACCCTGACTCTGCATGGAGAACACAGTCTCTGCTGTAAACAGGAAAATTCATGTCTGTGTTTCAATCCATCACGTTTTACTTCTTACAAAAACAAATAGTACAACTTCCATATCCATCCAAATGAGCATACTTCTGTCTATTTATACAGGCTCTTACAAGCTGGATACCTCCTCATTCGTCATTGCAGTGAAGTATTTTATCTGTATTCATAGTTGCTGTGGCATCAAGTGCTCTCAGAGCCCATGAAAGCCGATGTTGAGTCGGCGCACAGGAATCCATTTTTGTGGCCTTCTGAGATGCTGCAGAAAGTCAAGACTCTCACACACACTCCTAAACCGGTGTTGAATGACACTAAGCTGCTGTAGTCTGCGCTGGAGCTTTCTTTATTTAACATGAAGCTGTGTCCCTGCTGAGGGCCTCCCTGCCCTGTGCTCACTCACACACTGGGTGTTGATATGCATTTAACATCCACCACCGGGCGAGTGCCTCCACACATTTAAAGTGCCAGACAGCTGACGTCTAATGGCTCGCCACATGCCCTGACCTTGTGTGTGTCACAGCGAGTGAGAGTATGTTTGTGTCAGAGTCGATGCAAATGTGTGTAAGATGGATATGGAAATAGACGGGTAAGACGAAGAGAGGGAAGTAATTAAATCCTTAATTGTATGTCTTTATACTGCCAGAGAATTATGGTAATATATTTCTCTCTGTTATTACATATGACATTCATTTCTATCATGTGATTGGCAGGAAAATTAAGTCTTAAGCTTTTGTCCCCCCCTCCCTCCACACACACACACACACTCATTCATTCATTCAAATCCCTCTTTTGTCTCTGACAGCCGACTGACATATTTGAATTTAAAAAGCACTTCCATTTTTGAACCTGACAGACTAAAAACCATGTCAAAAGTATCTGAATAATGATAATGAACATGTCAGTGACACGTGACCGACCGTATGTGTGTCTCCTCATTATACTGCTTTTCATAAAATCAAATCGATGCACCTTTTTGTGAGTTACCTCAAAAATGGCAGACAAGTTCCTTCTCCTTGTGATCAAGCGAGGCCTCTCTTTTGTGTCTTTATTTGTCCTGAACGTATGGCTTCTTCTTCTTTTTAAAACAGAATCAATGTGAAACTATTTTAAATGAGGTTTAAACAAGATATCTATTAGTTAAACACAACCATGGTCAACATAAATGCATTATACAAGCAGCTTGATGTTACATCCATCCTTTATCTTTGCTGTTTTATCTGGCTTGGGTAGCAGGGCCGCTGGAGCTTATCTTATCTGTCATCCATTACAGGGCAGAGACAAACAACCATTCACGCACAAGCCCACACCTACAGGCAATTAAGAGTCATCACTAACCTGATGAGCATGTCTCAGGAGACACACTTACACATGGAGCACTTCCTTTCTGTGAGACGGCCCCTGAAATATCATCTGTGGTTTTTCAGATTGCTGCAAGCCGCCAAAACTGTCCATCAAAAAACAAAACAACAAAAAAAACCCATCTTTTTCAAAAACAATTAAACTATGGAAATCCTAAAATAACTGACAGTGCACTTTTTCATCTACCACAGGAGAATTTGGAAGTTTTTAGTCTATCTTTTTGTTAAAACATCTGCAACACTGAGGGTCACTGAAACACTTCACTGACTTTTAACACATACATGAGTATCACAGGCCAATACCTCAAATTTTTCCTCAAAAGTATTCCCATTTATGTAGTTTATTACAGATATAACAGTTTATTTTACTCCCCAGCTTCCCCTGTAAATACAGACACACTCTCCCACCAAAAGTGTCACCCCCAAAACATAAAAACATTTTCTTGACTCTGATACTTTATGTACATTGGATAGTATTGTTTTCCTGGTGGGGGCTTTTCCTCCTCTGAAATATTTACCTATGGCAGGTCTCTGAATGAAAGCCAGTTACCATCTGAATTTGCAATCACAGCAAAATATCATGTATCTGCGATTGAAAGAGGTCGATATTTCAGTGAAAAAAGAAGCCACAAAAATGGGGCCTTTAATCAAGCCCCCTGATCTTCTTCCAAGCCAAGAGCTATTGTGCACTGCCAAAAGCTGCTATCTCCTTATTACATTGTTGTTATTTTACTCCAAGCCCACTGTAAAACATTAATCCCTTTATACTGTTGTGGTTTGTTGGCAGCAAACTCAGCAAAATATCCCAAAAATCCTCCTCAATCCAAACAACGCAGCTCATCCAAGTTTTGGTGAGAGTCAGCAAAAGTGATTCAAAGATTTTAAGGAAGACATCGAATTTGAATCACACCATCTTATCTGTCCAGAGATGGTAAAGCTGGCCCAGTCTGACCTTAAAGGGCTGTGAAGAGTTTCTAATTGAACTTGTAAAAGTCTCCCTTTTGGGTATTTGCCTGATTGTAATCCACACTTTAAAATGAGATTATCAGCACCAGTAGTATAGGTGACAGGTTACTTCACAATGCTACTTCTCAGCTTCTCAATTGGATCGAGCAGGACCAGATTGATTAATGTCTAAAGGCGGGTATACACGGGAGGATAATTCAGCTGATTTTTGTCTCAATCTCCCCCTATCATCAAAGCCAGTAAGGGCCTGATTGTCTGTCTGCAAATGACATCGTGTGTGATTTTTCTGTGGTGTGGGGGTGTGTTAAGAGTGATTTTGTCTGGTCAGAGCTGCTCGGAAAGGCCTCCGATTGAGAGATCGTAGATGATGACCATGTTTAATATTTGCAACTGAAAATCTTGTAGTGTGGGGCACTCTGAGGGGAGTCCAGCAGGTACAGCATGTAATGCCATGTGTACCTGAGCAAAGCCAATCAAGACATGAGCTGACTCAGCTGACTGGCTGAAGAGGAAGTAAAAAATCTATCTGTAATACTATGACAACTTAACTGACCTCCAACTCACATTATTACTCATACAGACAATGACCCCGCCGTCTCCACAATCTATTCAATAATCGTTCTTCCTTTTTTGTGTGTTTTTTTTTTCCTTCAAGGAGGCCAAAAACAACCATCATTGCTATTTCCCGTTTGTCTGTCATGTTTGTTTACACCAAAGCCATGTTTTACTCTGCAAGATTTGAAATATTGAGCGTGGAGAAGCTGATACTCTGCTTAAGAATGGGTTAGTGTGTGTTGTCCTCCAGAGTGCATACCACACACTAAAAGATCAGACAAGAAAGGGACCTGTCTTTTGATATTATCAAGTGTGTGGTCTCTAAATGTGTGAAGGTCTGGAGAATCCTGTTTTGTGTGCCTGCCTTAAGTCTCTGTGACAACTCCACGTCGACAGAAGAGCGGAAGAAAGCTCAACAGGAGAGTGATTTAGCCCAAAGGCTACAAGGGCTAAGCTGTTTGTGATAATGTTGATTCCAACCCACATGCAGCAGTTATTCTGCAGTGGTCTGTTCAAACTTGAGAGTCTATCAATAAAATGAAGAGTGAGGTTACGTTGGCTCTGCTTGGTTGATGACTGGCAGGACATAGCTAACCAGGATTTACTAACGTTACACTTACTTACATACTTACTTGTTGTCATGTTAGCCTACAGATACATCAAAGCACCGGGCTGCCTATGTTGCTAACATATAGCTGGCTACTACGATGTTTGCTTGATTTCACGTTTCAAACTATAGCGCTACGTAACTGTACTGATAAATACCTTGCCTCCATGTGTAGTATCCAGTAAAAAATTGGGTATCGCTTTATATTAAGGTCCTGTAATAAGCATTAATAAGACCTTTGTAAGTACTTATAAGATGCTTACTGACACTATTACTTGTTTATAAGACAATATAACTGCTTAATACGTGTTTTATAAGGTCATAAGGGGTAAGCCCCAGAGGTTAGGTTTAGGCATGGGGCCCTGAATGGTTAGGTTTAGGGGAAGGGCTGGGGTAGGGCTCATGAGAGACAAAAGCAGAAGACAAAAAACAAAGAGGGTTAAGGTTAGGTTCCATATAGCTTACAGATTAATTTGTCATGTAGTAACTATTACAATGACCTTATTAAACACTTATTAAGCAGTTATATAGTCTTATAAACAAATGATGTTAATAAGCAGTTTATAAGTACTTACAAAGTTCTTATTAATGCTTGTTACAGGACCTTAATATGAACCGTTACCAAAAATTGTCTTAAACAAAGATTTGTTACGACCTGATCTTTATTTAATTCCAAAACAAACACACATCTCGCTGAAAGTAATTTACAACAGTGTGCGTGAGACTCGGGGCCAGAAGGTGGAGAGGCAGTCCAGCCAAAACAGATCCTCCTCATAGCATCTGTAAATAAACTGGCCAAGACTGTATATGGACTCAGAGAGATGTAGGACCCTTTTGTGTTGGCAGTCAGTCAGGAGGAGTCTTGATGCACTGACCCCTGTCAAAGTGAAGCATGTGTTGGTCCACGCAGTGTCAGAAAATAGAAGTTGATCTCAGGTCTCTTTGATGGTGGGAAAGGAGTTTAAGTGCTTGACTGATGGATTGAACTGGAAAAGGTTGACTCTCTAATTCCACCCATTTCTTTCTACTTTTCACCTTTACTTATATGAAGCACGGCTGCAGTGACATTAGCAGTCAGGGCTAGATGCCAGAACAAAGGACGGCCACTTATGTGAAGACAGAGAAAGAATATGGAGCCAGACTTCTGAGAAAAGACACTGAGAGAGTTAAAGCTCTCACAATTCACTAAAAAATAGCAGCTTGGAAACACAATGAACTCTGTGATCATAACAGAAAGTTGCATTATTTCAGAAAAGTAATAAGGTTTAAATTCAAAAGCTATTTCAGTGGAGATGACCTCATACATTTTTTATACGTTTCCAGAGCATATTTTCCTGTACATCTTGGTGACGTCATCCAGAGGCTGTAGTTATTACTGTTATTTCCAAAAACCTTAGCCAGAACCAGACTCCTGTTAGACAAAAAAATTGTTGAGTCCTGTAGTGGAGTTGGAGTAGTGCTGGGCAATGAATTGAAAAATAACCAAAACTGACCATAAGAGCTTCTAATTAGAGCTTTTGGATCAGTATAGTTTGGTACGGGGCTGCGTGGTGACGCAACGGTTAAAGCTGCAGCCTCACAGCAATAAGGGCACTGATTCGACTCCCAGCTTGGCTGGTGGGCCTTTCCATGTGGAGTTCTGCGTGCGTGGGTTCGCTCCGGGTACTCAGGCTTCCTCCCACAGTCCAAAAACATGCTCACCTGGTTAATTGGTCACTCTAAATTGTCCCTAGGCGTGAGTGTGTGCGTGAATAGTTGTCTGTCTGTCTCTGTGTCAGCCCTGCAATTGGCTGGTGACCAGTCCAGGGTGTACCCCGCCTCTCTAGCCCAATGACAGCTGGGATAGGCTCCAGCCACCCGCGACCCTGAACAGGATAAGTGGTTAAGAAAATGAATGAATGAATGAATGAATGAATGAATGAATGAATGAATGCCTAAACATCAATTAGAGATATTGCAGTGAATGACTGTGATTTGTTAGGATCCAAATGGAGGACTTTCTTTTTTAAAGACTGAGCTTCTGGTAATAAAAGAGACATGACAGTTTATGAAGATGTTCTTTGCAGAGGTAATGTAATTGTAATGTAATTTTGTACAAATGCAAAAAATACTATAAAAACACTTAATATATGAAGGTTAAAGATTTGAAGCGACTAATTCAAATATAACTAAGATGCTTTTGTAGAGAGACACATCTTATTCACTCAAGACTAAATAAGGACATATCAGGGGCTGAACACACGGATCTGTGAGAAACTTACTGTGTGAATCAGGAAGATCAAAAGAAGAGCAGACACATAATCTTCAAGCACTAAAACAAACACAATATAATGATATCAAGGAGAGGATAACCCTCTGAGGTTCGACACGAGGAAATTTCTCAGCTTCCAGCGGAAAAATCAAACACTGATTAGAGTGATGAAACATTACAAAACCACACAGCAACTCAAGGTTTCCTCAGACTCACAACTGCTCGAAATTCAACTCGAGAAAGGGGAGAGAGAGAGATCCAACTGAGCTGAAATGTGGCTCAAAAAGAAGGAAAAGAGAGGGCACAAAGAGACGAGAATTAAAGTGTCGGTGGAGCAGGAAGGGGTAACCCATCGCTTCAGGCAAAATTAAGAGAGGATGAGTGAAGTGGGATAAAAGAGCTGAAGAGAGAAAATGAGGGAAATAAGGGAGGGAACAGGCAGGGATGCTCAGATGGAAGAAAACAGTTGCAAGTTTTTAAATTGCCTTATTTTGTGTGGAAATGAGAACTTATATGACCTCCAGGCTTTTTGTTTTAATATAATCTAGCACTCAGCCACACACAAACTCTATCTGTGCAAGAAGAATCAGGGAAGCCCTGCAGATTATTGGGTCATTGTAGATTCCTCTGTGGATGAAATATACTTTAATTTGTGGAGCGCTAGAGGGACCAAATTTTGTGTGTGTCTGTGAGAGAGAAGTGAAAGAGAAGAGGAGCAGCTAAAGAGGAGTAAGGAGAGAGGAGGGGAGTGGGGGCAGGTTTATGTTGGGGAATATGGATGGAAGGAGAAAAGGTGGATTGCTGGGCTGTAAAAGGAGAGAGAATGGCAGAAGAAGTAAGGAAAGGAAGTGAGGAAAAGCTAGTCAGCAGTTCCTACAACTGGACAGGGGCTGGGTTTATTTCTTATAAAGCCCTGCTTCCACCAGGCGGTTCAGTTTGGTTTGTCTCAGTACGGCATGCACTTTGTGGTGTTTCCAACGACTAATACTGGGACAAATTCCCAAATAACACAAAGGAGCCATTCCACTTTTCGGTACCCTGCCATTGGGGTGCCAGACTAAACTGATCCGATCCCAGAAAGTGAAGCTATGACACTGCGGACACTAATTGCATTTAGTAACAAAGAGCCACAAGGAAATCCCAAAAAAGTCAAACTGCTGTATGTCTCCCATTGTTGCTCTTTGTTTATCGTGTTGTGTTTTTCACCTTTGGATTGCAAGCAGGGTACACTGTGTTGCGCAGCTATGGCGTCATGCCCGTTCGGCCCCCTCACACAGCACCGGCCACCGTCGGGCAGAACCGGACGTCAATAGATTATTATGTAACTGACGTGGCCATTGGCATCAAGCTTGCACGCCACCTACCATGAGGGGGAACAGTTACCTGTGGAAACGCAGACCGAGACAACCCATACCAAGCTGTACTGATCCAAACCAGACTGCTTGGAGGAAAAGGGGCTTAACTCGTCTGTTGATGATATCAAGGCTAACAGTTATGTTTAAGGCATAATAAGGGTTAGGCAAGGCAAGGCAAGTTTATTTCTATAGCACATTTCAGCAATGCAATTCAAAGTGCTTTACAGACAAAACAAGTTATAGAAAACAATTAAAATTCAATTAGAAATGAGATTAATTAAAAAGATACAATAAATCAAACGACAAAAAACAAACAAGATTAAAATAGATTTTAAAACAGATTTTAAAACAGATTTAAAAACAGATTTGAAAAACAGATTTTAAGATAAAATTTGCAGTGCAAAATTAAAGACAAGATATTAAAATGATTTGTTAAAATGCTCTAATAAAAGGCAGCTGTAAAAAGGTGGGTCTTCAACCTGGATTTAAATGAGCTCAGAGTTTCAGCAGACCTAATATTTTCTGGCAGCTTGTTCCAGATATTTGGAGCATAGAAGCTGAATGCTGCCTCTCCATGTTTAGTTTTGACTCTGGGGACTGAAAGCAGACCTGATCCAGAAGACCTAAGTGGTCTGGGTGGTTCATAAGGGACCAGAAGATCATTGATGTATTTTGGCCCTCGTCCATTCAGAGCTTTGTAAACCAACAGGAGTGTTTTAAACTCTATCCTCTTACAAACAGGAAGCCAGTGTAAAGACCTCAGAACTGGACTGATGTGATCCACTTTCATGGTCTTCGTGAGGACTCGAGCAGCAGCGTTCTGAACCAGCTGCAGCTGTCTGACTGATTTTTTAGGGAGACCTGTAAAGACGCTGTTACAGTAATCAAGCCTACTGAAGATAAAAGCATGGACCAGTTTTTCCAGGTCCTGCTGACTCATCAGTCCTTTAACCCTGGACACATTCTTTAAGTGATAGTAGGCTGACTTTGTAACTGTCTTAATGTGTTTGTTAAAATTCAGATCTGAGTCCATGATCACGCCTAGGTTTCTGGCATGGTCAGTGGTTTTTAACTGTAACATCTGGAGCTGCTCACTGACTTTGACTCTCTCTGATTTGGCTCCAAAAACAACAACCTCAGTTTTGTCTTTGTTTAGCTGGAGGAAGTTTAGGCTCATCCAATCATTGATCTGTTCAATACATTTACCCAGAGCCTGTATGCTGCCATGATCACCTGGTGACACTGAAATGTATAACTGTGTGTCGTCAGCATAGTTATGGTAACTGACTTTGTTGTTTTTTATAATCTGAGCCAATGGGAGCATATAAATGTTAAACAGCAGAGGCCCCAGGATGGATCCTTGGGGGACTCCACATGTTATTTTTGTCCGCTCAGATGTACAGCTACCTATAGACACAAAACAGTCTCTGTCCTTCAGGTAAGATTTAAACCAATTAAGTGCTTAGCCAGAAAGTCCCACCCAGTTCTCTAGTCGGTTTAACAGTATGTCATGGTCTACTGTATCGAAAGCAGCACTGAGATCGAGCAGCACAACTACTGAAACTGTGCCACCGTCTGTGTTCAGGTGGATGTCATTAAACACCTTAACCAGTGCAGTCTCAGTGCTGTGATGAGGCCGGAAACCTGACTGGAAGACATCAAAACAGTCGTTCAGTGTCATAAAGTTATGTAATTGCTGAAAAACTGCTCTCTCAATAATTTTACTTAAAAATGGTAAATTGGATATGGGCCTGTAGTTGTTTTTCACAGTCTTGTCTAAATTGTTCTTTTTCAACATAGGCTTGATCACAGCAGTTTTCAGGGCTTGTGGGAAAACGCCTGAGAGAAGAGACACGTTTACAATCTGTACCAGATCTGATGCCATGATTTTTGAGACTTTTTTGAAAAAATCTGTTGGCAGGATATCTAGGTAACAGGAGGAAGAATTTAAGTGGTGTATAATGTCCTCCAGGTTTCTATGGTTTATAGGATAGAATTGTGTCATGATGTTAAGATGGGCTCTAGGTGGGCACAACTCATATCCCAAACCTGATATAGAGGAAGTGACTGTTTGTCTAATCTTTTCAATTTTTTCTGTAAAGAATGAGGCAAAATCATTGCAGGCCTTACTGGAATGAAATTCAAGGCTTACTGACACAGGAGGGTTGGTTAGTCTCTCAACAGTAGCAAACAAGGCACGTGTGTTGTTATGGTTTTTGGCAATAATGTCAGAGAAAAAAGATTGCCTAGCATCCCTCAGTAGTGAATTATAAATTTGAATTTGTTCTTTGTAAATCTCATAATGAATTTGAAGGTTTGTTTTTCGCCACCTACGTTCAGCTTTTCGACACTCTCTTTTTCCATTTCTTACATGTGTAGCATTTCTCCATGGAGATCTTTTCTTTCCTGAGATAACTTTCTCCTTCAGTGGGGCAATGGAGTCCATAACACTTGAAATTTTACAACTCAAGTTGTCTACAAGTTCATTGACTGAGCTGCTACAGGGCAGGGGGCTTGTGGAGGAGAAGACCTGGTTAAAGATTTCACTGGTGCTCTCAGTGATGCATCTTTTGTGGATTATTTCTGTTTGAATCTTTGTGTGCTCTGAGATAGTGCTCTCAAAGAAAACACAGGAATGATCAGACAGAGCAACATCAGTCACAACAACCTTGGAAATGTTCAGACCCTTGGAGATAAGCAAGTCCAGAGTGTGGCCCTTATTGTGTGTGGGCTCTGTCACATGCTGAGTCAGCCCAAAGCTGTCCAGGGTAAAACTCAGTGCTTTGGTCCCTCTGTCCTGGGGGTTGTCAACATGAATGTTAAAATCACCAACAATAATGACATCATCAAACTCAACACATATTGTAGACAGCATTTCACCTAGATCATCAAAAAAGCTCACACAGTACTTAGGTGGCCTGTAAATAGTTATGATCATGGCTCGGGAGGTGGACTTCAGCTGAAGAGCAACATATTCAAAAGACTCAAAACCTCCAAAAGTTACCTGTTTGCATTTAAGGGAGTCGCTAAATAAAACTGCAACTCCACCTCCTCTCCTGTGAGCCCTGGCTTCACTGATAAAACTGAAGTTTGGAGGGGTTGACTCGATAAGAACAGCTGCACTGTTATTTTCACTCAACCAAGTTTCAGTTAAAAACATAAAATCAAGTTTGTGCTCAGTAATAAAGTCATTAATTAAAAATGTTTTGCCTGCTAAAGACCTGATGTTTAATAAAGCCATTTTTAGTGCTTTTGGGGCCTCATCACACTTTCCTGTGACAAGCTGTGACTCACAGGAAATGGATACCAAATTTGATAAATTTACGTATCTACAGATGTTTCTTCTTTTTTCCATCAGAGTCCTCTGTTTTCTTCTATTTATCACAGGGATTTGAAAGACTCCTTGAATTCCAAAATTCAAAATTCAATGGTTAGGCCATTGAATGGTTAGGCCCATCAGGAAAGTGGTTTGCCAGGCTGCTGGGCTTTGGCCTCAATATCACATCTTTGCCTGTTCCAGATAAGCTGAAAGGGCCTGACAATGTCACCCTGCAATGTCAGACCCCATAAGATTTGAACGGTTCATTGAGAGATCGAAACTGATTTTCTTTGTTCAAGACAACTTTGTACTGGATACAACGTGCCAAGGTAAGGTATTTGTCAGTACAGTTTCATCGTGCTACGGTTTGAAACGTGACATCACACGTGACAAGCGGATGTAGCTGCCCGCTATATGTAGCGCTGTCAGCAGCCTGGTGCTCCAAGGTATCTGTAGGCTAACATGACAAGAAGTAAACACTGTCAGTTTGTAAGTAGTTTTGGAGCCATTTATATTCAGGGCAGCTGGCACTTCAGTGCTCTACAACATGTCTGTAATGTGTAACCATAGTAAATCCTGGTTAGCAATATTGGTTCTGATAATTTCATTTTAAAGTGTAAATTATAATCAGGCACATATCTAGAAGGTAGCCTTTTTTAAGATCACTTCGAAAACCCTCACAGCCTTTCAGTCCAACCCCTTTGCACTTTCTTAGCCTACTGGAACTTCTGACTAGCTGCCTGTAAACTTTTCTTTCCTTGGCTTATCACAGCTCCTCTCCAACAGCACCTGAAATGTGTCTGTTATGGCGCCTTCTGGATGCTCGCATCCTTTTGATGTTGTTACATGACGCTCACTTGTCTGTATAATTGGAGCTACTGTACTCTTCTAGTGTGTATAGTTTATATAGCCTGATGCAAAGTTGTGGCGTGATGATGCAAAGATGTTCAGCAAAAAGGTGAGAATTGGCGGGACTTGAGAGGGAGCGAGTGGTTCAAGGGGAGAGACCCATTGAAGAAGGTTGATGTAAGACAGAGAGAGAAAGGAGGAAAATGAGGAGAATCTCAAGCGCTCCACTCCTGGGTTCGGCCTGTCGTCATGGCAACAGCAGTGAGGCGAGACGAGCAGCAGACAGTCGGACTCCCTCTCCCTCACTCTCAGTCTCTCTGTATGTTGCTCGCCCAGAGATTAGTGGACAGCTGATCTTGGTTTCTGGCTGCCGCTGTGTTCTTCCTCTTACGTGTTTCTTGTTTGTCCTCATTATTACAAACATAAACTTTTCTGAAAAACCCAGACTGTAACATCCGCACCTTGCACTGTAAAATGTGATTTTGCATATATGTTATTCTAGCATAGGCCTATATTTCTCTGTCAATCTGACAAAAGATTACGGAACTTGTTGTGACAACTCTTAATAATAAGTTGGCATTGTCTCAATTACAAAATATATTTCTACTTAAAAATCTATGTCCAAAAAAAATCACTATTGGGTGTGCACTTGACAATGAAGGAATTTTGGGTTTAAAAAGTTATTCCCCAGAATGCTTTTGTGAATTGTGATCTAAAAGTTGGTGTCACCATAAGTGAGGTGGGAGCACAGTGAATAAAAAAGTCCTAAACTATTTTGTGAGGCCCGAGCCTTCAAATTAAAACCCAGAATGCTTTTGGGAATTACATTTTTTTTGTAGCCATAGGTAAGGAGGGTGCACTACGGATATTAAACCCTTACTACACAATACCCAGCTTTACAGATCATTTCAGACTGTTTGAGGCAAATGGGAAAGTATGTTATCTACCTTCCATGATAAGGAACAGATGTCCGTGCCCCATAGCACAAACCTGACTTTTAAACCCTACGATACAGACTTTTTGTCTGTGAAATAAATTTATAATGACAAACAACAACCTAAAGAAGTTAAGGTAACTGAAAAAAAAAAATTTATAGCAAAAATGAGAGTTCAACATTAATGAAAATTATAGTTGAGTTGGAACAGATTAATCATTTCAAACAACTTCCTGAAAAAGTTGAGTAAAAAGTCAAAATCAACAAAACTAAAACAAGGGTTAACACAAGATACATTACTTAATCAAGATACTTTCTATTGCTGTTTAAAAAAAAAATTATATCATGACAGAAAACAAATTTTGAGGCAGCCCTTGACATCATATTTTTACATTGAAACAAGTTACATTTAGCAGTGTGGAGCTGTATTTTGTAAACTCAGCCCTCTATTTCAGCCTCACAGCTGGTGTCAAACCACTGCCTGGATCTGAAGCATTTGGTTTGAGCTGGGATCAACAAAACGTAAATCACTGCTGCTGCTGTTCTTCCCCAAGAGAGGATGTCTGATTCAGCCTTCAACATCTAATAGTTCATCCCAGTGTTCCTCAAGCCTTGGGATGCAGTTATATTTACAGTCTATCAATACTTACATTAAGTCCAGTCTTATCTTAGTCATCTGCAAATTTTTTATTTTTTTACTTGTTGCCAGCAATTCAGACCTCATTTTTGTCATTAAATGTTTTGAAATAAGACATGGTCAGATGAATGTGACTCATATTAAGGCACTTGATAAGATTTCAGTTTTTTCCTGTGTGATTCATACTCACCGATTTATGTCACATGAACAAACTGCTCTTGACCAGTGCAGCCATTCACCAGGTTGGCTCACCGACTCTCTGGACTGCTTGTTAGAGCTGAATCATTCTCATTTGGATATGATGGTTAATGGACCTGCTCTCATAAAGCACCTGCTTTTTTCAACACACTTTAACACCACTTGTCCAATTCACCCACTCACCACATTCATACAGATGGCAAAGGATGAGGATGCTTTTGTAGGGGATCATCATTATTTACTCATTCCATTCATCTTCATTTTTACATCATTAATAACATCACCAGGAGAGAGGTTCGGTGTCTTGTATGCGACTGCTTGAGCTGTGATCAATCCCCCAACCTTCTGAGTGGGAGAAAACTGACTCATTCAGAAAGCTTTATTGGCATGATAGACATACATTTACATTCCCAAAGCAAGTGAGACACAGAACAAATGTACACACTTTAAAACACACTTCACAGATGTGCAACAAGCATGCAACTCTTTACTGAGCCTCTGCCACACCTCAGTTCATATGTAAATGGATGATAGTGGCTCAGTGGTAGAGTGTGTCGTTTCTCAATTAGAAAATTTTCAGTTTTCTGATTCAAGCTTCTGATGAAGGAAATTTTGCTTATGTATGACTTTCACATGTAAAAGGTACACCTTGCTAGTACCGGCTGGCCCCCTATTGCCTTAATCCTTGGTGGCATAGATTCAACAAGATACTGGAAACATTCCTCGGAGAGTTTGGTCCTTATCAACAAGATAAAATCACGCAGTTGCTGCAGATTTGTCGGCTGAAAATCCATGATGAGAATCTCCCGTTCCACCACATCCCAAAGGTGCTCTATTGGATTGAGATCTGGTGACTGTGGAGGCCATTTGAGTATAGTGAACTCATTGTCATGTTCAAGAAACCAGTCTGAGATGATTCCAGCTTTATGACATGGAGCGTTATCCTGCTGGAAGTAGCCATCAGAAGATGGAAACACTGTGGTCATAAAGGGATGGACATGGTCAGCAACAATACTCAGCTAGGCTGTGGACTTTAAACCATGCTCATTTGGTACTAAGGGGGCCCAAAGTGAGCCAAGAAAATATCCCCCGCACCATTACACCACCAGCAGCCTGAACTGTTGATACAAGGCAGGATGGATCCATGCTTTCATGTTGTCGACGCCAAATTCTGACCCTACCATCCGAACATCACAGCAGAAATCCAGACTCATCAGACCAGGCAACATTTTTCCAACTTCTATTGTCCAATTTAGTGAGCCTGTGTGAATTGTAGCCTCAGTTTCCTGCTGACAGCTGACAGGAGTGGCACCTGGTGTGGTCCTCTGCTGCTGTAGCCCATGTGCCTCAAGATTGGACATGTTGTGCGTCCAGAAATGCTCCTCTGCAATAGTCTTTCAAGAAAAAGCCAAATGTCAAAATTTAAACTCGTTTCACATCTTTGTCTGTTTGCAGTCTATGGTTGTTGTTGTTGATGATAATTTTACTTCCTGTACCTGTTCCTTACCTAAGTGCTCCTTTGTAAAGTCAAAAATATCAAGGCCAGGCATGGATTGCATTCCATATGTGTTTCCTGTAAGCTGTGTGGTGGTAGCTACATACCTCTCCTTGACATAGCCATTACTTTGGCTTTAATTTAATGTCTGCTTTCATTTGCTCATTTTACACATTTTTTATTAATTCTGGCTACTTGGTCTTGACATGAACTCTGCTCTCCCAGTCTCCCAGGTCACACTCTGCTAAAAAGCAGAGCCCAGTGCATTATGGTCCATGAATCAGAATGGCTGAGTGGCTTATAAAATTCAAAGAAAAAAGGCTTTTACCATACTGGTGCCAACAGAAATGCATCACATGCTGCCTCAGATGCACTTCAGCAGGAACCGAGTGGAAAGCGCTTCTGCGGAAATGAATGTGAGCATCATAAAAACGTCCCCCAACACGGTAACAAATTACACTGCGAACTTAAAATCTGCTAGAGCAGCAGAGCTCTGTGGGAAGAGTCTGAGTGTGATGATTAGAGGCCGGAGCTGTATCTATGGGACACAACCTGATTAAATAAAGCAAACATTCACTGCACTGGACTCGTCAGACACTTTATTTAAACTACCCAGCTATTTGACATAGAATAGAATAGAATAGAATAGAATAGAATAGAATAGAATAGAATAGAATAGAATAGAACTTTATTGTCATTGTAAAAAGTACAATGAAATTGAAGTCACAGCAGCAATCAAGAAATCAAAAGTAAGAAAGCGTATAGAAAGTGCAAAAAGGTCTGTAAGAAAATAGATGATAGCAGCTTGTCCATCATTCTCCAGTTCAGCCAGCCTCCACCTCCACAGGGTCCAAGACTGAGCTTCTTCAGCAGTCTGTTCAGTCTCTGTCTCCTGGATCCTGTCTGCTCACAGCAGGTGAAGCTCTTCCAGTGAGACGTTAGTGTCTGATGTTCCGTTGGTCATGTCTGTGAATAGCATGATGCTACTCTGCCCTCTGATACTCCCTCTGTTGCTGGGTTAGCAAAGCTAGCTCGTCCATCTTATTAGAGATAGATCTTACGTTCTCAATAAAGATGGATGGAAGGACAGGTCCATGTCATCACTTCATAGCTCACACTTGAGAACCGGCACATCCTCCTCACCTCCTTCTCCTCACCTTGTGGGAAGACATCTGGCCTTACACCAGTTAGCATTGACATGCTACAGGCTGCTAACAGCTGAGTTCACACATAAACAATGCAGCCGTGGTTACATGTAGGATCTCCAGACAAACACAGGAGAAAAAGTAGTAAAAATATCACAGAGATCACAAAAAGTCTGGTGTCCATGGCCAACAAATGAGCCATACCAAGTGGATCATTAGATCCACTCCAAATACAAAAATTATGAAAAAGAGACAAAAAAAATTACAAGAAATGGACAGAGAAGAGAGAGCGGCTGCAAAAGGCAGCCATAGTCAACAGGGCGGCACCTAGCAACCATCAAAATCATCAAAATATCATTAAAATCCTCTCAAACCTTTGTTTGTCTGTGGTCTTGAAATGTAGATTTGGATGAATGCCCTCAGAAATTTTCTTTTTTGAATACACTTGGTTGTGGTGACGAAATTAACCCTCAGACAAAAACCAACTTGATAAAAGCTGAAGGAAGTCCTTAAATCAAAAACCTGCCCGCACAGCTGCTCCCTATTAACTCACTGCACATTCATTTTAAGAGCACTTCCCTTGTGTTTTTTTCACATTGTGAAGGCTGCCTGCGCTGCCGTTACTCATCTGTTGCCTCTGGCTGTTGTAAACTGATCTCCTGTTGCTGATTTTTCCTCCTCCCTGTTGTGCTTCCTTAGGATTCTTAGCTCATTGTCTGTAAACCTGTCAAAATGATACAGCTGGCTGTCTTTTCGTCATTGCTTGTATATGTCTTGACTTGTCATGACAACTTGACAGTGTCACATGTTTAAAATAGATCTCCTTATATTCATTCTATAGCACCAGTCTGACCTGCAAAATGTGAAAGAGATTACAGTTTCATTCCTGTCAAGGTGTGTATGATGTAGTTTTTTGCACATCCATTCAAAGATAAACATACTATAGCTCTTTTTTTCTGGTGAAAACAGAGCATTCTTATCTATTTCACAAAGCTTGGCCTGTGTACCATCAAAGCCTGTTTTTAGCTTCATATAAGTCTACCATTAAGGGTGGAGGATGACTGCTTGAGTGTGACATCTCAGCCAGCTTGGAGGCAAAGCAGAGTAAAGGCTGGATACTTGAGGTGGACAGAGCCTGAGCTCAAAAAAAAAAAAAAAACTTCAGTAGATAGGTACAAGGAAGACCAGGCTGGGGAGCTTGAGACCTGAAGTGAAGGGCAAGAGGGCAGATGGATAAAAGAGAGCTCTGGAGTTCTGGGGAAGATGGTTCAACCCCTCCTGTGGCAGGTTTAATCAGGTTATACAAACAAAGAGACGCACTCCTGATGCCTGAAAGCGTACGGTTAGGGACTGTTTGAGACAGCTTGATGAGCATCTACCAACTTAAGCACTGGACTTCAGGCTTGTGCCTTGGGGATTAAAGTAGAAGGTGGATGAAGTTTTGGAACTTGGTGACAAAAGCAAACTAGTACAGTAACACTAACAGGAGTTGGAAACTGCAAACCAACCATAACAGCACCAGGCCTGAGGTCTAAAGCTAAAAGTGCAGTATTCAACCTTGCAGTGGGTGCAGAACAGGTAGACCATCTCAGCACTAAGCACGGAACAGGTGACTCAGTCTAACTGTGTACTGGTCAGCTTGCATGTCAGGAGGCCACAGAGGGTGGTTCTGTGATTGGATAGAAAAGTTAAAAAGACTGCGTTTGTGACTCAGGAAGGATGGCACATCTGAAAGGATTGAAGGAAGTGTATGACCAGAGAGAAGAGGATAGCTCTGACCCTTCATCTAAAAATTCAAACTTTTCATCACTTGTCAGCTGAAAATGTTATATTTAAAGCATAAACACTCATTAGAATTCAGACTGTGAAAGCAGCATATTTTTGGTGGTGTGTCCATTGATCCACAGAGCTTAAAGGGCGTAGTTTGCTTTTTTTTTTTTTTAAGGCTTTACACTTTCCCTCTGGTACCCTGTAGAGAGTGTGTGTGTGTGTGTGTGTGTGTGTGTGTGTGTGTGTGTGTGTGTGTGTGTGTGTGTGTGTGTGTGTGTGTGTGTGTGTGTGTGTGTGTGTGTGTGTGTGTGTTTTGGAAACCTCTATTAGCTGTTGTCTCTTTGAGGCTCTCCACTCCACAGATGCACTGGAGGTGTGTCTGGGGAAGAGCTTTTGGTAGTCCTTGGTGATTGAGACCCACCCCTCAAAGGTGTTACGTACCAGTTAGGAAGGGAAAGGAAATCTGTATGCAGTCAACTCATCATTACAGCAAGTCTCCTGAAGATCTCATGCTGTTATCAGAACAGACTGTTTTAGGCTGTTTACAAAGGGATTCAATGATTTCTACCACATATAAAAGTGAAGTGGTTTAAAAATTTGAATGGAAAAAAGTCTGAACCTCTAATATTGTTACTGTCCATGTCTCAATATGGGAGAGTATAATACCACCTCTTTAAAAAAATAATCACCATCAGCCTGACCTCTTACTTGCATAACAGACTTAATATCAAAAGCCCTGTTTCCACCAAGCGGTCCAGTTTAGATTAGTTCAGTTTGGTACGGGTTGGCTCGGTTAAGCTTGGTCGTGTTTGCATTTCCACATTCAATCGTGCCCCCTTGTGGTAGGCGGCACAAAATCTGGATGCTGACAGCTGCATCATTAACATAGCATGATGACATAGCAGTGCAACATAATGTACCCTGCTAATAAATACAAGACCAATAGGCACCAATAGGAGACATCCAGCAATTCATCCTCTTTGTGATTGGCATGTTGCTCTTTAATACAAAGTGCAATCAAGCTTTGTTTCAGAAAAGACTGTGTGCTGCCAGGAGAAATGCAGCTGCTGTCGCACGGTCAGTGGCGAATGTTTCGACCATCAACGGTCTGCAGTGTTGTAGCTTCACCTTCTGAGATCAGATCAGTCTAGTCTGGCACCCAACAGAAGGGTGTGAAAATAGTGTTTTAATCTTTGCAGTAACACTAAAAAGCCAAAACATTCTGAGCAGACAGATAAAACACCAAACCATGTGGGAAACAGTGCATTGAAGCGATTGAATAACATGTTTGTGATGGGCCCCAGTGTAAATGCGAGTAGGATTTTCTTTTTGGGGGCAAAAGCAGCCAATGATCAGGAGCACAGACAAGGACCAAGTTAACACCTTTACCTGTGTTAATCTACCAGCCTTCCTCAAACCACCTCAGCCTAATTCCCTTTAAACTACAAAACATCTGAAATAGCCTCAGATGAAAGTTAGCATTTACTGTAAGCCTGAAACAGCCAAAAGAAAAGCACAGATGCCTACATTTTCTAGAAGAGCGCCCCTTTTGTAGTGACATGTGGCTGTAACTTCCATCATTAACAGCAGCCAAATGTTGTTTCAGACACACAGCAGGCGCACCTTTTCCAACATATGGGAGTTAACAACTATATTGCAGTAAACTTGAACTCCATCCTACTCTGTAATAAAGAGAAAACTGTACTCACCGATCAGGAGTTCATCCTGCTGACCTGAGACTCAGCAAAGGCTGTAAGTCCAAATCTCTGTCTCTGCTTTTCTCTACTGACCGTGTTGCTGAGAAATTGAGACTGTCCTGCCCCATGCAGCTTCTGAAATATGATTTTATCAGTTTGAGCTTCACTCATCCTGTTGTCTCTTCTCTCTTTTTTCTCTTTGTAGCTTATCACACAATACATTCAGTACAAATGACGGGCATAGCAAGCCTTTTCTGCTTGATTATTGAGAACAACACAGCCAGATTAAATCAGTGG
Organism: Halichoeres trimaculatus; assembly: GCF_033239565.1. Classification (NCBI taxonomy): domain Eukaryota; kingdom Metazoa; phylum Chordata; class Actinopteri; order Labriformes; family Labridae; genus Halichoeres; species Halichoeres trimaculatus. The sequence continues at coordinate 18,834,110 of NW_027437180.1, read as the reverse complement.
TTGGTAAATAATATTCATTTTGAAAAAATCAACAGGTAGAAAACCACAAATACAAACAAAAGGACTTCATTCTGATTCAAAACAGTCAGTTTACCAAAGCAGTAAGAAGAGAAATGGCTCTTATAAACATTATAATTAAACCATCAAGCACTGTGTCCACAAACATCGCTCCTGTTTCTGCATCTGATTGGTCCTGAGGTACATACTCTGGCACAGCGTGAAGTCAGTGACTGGTGTGCGAGTGGCTGAAAGATGCTGAGAGAAGCTCATCCCTTTATTCTGTTGAGCATGCAGTAACAAAAAGGGGAAAAAACAGCTTCATAGGCGAATCAGCTCTGAGAGACAACACATCATGAGTGTGTGGAAGTGTTTCGCTTCTACGCTGGAGAAAAAAAAAAAGATACAGAGGAAGAATGAGTTGACATTTTAAGAGTTAACATCTCAAGAGTTAACGTACAAAACCAGCCATTTGGCTTAACTTTAAGTAACAAATCTGCAGATTTTTCATAACACAGATTTTTAAATGCTCATTTCAGTGTTCGGCAGATATTCCCCTTTTGTTTGGAACTTCAGTTTCGAACATACTGACAACAATCAATATTCACAAAGAAAGCTGGAGACGCCAAAAAGGAGATCACTTTGTCAAGTACTGATACTCATCCACCCCCACATCTGGTATCTTAGGGAGTGACACCTTATCATTTCTGTGTCAGACAAGAGAATATTGTTCTTTTACCATATCTGTGGCATGTGAACCCTAAAGTGAGATTTCTTCTTCTGTGGGAAGAGATGAGACCACTTAATGGAGTGTCTCCTAGCAGGGTGGACAGCAGGCAGGGAGTCCGCAGACCCGCCTGACCCTAAACTCCATTAGTCACACTAATATGAGTTCTTTGAGCCTTTTTTTTAATCTCACAGACGCAAAACCAGCTGAACCTGATGTAATGTTTCATGAATGAAAAAAAAGAAAAAGACCCTACACAGTCGTGGTGTTCAGGATGATGTTGGTATCTGTGCTGAAAGGGAACGTGTGGCTGCAGGAAAATGAAAAAAATGTCAGGAGTGATTATAGAGTGGAATTGGGGGTGGAGGTGGAGGTGATGGTTGTGGGTGAGGATGTCTCTGTGTGGCTTCTCACACCTCACTGGTTTGCTGCTCGGTCACCTGTCATTTTGTTTGCAAGCATGTGTGGGTTCATGCGTGTTCCCATCACTGCTGGTCACACTGTATGAAGTTGTCTCTGCGTACATTTATATTATCAGCCCCACCACCTCCATGGTAAAGACCTTATCTGCCTCTCTGTGAATTGACTCATACATGTTTTTATCCACTAAAAGGCACATTCACAGTTTTATCTCTTTTATTTCCATTTTGATTGATTGATTGATTATAGATGTGGGGCATGTAAGGTACACTGCTCCTGCAGGCTGGAATTTGCTACAGGAGGACTTAGCTTTCAGTGAGCTGGTCTCTTTATAGGCTTTTAAAGCAGACTTAAAGCACTGGAAGGAGATGCACCAGCCTGTAGATGCTTTGATAACGTTTTGTTGTGTGATCCATGATGTCTGGAAACTTTTTGTTATTTTCTTTTATTTTGTTTTGTTCTTTTTTCTCGCTCTCTCTCTTTTTTGTTGTTATTTTGTTTTGTTTGTGTTAGTTTGTTTTTATTAATTTTATCCATTCAATTTTTTTGTAATAACATATTGGTTTAATTTTGTTAGGATGTGCTGCTAGTCTTGGTAAGAAATCTATCCATCCATCCATTTTCTTAACCGCTTATCCTGTTCAGGGTTGCAGGTGGCTGGAGCCTTCCCCAACTGTCATTGGGCCACACCCTAGACTGGTCGCCAGCCAATCACAGGGTTGATACAGAGACAGACATCCATTCACTCACACCTAGGGACAATTTAGAGTGATCAATTAACATGGGGAGCATGTTTTTGGACTGTGGGAGGAAGCCAGAGTACCCAGAGAGAACCCACGCATGCACAGGGAGAACATGCAAACTCCACACAGAAAGGCCCAGCGGCCAAGCTGCGAATCAAACTAGTGACCTCCTTGCTGTGAGGCTGCAGCTCTACCTGTTGCGCCACTATACAGCCCCAGATTCTTGAATATCTAGAATATAATAATTATATTAATGAATAAGATAAGATAAGATACGATCACATAAGATAAGATAAGATAAGATAAGATAAGATAAGATAAGATAAGATAAGATAAGATAAGATAAGATATGATAAGATAAGATAAGATAAGACAGATAAGATAAGATAAGACAGATAAGATAAGATAAGATAAGATAGCTTTATTAATCCCAGATGGGGAAACTCATATGCCACCATTCACACAGTCCACTCACAATATACATCATGACATTTACCATAAATAAATACAAAGAACAAATACCAAATACCATGCTCAGGAAGGACAAATACAAAGTAAATAGACAAAAAATGTCACAAAAACACAGTAGAATATTAAACATAATCATTCTAGTGACTGAAAAGCAACACAGGAGTGTAACTCCATCACTATAAATCCGTCCACTGCTCAGAAACTCTCCTCCACTCTCTCCTCGTTCATCTCTTAAGTGAACAGTTTCTGCGGCGCAGGGGCTCCTCCTAAAAACCCAGGGGGGGTTGAGAGGAGCTCTCAAAACTCGTATCTAGCAACATTTCTTTTGAAATATTTGTGAACATGATTTGTTTACCTCAATTTAAACGTGAACGTGAGCTCAGCTCTGTTTTGTACCCGAGTGTAACCAGATGTTCTACATCAGTGGTGGGGGTGTTTTTATAAACAGGAGACCTCAACACATCAAAGAGAGAAAATTTCTTCAACTACTTCATAAAATTCTCACTGAGGTTTAAACCTGAACGATTTCAGGAACTGTTAAGTGGAACCAAATGTGAAACCAGTTTCATCTGGATGTGAACCTCTTTGCGTTCTGTTTTCAAAAAATGTCAGATAGTTTAAAATTTGGGTATCTTATTTTCTTCTCACTGAGCTGCTTTAGACACTTATGTTCAATGGACAATATCAGACTGATTGTAGGGATGGTGTTTGCCACCCTGCTGTTTTAAGTCAGGCTTTTGAGTAGTCTTATTTAAAATGTGAGTTTTTTTGTTTGGATATAAAAAAAATGGAAAACCACATTGAAAACAATAAAGGCTGCTTCTTTAACAAAAGTTATGATCCTCAGTGCATTGTAGGATCATACTCTTCTTCTATAGATTTGTTATTTTTGCATTTACCTACTCATGGTTAACATTAAATTTAGTGTTTTCTTTGAGCCATTTATAAAAATACAACTGTGGCCCAAACAAGCTTCCCTAAAGAGCGTCGTAAAAGGAACCCACTTCATCAAACTGTGTGTTTAGCTGTGATATAACCAGAGCTCCTCTAGCTCCAAGCACCCTGAGGTGTCCTTTATAATTGGAGCAGCCTCAGATCAGATCTCGGAGTCTGTGATGGGAAGCCTCCTTCCGCCTCAGTGTTGGAGTAACTTGCATCTGAAAAAAAGCTGCTCTGAATTTGGAAACAACTTAATTTACTTTTTTTTAGTATTGAAACATTGAAACTTGAAGGGTCCAGTTGTGTTTCCCAGACGTTGAGATAGCACCAAAGATAAAACCTCTTCACAATAATAAATACGCTGGCTGTTCATGCTCGGCTTAAAACAAAAACAAGATTATGCAACCTGAATTATACAGGACCTTCAGCATCTACAAAGATATTCGAGCACAGAGTTCCAAGAGGTCGATTCACCACAAACCTCCATCTGCTCACTGCCGACTCTTTTGTGATGTTGTTTACCAGACCCTCTGAGAGCTGTGTGTACTAACCTGCCAAGTATGGGGTAAAAATAAAAGGTAAAAGAGGTTTTTACAACAGAATCTCACAAGGGCAAATGTGCCAGAAGAGTGTGAAATGATCCACAAAAAAGTGTTGCAACTTCAGAAAGTAATGAAATTAAGACAGAAGACTTAAAACACACAAGAGAATGAAACAAGTAAAAAAAAAAAAAAAGAAAGAAATTAAGCCATGTGGTCATGTCTTTCTCTACCCCCTTGGGACCACGGCTGTTTTAGTGCTGAAAACTGAAAGCAGGATCTCTTCATTTGGCACAAATTGTTCCTGTTCACAGGTGGCTGCAATGAGCAAATCAAATAAGTGAAGTGCTGAGTGGTTTTAAGTTTTTTGTTGGTTTGTTTTTTGTTTGTTGTTGTTTCAGGCAGGGTCCTCTTGCATGTGATTAGTGTCATGTTGTTTCATGAAAATGAAGCCATTGAAACCTGAACCTAAAAACCACTGTAACATCTTAGACTCTATTTATTCGGACTTTAACGCTAGACAAGCCAATAAAGCCAAACCAGCATACAATGACTATGTAACTTTAACACTTGTTCAGTTAAAATCATCTTATCTTTTTGTTGTAATCCAGGTGTCATATATTGTCAGAAGTCAAGTTCACATGTTTCAGTCTTGCCTTGTCTTCTATTTGTCCCTTTAGTCTGTATCAATACATTTCCTCTTGTTTTAATATAACTTCACTACCTGCCCTGACCATGGGTGCATCTCAATGCGTTAATTTCGTGCCTCCTCCATCCTATCTCCTCTGCGACACAGGAAGTACTTCCTTAGTCAGCATTTTGAAGACAGTCCCAAAGCCACAATTGTGCTCGGAGGAGAGAGGATGGAGGAGACTGATCAGAGGAGCTATGATCGAGGAAACACAGGAGCTGGCTTTGCGGAAGTCTTTTCACTGACAGACACGCCCCCATATGGAATATCACTCTCTGATTGCACGCTGCAGCGGCTTAGAGTTCTCTACATTAAACTTCACAAACACAACAGAGTTTAATGAGAGAAAAGATGAGCTGAGGACAGGCACAGGGGATTGTTCAGAAACTGATCGTACATCTGGTGATACAGTGTTCGCTGTGAGTTAAAAAGCACAGAATACTGAACACAACCATCATCAAATCAATATAACGGAGGATAAAACTGAAATCTCATAAATAATATCTTCCTGAAACACAATAAACGCTTCTTGTGACGCTCCGGAGGAGAGGATGTCCCATTGCTCTAAAAACAAATCTCCTCCATCCTCTCTACTCTCTTTGATTCCTCGCGTCTCTCCCATGCATCTCTGGTGGGAGGGACTAGGGCGTAAGTGAACGACACAAGTGGAGAAAGAAAGGATGGAACTTTATCGCTTTGAGACGCACCCCTGGTCACTGCTGATTGTCCCCACCCTCATTGTCCCTTCCTGTGCCTCATTGTCAAGTTTTTAAATGATCCATGCCTCCCTTTGTGTGTCCATTCATGTTTTCCAAAGCTTTACTTTGAATTTCAGGTAGGTAACAATAGTTTTTTTTCTGAGTTAGTTCTAAGACAGGTTTTCCTGTGATTTCTTTTGTTACCTTTAGACACAAATTTTCCCTAATTTGCGTTTGGGACCTACTTGTTACAAATTGGCTGGGGGTTCAGTGACTTTTGTTCTTACTGTTTTTACAATTAAAATAAAAAATAGTATATATATTTTTTTAAGTTTCTACTACAAGTCATCTGTTTAGTTCTTTTGAAGAGGTTATTTTCTCTTGATATCTCCAAGTACTGAAAAGAACATAGAACAATAAAAGTGATATTGATGTTTATCCATGCTTAGAAAAACACAGCATCGTTTCAAAGAAAAGAGGAAGAGGTAATATGTATGATCAGTCTTTTATTTATAATTAGTGGCTGTTGACAACCAATAAATCAGGTAAAGGTTATGTGCTCCTAGGTTAACTGTGAAGCACTTACTAAAGATGTTACCCACGAAGAGACTTAAATTCTAACTTAAAGGGTGTAATAAATATTTTACTGAGACTTGTCTCCCATTTGATCTTTGCTGAGAGTCGTGGCCAATATCAGTGAGTATCTTTAGCTCTCCAGGTGGAGCAGCACTCAGGTGAAAGCTGTTGGAGAAAATCATGAGCAGAGAGGCTAATCCTCGGAATCCAGCACAATCTGAGAACTCAGTTTAGTTTAGTGATTTAGTACTCTCCTGCTCCTGGATTAATTTTAGCTGAAATGGAATCTGAAATTGGCTCAGGCACTGAATACCCGGCTGCCTCTCCATGCTAAATGGAGTATGGGGAGGACACACATGCTTTACAGTACGGACACACACCCACTCAGAGACACAGCTTGATCTGCCTGCTCCAGCTGGAAAAAGAGGCCATGTTGACATGACAAGTGAACAGTAATTGTAGAGAGAAATGGGAACATGGTGTGAACTGAAGACAGGACAAAATGATACAAATGATAGAGGATAGGTTTTGCTCTCTCTCACACCAAATCCAGGTTATACAGTAACAGGTAAGAGAAAGGTACCAAAATTAGGTATTCAGGTCTCAGTTACAAAGAGAGCATGACAAAATACAAACGTACTTGGATACAAATCATTGACTTTGTGCATAAGAACCATAAGAAAATGATCTCAGGTAAAGAAACTGTTGAATCTTTACAAAAATCATTAGATTGTAAGTGAAGAGGGGGCATCAGCTGTGTGCCCTCGAATTACACATTGTAGATATCCAACAAAAGCAACATAATGAGAAACTGCAAACTTAGAAATAAAGGTTTAGAAAAGGCTCACAAAATTGATCTGAGAGAAGTCTAAGTGCAACGATCAATAGGGCAGACAAAGCTATTTCAGCAGCCGCGAGCACCTCTCATCATGAAGACCAGGTTAAAAACAGTGAATAAGGCTGTTTGTTGTTCAAAGTGAGTGTTTCTTCATCTAGTCGTCTGTTAAGGAAAAGGTCATTTTCTGGATGATTAAGCTTTTTGATAAAAACCCTGTGAGAGAAAAACACTGAGGAGTCATTTTAATACTTGCTTTGTGGAGTTTACCTCCTGCCCTGCTGCTGCTCCTGAATTACTTTGGCTTCAGTGACGAAACGAAATTCGCAGAAATTCAGCAGACCATGCAATTCCACTCACCGTCTTCTCGACTGATGACTTGAAATGTTGACATTTCAGGGGCAACCCTTTTTGTGTCATATGTGTCGTTCTCCATTCTTTTCATTCACGTCTTGTTTTCCATTTTTATTTCATTTTTCCTTTCCACTCCCCCTGTGTGCCTCTTTCCTCTTCCATTTACAGCCTTATGATTCCCTCCCTTGTGTTATTTTCCCACTTTTCTGCATGACTCAGTCTCCGTCACTCTCCACCTTGTTGTGTCCTCCCCTCCTTCATTTCTCAGCAAAGACCCCGGAGAAATCTACAGAAATCCACTCTCTCCATTTCCCTCACGTCACTGGTGATCAGCCTCTGGATTTGTCTTATCTGTGGATCACACAGAAACTGGCTGTGACCATTTGGTAATGCAGAGGAGCGTGTGCGAGTCTCTTTAATGCTCCTGAATAAGGCCATGCTGCTCCCGTCCACAGTCCCAGCGCCTCTGATGTAAGCTTTTCTATTCATTAGTGGCTGTTTGTTGGCAGGCTGCTGCCTCTTGGTGGTTGGTGGCGGTACGCTTGGTGCTGTTCGCAGCTGGAGCTTCGAGCTTTGTGGTGTTTTCAGAATCCTCCAAGCGCCTCTCGCCATCTGTCTCAGGGACTTAGCTGCATTTCCCTGCTTCTTCCTTCACTCCAAGTCTTTTCAGTTCTCTTTTCAGTCTCCTCACAGGTGCTGCTTTGCTTCTTATCAATAATCATTGAGCTGTGAAAGGCCTCAAACTGCTCACCTGTCTTCTAATTAGCGATCCAAGGCAAAGCACAGAGGTTGAGAAGGTTTATTTCACATCTTTGTAACTAAATGAGCAGCAATTTTAGGTTGAAGGAAAAAAAAAGAGTGAGAGATGTGAGCGGTATGTCTTGTTAGAAGCTGTGCCCCAGTTCTTAGTAGGATCAACCTGGTTTCTATAGGAGATGAATCAGTGTCATCTTTGAGACACCAGTCAGAGATATCATTACTTTTCAAAAGGAGCTCATGAAGGATCCTGAATCAGTGTGTTGCCAAGCAATTGGGCTGCAGTGTGGAAAAACTCTGGGATGTCCACAGCATACCTCAGAGGTGAAACAACGGTCAGGGTGTGGCCCGCTGTTTCACTCTACGGTGAGTCTGTCACTTTTCTTACACATAGCCACACACTTCATGCCTTTAAGGGGAGAGATTATATCACTATTCTGAGTTATAGTTTTAAAAACTGGACCAGTGGCCACTGAATACACCATGCTCACTGTGACTTACATGAGCAATCATGTATGCATGCTAACATTTTAGTTTGGCATAGCAAACTGGATATATGCTGTTAAGTATTCAGTATGGGGTTGGATGTGAACTGGAGACATGCATAACATTTCAACCTTCTGTTGATGTTTAAAGTCACTGCATCACAAAAGTTAGTGAGCTTGATTTCTGAGTGTGAGTATGACATCCAGATTTAAGTCAAATCCATGGAGCAGATTTAAATATATTTCTTTTAAAACCTACAAAAGTCAACTCTTTGAGGGCCGGGTTCCAGAGCAGAGAAAAGATAACATCTTGGAATTTGATTGCAAGCTTCATGCCAATCTGGGGTGACCAAGTGCTTACCATAGACCGTATATAGAGCAGACAGCGTGGTGCCGCCATTTACCGTTGTACAGTTTTGAAGCCAAAATTCCTCAGTTACAGGCACAGCCATTGGTAGCAATTGCAGCCAGAGTCTGCGCAGTTGAGATGATGAGGGATTCTGGAAGAATCTGAGTGGTGCTGGGTGACAAAAATATTTTTTTTTCTTTCTTGAGTCTAATCACTTCTTGACTCTAACTCCCGACATATTTTACAATCCCCGAAATAAAAACACGAGAACTGCAGCTGTCAATCATCGTTAAACGTTACATAAAGCCTTGTTTTTAACCTCGTATAACTAATGAAAAAGAAACTTTTCAGAAAAAAAGAGGACTTGAATACAAGATAGCCAAATGATATATTCAAATCACCACAACAATCAGACATGAGAAACATTTCTACGAAGAGTATTGATTTTTTAAAGTTTGACCACAGCCCATCTAGAATGGCTGGAAAGCCTGATTTTTTAACCTATACTGCAGCCAGCCACCAGGGGGAGCAGTTTTTGTGGAGACCTCACTTCGAGCCGAGCAACCAGACGTCCATTTTTTTTTAGTCTATGGTGCTTACAAGCCACATGTGAGACAAGGAGTGTGTTAGTGTGGGACTATGTGGGACAATGTGGGACACGTTACCACAAAGCTGAAACATGGGCTAAGTTCTAAATAACATTCATCTAACCCTGAAACACTAACATTTTTATTGAAACCAAGCTCATAATTACATGAACAACAATCTGATTTGGTTACACACAGTATGCACATTTGTGTTTTTTTTTTCTCCCTTTATTTGAGTTATTCCAATTCAAAAGACAAGGAAATTCTTTTGTCACAGTAAAATAATACTCAAAAAAAATATTGAAATATCTACTTGTAAAAATTCAAAAAAGAAACCACAAGTTTCCCAGAGCTTGTGAAATATTGTGATTGTATACATTTAGAGTGTTGGCAATTTTACATTCAGTGTTTGTTCTCAGCTCTTAAAGGTTGACTAATCTGTGCACAATGAAACCAAAAGGCATTTTAACTTTCTGCACAAGCAGTTTCTTGAAGGTTTTACATCATGTTGTGTGTCGCTTCACATCATACTCACTTCCATGCGCAGGAGAGAAATACTGGATCGAGTTCCTCAAAACACTCGCTGTGAATCACCCTGCAAAATAAACTTGTTCCCAGCTCCTTCTTCTTCCAGGAACTTCATGTTATTTCACCAAAGTCTGCATTTTGGTGGCTGAGGCTTTTACCTTGGTTTTTGTGTCAGTGGGCGGAGTAAGACGCAGGTGACAGGTCAATGAACTCCTGACACCACATGTATGTTGATATTGATAAACAGCCGACACAGGCAATGGTGATAGCACTCTTTCAGCTATTGGATGAAAATCCTGCTTTCAAAAAGGAGACTCCCACACTTTGGAGAGCAAGAGCTGATTAAATGCATAATCGTCTCAATTGGTGGGGCGTGGGAAAAGTGTTTACAAAGCGGGACGCCTGGTTACCCTATGCCAATCCAAAGGCCAGGAGATGTTTAACAAGACAACAGCACCCTTTGGTGGAACATCACTTATCAACATCATAATCATACATTTTCAGACATCCTAACAAGAAGCAGTAGTTTTGTCAGAATCCAGGGAGAGGAGGGCTTTATTTCCTCACATTTCTTGGATCCTGTCAAACAGAACAGGCTTTCTTGACCCATCATGACTTATTTATTCGAGAAACTAGAACTTCAAAAGGACCAAGATCCTGAATTGGGACACAGTAACTGAATAGAAATCTCTTTTGATCTCCCTTTGCTTTCCAGACTCAGGCTATTCCTTATATTCTCTTTTTTCTCTCTGTCAAAGCAACATCTTCATGGCGTGGATCAGGTCAGGAAAACTGTGGATTTCCATTTGGCCCTTGTTGCATTATGCTTGCTGAAAAGATTTTCCAAGTGGAGTGTGTGTTTCTGCCTCCTGCTGTGGCTATTTTTCATACAGTTACACTAGGGATTGCATTTTTCCATTTCACACTCATCTATAATTCAAAATGTTTGTGAGAGTATTCTGATAGTTAGCAGAGGCCTGGTTCACTGATATGGTCAATTACATGGTGTTACAACCTCTGATGTGTTGATGTGGGCAGATTTTGAATAACTTCATACGGATGACCAAGAGATGACCTGCTGAAGGCAACACTCTGCAGTTTGTAAATACTGTTCCATTCAAAAAGTTTCTGTTATTTGAGGAGTTGACATCAAAAGATTAGAAGCATAATCACATGGTAAAGTAAAAACATGTCTTACCACGTGTGACAGTGAAGCTTCTTTCTTAATTTGGCCCCATGATTAATTGGATTGTGTCAACATAGCACCATGGTCTTTGTGTCTTACTTGTTCTTGTGGTGCATGTAATTGTCCTATGTTTGTACTTGCAGCAAACACACATGACTATAAAGACCAGTGAGCCTTGATGCTGTTTGTCCAGCCCTATGATGAGGAACCTGCTGTAGAACAGGAATGGACTCTCGGATATAAACAGCTTCGGGCTGGGTCAGCTCCACCACGAAAGTTAGCTGCTTTTGGGGAACCCCAAACACAGATGTCAGTGTAAGTGTACAAACTAACGCATGGAATGGCTTACTCTTCCATTCTCTCCAGTCACGAGGATGCACTTAAATTTCTAAACATGGTAGCTTTTGATTTTACATGAATCAGTACGCAGTGCTTTTGACAGAATTCCGTTGGTACCTATAAAAGTACCCAATCCGGTACCCATTTATATTTGTCATATAACTACTATTATAATTGTGTTTATATGGCCCTTTTAAAAAACTCACAGACTCTTCAGTTATTGAAATCAATACAAAGGAGCACAAGTCAACAAAACATTAAAAAAAAAACACGCAGTACAATCACAATTTAAAAGCTCAATTAAAATGCTGATTTTTTTAAAGGAGAGTTGAATAGTGAAGGGTCAGAGCAGTTTTGAATATAAGTGGGGAGTTAGTCCCAGAGGATGAGGGCAGCGATGGAGAAGGCTAAGAACCCAACAATAAGAGCAATGTGTACACACTTTGAAACAGAAGCTTTCCCTTGGACTTCAGTGCTCTTCCACCACAAGAACTTGGGTTTGAATGTAGTTCTGGGGCAATAAACTTAGCCCTGTCCTGTGCTGAGTGGGTTTTCATTTCACCCTTGAGGCACAATAACATTTCAGACAGCTTTGATTCACTTGGATAAAGTCATAACTTAAAAAAAAAAAAATCATCTTCCTTGAGCCTGCTAGTGTGAATATGTTTCTGTCAGCTCCAGATATCAACTTAAAGAATGATCCTGTGAATTGGAAACCGTCAGCTGAACCTGTCAGTGGATATTGAGTTTACAATAGCCCACCCTTGGGAATGCATCCCATTTGAATGTATATGTGTCAAATTGTTTTCATCAGTGAAGTGATCAATGATAATGTAAAGGAACTAAAGTTGGTTGAATCCTTCTTCTGAATCTGGGTTCATCTTTCATAGGGTGACCATATTTTGATTTCCAAAAACGAGGACAACGGCACTGGCCTCGAGGCACAAATTCAGACAGGCTTCTTATATTCTTAATATTTTCACTGCCCCGTGGTTACTCCCGTCTGTGGAAACACCACAGTACTGGATTTTTTTGAGAGCTTCATGAGTGACTTCAACAGAATGGGGGGCTATTACACCTAGAGATGGGTACCGAATCAGGTACTTCAAAAGGTACCGACCGAATTCTGTCAAAAGTACCGAGTACCGATTCATGTAAAATCAAAAGGTACCACGTTTGGGTACCTGAACACATCCTTGTGACTGTGAGGAAGTGAAAGAATAGTCGATTTTCCATGATGGACACGAACACAGCATTGCAAGGGTATATACTGAAGGATATATATGTTAAATTGAAAAATATATATATATATATAATATTGTTAAAGAAATTGATATTTTTTACCACATAACTACAAAAAAGTACCGAAAATTTGTACCGTTGAGCACTGGTACCGATTGCCAGGTACCGGGCATTGGTGCCAGCACTACTAAACTTTTTAGCAACGTCAGAGTCAGGAAATGTCTTTTTTTAGCAAGGCACTGGTACAATCCATGGACCTGTAGCTGTTGTGGTGTTTTACAGTATGAAATGCCATTGTCATGTCATGTTTTTCGGTGTCCATGTGAGCTTTGAGATCTCCAGCACCTTTGTTGGACACTGAGACACATGTGCCAGCTTTGCACACGGTTCACTCCGCCTCCCACTTGTCCCGATCGGGACGGTATGTCGGAAATTTTTTTTTGCAGTTCATCTGTGAAGCTGCACTTATGCTTAGGCATTTTCCGTGCAATACAGCTCCGCTGTCTAAACAGCCCCGTCTTCTCCGCTCTCCGTCTATGTCTCTCTCTCTCGCCGTCTCTCTGATCTTCTCACTCTCTATGCGTGTGTGTGCACGCGCTGAGCAGACCTGCCCACAAGGCAGCCTCTCGGTAAGTGATGCGCATGATGGTATTGTTTGCAAGCGGCGGTCAATTTACGGACGCGCGTTATGGTCCTATGAAAATCGGTGAACACCGGACATTTTTGTGAATTTATTAAACCCGCCCGGACACCCCGGACAGGACGTAAAAAGTAGACATGTCCGGGCAAAAGAGGACGCTTGGTCACCCTAATCTTTCAAGCCGAAACAGCGGTTGATCTCTGTCGTCTTGGTATTTTAGACTGCAGAGTAGTCCGGTGCCTCAACAATCAAAACTGTTTTGACGTCAGCTCAAAAGGTGTCAGGTGTCAGCTCTGCCACTTGCACTTGTCTTGTTTCAAGTGGTAACAAATCCATCTGCAGTGCTGTTAGGTGTGATCAAATTTAACATAGGCTAAATCTCATACTGGCTAACAGGGTAACTTTGGTGCTGCACACAATGATTTTGGTCTGTTAATTTCCTTATATGGTAACACTTCTTTTGCTTAATGGCCTTTGTCATGTTCTAAACGATGTTCCTGGTCTTTTTGGTGGGGCAGCACCTTATATTATCAAAGTAGCATTCATTCCTCGACAGAAGATCCATAATATCTTCTGCAAAAAACAAAGAACCTATCTATTGCTGGCAATGGTGTCAAAATGATTTTTTTCCTTCCAGCTAAGCCCCACCCACCAAAAAATTTTGGATTGCATCTGAATGCCAAAAGACTGATGCTGGTAAAGGTTGAAGTTGAGGAGGCAGAATGACTACAGAGCAGATGTGGGAGGCAGGAGCAGGTGTGAAGTTGAGTGGGGTTGAAGGGCAACAGAGGGAAAGGGCAGAGACATCCGCAGGTTAGAGGGAAAATGGCAGAGAAGGAGCCTGGGGAATGAGAGAGACAAACTATGACAGATGCTATAACAGCCTTCACTCTTCAGGGAGGGCTTTCCACCAGATTTTAGAAGCTGGCTGCGGGGATTTGTTCTCATCCAAGCACAAGAGCAAGACTGGAGTCCAACACTGCTGATCAGGGGCCAGGTTTTGGCTTGCAGTGTACGCTCCAGTTCATCCAAAGATGTTGGACAGGTTTGAGGCCATGGCTCTGTGCAGGCCAGATAAATTCCTCCAAACAAAACTGGAAAAAGTTCATAGAGTTGTTTTTGGGCGCATGGGCCTTTTTTTTCGTTTTTTTATTTTTTAGATAGGAATTTGTGCCTCAGATTTTGGTGTAACAATGTAAAAAAAAATGCACTCTTGGGCACAAGGGTTTAACTCTACATACTCAGTTTATTTATTTTTCTCTGTGGTCCCCTGATTAGTTAAGAATACTCAGAGTAATAGTAAGTACAGCAACAAAAAAGTTCCTATTTTTTATTTTTATTTTATTTTATTCTATTATTTATTACTATTTTTATATATATATTTCTGTATATATGTATATTTTATGTCTTATTTTTTAAAATTCTAGCGTGCATTTTCATTATTTTCTTGTTAAGTGTTAGCACCAACACACCAAGACAAATTCCTTGTATGTGTAAATGTCAGGGGCGAAAATCCCTTTTCATTGTTGGGGGGGACAATAAACAGTAAAATTTAAGACATCAATTCCTGGGGGGGGGACATAAAATAAATGCTATATTTTTTGCTGTTTTTTTATATTGTGATATTAAACAGTGACTATAATCATGGCATTGTTCCTTTTAAGTCCATATCCTACCTGTCTGCAGGTTTGTTTATACCTAACTGGCAATTCCAGGTGGTGTTGGGTGATACGTGTCAATTACACCAGTTGTGACCAAACAGAATTTCTTCTCTCACCATGAACACTGGTCTGATCACAATTACAGCAGCTTTACAAGAACTGAAAGCTCAATACAAGTGCTAAAACTAGAAGAAACACTTCAGTGGATAACTATGTTTTTATCAAACTGTCAACAAAAATAAAACCTGAATATGATACAAAACTTAAAAATACACAATACTTTACGGATTTAAATTATAAAGTGCAAATGACTGCTACAAAACTTATAAATACACAGACCTTTACACATATGAATAATAAAGTGAAACTAGGTAGATAGACAAAATATTTTTTTCTTCATTGGAACTGAAGAGCCACCCATGTTCACAAATGTATCTTCTGAGTTGGATCAATAACAGTAAGTATGGTGGACATGGAAGGCATCTTAAATAGTTTAATGTTGTGTCACAAAGAGAGGATGAGGATGTCAGCGTGTCACCTGTCTGTCTTATCTATCACAGCCTTTTTTGCATCATATAGGAGTGGCAGTTTTCCAGCCAGCAACAAACGGTGTGATAATTAACTTGTAAATTATTTAGTGTTTTAATACGCTTAATCGCGATCCTTGGCGCTCTGTAGTCTGTGTCTGTGCGCACACCACATCGGATGGAAAGCTTAATCAGCGTCTTGTGTTTATTCAAAGCATACTGTCAGACTTCGGACAAAGGAGTTGACATTTCATTTTCATTTTCTCTGTGTGTCTGTTGAACAAGTGAAGTTATAACTGTTCAGTCTTTCAATGAAAGCTACTTACTTAAGCACGATCCTCCGCTCTGCCTGTGCGTCTATATTTGTGTTCATGTGTGTGTGCAGCATCCATGCTGGGAGAAAGAGACTGGATCAAACCACTGTGAGGATTGCGAGGGGGGGTGGGGGTGATCTTTCAGTATTTAAAATTGTCAAACAGTGTGTTTTAAGTAGCATGACTTGTATTATACCATTAGAAAAACATTACTATACTATCAGAAAATTAATTACAACTGATTTTTTTGGGGGGGTGACAACTTTATGGAAGGGGGGTGACATGACCCCTGCATCCCCCCCGAGATTTGCGCCCATGGTAAATGTACTTGGCTATAAAACTTGATTCTGATTCTGATTCTCATTCTGATTCTGAAGAAGAGTGATTTACACTAAAATCCTGGCCAGGAAAGTTGATTTTCATAAGTAATGTAAATAGTGCAGCTTTTGTCCAGGAAATGCTGAAGTGAGAAACAGAGAAGCTTATCAAAAACCCAGCAGTTATGTAAAGTGCAGTTAGTGGGTGATTTTTTCTTTTTTTTTAGTCTGGACTTTTTGAGGTTTTGACATTTCTTTCTTGATTCTGGACTGGAATCTAGCTGCCTCTCACACCTCTGCCTCCTCCATCATTTCATTCTCAGCAGGCACTCTCTTCACCCTGCTGTCCTTAACAAAGCTCTGTCCACTTAATGTGATGGACAAGGGAGATGAGAGAGCTCTCCTCTGACAGCTGTTACACTCTGCCTCACACTGACCTGGTCCTCTGCTAGCACAGTTAGTCCACTTTATGGACAGCAGAGGTCATAAATCCCGTCCGCGAGGGACACGGATAAACAGAGGGAGGGGGAGGCGCAGGCGCATCATCAAGTTATGTACAGGTAAACAACTCTGTCTGTGAAAATGCAAATGTTCGGGTGCAAATGACAGATTCTTCAAATCAGTGAGATGGTTAGTTGAAAGTTTGCAGCTTTTGATGATGAATATCTGTACTCCATTACCAGGTTAGTTTTAATATGTTATGTAACTCAGAGTAAATAGACCAGAGGACAGCTACAAAAGAAAAAAACTTTAAGCTTCCACCACTTTACAGTTTCAGACACCTCATTTTGAGAAAATCTGCTGCTTAAAGGTTTTTACTTTTGAAGGAGCATCCATCTTTGTTCCATTTGCACTCATATCCTGCCTACGAAAAGACAAGCAGCTAAAGAAAAAAAAAGGACAGATGGTTCTCTGTTGGTGCAGAGATGATTACAGGAAATACACTCCCTTTAAGAAGCCTGATTTCAGCATTTTTCACTCCACTGCAAATATAAACAGCCCCAGAACTATCAATTTATCAAAATACAAATAAAACAGAACAGAAGATGATCATCTTCAGAAAAACAAGAAAAAAACACAAATGGTAGCATAGGAAATAATGTGCTGTGATCACAAGAGATTTCTCTGTTGTCGCAACAAAATGATGGAATTCATCTGCATCAAGGAGCACACTGGTCTGGAAGCTGAAACCACAAGTACTTTTCTGAAAACCAGCAGTAGTTTTGGAGTCTGTGTTCCTTGGGTTAAAAACCACATGCATGACACTCTCCTGGTCAAGTGTCTTTTTCCCTTACAGATAAAATACACCAGATATGTCTCCAGTCCGTCTCCGCTCTGTCACAGCACTGGATCAGATAGGTTTCCTTGGCAGTCGATCTGTCAAGTTACTCTGGATCTGCTCTGTTGCGGTTCGTCCACAGGGCTGGTCTGGCAGGTCACAGGTAATACACGGCCATTCTAGAGCTTTGACACATAAAATCAGCATAGGGTCAAGATCAGGCGAGACAGGAGGTCATGCTCAGAAACTACCCCAAAACACCCTATGACTTCCAAAATAAAACAAGCCATGTCAAAACCAGATCATATTTAGCTTGACTGCAACAACAAACAGACATAATAAGTAGGGTTAGACCAGGGCCCTGTTCTACGAAGCAAGTTCAGCCTAGCGAGATAGCCTTGGAGCTACCTCGCTGAACTGAGCGCGGTAGCTGGCGGTCTCGCTACACGGTTTTACGACGCAGGTTATCAACCTCATAAGTGGATCCAGCTAGGCAATGAGCGCGTGCACGCACATAAGGAAGAGCCCGCTGCATCTGACCAATCGCGAACATGGAGCAGTCTGGAGCGTCAGAGCAGGCTGGAGAGAGAAGGACCGCATACTTCACACAGGAGGAGCAGGAGGTGATCATGAGGAAGTATGACGAGCTGAAACATGTAATTAACGTTAAAAGCAACACCGTCGCCGCTGCTAAAGCACGGAAGGAGTGCTGGCAGAAAATTGCTGACAGTCTAAATTTGTAAGTGTAGTGCAAAAAAATCTTTTGTGCCATTATCATCCTGAAATGGCACTGTTCAACATGCACGTTTACTGTAACATGCAACATATGTAATTTATTTCTTAGATGAATTTATTCATTTCTTCATTCCTATCGTGTTTACATTTTTTGTGTGATATGTAGCCCACATGAGCCCTACATGAATTCCTGTCACAATTTTAATACGGGCAATAAAATATTGTCATGGAACAGAAGTGTTGGCATTGAAGATCTTATTACGGCAATGAGAGTTCTTCATTCCCTTTAACTACCTGTAGAAAGTGTCATGTACTACCAACCCCTCCCTGGAAAACCGGTAACTTTCATAAAGGTGGTCATCCGAAAAAGAGAGTGGGTCGGGCTCCGATGTCCATGGGACCCTCTAAGAACGGACGAGCCATTTTTTCGTGAGGGCTCATTGGTCAGTGGGCGGGGTTTTTATAGTCCGCGAGTTCAATCTGGAACCTAACCTGCCCCGGAGCAGGTTAGCCGTTCAGCGTATGTTGCCATGGAGACTCGCCTCGCTGAGGAGTGATCCCGTGTTGTAGAAAGAGGGAATCCAGAACCTATCCTCAAAGCTACCTCGCTAGGCAGTAATCCTGCTTCGTAGAACAGGGCCCAGTAGTCAACAGGTTAGAGGTTTTACAGCCCAGCATTAATTTCATAAAATTCAGATAAAAAGATTATTTATCTGAATCACTCAGTTTATTTTCATTCACAGTTTACTTTCAGCTCAACTTCACACACGTTGTAGGTTACATGGTGGATCCCAGTATCTTTGTAGGAACACATTTGTGCCACACACAGTCCGTCCAGCACACTTTCAATCTTCTTATCCACTCCACACGAGGTCAGCCCCTCATGCTTTCTGCAGTGAATCTGTATTCATCACATCTCTATTCAGCAAACAATCTACCTGTGTGCCGCCAGCAGCACACTGTCATCGCTCCCACACGGCCTCTGCTTCCTGCTCCAAGACCAACGGTGAAGCGTGCACGTGCTGTTTTGAGATTTGTATTCTGCTTTTGAATCTGATCTGTCCAACTGGATATGATTCTCCTACAGGTGAGTGCACGATTTTCAAACCGCGGTGGACGCTAAGTGTCAGGTATGTTGGCTCAGATCTTCTTTATGCCACAGCTAAAGCTCAAGGTTCAGAAATTGAAATTTAAATGCAGCGGAGGCAAAAAGAACATATAAGTGTTTGATTTGCTTTCAGACATGGCCTTGGTGGAGCCAGCAAAGTGATTGTGGACAAAACAGAGTAAACTGAAACAGATGGAGGGGTGGAAGAGAGAGTTGAGCTAGCGAGGTAAAGAGAGGAAGGAGGTTTAGATAAGGAGGACACGACCTTCATAGCACACACACACACACACACACACACACACACACACACACACACACACACACACACACTCACATTCAAACAAGGCCAGAGCACAGAACCGTGTCATCTTATTCATGCAAAATATGAGTTTGAATTAAAAAAATAAAAAATAAAATAAAATAGCAAAAATGTTTAAGAGAAAAACAATTTCATATTTATTTTTGTCAAGGATATAATTTGACAAAATTTCATGACATGATAAGTGCTGTCTTTTCTTCATTGCTTCTCTCCCATAGACATAGACATCAAAATAAACCAGAAAATTCAGTAGTTAAGATGTAACAATCTCTGTTTGTAACAAATAGGCAAAAAGGAGGAGGTTACTGTTGTGTTTAAGATTAGATCAAGGCTGGAAGAGACAACAGAGGCAAGCTTTCCACCATTTGTAACATCCGCTGCTGTTAAAGCTGCCACATCCACTCTGACTCTACACTGCCTCTACTGTCTATACATTCTTCAGCTCATGTCTGTTTATTTAATTTAATTTTGAGGACATGGGTGGCAGCCATCATCACGTATTTGCACATGCATGGTTAACAGAAAGTATATTTCTAGGTTCAGTCCTCCCCAGGTCATACTCAGAGTGAGGTTGGTTCAGGTGGGAAAAAACAAAAGGGAATCTCTGGTGCCGAAAGCTGGAGCCAGTAAAAAAAGTACAAAAAAAAATTAGTTCCTTGAGTGTCCACTTGAGGCTGCCTCCAAAAAACAAGGAATCCTCTTTACAGCCTATATATCACAATAGCCTGTTCAAAGGTTTTGGTTCCCAGACCTTATTCTGAACACCTAACAATTAAAAGGAGATGATATTAATTTTATAACACTTCTTCATCTTGATCATTAAAGGTTACAGAGTTAGGCATGATTACATTCATGTTGCAGCTATTTGCCAGGACTTAGAGCTTGTCTCAGCTTCATCTCTTCACCTGTTTCTTTCCTGAGGGGAATTAAAGTGGAAACAGCATAGCCAGTATCACAACCATCATTCGGGAAGTCACACCTCCCTCAACAACATGAAGTCCGTCCTCCATTGTGCAAACCTTTATTTTAAGTTCTGATTCTCCAGTTGTGGTTTCTGCTCCTGAAATAAATCCATCGACTTTATTTGGTTGAGTTTATCTCCAGGTAAAACTCTTCGTCCAGCAGGTTTGCCTGTCCATTTTACATGTGAGTTGTTTAGAAGTTGCAGTCTCTGTATGCAGAGTTCAAGGGCACCAGCTGGTGAAAGGATACAGCATGCAGTGTACAGTCTTGAACCTGTGGATAGGAGAAGAGATGATTAATAATTCAGAGGCATGCTTTCTTCTGAAAGTTTCATTTTTTGTCTTTTATGTGTAGTGACGGGGAAGACATGACAAGATGTGAGAGGAAAGAGAGAGATCACAGGGTGTAGTTGCTGCAGCAAAAAAGTGAGTGTGTCAGCAGGTTTAGTGAGACATGAAGGATAACTATTTTTAAACAGTTCTAGTACCTTAAAAAAAAAAGTAAAGACTAGTCTTTTAATCAGGTACTCATGTTCAACATCCTCACAGTAAATGGACACTACTTATTTAGTCCCCTCAGACAGAGCAGACTCAAAGGTCAGTCATCTAACCTGACAGATAAAGACAAAGGTACAAAAATCTGGATTAAATTACAACAGGATGTCACAAAGCCGCTGTTTGTCCATTTTTTAGTCCATATCAAAACTGGACTGTGGACCTGAAAGTTTGCAGGTAGTCTCAGAGGAGACGTGAACTTGTCTGTGACTTTGTATCGTCCTCTACCAGCAGCCTGTGGAGACTGCGACAGCACCGATACTGACGATCTGCTGCAGCTAAAAAAAGAAAGCTTAAGGAGCTAAAAATAGTCCAGCCAGAGCATCTAATGAAGATGTCACATATTAAAATAATCCTACATAATTTATGCGTCTTCATGATTCCCACCTGCAGCAAGGAGAAAATGTTTTTGCTCCTGTCTTTTCTGTCTAGACATTTAAAACTCGTCAAAAGTTTTGGAATAAAAAGACAAATATAGAAGGCGTGTAGCAAGAAAAATATAT
The DNA here is from genome assembly GCF_033239565.1 of Halichoeres trimaculatus. Taxonomy (NCBI): domain Eukaryota; kingdom Metazoa; phylum Chordata; class Actinopteri; order Labriformes; family Labridae; genus Halichoeres; species Halichoeres trimaculatus. The sequence continues at coordinate 18,812,728 of NW_027437180.1, read as the reverse complement.
TAGTTATTTGTTTGTTTGTTGTTCTTTAAAATTTGAGTTGATTCATGTCATCAGATCAGGGTTTTTTTACAGTATATCTAGGCAAGATACCAAGAACAAGAACTGCCCATGAAAGAGCACCCATAGGTCTGAAAGGTTGTGAAAATGAATAAGTGATAAAATAACAATTAAATGAGTTAATTGATTATATTACTTTTTTGTTCTTAATAATAATGTTTTTGATTGTTGATATGTTTTCTTAATCGTTGTGTTTGTACATTGGCTTTGGCACATGTTTTAAAAAAGCATCTTATTTGAAGATATTACAGGATAAAGTAATGTCTGAACCGATTGTAAAGAGAAATAAATCTGTCAACAGGTAAAAAAAAAGGTATTTCTTTAGTTTACTGTGCTAAAAATAATTCTTTTCAAGAAATTTGACAAGTATTTTTTATCTGTGCATGGTAATTTCAACAGTTTATGACTCTCGGTTTGTTTGCTCAGGCCCAACTTGGCTCACTTCAGTCTACCCCGCTACTTGTTATCAATCAAACAAGCTTCCTACAAGATTTGTTTTCTTCATAATATACCATTGTCTCCTGTAAATGTGTGATACTGAGGGAGGAAACGACTTAAAAACTGCTGCTTACACTCTTTTCTCTATTAGCTATGCTGTGACTTGCTGAGAAAGTATGTGTGCAGATAATTGTGGGTTTATTTATGTTTGCAAGTGACTTTGTAAAAATATTGTATTAAAGGGCCTGTGTTTGTGTAATACTGATAGAGAAACTGTATGATACAAACTGGGCAGGAAACCATTTGTGCTGTTTTTTGCTATGTGAAAACAACATGTCTCAAGAACTGTCTTAATGTGAAGTCAATTCATCAGAGAAAAGACAAACTTGTGACACGCTGTGATCAAAGTTACCTTGTTTGTTCATTTCTCTATCCCAGACTGAGTACCTGACTCTGCTTTTGTCTCATCTTGTCATGTATTATAGATTGCATTTATATTACAGTATATGAATCCATCTCTGACACCCTTCAGCAATGCTGTCTGTATTTCTGTGTGTGTATTTTTGTGCTTTGGCCTGATTTTTCTGGTCAAACAAATCACATTTCCCCAAACAAACCAGGATGGAAACAGGAAAAACAAGATTTAAAAAAAGAGCCTTTGGTGAGAGGAAAGAGTTTTTTTCAGTGATGAACATTTTGGCTGCACCTTTAAGGCTGCCGTGATGTTGAACGTAACTCCTTGCGACACCAGCGGATGGAAACAAATGGAAAAGTTCACCACTGAGCATTCACAGTGATACGTTCTTGCAGCTGGTGAAGGAGAGGACTGGGAAAGACAAACACATCTGTTGTTCTGTGGTGTTACATCAAATTGCTTTTATCTCTGACTGAACAGAGAACAAGATGAACCAGAGCTGCAGAGGTGTCACGTCTTCAGTTCGGATCAGCTGAGGAGTAAAACTGAGAGCTGAGGAAGTTCTGACGCTGAAATATTTATAGGGTGCACTTTGGCTAAATATTTGATTTCTTGATTACAGGTTTTGAGTGTTTATTTTTCACATTTGAACATTAAAGCACAATCTTATTTTAGAGCAAAAAGAAAGGCTTTTCCTGTCCTCTCCAACCTCTCTACTTTTTTGGTGAACTCCAACTCCTCTTTTATAATATATCAAACCAAAAACAGGCCAGAGATATCTTATTTTTGCTGAACCCTGAAAGTTTCTGTGCCACTCTCATCACTTAAAAATCCTTTCACCTGCACTTCTGTTTCTAAAACAAAGGACACCTGTGCACACCTATACAGAATTACTGGGCAGTGATTGTATTTATGGGCACATCATGGAAACAAAAGAGGGAGGATGATAATTAATAACTTTAACAACAGAGACTGTGTTTATTGGACATGTATTTAATTCTGTTTTGTTTCATTTTTTACTTTTATACTTTGGCTCATGTCTCATCTGTTTACATAAAGGAGGCTAGCTTTACGGCTTATACTGCTGCCAGGCAGCAAGGGGAGCTTCATTTTTAAGGCTTTATTTTTGGGGAGCTGTTTTGTCATCTATCATTCGTACAATCTATGGGGCAGGTTGACATATAAAAAGGTGACATGGCCACCACAAAAACATGGATTAGATTGTAAACCATCAGTGTGATGGCATGTCATCAGCATGATGCATTGCAAATGTGATTTCAGCTGGCATGCTAACTTTGGGGAAGCAGGTAATAAGCTGAAGACGTTCTTAATTTGCTGTAATGCAAAGGGCCAAAGAGTGTGTTTTCAGCTAAATTATGAAAGTTTGATGTGATAGAGACATGTCAAGCAAAGGCAGCCACAGCTTTAAAAGCACTTTGAATTGCCATGCTGATATATATATATACTTGCCTTGCCTTTAAGTATACACTGGTGTTTGACCAATTTCACAGTTACTATCATAGATTTTAAAAAGAAAACAGTAATTAAGCTCATGTTACATACTTTTAATTTTAGAATTTCTGACTAGTGTTTGTGGCAATAGATCAGCTGTTTATAGAGTACTATTTGATGTTTAAATACAGAAGTACTGCTGTTGTGGCAATTTTTTACCGAATTGGCAACTGAGATGCTGAACTTGAAGATGACGTCAATCCCAGTCCCAACTTCCCAGTTCTGGGTACAAAGAACGCACCATTACAGTCCTATGATTCATGGGTTAAATAAGTGACAGACTAACCTGGAAGGGTCGTCTTCTTTAGAGAAGCTTCCTTTCACATCGATGCTGTTCATCTTGTTCTCAAACATGCCATAGCTCAGAGTCACCTGCAGCAGAGATTACAGACGTAAACCACACTAGACTTCCTCCGTGTGTGTGTGTGTGTGTGTGTGTGTGTGTGTGTGTGTGTGTGTGTGTGTGTGTGTGTGTGTGTGTGTGTGTGTGTGTGTGTCTGTGTGTGTGTGTGTCTGTGTGTCTGTGTGTGTGTGTCTGTGTGTGTGTCTGTGTGTCTGTGTGTCTCTACCTGTTGTGGTATGCTTCTGTGGCTGATGAGCAGCAGGTTTTCCAGGTGTGAGTGGAATAAAGGACAGTGGACCATCGAGATGCCCAGTCTCTTCTCCACAATGAAGCCCACCGTACAGTCATCAGGGAGACGGATCTTTGCCGATGTCTGCTCGAATTGTGAGCCACTGAAGACATAATGCACACAAAACACACACACACCAGACTTAAGAATTATATCAAACATAGATCATGCTTCTAGTTTTCCAGTTATGAGGTGAGCATTTTTAAAGACTATAATAGGCTCAACTTTCATCTTAAATGAACAGGAGAGATTTTTGCATGATTTGGCCCATTAACCACTTACAGCCTGGACTTTACTGCTGACCTTCTCCAAAGTACACCATAAATATCATGGATTGATTCTCTACCTTCTAGCCCAGGGCGGCCATTAGTCTCAGTTGTTTGATAGCGGTATAAATACAAACTTGCAGAGACTCTTAACTTACTTTGGACTGGTGATTCATCACTCAGAAGATTTAGTCAGCTTTATTTTTCTTTTGTTCAAAGTTATACTGCAGTTAAAGTTTAAAGAGAGACTGTGGTGGATATGTTGGTGCATTCAAAAACTCAGAGATGTGAGAGACAAGAGATGTTGTTCAGGCTTCTGAAGATCAAATGATGAAGTTATAAAAAGCAGGTTGGCATGTCAAAGTTTTTCCTTGTACATTTTCAGTCTTTGCTGCCTTGTTTGGAAACTTTTTTCTTAGCTTTTTACCCCACCAAGATAAAAAAAAGACAAATTGCAATCTCTAAAGGTAGAACAAGGTAACTGAATGTGAGAAATCAGCTGTGGATATTTGATGCATACCTGGCCCATTGAGACATTTTCTCGGCCAGCCGTCGACTCAGACAGAACCCTGCTCCTCCTGTGGCGAACCAGAACTGCACTTCTCTCTGAGAGACACACAACACATACACACAGTTTCAGTCTGAGTAGAAATCATGTACATATGCACAGATTAGTTTTGTTTGTTTATGATTTACCTATCATTGTTTTGATAGATGTGTTTGAACTTCTCTGGTTAAAAACTGAAGTACATAAAAAATCAACTCAATAGCAGGACCAAAGCAGCACAAAGGGCGCTAACTAGTATTGTCTCACTCGTTAGCCTAGCTTGTTTGCTCTGCATTTCTAAAGAGGACACAAACTTAAAACAACAGCATAATCTCACCTTTTAAATGCTAAATTTCTGTTCAATTATTATGTAGCTACTTGTAATTGAGTGCACAGATGATTTTGGTGCTATATTCAGGCAAAATCCTTTTAAATCTGCTTTAAAGAGGGCTTTTTAACAGGTTGGCAAATAGATTAAACTTAATACTAATGACTCTTCATTAGCCAAAACCGTAGAGGAAATACCAACAGCAAACAGACAATTTCATGCCTAGAATTTTTTCATGGGAATAGGTGTCAGATCAAATGAAAGACAAAGAAATAAGGTACGGCCTTTCCTTAGACTTTCAACGGCAAATATTTAGAGTAAGCGACACATTAGACTGGCATATACAGAAGATTGAGACTGTTTCAGAAAATACTACATAGCTCTAACTATGCACAGGACCAGACTAGAAAAGTATTCGCATATACATTTGTTACCACTGGGGGCACCAAAATCAGCATCAACCAAATGTTGTTCTCAGATGGCGCTCAGTGGTCCTTTTGAATTTGCTTGTCTCTTCTTACCGTGTGTCTCATTTCCTTGGTTTGTAGCAGTGAGCCTTACATGACCTCAGACATGACGTATACACACCCTTTCTAGACATGACAACTATAGACATTTCATTACAAAACCTCTAATTATAGACGATCCTACCTTTCTAGATGAGCTTTCAATAAAAATGAAACTGCATCTTTAATGTGGGTTAATACAGTTATAGATTTTTATATTGATTTATCAAAAAATAAAAACTTCATTGATTATCATACTGTATTGGCGTATTCTAGAGTAGCATCTACAGTTTAACATTCAAACTATTTTTGTGTCAGACACAGAAGAAAATAAATGCACCTTTCACTGAACCAAACATCATTACAATTCTTTCATAAGACTATGACGACTGACATGGAGCTTTCACAGATATACTGGTTTTGGAATTATTGTACCCCCTGTGTGGTAATATGATTTTTTTTTTTTTAACAGAACATACAATATTACAATCCTGGTGGTGCCATCACTCAATCCATCCAGCAGTTCATGCTTTGACTCAAGAGTTGATAATCTCCTCAGGACTGTCTGCAGCACATGTAACTCTGTATCACAGCTCCGCAGGAATTAAGATCTTTCTATAAAAGCAGCTCTCTTGTACCTTTTACCCCATGCACTGGACCAAACTTTAACCACAGTCTTTATTGAGAAGGTCTGGTCTAATTCAGGCTTCAAATGTCTGAAAAATAATGAGCCCCAATGTGGAAAATGCGTCAATTTTAACGTCCCAACCTGATTTCATAATCAAGCTCAAAAATGCCAAACCGGTGAGGCTCTGCCTTAGTTATGAGCTCCTCCTCCTCTGTCTCTGGTTTCTCTCAGACCCATATTGATTCTTTGGACTTGAACAGCTCATGATTATCTGAAAAACCTCTCTGGTTTCTATAGCAGATGTGTTGGTGAGATTTTTTTATTGCCTGCAGGTTTATCTGTTCAGGTGATGTTTTAATAGGAAATATTTCTTTTTGTAGTGATCACAGAACAAATTACTGTCGTTCTGGACTTTCCCCTTCATTCTGTTTGAGTATTCACTTTATCTGCACTCACAGTTATTTTGTCTCTCAGCATGATTTTTATCTTTCCTCTCAATCCTTTCCCTTCTTTTTCCTTTCTTTACATCATTTCCTTTACTTTATATTCCCCTATTTTCTCCTCCATTGTTCACCCCCCCTCTTTCTTTTCATGTATCCATTTCTTTCCTTTCATTTCCTCTTCTCTTCATTTTTCTCTCACCATTTATTTCCTCTTCCTCTTTGTCTGTCATTCCCCAGTTTTTGTTTTATTGTGAAGTCTTTTCCTTCTTATCTTTCCATCCTGTTCTTTCCACCCCTCTCCTTTCTTTTCCTCCTTCTCCTCTCTTCTCTTCTCCTCCTGGCAGCCTTGCAACAGTGACAGGAAATCGAAAAAGATAGGCAGCGAGATGTAAGAAAATGAGACTCGGAGATGGAGAGTGGCTTGACATTCGTTTGTGTTTTCTTCACTGCCAGCCAGGATGGAGAGAAAGGAAAACAGGAGGGAAAAGTGAGACAAAGGAATGCAAATACCGGAATAGAAAAGAGACAGAAGAAGCAGAAGGAGGAAGCAGGGATGAATTAAGATGTTAGTTTTTCAGGGTAAATAGCTGCACCTAAAGAGGAGTTTAATACATGAGGGAGTCTTTTCAAAAAATGACCGACAGAGGTTGAAAACAGGTGCAGAGAAGAGACAGAGAGTTTCACTACAAGCCGATATGAGCCTAATGAGGTAATAATCACTCATTGATCAATAAACCAGATATTCTTACCCATCCCAACAAAATATGCATCACTAAACATGTTTATTGTTTCTCCATCTATTCATGCATCTCTCCCTCACTGCATCCTGTCTTTATGTTCTGTTAGCTTCATGACAGTGGAGATGATAGTTGAGGATGGATGGGAAAAATATGGATCATAAAATGGCAACGGTTTATCAAATCGGCAATCTGCAGTTTACCAATCGACAAATGGTCCTGAATCTGTTCGCAGGGGACCTAGGCTTTGTTGTACATTACATAAGAGTCTCTCGATGTGCATTTGAGCAGAGCATGATGAGCAGGGGCATGAAAAAAGCATTTCCCTTTGACTAAAACTGGGACAAGTCCTCAAATTACCGACCCTAACAGGGTGGGCCAGAAAGACTTACCTATCATATATCTCTATTTTGTTTGCTTAGCTTTTGCCCTAGAAACTTAGTTTCTCTTAAAAGGCATAGCTTTTGATGTACCTGAGTTCATTTGTTTACTCCTAATGATTGTCGAGTATGGCATCAAAGGGTAAGCGTGACCAGATTGTGGCCTTGAAGGAGGCTGGACTGACAACAATGCAAATCATGAAAAAGGTGAATGTTTGTCGTAAGACTGTCTACAATGTCATGAAATGATACGAGGAGACTAGCAATACCACCAGCAAGCCAATCCCTGGAAGAAAACGTTCAGTCCAGACCAAAAGGGTTGTTGAGATGGTGAGGAAGAGAATCCAGAGGAATACTCGCAAGAGCATGGGGGCAACAGCAAAGGAAGTGAACATCTCAAGAACCTCACTGAGAAGAATCGTCAAACAGGATCTCAGACTGAAAGCACTAAAAATGCAACACAGACAACTGATTTCAGCCGCTTCTAAGAAAAAATGTCTTGACAAGGGGACAATGATGCTGCAAGAGATCCAGAGTGCCGCAGACAAAGTCCTGGTTTGGTCTGATGAGAAGATCTTCACCGTTCAGGCAGTGATCACTTCCCAGAATGACAGGGTTTATGCACATAGTGCACAGCACCTACCCAAAGGCTGCAGAACTCATTTTCATAGTCAGAAGACAGCTGGAGTCATGGTGTGGGCTGCTGCATCTGATGGCTCAAAGTCTCCTTTTGTCTTCATTCAGGAGGGTGTGAAAGTGAACAGCCAGGTGTACCTTCAAATGCTTGAAGAAAAAGTGTTGCCTTGGTGTATCAATGCATTTGGAAACCAGTATGTCTTCACACAAGATGGAGCACCAGCTCACACATCCAATGTCACACAGGCCTGGTGCAAGCAGCACTTTCCTGGCTCCCGGGACAAAATCATGTGGCCTCCATCAAGTCCAGATATCAATCCAATGGACTTTACAATCTTGTCTTTCCTGGAGATGGAGTATCTCAAGAGTATCTCACAGCAGTGTCACCGCTTTGAAGACAGCTCTGATGAAGTCATGGTCAAAACTTGATGCAGAGACAGCACGGAGCTCATGCCAGGCAGTGCCCCATCTCATCTCCAGGCTATGATAAAGGCAAAGGGTGGCCATACTGAGAGGTAAATCTTTTTGGTGACAGAGAATGAAGTACAGAAACTGTGTTCAATGTTTGTTATGTTTGTCTGCAAGCATTTTTGGATAGTGCGGAAAAAGCAATGGGTAAATCTTTCTGGCCCACCCTGTACTGCCCCACTTTAAGTACCCTTCTGTTAGAGTGCCAGACACACCAGTCTGACACCAGAAAGTGGCACTAGAAACACTACAGTCAGTTAATTGGTTGAAAGAATCGCTACTTTCTTTGTGACAGCAGTATTAAGAAAAAACATTTAACCCTGCCATGTTTAAATCTCCAGTCGACTTCGTGAAAATAACTTTCTTTTTGTTTGAAAAAAGGCATCAAGAAACAGCAAGAAACATCACATTGTGCTTTTTTGTTGGATCTATTAGCGGGGTACACTGTGTCGTGCTGCTGTGCTGTCACACTGTTTCGTAGCTGAGATGCTAGCTACCAAGAAGGGCATGGTTCGCTGCGTAGACGCAAACAGGATCAGGGTTTACCGACCCATAACAAACTGTACTGATCCATACTGGACCGCTTGGTGTAAACGGGTCTGTTTCTCTAGGGGCCTCGAAAAGACAGAGTTTAAACTGAATTCTTGTGTGAAGAGTTATTTTGCTCTCAGCAATGTGTATTTTCCATGCAGAAGTGAAGCTCTTTCTTGTAGTACCTGTTATCGTCACCTTGCCAACCGTGGTTGTCGAGCTTAACCCATAGTAGTGCTGATAGTGTAACAGATTGACGCGACTCACGCCACTGCCCTCTACTGGTCACTTGCATCTTTTCCAATTAAACCAGCATTTAATGGGATTTATTCACTCAACAGTAACATTTTTTTGTAAAAACATGATCATAGCCCGTTGAGGGAGAAAAGCGAGAAAGTGTGACACTACTAAATTGGTGTGCCAGTATGTTCTGAGTGGCGAATGACAAGCAATGTTTAAAATGAAGACAGTTGGAAATATCGCAACAAAACAAAAGAATAGAAGCAAGAGGATAGAAAACACTGGTTTCCTGTGAACCAAAGTTGGAAAAAAGAAAGGAGCAGATATAATGGAAAAAAATGAGAAAAAATATTTGAGAGGCAAAGAGGAGGTAAAGACTCTTAGGAGGAGGAACAACAAGAAAAAAAACCTCTGTGGTGTTATGTTAAAGACAGTAATGCATCACAGAGGGGTCACCCTGCCTTAAGGAGTTATCGGTGCAGATAAATTCAATTCTGTCTCGGGGAGTTCCAGTGCGCTGTGGTGTAAATGCTGTTTGAGAGGATTTTCTAACCCTGCCAAAAGAAAACCCTCAGGGGAGACTTCTGTGTTTGGAGAGCACGAAATGAATATGCTGGGACTGTTGGATATTATATGAAAACGGTTTCTGTGACACAGTCTAAACAAACCCTGAGCTCTAATTGGGAGAAATGCTGATGTGAAGCTGGTGCCATCAAGAGCACAGTAAACCACCTCTGTAACTGAGTGTAGACTCCACTTATAAATCCTGTTAACTTTTTCTGGGCTTTCTAGTTACCCAGGTAGTTTAAATACTTGATTCTGATTGGTTGAAACCCCTTGACAACAGTAAATAATTCTAAACAGAGAAAAGCCATAACCAGATAACATAAGTATATTTAATCCATCCATGGAAAGCAGTTCAGCACAATTTTTCTCTGCCCTTTGATTCTGTGTCAAACAAAAACCTTAGTTTAAAATTGACTACTTTGCAGCTATTACAACAGTCTCAGATTTGAAAGCCAAAACAAACTGATGGAGCGTTAAAAGTTATAATTACGCACTATTTTGTTGTCTAAACACTCTTTATTTTTTAAAAAAAAGGCCCACGTGTAAAGTTAGAGGAATATGCTATGAATAAACTGCTGTCGTACCGTTGCATTGCCCTCCAGCAGTTCATGAGCAGTGATGGGCTTGTCCAGGCTTGGTTTGCCCACATAGATGTCACCATCCTGGGGGAAAGTGGAGAGCAGGGAGAGGAGGGCCTCTGGGTTCACGTAGTTATCATCATCAACGTGACAAAACCACCTAAGAGGGCACAAAGGGAGGGACAGAAAAAAAGACATCTTACATAGAACAATCTGATCTGACTTATTGGACTGGATTCTACACTACTCTCAATTCCTCTTTCTGCAGACTTGAAAACTAATTTTATACTTCCAAGTTTGTGCCTTCAATCAAGCTATAACTCACAAAGAGTTGAAAATTGCTTGAATGAGAGCAGATGGTGCATTAAATTATCATTAAAAAGTCAGAAGTTTTTGGTTTATCACTTTGCTGAAGTTGGGTGAGTTTGTTTCAGTGTATTCACAACTTTTTCAGAATAATAACTTCATACTCAGAGAAAGAAATGAAGACCTCCAACTTGAAACAGTTCCTCTGGGGGAAATGAAATTTCAACATGATCTTCTGACTTTTGAACTGGTGGTGTGTATATATATATATATATATATATATATATATATATATATATATATATATATATATATATATATATATATATATAAAAGTGCTTCTTCCATCACTTGTGATAGATTTACAATTCTGATCAGTATCTTCAAACATAAATAATCTGCTATCAAAATATAGTACTTGCTTGGATTTTGTTTGCAGGATATTTTAGAAACAATATCTTTATCATGAGGACAGAAAAAACTGAAATTTACACTAACTGAAAACATTTGACATATACAACTACTTTTTTACCTCTAAAAATCAAAGCTTAGTGTTGCTCTCTGTTTTCTTTTTGTATATTTTCTGTCTTATCGCTCCTCTATTGTAAAAGTAGGTGGAGTGGACAACCTAACTTGACAGTGTAGGCTCCAGCCAAACAAGCCTCTCACCTTGTCTCTGTTTTCTCTGCCTCTATCCCTCTATCTCTTTGATGTGTTTTGGGTTGCTGGGGCCATATGGGACTATGTGGTGGGTTTTGTCGTATACTGGTGTTACTATTACTGGCTGGCATGAACGGCCCCTGGGCCTTTTTGAATGAAGCACTGCAGTACAGGTAGTGCTTTAATATTGTGTGGATGTACAGATGGTGGATATTATGGGCAGTGGGAGTTTGCATGGTAGCTCTGGGATGCAAAAGCAAACAGCAGGTGTCATGGACATAACTGAACTTATCGCCAATGACGGTAGGTACCCACCTGATAAAACCAGTGATGCACTAGTTCTCACTGGCTTGAGGGTTCATATCCAAAGGATAAAAAAGGTCAGTATGCTGAGGATTAAAATTTGTCAATGAAGATATTTGTTGTTTTATTTTTGAGTTTCAAAAATCTGCTCTTCCTAATGGAAAACAGAAAATTTCAAGAAAAATATTTTCACATCTTTCTCTGGCAGGATTTCCCATCCTTCTTCCATCAAGAATTTCACAGTTTTCTTCTGGGAGCAATTATGCTTATTGATTTCTCTCTTGCCACTTCCATGACTGGACATGATGTTAAATCGGCTTCCAAACCCAACAGACTCTTCCTGCAACATCAGAATCCAAATGACAAGGCTGCTGGTACAAAGTGCTGTCCTGCTTCCTCTGCCATACTAATAGCTGCCCAATGAGTCTTACGCTTCATCCAAACCAAACAGCCTCACTCCTCTCTGCCGTCCAAATAAAGTGAGCTCCAGAGCCAAGCTGAAACTCCTTCATTTTCTCTGCCATTTTCACTACGTAATGGTATTCGAAGACTTAGTCATACACCAAACACAAGCTGTTTGGTCTTATTGTGTTTTTCAAAAATCAGAATACGAGAAACACATCATCCAGATTCTTCTATGGCTGCCTCAAGCTGGGGAGAAATATTTTTAGGTACACTACACCACACATATTGACATAGAAACATACATTTATGTAAAGTCAATGTAAGTTAACTGTAGTATTTGTCATGAGCTTTGCGAACAAGTTCCACAATACAAATAGAAACACAGTACAACAGCATTTGATATAAAATACAAGTATCATGTAAGGCTGCTGAACCTCCAGTTGTGTCTTAAGGGGGGCACTTCAGGTACTCCACCAAAAAACCCATCTTTCAGCTATTAAAAAAAAACAGCACTTCTTAACATGAACAGTTTTAAAGTCCTACCTAGCTCAGCTTTCTGAGCTGACACTTTAAGCATAACAAGCACAACATTTTTAGAGCAGGGGTTACCACTGCATCTCCATCTCACCATCACCACAGCCAATGAATGATTCACATTCTCCTCATCCATATAGTTAGTGCCATGGCATTGATTCATAGGTACTCATTAAATAAAGTTGTCAACAATTGTCAGTTGAGGGTTGCAACGCTGTCTAGCTGTGATGTGATATGGGGCGAGTTTGGGTGCATGTCCAAAACTCATCAGCATAAAATATATTTCCTATGTATAAGGTTTATTCTTATTTTTGAATTTATTTTTTATTTACAGTTCTTTAGTTTATTGACATGCAGGGTGCTAACTTTGCCTGGTATCCATTTGCTCTGGAAAAGTGCTAATTCTAGCCACTTTAAGCAATGCCTTCACTTCTCCCTTTGGGTTTCCCTCTGGTTTGGAATAACCCTCCATAAAATGTGACACTGAAATAACCCTGCAGTTTAGAATGGGACATCAATTAAGACCTGGACATGATTAAAGGCCGACAGTGAAACAGAGACCCCTGAGCCCCAAACTAATGATGCCTTTGGGTGCTCCTCATCAAAGCTGAAAGTTTCAAAGTTCATCGCCAGAGGAAATTAAAACTGAGTGGTGGACAAAACTTGGGCAGGTCTTCTGATAATAAAGTTTAAAATATTACTCATGACATTTAACTTCAACACATCACAGGGGACAGGAAAAAAAGATTACCCTGTTGGGTTTTCTTACTGACCCACTTCATTTACCCCTTACTGCCTGAATTGACTAACAATTCTAAAAATTGATTGTTTCTATGTGATTTTGCATTCTTACAGATGTTGAATAAGTGGAGATTGTAAATTTGAGTATAGTATATACAATAGTTATAACTGAGTTATATTATATAGACATGAGAAGGTTTTCCCCTGACCAATACATTGTGACAAAATGAATCTGATACAATCTTTGGTTTGTCTGCAATATGAACCAATAGGTAATAATGAGATACAAAGATCATTTTAGCTGCATCAAGACCTGACAGAGAATGTTGCAAGTTTGGGACAACATACATCAAGGGGTTAATGTAACTTGTAATTGATGGCTAAGGTGAGCTATTTGTTTTTTTGTGTTGCTGAGTGCAGGATGTTGAGAAAAATCAGAGCAAATGAGCTCTAAAGATCGAAGACATCTGCAGCAAATATGATTTTTATCAATACAATTTGAACAATCTATGTTTTTTAAAATGCCTGAAACTTAGTTGAAGTGGTGGTTGGATCAAATGGTTGACAGCATTCTGAAAAAAAACAGCCTTTCTTATTTTCTTATCTTATTCTTCTTATTTTTTACAGCAAATGTATACAAGTTGCATATTTACTGGCTAAAATAAATCCGGAAGAAATTTTTCCTCAAAAAAAAAAAACACTGCCTTTGCATTCACAGGAAAAAATCAGCAAGGGGATAAGATGTTGTTTATGTCAACAGGGGGCGCTGGAGCTAAGCTTATTTGTTGAGTGTGTTTATTTTAAGCTAGACCCATGTCTAATCTGTTAACATGGAGGGGGCCAGTTTTGTGACCCATACTAAAGCCAGCCAGTAGAGGAGCTCCTAGTGTTTTGGCTTTACTTTTAGGGAGCTTTCATGTCGTCCATCACAAATCATGTGCTTCTGACTCTCACAAAAACCTGTTACTCCGTGGGCTTTGCCTGCTTCAGGGATCTTATTTCACCTCTTTTTTCTTCACAGAGGGAACACATTGTCCATCTCACGTAGTTCATTGATAATAAAATCTATCAAAGCCATGTCGGTGTATCTCATTTGCTGCACATTAATCACCCTGTTCAAACAACACAGTAATAAACCATCCATGCACTCTAATGTTTCAATCGAAGCTAAACCTGTTTGCTCTGAATAAACTGAAGAAACAGTGTTCAATGCGCAGCTGCAAATATTGATTTCTGAACTTGCACAGATTTGATTGACAGCTGACCTCTGGGCAGTCCTGTGCAAACAGACACTCAATAAATCAATGAACATACTGGAGAAATAAAAACAAAGCTGTAACTCTAACTTGTGTTTATGCTCATGTAACCTCTGGAAGACTGCTCACATCTGCTGATCTTTCCTTTCACTATCAGCTGTTTGGTATCTCAATTTGCTCTTTTAATTCAGTTTGGACACATTATGAATCTGTTTACCTCTTGTCAGAGGCCATGAAGCCATCATACTCTGCAGACATTTTGCAGGACAGAGCCTGCTGGCTGTGGTCTGACTGGCAGCCTGTCACCACCATGTTATAGCCTGAAAAACAGACAGAGGGAAATGATCATTTCTCAGTTTTCAAAGATGCTTCATGTTGTCATTTTGTAAGCATTGCGCATACTTTGCATTGCTTGTTTTCTAACCAAACAATTACTCGAGTCAAAATAATCATAAAGCACCAAATGAGTTTATAGCGTGTGCCAGTGAGAGAGAGAAATAAACTTAGAGAAAGACAGAAAGACAGACTGTAATGGAAGACAAGAAAAAGCAATGTGAACAGTCTTGAAAATCAACCAAAGTATTGTTTTTAGCCTTTCAGTCCCAAATAAGCAAAAGAAAAAGTGTAAAGAATGGATTAAACTGAGTGTTTATCTTCACACTGTGACAGGATTAGCTTCAGTCGCTCTAAACTACAGCACGACAACAGCACCCTTTGTTTGATGTGTATTGTACATCCTTCAGAGATCATCAGATGGTGGGGATGCAAACATTCTGCTACGGCACGTCATACATGCAGCTTTAGCCTCAGTCTAATCTCTTTTTACTGATTTTACATAAATCCTACAACTACATAGTCAGAGGTCTGTTTGGGAAGAGTTCTGACTTCCTTTGTTCCTCCGAGCGCAGATGTCTGCATCAGCAGACTTAAGCGTATACTGTGAGCATGTAGCAGAGATAGATCATGGCTTTTTCAGGGCTGATCCAATACTAATTACTCATTTTCAAGGAGGTCGATAACCAATATTTGGAGCTAATATTAATTTGCAGTAAAAGTGAAAAATTTGGGGTCAAAATTTTGAATACAAACTCGAACAATTAACTTCATTTAATGGACAGCACATGTTTAATAAAGGCTCACAGGCTCAGCAGCACATCCTATACAGTTAAATCAAAACTTAAACACCTGGGACTTGGATGTTTATTGCAACTTCAGGAGAGTCTGCTGCCTAAAGTTTCCTTCGAAACATATACCTACTCTCCGGAGCTGCTCCATTTGGCAAAACCTTTATCTTCTCTGCAGCCTGTGTGAGCATGCACAGCTTTTAGTGCTGATTGGCTGTTACCTGAGCCATGGCTCTGCATGTAACCAATCAGGTGGAACTGTGGGTGGGACAATGCTGGAGACAGAGAAGTGAGAGCAGGTGGAGGGGTGTGGCTGCATCAGAGCTAAATTATCAGTTTTAAATGGGTTTCTTATCAGCCATGGGATTAGAAAAGGGCAGATGCTGATATTCTTTAAAATGCAGATAATAGGTCTGTCCTAGTATGAAGAGCAAAACCAGGAAGATTACACCCCTGGCTACATGATCTCTAGGAATAGATATCTGCATGCAAGAGCAGGCCACAACCGTCAATAAATAGTGATTTATGGGTGAGGGGACTGAGGGCTTTTGGGTAAAGCATGTAGCAGGAGACAGAGTAATAAGTTATGGTATCTGCTGTTGGGCTAATACCACTACAGCGTGTGTAACACAACAACACGTGCTCAACAGTGGAAAATAATATACTTACAGGCATAGCAAGTAGTAAAAAGTATAAATCAGACACACTTCACTCAATGTGAGCAATGTCATCAGCCTGCTCTTTCACTCTCAATCAATGACCCTTCTTTGACCTGCTGCTGTCACTCATCCACATACTCTGAGATCTTGCTCACATTTTGCTCAGGGGCTGGCAGGAATAACATCTGGATTTAGTCTAGTGGAGAGAATCACGCAGCCCATACAAAAGTTTTCATGAGTTTTGTGTATTTATGAAAAGACCTTGAGATTGAACTCTTTTACTGACCTTCTGAGTGCAGGTCCTCATCCTCTGTGTCTGTGAAAATGAAGGTCTAGACAAAGACAGAAAAGACAGAGAGAGACTTGAATATCTTAAATATACGACCTTAAATGATAGTCTTATTGTTTGGGCAGAGGATCGGACACACACACACACACAC
Source organism: Halichoeres trimaculatus (assembly GCF_033239565.1). Lineage (NCBI taxonomy): Eukaryota > Metazoa > Chordata > Actinopteri > Labriformes > Labridae > Halichoeres > Halichoeres trimaculatus. Next base: position 18,796,391 of record NW_027437180.1, on the reverse strand, counting down.
ACGCACACACACGCACACACACACACACACACACACACACACACACACACACACACACACACACACACACACACACACACACACACACACATACAGAGTTACCACAGAGGATCAGTATAGTTTAGAATACAGTTAATTCAATGTGACAAAATCAAACAAAGTTCCCGTCTAGCAGATAAAGTAAATGGTAGTTACACACGTACACATACACAAACACACAAACAAAAAGAAAGAAAGAAAGAAAGAAAGAAAGAAAGAAAGAAAGAAAGAAAGAAAGAAAGAAAGAAAGAAAGAAAGAAAGAAACCGTATATAGATAATTAGAGAGGCAGATAAGTAGATAGAAAGATCCATTGTACAACACTGACCTCTGTTGGTATTAACCTGTAAAACACCTAAAGATCAGAGTCCCTGTTTTCTGATCTATCCACTATCCTATCCTCTCTTATTTAAGGCCTTAAAAGCCTAAAAAATAAGTAAGAAACATCTGTTTTTGCAACCCTCTTGTCATACCCAGTCTGTAAGCCCCTCTGGCTGAGCTAAGCAGCTTGTTCAACGTGTTCATGGGAGCAGGTGCTCAATGTCCTCAGACAGCGATGAATCACGTTGCATGAGATTAACACAAGCTATGACTTATGTTTTATTCAACACATGGTAATGCATTATTGTGTCCTGGAAAGAGAAAGTAAGAATAAAAAAATGTTGAACGCATTTATGTTTTTCTTTGTTTTATCTGTCTCATGACTTTACAGACTTTCTTTAGATGATAGTCCGCACAGTACACGGAGATTAGGTTTTGAGGGGTAAAGAGGCACAAGGAGCAAAAAAGTGATAAGAAATATATCTCACAGACCACCTCTGCTGCCTCTTTTGCTGTTTTTGTCCTTAAATTTCACACAGCTATTGAGCAGTTATCTCAACATCAGATTGAACACAGGGGTGCTTTACTTGTTCAAAAAAATAGAATCGATACTTTTCAGGTTTAAAACAAAAAAATCTGTAACACTTTATCACAGCAGAGCACTGCAGTAGACACAGATGTTGCATGTTGACAGAGAAATATTCATCTTCATTTTCTTATCATGCAAATTGCATAATCATTTTTCACCTTACCAAGTACTTTTCCTTGCCTTTTTTATCATAAAGCTTAAAATCTTTAATAATCTATGCTTTAAGTTTCCCATTATCTTCTTCTCTGTATTCTGACAGGGAACTGTTCTGTAGATTTCCACTAGAGGGTAGCAGCGCTGATGTTTCACTCATTCGTGTGTGACTGCTTTTGTTTTCCTGCTTCTGTGACGCCTGGTGTGAGGATAACTTTTGGAAAGTGAGGATATTTTGACCCTTTTGGTTTTCAAAGGTTTCTTGGACCTGGTTCTTGGACCAGGTAAGGTGGTAGAGAGTGGCCCTTCCTGGTGCCTTGAGTGAAGTCTATCGACCAATCAAAGGCTGTGTTTCAAACTTGTCATCATTGAAAGGCTCCATTACAAATGTGGGTGATCACAGTGACTGAACAGTTAAACAGGGTATACTGAACACTGGGCATCCTGCTCTTACAAAGCTCACATAGGAAGATGGAAAAAACTCTCCCATCATACACCAGAAAGTAATGGGGGTTTATTCACATGTTGAATCGGAAGTGCATATTTGACAAAGTGTGAACAGTGATACAACAACATATCTGATACCAGCGTGATGTAGGTTTTAACTGCAATATTTCCTTTTATGATCCTACTTTAAATTTCCTTCCCCCATGTAAGTTTTAAGATGATTTCTGAACTTGTAGAACCTTATCATCAAAAAAAATAATTCTGAGGTCACTGAAAGGAACACACAAACATACATACATACATACATACATACATACATACATACATACATACATACATACATACATACATACATACATACATACATACATACATACATACATTTATCGAAAATACGAGCTGATCCACCACCCTAAAAAAGTATCTGATAAGAGGCACATCCGCTGTAACACTTCTGTTTCCGGTGCTTAGCTGATATCCTGGCTGAGTGACAGCAGCTGCCTTGTTGGTAGAAGTGACTTGTCACTCAGTATGATGGGCAAAGCCTGACTGACTGACTCTGTGTGTGTGTGTGTGTGTGTGTGTGTGTGTGTGTGTGTGTGTGTGTGTGTGTGTGTGTGTGTGTGTGTGTGTGTGTGTGTGTGTGTGTGTGTGTGTGTGTGTGTGTGTTTTCAGTTCTGAATCTGCCTTTGCACTTCCTGTTCTCTGACCAGCTTCCGGTTCAGTATTGTTAAAGGAGTGTCTACTCTGCGGCTGCTTCCCCTCGGCCCAGACAGCATGCCTGCACAACTTCCTTTGTGAATGTGTGTGTGTGTGTGTGTGTGTGTGTGTGTGTGTGTGTGTGTGTGTGTGTGTGTGTGTGTGTGTGTGTGTGTGTCTTTACTTTATCTGTGTGTTCATGTGCCTAAATATATACAAGCGAGTAAAAACTCTGAGAGTACATACGAATTAAGAACCACTTCATGTCGCAACATTTCTTCCTCCTTCTATTATAAAACAAAGTTCATATTCACACTTAATGGTTGAAACTATCTCTGTTTTTAAGTAGTTAAACTGATCCTTCCTGAGTAAATGCATTCATTTCTGCTTTCTGTCATCCTTGTTTTCACATGCCTCTGTAAACCCGGATACACACAGTAAGATCATGGTGCTGGTTTGGGGCATGACATTTTGATGGTACCAAAAGAATTGTACCAGATTTTAAAACCCGATCTGCTTTATGAACAATCTGTGCTGCGCTGATTTGAACCTGTAATTATTAAACATGATCAATATTAACAGTATCATATTAGACATCCTGTTGTGTGTGGAATCAGCTGACAGTTGAGCATGCACACATGAGGAGTGGAACAATAGCCAATCAGGAAGCAAGCTGACCGAAGAAGAAGAAAAGCACAACAATGTGCAAGTAAACATAGTAAACAATGTGCAAGACATGGGTACTCTGATCAGATACAGACACAGTAGAAAAAAACATGGATGTAATCTGAGTGGAGGTCATCACCTGTCCCCCTGACAAACAGCTCTCACAATGCTCTCACTGTCAGTCTAATCAGCCACACTGCTACCTCTGCATCACCGTTATGTTGATAAAAACAGATGATTTATTGGAGAGTAGGCCTATCTTTGTAACACTTTTTACAAATGAGGAAATGAGCTATGGAGACCAAAATCCTTTTCATTCCACACTGTTAATCTGTGTTATTCTGAGACCTTGGTATCTGGAAGCAGCCGCAGGTGGACACTGTAAGAACTGTAGTTTTTGCACTTCAATGGCTTCATTTTTCAGAACAGGAAGTTGCTGCTTGGTGTGACTATGTCTGCATCTTTGTGTGTAAATGCCAACATTTTTTTTTCAAAGCTTGTGCACTTTCACACGCATGCGTTAGCAATTTCATTTCTCTAGCAAAGGGAGACGTTTTGTTTAGTTCCCTGATGGTTTTACCTTTCACAGTATAATATTTTTTCATATGCTGACTGTGTTTTCTGTTGTCTAAGTCTGAAAAGAACTTAGCAGAAAACAGAGGAGTTGTTTTGAGTGTGCCAAAATATTAAACTTGATCAGACCTGTCCAAAATGAACCAGCCCTTTTTGATTTCTCTGCACAAAGAGTGGAAAAGAGAAGCTGCATGAAGCAAGAGAGACACTTCTGCTAAAGATCAATTCTCATATGTTTCACTCACTTCAAAAGAGGAAATGAGCAGTTTCGTGATATGAAGTGTGCTTATAGAGACATTTTTGTTAGAAAACACATTTCACAATAATCGGTCTACATCAAACCAAAGTGTGGACAAGACTTGGTCATTTTTATTTTTAATTTGATTTTTTGTGAATCTTTCCCCTCATTCCTTGCTTAATTACTTCTGTTGTGCCACTTCGCAGCCAACTCAAAATCCTGTCCATGTCTTGTTACTTAAATTGAACTGAATTCTGATGATGCACTCCTCTCAAGTTTGACCAATAGTCTCTGCAGATTAGAGACGCTGGACTCTTAGGTTTTAAAACAAGGCCTTTGTAGAGTGTTGTGTTGTTTTGACAAGCCACTTATCACCCGTAGATACAGAGTGAGTTGGCAAAGCTTCACAAAGAAGACAAGTGAAATGCCAGCCAGGCCTGAGTGTGTGTGAGTGGGGTGTGTGAGTGGTGTCTATGTGTGTGTGTTGAAGAGATGATTAGAGAGTAGACAGACAATAACATGTTATTTCAATCCAATCAGGCTGTTTCTTGCTGATTTTCTTACATTTCTAACAGTAACTGAGTTTGTCTCTCATGCCAGTAAAGTACCTTTAAATTCAACGACAGAAAAATGAACAAGAAGAAAACAGGGGGACAACTGATGCCTTCAGCTCTCAATACCACAACTCTCAAATCATTAAAATAAAAAGTAGACCTATAATAAAAGCTACTTAGGGTGAACAATTGGCAGAATTAGTCGTCAAAAGTAAGTAAACTTTTGAGGAGTAACACCAAGGTTTCTTCAGGTGTCACACAACACTCATTTTTGATGTAGCTCCTGACAGATTGTGACTAACTATTCTCCAGTCTTAGTAGACAGGCTAATGTTGAACCATTAAAGCCACCCTCGTCCACTTGCTTAGTTCTTCTCCTCTGGCGACTCTACTACGCTGATCATTTTTGCCAACAAGGTGGCCCACAAAAGCACAGAAACATCAGACACTCACATGCGCCTTGGTTCTGGAGATCCACGTTTCGAACAGCAGCGCCAGACGCGTCCTGTGAAACCTTCCTGTGGTCTTGACAGCGATAAAGATGTCCTCTACTTTTAGTTTTTGCTGGGAGACCTCTGCACCATCAGGAGCGGGGTTTACCCTCCTGACACTGCTGCTGTTTTGAGCCGGGGTTGGTGCGTCTTTGGCCGGAGACGGAGCCTGCTGGATGGAGCGGTGAAGCGCGCCAGGTAACGGGGGGTGAGCCACGCTGAGTTTGGGGAGGCTGCTGGTGCGTAATTGGAAATCCACGTAAAGAATTATGAAGAAAGTGAAGATTAAAACAGGCAACCTCCGACGTATCCATCTTTTATGCATGGTAGAAAAATGTTAGTTTATTCTTGAAATTAAAGTCCTTATGTTTGCTCGTTTTGGTCTCTTCTTCATACTCGTATACTCGTGTCGGAGTCTCTTCTTCAATAAACTAATAATAATCAATATATGGTTCAATTTCCCGTGAAAACATAAAACCTGTATGTTGTTCAACGTGAACTAAGGCTCCATGACGTGACCCTTTTCCTCTCATTTTCTGTGAAAAGTCGCTGACACTGATGTATTTCACTTTGACAGTTTCAGCTCTGCCCACCAGCGTCAAGTGTAACCATAGACTGAGGCTCCCACGGTACAACTTCCTGTACTTGATTTCAAAATAAAACACAAATAGTGTGAGAAATTGTGTACTTCCGGTTACAAACTTGCTTTTCTTTACAAAGAAAAGTTCAAGTATGAAACTCATAGCATAGTATAAAGACACTATCAAAATACAGTTCAGTCAATGATTGAAAATCTTTATGCCTAAGGATAGAGGTGAAATAGTATTTAGTGAGGCTTTATAGGTGCCTTTAAATGTAAATTTATGTACTCAAATATTATTGTTTGTGTATATTATTCCCTTTTTATCCTCTTTTAAACTTTACAGGGATTGAGGACAGTCTCCGTGTTTGTACAATTTGCATTTTTTTTCTTAAATTTTAAGACATTAAATCTAAAAAAAGAAAAAGTAATTTGTACATTAAATCAAGAGAACCCAGTAAATACTCTTGTTGTCCAGCCTGACCCATAAACCAGTCTGTAGGTCTATAAGAGTCTCATACTGTATCCACTGTCTGCTGTTCCTGTGCTGCCGTCTCTGGAGACCATCACCAAAGAAAGACAGAGCTTGATACAATTAATTCAGCTCAGACCCTCATCGCCACCTTTGTTTATTTGTCCTTTCTCAGAGTTCTCACCTTACACCCATCCCTCCATCCCTCCCCTCCTCTCTCTTGCTCTCTCTTGCGGGCTCTCCCACTGACCAGCTGCTTTCCTCTTCTCCACTTCACCTACCTGGCTCAGGAAGAACCAGCCCACCCCAACTCCACCCCTCCAGGTCCCGCAGGTAAACCAGAGACGCCCGGGGCACACCCTGGCCAGGAAAGGCCCAGGATCGCCTTACGGCCCAGCTGAAAAGGGCCCTTTTTAAAACAGCAAGTACATTGCAGCCCCACTTTGAACAAAGGACCTGAGGAGTCGAGGGACCAGACCCCTTTGGAGGGCTTTGTCTGTCCCCCAGCTCCAACCTCAGAGTCAGACAGAGACTTGGACTGCAGTCAAGAACTGGGATTGGAGAACAGGACAGAAACAGAAGCAAGGGGGTTACTGGATTAAAGACTCTGAGCTGCAGGATTTGTTCACATTTTAACCATGCAGTGAACAGATTGTAACCAGTATGGAGATTCGGTTGTCTCTGTTGTTGATAAATTATTGTGTTAGTTTAATTGTCTTTTTGCCTTGTATTTTTAGACCTGAGCTGTAGCAGACACTATCAATATAAAAAAAAATCACTCTCAATAGGAAATGTCATTTTGTGTTGATTGTGGCGCCACCTGGGAACATTTTTTCTTGTGCTTGTACTAGCATACCTTAACAAAATTTTATTCTTTGCTCATCATACAGCCTGATGTTCCAACTGCTTTTGTCTTCTCCATGTACACAGTTATGTCAGGTTAGACAATACCATGACTATACATTTAGGCTTAACCATCAGAAATGACAGACTTCTTCGTGGGCATTAGTCACCTTGACAGGCACCTATCTCTGTGGTGGTTTCAGACAATTTACAGAAATGTTCATTATTATTGTAGGACTCAAGAAGGCAATAATATGAATCATCTTGTAAAAAACGGTAGTGTTATTAAGGAGACACAGAGCTTAAATCCTGGGTTCCTCTGATATCCCAAACCTCCCTGAGGGGACCATTGAACTTTGCAGGAAGGCACCGTGACCTGTGGAGAGAGAGAGAGAGAGCACCCAGACACAAATTCCTCTGACACAAGAAGCTCCTCGAATACACCATAAACTACACCTACCTTGGCCTTAACATCAGCTCTGCAAGAAACCTAAACAAAGCTGTGAATGACCTGTGGTGCAAAGATCATTAGATTAGACATCCCAATTCCAATCTGGCTCAAAATACTAAACCCTGTTGTAGAACCTGTCTCACTCTGTGGTTGCAAAGTCTGGGGTCCACTCACTAACAGAGACTATACAAAATGGGATAAATACTCTGCATGCAGAACTCAGCAAATCCATCCTCTGTGTTCAGCACAAAACACCAAACAATGCACGCAGAGCAAAACTGAGACAAAATCCTCTAATTATTAAAATTCAGAAGAGAACCGTCAAATTCTATGAGCACCTTCAGGAAAGTGAGCTCAGCACCCTCCATTACAAAGCCCTCACCCACACACAGGCTGTAAACTCTTGAGAGAGGCCAGCACAGATGGATCTTGCTCCCACGAGAAGACAGACTGTGCCCCCAATGTACACAGGGTCTGGTGGAGACTGAGTTGCATTTCCTGACCTCCTGCCCCCTACACCAGGACCTCAGAAACATCTTTTTCCCACTGATCACAAACACACACAGAGAGACTTTCAGAACATGCCTGATATCCACAGACAACCATACCTGCTCAAGGAAGGACAGCAATGTGCAAACACAGCAGCTAGATTCATTCACTGCTGTGACAGGAAACTACTTGTAACAGACTGGAACCACTATCAACCCCGATTAGGAGGACGGACCAGGTCCAGGACCTAGACCTTCATTTACAGTGATTGAGGGTATGTGTCCAGGCTTTTGACTGGTCCAATATATTTATATCTAAATAGCAAAGACCCTGTACACTTTGTCATCCTATTGTTCACACTTTTCAGTTAAGTTATGTAATTTTGCAATATTTCAAATGCACATAGAGAAACATTTTTTATTCTTCTTCTTTCATTTCTATATTTTGTTTATTTTATTTTTTTTTTACTGCTTTTGCACTGCATGGTTGATGCACATCTTTAAAGTGTGTATGGCTCAGAGTCAAAGCAAAGCCTACACACCTGAAAATCTCTCTGTTCACCTTCAGTCTCCTGCTGAACTACTGCTGAAACTAAATTCAAAGAAAGGGGGCTTGATGACGAAAGCAGTGAATCAAAAACAATACTGAGTGACTTATAACTTGTGAAATATTACCATTATCTCAAAACATCTATAATATTCACGTAACTCTACTCCTAAGAATATACGGTCTCATCTTTGCTTGAAAAAACACAATCAAAAAGATGTTCCCTCATAGGTGATGGCATGCAAAGAACAAATCCTAAAACCCCTGTGAGGGATTAAAATGTTTGTGGTGATTTTGGCACCCCCATATGGACAGTGCTGTACACAACTGATTTGCTAATTTTATCTTATCCTGTACTGCATTAGGTCCTGTTTTCTCCCAAAATAACCTATCATGATATCTTGTTAGAGTCATATTTGTCCCAAACTTAGAAACTTTTCCATAAAAAATGTAAAAAGAGTGTCTTTGTAAGTCCATCGAATGTTGTCTTGTTTGCTTTTGCAGGTCATAAAAAGTATCTAAGGTAATTTTGACCTTGTTTATAACCAGATGTAATTTCCTTTTAGAAGTTTTGGGGGCCTTTTCCACACCAAAATATGATAATAATAATAATAATAATAATAATAATAATAATAATAATAATAATAATAATAATAATAATAATAATAACAACAATGATAGCACTTTGGGAAACTTTGGAGCGACAGATTTAGAGGAATTGAAAGAAGAAGAACATTTTGAGGGTTGAGTTATCCTGACTTTTACACCACCCTGCATGGCAAACTCCAAAGTCCACATCTTATAATTTCTCTCTCCTGACTGAAGCTTTCAAAATTTGTATGTAAGACAATCAGATGAGGAGTCACTCCCCAAAAAAGAAATACATATACCTCCATTGACTTAAAAATCATGGATACTGTCATCCACTTGGGCATCAGTTAATGTAGTTTATAGTCTATGCATAACAAAGCAAGAAAATTGATCCAGAAATTGGCTAGACCATAACATGCCATGCTGCTATTTCACTCACTAATATGGTAAATTAAGCATATTTCCATGCTTTGTTTGATCTTTTGTTGTTTTATAAATATATGTGGAGTGATCATCTAATAAGTCTAGTTCTCAAGAAAACAGCTGACATTTCCTTGTTCAGTAAAGGGTGAATAAACTTCAAGGAGGAATATCTGCTTAGATCTTCTAAAACTTCTTTATCAATCTGTTGGTGCTATTTTAAAGTAATAACACATCTGCTTTTTATGACTGTAACCCTACAAGGGGACTCATCTAAAAGATAATGCTTTTTGTGTTGTGAAGGTGAATGGAGAGAATAGAATTGTAATGCAATAAATGCTCACCAGAGGGTGCAAATTCTGACTGTATAAAGAAAAGAAAAATACTGCCTTCATTTTTTTTTTAAACTTGTGGCCATGTCAACTTTGAATGACGGTAATCTGCACACTGAATCCAAATCTTGCCGAGACATCTGTGAAAATTTCAGGGGATAAGTCAGGTTCTGTGTTATAGATACTTAAATCAGGTGCCACCATTTCACCATAGTAGATGTAGTTCTATTTTTCAGGGTACTTTACAGTTATGGGCCCTTTAGATTATCCTTAAATTTTCTTCCTCAAAGTGGAAGGAGCACATTTGGATGAGTTTTTCTAATAGTGTTAACATTTTGTGTTTGTTTTCACAAGGAGTTTAAAACATAAAATAAAATAAAAATATACAGAAAGAGTTGGTAAGTACTTGTTATCAATATCATCATTATCATCATCATCATCATCATCATCATCATCATCATCATTATTATTATCATCATCATCATCATTATTACTAAGTTTCTGTCAATTTTTCAGTAGTACAGAACTTTCATCCTGCTCTATCTATTTTAGTCAGTACAATGCATGGAAAAACGGTTGAACTTAAAAATTTTTTATTTTATTTTATTTTTATAAACACTTCAACATAAGGAGAAAGTGAGAAAATATCAAAGTCAAGTCAAACTTAGCCTTTTGCTGCTCCCGTCGCCTGTGAGTCAGTCTTGAGGGCACACAGCACAGTTCAGCCTTCTTGGTGTATGACATTGCGGAAGAGCTATTCCTGTATCCTGACCCCTCCCCTTCACAACAACACACCGGGGAGTCAGAGATAGCTTCAGCATCAACAAGCAGGGAGTCAACAGGCGGATACGAAGTCATCCGAGGTCACCGTAGATCCACCGCGGAGATGGCCCAGGCCAACATCTCGGTGACCGAGAGCCAGTTCAGATGTCCCATCTGCCTGGACATCCTGAAAGACCCGGTGTCCACCCCGTGCGGACACACCTACTGCATCTCCTGCATCAACAACTACTGGGACCAGGCGGAATCAGGCCAGTTCAGCTGCCCACAATGCCGGGAGACGTTCAGCCCTCGGCCGGTGCTCCGGAGGAACACGGTGCTCTCAGAGGTCGTCGACAAACTTAAACTGAGCGAGATGGTCACGGCCCCGGAGCTCTACCTGGGGGGAGTTGGGGATGTACCGTGCGACTTCTGTCCAGCGGAGAGCAAACTGAAGGCGGTCAAGTCCTGCCTGGTTTGCTTGGCAAGCTTCTGCGAGCTCCACGTCCTTCCGCACCGGGAGGTCAGCACTCTGCGGCGGCACAAGATGGTGGCCGCGGTGGAGTGTTTGGCGGAGCGGTTGTGCGCCCAGCACCGTCTGGGTCTGGAGCCCGCGGGGGGCGGCTCCGAGGCGGAGGCCGCGGTGGAATGGAGCGGGGACTGTCTGCTGTGCGAGGCGGACCAGGAGGAGGTGCACAGTGTCGACGCCCAGAGAGCCAGGAGACAGGTGCAAACACTCTTTTGACATCGTTACACATTTCAGCAAAAGGGTCCTCATAGTAACAGGTGGGAAGTCCACATTTTGCTCAATTAGTACATGAGCAACTACATTGAAACTACTCAAACAAGACATGTAGTCCCCTAAATATCAGGTACAGCGGTTTCTTTTTTTTTTTCTAAGGAGGTAACTTTCATCCTGCTACCCAAGAGCCAAACTCTTACATTTCTGGTAAACATGATTTCTTCTTTTTATGCTCCTTCATTTCACATTCTGTGTTGAGCAATCGGTGCATCCTTCAGAAACAACAGAGCAATTTAGTATAGAGCAATTTCAGGTCTTAATCAAATATTTTCTATGCTTGACCACCTGCCATCATGTCAAATGACTTTTCTGTTATGAACTGGGGTAGACCAGTTCATAGAGTGAATGATCTACCATCAGATTTTAAAAAATGAATTAATTTTTCTTGTTGTTAAATCACTACACATTTATCAGACTGTGTCATGCTGTCTGGACTGGTTAAACATAGTCTGAGTTTACAGTGAAAGTTTTTACATTAACATGTATAATGCATCTTAAAATGGTAGAATCAGGGCTCTAGATTAACTTTTTTGATAACCATTCAGAATTTCCACTGTCCATATTTTTCCTTTGCAAAGAAGATATCTTATGATAGCAAGTGGATTTATCTTATTATCTTATGAACTAAAGATTAAATTAATCTTCCACTGCTTTTCGGAATGTATAAAATAATTACAATATAATGAAACTCAAAAATACTATCACATTTCAATACTCATAAGTCTTGTTTAAGTACGTAGCACTAGGATAATACTTATGTATGAATGTTTTTGACTGTATGTCCACTTTTAAATGCACGGAACAGCCAATAAAAGCACAGCCGCTCTAACTAACTGTCTGTGTCCTCCAGCTGCAGCTTCAGGAGACTCAGCGGATAATTCAGGGGAGGACCAGGGCCGGAGAGAGAGACCTGGAGGAGTTTCAGCAAAGCTTGGAGTCCTTCAAGGTGAGACAGACACACAGGATCTCATCATAGGGTTGAAGCTCTCTGGAACAAGTTTTTACATAAAGTTGTGCCCCACTTTGCGGAAGTACCTTAAACGTAAGCTTTCGTCCATACTACAAACATACTACATACAAAAAATATGCAGAATTTGACGGAGCACTGTCTGTGCCATGCTTTAGGGAACAAAAAACAAGTAACTTTTCGGATGTTTAAGGGCAGTTAATTCAAGAGTTTTGATGTATAAGAGAAGGTACTCCCTGTGTGTCTTTGTCTTGAGTGTTGGTACATTTAGGCTCAGTGTTGGATGACTTGAGGCAACAACCGTGATTGTGAGGGAGTCTAAACAAATCAGATCCATGTCCTTAAAAGCTTGATTGGGTTTTGTATGAGCCCACAGTTTTGTTTTTATCTTGAGTATAAATAGTCTGCCTCCAGAAATGGATTTATAATTATAATCAAGATTTGGAAATAATTACTTTGGTCAGCCAAATATGAATGTGTGCTCTATACTGTTGTCAAGCACAGCATGTGTGACGTAAAGCTCATGAGATAAAGTCTGACATAAATAGACTCAGCTTGACATTTACAAAACTGTCCAAGCAGCACACACAGCCTCCCCTTTAACATCAAGCTGACAAACTGGCCTCTCTATCTCTCACACACACACAATCTACACACACACATACACACATGAAAGCTTGACACACAAGCTCAGAGGAGCTGCTGTATCAGTTTCCACTGCGTAGCTAAATTAAGTTTCAGTTTCTCTGCCGCTCCTTCAGTCTTCCCAGAAAGCTTTTTCCTCCTCTCTCTCCCCCGAGCATCATCTCCATTAAGCTAGTACGAAGCCGCAAGAGCTTCTCGGAAATCGGCTTTTGCCACCCGATAAAACACCAGACTGAAAATGGGCTTCTGTCAGATTTTTAAGGATATGGCTTTCATGTAGAAAGTCTCTTTGTGTGCTCTGTTTGGGGTGCTTTTCTTGGTAGGGACAGAGTTTGGCAGCATGTTAAGGTCATCATTTGTGTAGCCCCAGAAATAATATTGAACATTAGTTCCATTAACTGCATATCATGATGGATGACAGCCGAACTAAAGTAATGCATGAAGTAACCAAGATGTATAGGGGTAACTAGTGCTGGCCTCAGTTCAATGCCCTGCCCCATTCTTTTGACAAGCATCAGACTAACTAACCAACGTAACAACAAAAATCCCACAGGTCAGTAAAGTCCACAGCAAAGCCAATTGTGTGTCATTTTAAAGCAGACGCTCACATTTATGGGAAGTTCAAAGACTGTTTTGTCAATGTTAGTCGTCCGTTTTTTCATTCCTCCAGGACAGACAGAGCAGCAGGAGCTACATGCGTCAACAGAGGTTGTGAGTGAAGGACCCTTTTATAGTGTCAAATAACTAATAAGAAATATGATTGCTTTAGAAAAATGAAGGCTCAGAGATAAACCCACATGATGAGGACTGTCCAAAGGATATTACTGATTCTAGGAAAACGCTGCTGTGTTGAGATATACTTGTTGATTGGGGCTGGAAACACCACGGGTAGCCCAGCAATACTGATTTTTATTTACAGTCACACTTTTTCAGGTGAGGTTTCACCTGCTGTCTTTGAGAGTTTATTTTCACCTACTCCAACTGCTCTTTTATTTTCCTTTGTGTGTGTGTGTGTGTGTGTGTGTGTGTGTGTGTGTGTGTGTGTGTGTGTGTGTTTCAGGTGTCAGCATCAGCTGTGTTGGAAGACAGTGAAGCTCTGTTTGCAGACATGGCTCTTCGCCTGGAGAAAACTAAGGCCGAGGTGAGCATCAGGGCCTGAAGTATCAGCTTTAATCTAAAGTGTAGTGCCAGTGGTAACAATACAGCCGTGATAGTATCAGTAGTTAAGGCAGTAGTGCTCATAGAAGAAGCTGGTGTATCCTTGGTAGCTAAAACAAAGCCAGTAATTCTGATTTCAACTTAAGGTATAGGTGGTCGCAGTTAGAATAAAAATAAAAGCTCAATTTTACAAGAGATGGAATACTGTGTAAAAATGTTCTTTGAAAAGATAATCTGATGGTTTGAAAACCAAATGTGGTATTTAGTTGACTTTTGGATTAGAGCATCTTTTTGTATGCTGTAGGTCCGAGCGAGGCTGGAGGCGAAGGAGCGAGCAGTGGTGGGAAGGGCTGAGCGAGACATCGAGATGCTGGAGAAAGACCTGGAGGAACTGAGGAAGAGAGACGAGGAGATCAGTCAGCTCCTGCAAACAGAGGACAATACACACTTCTTACAAGTAAGAGAGTAAATCAGAATCTAATTTATTTTTGTGTTCATAGAAAGAAATGTGTTCCTGAACAACTAGTAGCTTTGAAGTGCATCAGTTGGGTGGAAGTGCAAGACTTTTACTTCTCACAAGGTTTTTAGTCACTGTGGCATTTGTCCTTATTTATGTAATGCATCTTAGTACTTCTACTATCACTTCCCAATAGGCAATTTTTGACCCATTAAATCTAATGCATCCTGAAGACTATTAAATCATAGCAGAGTGCATGCTAGAAAACCCCAGGAGAGATTAGTGTGTAGATAAAAGACAAAGCAGGAAGAGTGGATGAGAGGAAAGAATGAGTCAGCAGTGACTAGCGGAAAAAGAGAGTACGTCTAAGTGCTGTTTTCAAATTCAATTGTACAAGAAATTAACAGAGTGAGGGATGCTGAGCTGTTTTTTCCACACCCTTTCCTCCCCTTTCTCCCCCCTTTCTACTTATCCATGCAGGCAGCTCCACTGCTCTGTGTTGCTTTAGCCACCGGCCGGCACTCGAGGGCCCTCAGCCTGCCCAGCGAGGCTTTCAGCAGCACAAGGAGAGCACTGTGCCACCTCCGCAGCCGGGTGGAAGAGGTCTGCAGGGAGGAGGTGGACAAGATCAGCCGCACAGGTACAGCAGATGACCCACAGACAGAAAGACGACCCCATGACATTACCAGAGTACCTATGCTTTCTCATGACCTCTTATATGACTTTAAATGCTGCAATATTTAGATATTAAGAAGGATAAAGTTGAATAAAAATTGTTTGGATTTTTGAGGTGGTGGCTTCAGAGGGAAGAGGCTTTGTGGAATAGGAAGCCCTAAACAGATGGCAGCTAAAATGAAGTGTTTCAGACAGAAATAGGGGTTTTCTCAAAAAACAGCGTGAGAAAAATATGGATTTTATTCATCTTTAAATCTTGTAAAGCTACTACAGCGGTACAGAGGGACAGTGTGAAGCTTAAAAGAAGGGCTTTGTTCAAAAGGGCATCGCTCTGGAAAATTTTACTAATGCATATGTGAAGGTGCCGCATGTCTATACCCTTACTGGTCTAGAAAGAGCAGAGGCCATGCTCATTAGCACCTACTGTATGTGATACATTGCTGAGTACTTCTAACAACCCCACTTTAAAAATCCAAAATATCCCCTTAGTTACTAAATACCAAATGTACACTATCATTCATGATGTGAATTCCTGATCTGCTTTATACTCAGAATGTTTTTTTCTTACAGTTAATGAGAACTATGTGTCTGGCGCAGAATGTGTGAAAGGTAAGAACCATGATGCACGCTCACACACACACACACACACACACACACACACACACACACACACACACACACACACACACACACACACACACACACACACACACACACACACACTGTGACAGTGTCAGGTCTGTGGTGACCCATTTTTACAAGGCTGCAGGCTTTGACATGACATTTAACACTACCAGGGACAGGGGGATAGCTAATTATTGATGCTGCAGAGCTTAGAGTGATGTCTGTTACAGCACACCCTGGCTCATCTCCAGCTCTGCTTTGTTCAGTGTACTGTAGTTTGATCGGAAACATTTAAATTCATTCAAGTTGTTAAAATTTAAATGAACTACATAAGACTTAGGGTCTGGTGTTTCATTTATGAATGGTCAAACAAAGCAGCTCCAACAGTAAGATGAATGAAACTGAGTTTAAGGTAAACCCTAAAAGTTAGACGCCAACATGCTCAAAAAATGCTTTGTATGACGGTCAGAATTTTTATTATTAGGTATAATTAGCATGAAGTTGTTAGCACTAAGCTCGTTTAGCAGAGCTTGCCTCTGAGAAAACCTCACACAGCAGTGGGCATGGCTGTCGACTCTGAGTGTGGAAAAGAAGCATTAAGAATAACTCGACCATGACATTTGGGTCACAGTGAATGGTTTAATTTTCGTACATTTGATATAATTCATAAATGTAAGAACAAAAATCAAATACCCTTCATATCTGTTGCATTGGGGAGGTGGCAGAAATCTTGGTGCGGAGAACTTGAAGCCGCAGCAAATGCAAGCAACACAATCTGCAGGGGGTAAGTCAAAAACGTGGGTTTTTGGTCATTTCTGGTGAACAGAGTCTCTAATATGTGCCTCACAAACGCCAAACTATTCCATTGCACTAACCCTCAGCTGGCTTATTTTAAGGTAACCTATCGAAGCAATTATGTGAAGGATTTCTCATTTCAATACTACGGGTTCATCTAGTTTTAGTGTCATAAATGTGACATGCTGTAAAAAGGTAAATAAGTTACTGCATCACACATACTTCATTTGTATGTGTCAAGGACTTGGGCCACTGACAGTATTTTTGGTGGAATTTTTAGTTTAATTCTGCATTTTTGTTTTCAAAATTTTCAAAGATTCATGTTCGAAAAAAGGAAAAAGGCATTTTTTAAATTGCCCAACCAGTTTTAACGGCCAGTATCTTCTTCATAATTGTATCTATATGTGCCCCAGCGTACTTTTATTTATTCAATTGCATGAAAACAAAAACAATTTACATCCTACCTGCATTAACTTTAGCATTTCCTCCTAATGCATGAATGCTTGGAAAGGTTTCTCAACAGTTGTTACTAAACAGAAAATAGCCACTCTCTTGGATTAAAGGAGTTATTATTCACCAGGTGCTTCCATCTGTGCAGCTTCTCCAACTGTTCTCAGTGTTCAGTCATACATCTATATCTATATCAGAAGTTTCTCTCTTTTCCTTCTCGAGTCATTTCAATTCTGGTCACAGCCATTCAAATCATTTTTTTATTCATTAAGGTGAATGAAAGTATTAAGCACCATTTTCTGTGTCTTCTTATTCTCTCTATCAGCAGTGCCAGCGTCGTTCCCTCTGTCCTCTTTGTCTCTGGAGCCTAATGATCAGAGGATGAGGGCTGTTTTCCTCAGGTGTAAGTACCATTTCTAAACTCTCTTTCTCTCTTTTCCTTCTGCACCTGTTGAATAAAGTCCCTTGCATTTCTCTTTGCCTTTGACCCATTTCCCCCCTCTGTTCCTTGCATTTCTTTTTAAAAGAAAATTAAAAGACATGCTAGGAAATCTGAGAACCCTGTCTGAATCCTCATCAATGATTCACAGCAATCATACTGTATTTATGGCATCCAAGTCTGCTGTTAATACCAGCTCTTTGTCTGGATGGATACAGCTGATAGCGTTCAACCACCTTGTTAGGCATTAATAATGTACATAGTCAGGGGAAGATTAGGGCTGTAAGTACTCGTCCTGCTTTCATCACTAGTTTGGGAGTTCTGAGGCCAGTTCACACTGATGAACTGAACCACCTTAAGATAATTTATCTTTGGGGCAGTTGTAAAAGAGGTCCTTTTCAGCCTACTGCTGTAAAGACAAATCTTTGAATTTCAGGTTTTGGTAACTCAGCTGCATCAGTCTGTTAATTGGATGTTGATGTAAATATCTGCGTGTTTTAGTCAGAGCTATGGGAACTTCCTGTTTCTTTTTTCCAAAGCCCCTATAATCCTAAACGTTTCTCTAAACCTCAAATCAAATCAAATTTCATTTGTAGAGCACTTTAAAATGTGCTTTACATGTTTAAAAGCAACCTCCGCTCAGTCCCACCCTGCCCAGACCCCCACTCTAGCACACACTTTGCTGCAGGCCAGCGAGGGGCTAAATGCAGCAAAGCACTACCGCTACATAGCTAAAGAAAGTAAATAGATAATAAAATGGCTGAAATTTAAATTGAATAATTTAATAAAATGAAATAAAATGAATGAATAAACAAATCCAATCGTAAAATGAAAGTAAAATAAAACAAAGATATTAGTTAAAAGCCAAATGAAATAAGTGGGTCTTGAGCCTGCTTTTAAAAATATGAACATTCTCTGCGGCCCTCAGGTCCTCTGGCAGGCTATTCCACAGACAGGGGCTATAGCGCTGGAAATATACCTCATGGAAAGTTTGTGTTCCGGCTTTGGGGTTATTAAAAGGCCAGTGCCAGAGGATTTCAGGGTCCGCGAGGGTTCATATGGTAAAAGCAGTTCTAAAAGATAAGAAGGCCAAAGACCCCTAAGACATTTACAAACCATTAAAAGGACCTTAAAATCTTAAAATCAGTCCTAAAACATACACGGAGGTTTGCAGTTGTTCTGAAAACCAATGTAATATGTGCCCATCTCCTGGTCTTTGTCAGCACATGTGAAATGCTGCTGACTTCTGTAAAAACTGTAAACTTAAGATGTTTCTTTATGAAAGACCAGACAGCAGAGCATTACAATGGTACATATGACTGGAAATAAAAACATGCATTAGCGTCTCTGTGTTAGCACGGGAGAGCAAGGGGCGGACTCTGGCTATGTTCTTTAAATGATAAAATCCTGTTTTTGTTATATGTCTAATATGTGGAATGAGTATATGTTAAGCTAAGAGACGAAGATGACGCCCAGATTTTTTACCTGATTGGCAGGAAGTTTTCTGCCATCCAGGTTTTAATATCTGAAACACATCTAAGAAGGGCATCAATTGGCCCTGTGTCATCAGGAGACTTGGAGATGTACAGCTGTGTGTCATCAGCATAGTTATGGAACATGATGCCATGCCTCCTGATGACATTTCCCAGTGGGAGCATGTACAAGTCAAAACGTACAGGGCCTAAAATTGGGTCTTGGGGCACACCACAGTTACTTCTATGTATCTTTGAGGAGCAATTGTCCAAACTTACCAGAGATTTTCTGTCTGTGAGATAAGAGCTGAACCACTGAATGGCGGTACCAGAGAGACCGACCGGGTGTCAGAGTGACCTAACCTAACCCTTTCTTCTTGTTTTCCTTTCTTTCAGGTTCATGTCGTCTGTCTTTGGACCCTGACACAGCCCACCCCACTCTGGTTCTTCTGGAGGGACCCCAGGGTGCCCACTGTGGCGAGGAGCCTCAATCTTATCCCCCCCATCCTCAGCGCTTTGATTCAGTGGCACAGGTCCTGTGCAGGGAGGGCCAGTTTGGTGGTGCAAGCTATTGGGAGGTGGAGTGGAGAGGAGGAGGATGGGTTGATATCGGTGTCACCTATCGGGGGATTGGACGCAAAGGTGGGGGGAAACCCTGCCTGTTGGGACGGAACGAGAACTCTTGGCGGCTGAGGTGTACACACACTGGATATGCTGCCTGGCACGACAACCGTAAAACCACAGTAGCTGCACCACCCTGCCCGAGGATTGGTGTGTTTCTGGAACGGCAGAAAGGAACGCTGTCTTTCTACAGTGTCTCAGACACAGTTGTTCTCCTACACACGTTTCGCTGCCCGTTCTCTCAACCGTTGTACCCAGCCTTTCGCCTGGACCTGGACTCTACTCTGCTCATCTGCCCCCATGACAGAACCAATGGTAACCCACAGTAACATTTCCCATCCTCTTCCCAGGACCCTTTATCTAAACCAACAAGAAAGGGCTACTCATGAATATGATCACTAACGCTTCTATCTGACCCAGAGCTCAGTCTGTCAGATCAGATTGACTTGTCCACTACAGAGCTTTGGATGTCATTTCTTTTTTTTTCAGCCAACATAATTCCATATTGTAAGATGACTTTTTTTGTAGCTTTCCTTAAGTGCTGACCATTTTTTGGTCCTCAACACACCCAAAAATCATAGTATCATATGTGAAAATCATGTGATTGTCAAGTTTGTCACACCAAATCATTTAACAAGATGGAAAACTCATGTATGTAACTGCTGCTCAGCTTGCAGCCCCTGCATCATCAAAGAAACACTGACTTTAACATGAAACTGCTTTACTATTTTTATTGATACTTTGACTTTTATATTGCTCCCAGTAAAGTGGTGCAGAAAAAGGCAGAAGTGCTAGGATTCAACTGATGAAATAAGATTATTTGAGTAGTAAACATGGTAAAAAATTTACCAAAGAGTTTGCTGTGATGTAAAAAAAAAAATAACGATTTTGAGTAGGGACGGGACAAAATAGTGAAATACCAATAAATCAGCATCCTGACCTTTGTGATATAATTATCAAAAAGCAGGGGCAGAGTATTGATGTTTTGATTAAATGAATAAGGCACTTCAAATAGCTTTCCTCATCAATTTGGATTTTAGGAGTAATTTTTTTATCTTTATCAGATGTCATAATGTACTGTTACATGATTTTTTTTTGTTGTCTTAGTGTTTCTTGTGGGGCTGATTATTGTGTCGTATTGTGAGTCATTCCCTAATTCCCACCCCTAATCTGGAGGTAGCATAACAGGTCAAAATGTTTTCCTTTTCCTTGCTTGTCTGTTTTCCTTGCATCTTCAGTACTTTTTGGAAGAAAAAGTAGTACTTTTATCACTGTCAGGCTTAGTGTAGCAAACATGAATTCCTTGAGAAATGCATTTTTCACTGCAAACTTTATGAATTGTTATATTAATAAGATACACAAGTGTGTCTAATCCAGTAAGCCTTGAATTGAAAATGACCTTTTTACCATAAATGGTCAAAGAGTGCATTGGAGAATGTTCCTAAGATGCACTTCAGAGGTATTCATCCATGTTTGTTAGACATTGATTTTTTCTAACTGAAGTAGCTGCATTTACCTTTTTAAAGGAAGGCTTCTCTTAGGTCCACCGCAACAACAAGCTAAATATGAAGTCCCTGCAACTACTTGAAAACCCTGAGATTTTTCCACCTCATTACCGTGTAAAGTGAAAAAAAACCAGCTCAGTTTGATGAAAACGTGACCTCAGCATTGCATCAATGCAAAATGAAGGCCATATCATAGAAAATACTTTCTTTGGGCAGTGACCGATGTGTTGGCGTTCTTTTTTTTTTGTGTGGCTCTACATGGTTATTTTCTGTGATGTGAGTTTTGGTAGACATCAAAAGAAGTTTTGTCCTTAAAAAGGAATACCATTAATTAAAGGTGAAATCCAACATGGCGGAATAAGCTTGTTCCTTGGATGAAAAATAGTCAAGTTATCAAACATTTAAGGTTCCTGTTTGAATCATAAATGGTCACAATATAACTTATATTCAGAAACAGTATGCTAAATTTTAAATTAAAAAAGTATGTACACATACCATGCTAATGCAATGTAAGGCAAACCAGCAAAGCATCTCAATAACCTGGTGCCCCATGGTTAATAATTTAAATCCTATGTATTGTCGATTGTACCGACAAGTACTCTGCATGCTTTCAATTCAAGTCTATTACTATATAATCTCTAAAGAAATGTAATCAGTTATACTCTTATTATAAACTAACATCCAAAAAAATGTGACTTGTTCAGTTTGTTTCAAGTTTTTTAGTCACATAGAAAAAAAGAACTTTAGAATGGAGCCCTATAAAATATAACATATCAAGATAAGTACCAGTAAACTTTGAACAATAAGTCTGCTGCTTTGTCCACTGAGGCCTTCTTCTTCATGAAAACAGTTTGTGTGTAGCATCACAGCAGGAAAGGATCCACTTTTCATGCTAGTTTCAGCTCTAAATCCAGGTACAGGAGCGACCTCTCCTCATTGTGATTGGATGCCATACTGTTGCCACAGTTTTTGGATTATTGTGTATTTTTTATTGAAGTGAAACATTTTTTTTACATGAAGTGCATTATTCCATAAACTGTTGGGCTGTCATATTATTAAACAGCCTCTGCATGTGAGTAAATTTCTGTCCTGTAGCTTTTTTTAAAACCTGTGAGCTAACTGTGCTTTAGTTACCGTGTACTTCAATGTGATTGTAAAAAATGTTGTGGTTGTCTGAGTGTTGATTTTTTTTTAAATGAGGTAATATCACCTCCCTTTGCAATAAACTGGTCTTTGGGGATCTGAATTAACGTTTTGGGGCTATTTTTTAGGCATTAGCATGTGAGCAGAGTGACCATGGGTGAATCCTTCCTGTGTTTTAAACTAGCTTCTTGTTACTGGGTAGATTTTAGCTCTTGAACGACTTTGTTTCCAGCGCAGCTCTTTTTCTGTCTTTACATGATCTTGGCGTTCCACAGGGCTCTATATGAGGCTCCGGGTCATTCACCTGAAACGTATTACATTCATTATTTTGACACTTCATGATGGCTCAATGTACTATGAAGTATGCACTTTAGTCAATAAGCATTTGTGATACAATTAATTCTACTGATTGTTAATCAGTCACAAAGTAAAGAAGCAGGAGATCTGACACTCGTAATGACCACTCTGACCTTGTGCATTTTAGGGGAGTTATATAGGGCGATGTACACTTCATAAGTATAGACCATGCTTAAGTCTTCAGATGTTATTTACACTTACTGGATTGTCTGGCTCTGTCTGCTTCCCCTTTTAAGTCATTTGGAGTCAAGACTGAAGTAAATCACGTTAGGTTTTAAAAAAAAAAAGAGAGTGACAGTTGGCTAGAAGCACCAATGATTCAACGATGCAACCAATGTTGACACTTCAAAAAATAGCACTCCTCCAATAAGTATGAATATACAAGCAACCTTGATGTGCATACTAATATTTGTTTTCTTTCAAGTTGTCTTGACTAAAAGCAGAGTATAGACATTTTGCCAATTACTTCTAGATCACCAGAAAATCAGGAAGTTGGTCCCTTAAGTGCACTGGATTCGTACAACTAAAAATGTTAAAGCTCTTATTCAATGGGAAGCTACTTGATGACATGCAGGTTATGTGAGAATTACAAAGTGCTGTCCCATTGAGCCCTTGCAGCCTCGTGCACTCAGTCACTTTCTTGGTGACGTCAATGAAGTCCGTAGGGACTCAGGGCCTGGTTCAGAAGGTAATCATCAAGATGCTGCCTTTCCTTATTTTCTGCGGTTTCCCATTTGCTTTGCCTGAAAGACTCAACCAAGGGCACAATTTCCCCGCTGTGGGTTGTGGAAGATCCCGTCACGTGACTCCATCGAACATAAACAGTGATCATATGATTAAACCTCACTTTCCAACATGGCGGCGATGCATCTGTTGCAGCTGTCTGTTCCTCTCCTCTTCCTCCTCAGCGGGGTTTTGAGTTTTCCCCTTGGCCAGAATACAGGACAGCCTTCTACCTGCGGATATGAGGTCAGACATTTCTGTATTTTATATCTTAAGAAATATATTTTATCTGTTTAATGTCATAAGTTAGCTTCTCTGTTTCGGCTAAAGCTACTTCCTAATGGATGCGCAGTCTCTTTGACAGATTGAGAAACCAGAATGTAATCCTCTTTTTATCTGTTTTATTTCTCTACCTATGGTGTGCTTTTGATTAGCGACATCACATGTAGTGGCACAGTGTTGTAGCTGTCTCTTTGTGTATTCGTGTGTGCGCAGTCATGTCATGCTACCAAACCAGACATGCTGAACGTCCACCTGGTCCCACACACACACGATGATGTTGGCTGGCTCAAGACAGTGGACCAGTATTACTACGGAGGTCAGTAACACATTGACACTCAAAATTGCCCTCACACTTTTTCCACCTGTCGCATACAAGTCTGTAGCTTGGTGTGTACGGTGCCGTTATCACCAAAAGTGCAACTGAAAGTGAATGTGTGTTTTAGAAAACCAACGCACTGTAATTGTCTCATATTTGTCAGCAAAACCAAAAGAATTTAAGAAAAGAAGATGACGTACAATTCTTGTGGTTAAATGAAAAGATAAAACAAGCTGACTGTAATTTGAAAAGTTGTAATTAAACTGCAAAACATGGGCTGGAGACCAAAACTTTCTTGTGTCAGAGAAGGATAAAATAATGATAATGAATTTAAAATGTGTGTACAAATCAACCCAAAGGCAGTAAAGCTAAAAATTAACGGTCATTACAGTATAAACTCAATGTAGTGTAAGTTTGTTTTGTAGTTACTATTTTAACATCAGTTTCCTCCAAAATAAAGCCACAGAGGGATGATTGAGGAAGTGGTTTCGGACACATGCTCATCTCGTGGTAACCAACCACTGTTTGTTGCATAACCACATATAGCTGTCCAATGACTCAGCACAAAAATGTAACAAAAATCAGATAAATCTAAACCATACAGACTCTTAACACCATGCACACTAACGCTGTCAAAATAGCTGTATTGCAGCTGTATTGTAGTCACGCCAGCTAAGACTCCACCCAGTAGAAAGTGTCACTATTACAATTATAAACAAAATAAATCTTTTGCCTCCTTAAATTGATGGCAAATTCAGGAAACAAAACAAAACAAAACATCACTGAGGCGCTAACAACGACATTTTCGTTTAATTTACCATCATTGTTTTATTCTGTCTTGTAGTGCTGGATTTTATTATTTGATTTTGACCTGTCAACCTGCTGCTTGAACAGCACAATCCCCAGTTTGAAATCAATGGAGAACATGTTTTTATCTTACCATCTGCTTATTTTCATTACGTAAGGCTTGTGTTTTAAATGTTAAAGACTAACTGCTTAGCTTCTCTGTAAACAATCAAAAGAGATTACAAGGGTTACAAAGGAGCAACTTCAAGTCACAATCCTCAGGTTAAGTACTGCAAAACATATTTTTGCAGAGACAGCTTTTTCTGTGCAAGGAGCAAAGTCCTAAAACTCAGTGCCCTATCATTTGAAATTCACTGCAAGCATCACTTTAAAGAAATAAAAAATCCTTTTGATGGATTTCATCACTTCAATGCACAGGGTTCGTCTTTCAAAAGATGACACAACTTTTATAGAGGTTGTTGCATAGCATTTTCACAAATCTACATTTTTCTCCTATAAAAACAGATTTAAAGCATCCGTTTTATGTTGTGTCAGATGACTTCGGTCAGGGTCCTTCTGTTTCAAGTGCAGTTATTAAACTTTTATAGTTTTAGTATGATTTAGTGATGAGCATCTGTGTGGTTCTTCATCACATGTGTTTGTTTTATGGAGAACCACCACGTGTTCCTGACCTGTATGAGGTTACGTAAGCAGAGATCATCTGCACCTCGACCCTAAGAAGTCAGGATATCAAAAAAGTTCAGCAGTTTTAACCAGAAGTGCAATAATTATATATATATAATGTTTTATACACACAATACACTTTAGGTTTAGAGCCAATCTCAAAGTGGTTTAAAATGCAATATTTGCTAAATTTCACACTCAGTCCAGAAAACTAAAATATGCAGTTTTTGAATTTTAATGATTATTGGCCACTGAAAAGTAAACCTCTTTAATGTGGATATCTTCTTAATCTTATTTGAGTTTTAATATCTTTGTGTGTTGACATCCATGCATAATGTTTTATTTTATATATGGAAGCAAACTTATATCCACCAATCAGCTGTTTTTATGTTTTATACAAAAGTGTATTGATTCCAACTAAGGCTCACCACTCGAGGGCCACTCTCATGGGACACGTGACCCAACCGCTAGGCCATACAGGTTCCCCATGGTTTTGAGTTTCGAGGTCCAAAACAAATCATCCAGACAGGCTTGGCAGTGTTTTGAGGTATTAAATACTAAAACATAGTGAAAAAGTTTGACACATTTTTGAAATTATTAAAAGTTCATTAAAATCAAACCAAATATGATAAAAAAAGAAAAAAAAGAAAAATAACATACATGGATGTGAGTCAAACCCTGAGCTACTGTTCCCTTGGTGCCAGGCTCTTCTGCTTTTGCCAATGAGCTAAATCTGGCTTTTTGCTTGTGTGTGTCTTTATGTATCTGTATGTAGATCGTAACGACATCCAACATGCAGGCGTGCAGTACATCTTGGACTCTGTGGTGGATCAGCTGTTGAAGAATCCAGACCGGAGGTTTATCTATGTGGAGACGTCGTTCTTCTACCGCTGGTGGAAGCAGCAGAGTGCCAGCATGCAGCAGACGGTCAAACAGCTTGTTAATGAAGGTATGCAAACTCTCTCGATACATTCACAGTGGAAGAGTTTTACTCTCTGTCCTGAATGACCTTTTCTCTCAATTCTGTCCTCAAGGTCGTCTGGAGTTTGTGAATGGCGGCTGGTGCATGAGCGATGAGGCTACTACCCACTACAGCGCTGTTATTGACCAGATGACGATGGGCCTGAGGTTCCTCAACGAGACTTTCGGGCCCTGCGGTCGCCCTCGTGTTGCCTGGCACATCGACCCCTTTGGGCATGCACGTGAACACGCCTCCATGTTTGCACAGGTAGTTTATTATCCACAACATTTAAAGATTTGTGCCACTCTCTTGAAAGTAGTTTGAAGTGACTTTAAATCATGTGCTGTTTAATTCCTGGCAGGGTGCATAGTGTTTCTATGAATACAGGTATTTTGCAGGCCTTGAGGAACCTTTCAGTTTTTTCCTGCAACAGACAGAGAACACCTAAAGTGGTAATGAATGAGTGTCAAAGGGCCAGTAAGGAAGATTTTACTAATTTGTGCTAAAACCAGACAAGAAGTTGTTCTTGATCTTCAGCTTCCTCACAGGCTGCTGGTTGTAGCTTATTTTCTTTTAGTAGACCAAACGGTGGTAGAATCTCCTTATTCCCACAACAAGGTGACAATTTCCAAAATGTGAGGCATAGAGAAGTGTGAAGTCTCATTTCTGAGCTTGAACTATGTGTTTTCTGTGTTGTTTTCCTAGATGGGGTACGATGGCTTCTTCTTTGGTCGTGTGGACTACGAGGATCGAGGCCGCAGGATGTTAGATAAGGAGCAGGAGCTCTTGTGGAGGGCCTCTGACAGCCTCACACCCCCTGTGGCAGACCTCTTCACTGGTAACAAAAAGTCTCATATATCATAAAGCCAGGACTTCTCTTATTCAAAATTCATGTCACTTAAATTTTACACAGAAAACTCTTCCCACTGGCTAAAACCAACATATGAGACTCCTTTCTTTTATGTAATGAAGGGATCCTTCCCAATGGGTACAACCCACCTGAGGGCTTCTGCTGGGATCAGTCCTGCAACGATGCACCAATCAGAGACGACCCTGACCTGGAGGACTATAATGTCGACGATGTGGTCAATCGATTTCTTGCCATCGCAGGCAGTCAGGTTAGACACAATATTTAAATGTAGAGTGCATTTACAGCAGCATTAACGTTTGGAAAGCACTTTGTTCAAATAATCAGAACTGTGTGGAAAAATTGACCTTGTATGGATCAGTTGATAGCTTAGCTACTGGGGTCTTAACAAAGGGGTTGAGTTGACTGGTTCATAGACCCTGATCCTCTTGTTAAGACCTTTTGCTGTTTTCTTGATAGAAATTGCTTTATTTAGTTAACGGACTAGTTCAGGGACTTCTACAAGAAATTAATAAAGAGGGGGTTGAAAATTTGCACTTGTTTAGTACAGACATTCAGCAGTATTACTTTATATCCACTATAACACACTCTAACAAACTCTTAAGACAACAGCCTTTCCCTCTCTTACAGAGTTTAAGATCTTGATTACTGATCACTGTTCCTATTACTGTAACAGTTTTAAATGATCCTTCTGCATTTGTAACTGCTTTAGCTGTGTTGTTCATAAAATGTCTGTGTTCTCAACAACATTGAAAATGATGATGACTTCAATGTCTTTTTCAAGAATGGAGGTTTGAATGAATATCCATGTTTCAAATATAGGAAAGTATTGTTCTTTCTAAAGGAAAGTATGATGACCACATTTGACCAGTGTGTCTCAATATAAATGCATTTAATGAGAATGAAACCATAGAATAGGGTTCCAGTTTTGAATGAAATGACTTTATGTAAAGGTACAATAACTTTTGTTTTTTTATTTATTCTCTTCTTCCTTTTGCCCTTCAGTCCATGGTGTATAAGACCAATCACATCATCATGACCATGGGCTCAGACTTCCAGTATGAGAACGCCAACCTGTGGTACAAAAACCTGGACAAGCTCATCCACTACGTCAACGCCCAGCAGGCCAACGGCATCAAAGTCAACTTGCTCTACTCGACCCCGTCCTGCTACCTGCAGGAGCTGAACAAAGCAAACCTCACCTGGTACTGTGAACTCGACATGAACAGGACGTTTTGCTTGGTGACGTTTCCTTGTTGTACACTTAATGGTGAAACTCTCTAACTATTGACACAGGGCTTTGAAGACGGATGATTTTTTCCCCTATGCAGACGACGCTCATGACTACTGGACCGGGTACTTTACCAGCCGACCAGCACTGAAACGTTACGAAAGAGTCAGCAACGGTAACCTCCAGGTAATTTGGAGTTGCACAGGGTCTTGTGGTGTCACCTGAGAGGGGAAAAGAGCCATGTGTTCATGTGTACGCTCAGTTTACTCATCCATGAGCAGAGATTCATAATCTACATTGTTGTGTCAACTTTGTAAAATTTGATTCTGTTTTGATAACAAGGAATGGAAGGTTTTCACATTGACCGCACACGCAGAGTTGATGAAATTAGTGGTCCTGCTCAACCTCAGACACCACACATATCTGTATTAACTGTTTTATGACTGTGATTGGTATAAACTTACTGCCCTCTGGTTTTTAAAATGCAGACTTTTTTTAACCGTGCAGCTGTTTGTTGTCAGATTTGTAACCAGTTGGAGGTGCTCGGTGGTCCAGTCTCCAGGAATGGGCCGTTTGGTAACGGAGACAGCCAGACTATGAGTAAGATTTGGTCATCTTGAACTGTGAAAAGTCTCATTTCAGCATTTATCAGCCTCTGCCTGGAACTCTCTGTTTTTCCAGTGATACAAGAGCTAGAAACAACTTTTTACACAACTCTGTAATCATGATACAACCTGAAAGTTTGCATAAACTGAATATCGGACATGTTTCTGTTTATGTCTAATTCTCAGAGAAAGCCATGGCTGTGGCTCAGCACCATGACGCTGTGTCAGGTACAGAGAAACAACATGTAGCAAATGACTACGCCAGGAGGCTCGCAGGGGGCTGGCAGCATTGTCAGGTACTTCTCATTTCACACAACATTAATTTCTTTAGATCTCACATTAAAACTGTTGTGGTCGCAGTATGAAAAAATCTCTCTTAACCCAGGAACCTAAACTGTATTAGTATTTCTAAGAGATTTGGTGCTGAAATTTGGGACTTGTAATGGTAAGTGTCTGCAGCACATAAAGCTCTTCCTTTTCTTCCCTCAGGTGTTGGTCAGCAACAGTCTCGCTACTCTGAGCGGCTCCTCAGCGGAACGAATCTACTGCGACAACCTCAACATCAGTGTGTGTCCTCTGTCCGAGTCCAGCAAAAAGGTGACACACACACACTTACACACACTCACAAATTTACTTGTTGATTTTTCTGACTAGAATTATGTTTCCTTTGCACTGTTTCTTATTTTGATCCCATAAATAAACCCAGACCCAGAAAAATGTACAGCACCACCATTATTTTCATGACTTTGGCCCCCTCACTTTATGAAGCCCACAGCAACCAAACAAGTGCATAAAAGTTGAACAGAATTGTATTTTTTTACAGTATAACTCTATGTGATGCTCATCTCTGTGTCTGTTGTGCTCTTTCAGTTCTCTGTCAATGTGTACAACCCTCTTGCCCGCCCGGTCACATGGCCTGTCAGGCTGCCAGTGAATGGATCAGCATACGCCGTATCAGATGCTAACGGCAAATCTGTGGACTCCCAGGTCAGTGTGAATTTCTGCATGATCCCCAATTCTGCTTTTAAGAATCTCACT
This sequence comes from Halichoeres trimaculatus, assembly GCF_033239565.1. Lineage (NCBI taxonomy): Eukaryota > Metazoa > Chordata > Actinopteri > Labriformes > Labridae > Halichoeres > Halichoeres trimaculatus. The sequence continues at coordinate 18,766,536 of NW_027437180.1, read as the reverse complement.
GTTTAATGAGGAGTTGAACTTTTTAGCTCTGACAGTAGCATGTTTCTTTTTTCAAAAGTTAGTCTTAATTAGACTTAAGAGGCCAGCGAAAGCGAATATCTGGAGATTTGTTTCATGAATCAGTTGGACTTTCGACTTTAGAATAAGTGGGGAAAAAAAGTTGCCATAGAGGCATTATTTAGCTCCCATAAAATGATTTAAAACCTGTCGAGGTAGAAAATATTGACAGATAGGACAGGTTTTTTTCATCCTCACTTCTTTTGCTGCAGAACTTATTTTGGCCACAAGAGGGCAAACTGCACTGTCAGTCCGTGAACATTTATGGACTCCAAGCTTTATGACTGATCCTGCATGAGTTTTATTGCCTTTTGCGCTCTTGTTTGGAGGATGTATTCTGCAAGCATATCCAAGCAACCAGCATTAAATTAATGGTGTTTCTTTGGGAGGTAGGCATGACTGTAAATTTGTTCCAGTGACGCATCAACTGATTTAGATTCTACCTGTTTTCTACCTGTAGCCCAGAGTTCAGAAATAACCACAAACACGAGTGAAGTATGTAACAAACATGGCAGATCATAAAAAACTTCTAACGCCTCTGTGTGCGTGCTCCAGGTGGTTCCAGTGTCTGCCGCCACTCGAGATGTGAGGAGAAACCGAGGCTTCGCTGTCAACGAGCTGGTGTTCCAGGTTCAGGCTCCTCCTCTGGGCTTCACCACCTACTCTGTGGCCCTGCTTCAGGATGGACCTCCACCTGCCCCCACACAGCAGGACGCCCCCACAGCTATCCAGAACAAGGTCTTTACCTGAGAACTCTTAGACACCTGCTGTGTGAAAAAAAAAAAGTGGAACACAAAACCTCAACAAAACTCATAAAACCAAAGTCACAATCAAAAGTGAGAAGAAAAAGGATTAAGAGAAATTTTTTTGAAGTTGATCTGGTGGATTTGACTGATTTTATTTTTCAGAGCTATTAAATCAGAACATTGCAAAAAAAAGGGAAGAAAGAAAAATGTAATGCACTTAGTAACTCAGTTTGATTAAATATATTTGACTACTTGATAAAGAATTTATTTAAACAATTATTTTAAAAGCATAAAAGTAAAGATGCTCTCAAAGGGCTCGTCCTGTGTGCACTTTATACATTTTAGCAAATGACTTGGATATTTTGAATTTATGTTTCTGTGTCCTCCAGTTCTTACAAGTGACCTTTGACCCTGACACGGGCCTCTTGAGCAGTCTTAGTAACCTGGAGACCAAACAAAGCATCAAGCTGACACAAAATTTTTACTGGTGAGTGTCTCCATGGCAGAATCACACACACACCCACACATACACACCCCTTCAGATGACTTGTTGGGTGTAAATCTAACTTCAGATGGCAAACTTTTGTCTACCTCTGTTTAAACAGTTTGTTTTGAATCTTTGTGTTTGGTGTTTCAGGTACAACGCCAGTGACGGTAACAACTCAGACAGCAACCAACCCTCAGGTGCCTACATCTTCAGACCAAACTCCTCCACACCTTTCATCATCAGCAAGACAGCCAAGATAGAGACCATTCAGGTAGCATTTATGAAACCACAGTGGATCCCGATTATCTCTTTGACACTGATTTCTTAATTTAAGACAACAAAATGATCACATCTTGCACCAAAAAGCAAAGAAATCGACATCAGAAATTCTTTTCTTACCACTGGTCAACATCACCATGGATATGTACACACCTGAATTAGAGTCTGTTTAATTCTGACATCTGTTTAGTTTCAGGAAGATGTTAAAGTGGTATTCTTTGTGTGTTTTCTTTCTTTCAGACTCCTCTTGTGCAGGAAGTGAGGCAGTGGTTCTCTCCCTGGGTGTCTCAGGTGGTTCGTCTCTACAGCGAGAGCAAAGCTCTGGAGCTGGAGTGGACCATTGGGCCACTGCCCATCGAGTAAGTTTGTACACGTCAATAAATTATATGTGTTTTGGTTTTAATTTTCTTTGCATTTAAATTGCTTTCAGTGCAGAGTAAAAGCTAAATAGACTACTTCATCCATCTCTTACTCTCCTTTCCTTTAGTGATGACCTTGGGAAGGAGGTGATCACTCGTCTTGACACCAGCATCCAAACGAATGAATATTTCTACACTGATTCTAACGGCAGAGAGGTGCTGCAGAGAAAGTAAGATCAATGTTTTTTTAGGAAATAAACATGAAAAGCTTACAGACTTACAAAATGTTACCAACATTTTTTATTTCATTGCCCGGAAAATTCAAAAAAGGATGGATCAAATGTAAAAGTTGTATTTATGCAATCCACAGAGCATGAAGGGCTGGAGTAGATAAATGACTGAACTGTATGTGAGGATGTGGATCTTATCTAAGGATATACATTTAAATAGAATTGGTCGAGTGCTGTATTGAAGTATTTTTTTATCATAAGGATCCTCAGACATGCATTTCTTTTTATTTGTCCCAAAGGAAAGATTTCCGACCAACTTGGAACCTGAAGCAGTCAGAGCCCATCGCTGGAAACTACTACCCCATTAACTCGCGCGCTTTCATCAAGGTTCGTTTTAAAGCTTTTTCCAGACTAATTCATTATCAAGGAGATTTTAAAGACAGAGCCTGAAGAAGTTTTTAAAACTAATACAAACCACCATGTTTTTGTTTAATCTTTTTCTGTCTGGTATTTAAGAAGATCACCCTAATTAATCTTGCTGTTTTTCATTTCTGACCTCTCAGCTTCCACTCTTCTGACTCTGTGTTTGCATGTGTGTGTGTGATTTTAGGATGATAAGGACCAACTCACTGTGGTGACAGATCGCTCTCAAGGAGGAGGAAGCATCCAGAACGGTTCTCTGGAGATCATGGTGAGAACACACAGCTTAACATCTTTAGGATGTTAAATGTTAAAAACCAACATTTTGTAAACAGGGTTTTTTTATGTGGAGCTAGTTTCACAAACCGCTGAAGTTAAGGTTTCAATTGGGATGCAATCATTTGGTATGGCCTGTCTGATCAACATACGCCCTCGAAAAATGTTCATTTTGCCCATGTAAGAAGAAATCCCACAGCTGATGCACTTTCTATTAGAGGTAAATTTGCCTTTAAAGGGTATTTTAGTCTATTAACGTCTAAAAACCTGCCAGACCTCATTGACAAAACCAGTATTTTTAACCTGGTGCTATGTGCTGGTTCACCACAACCTGGATTGATTCTTTGTGTTCTTGACAAGTGTTGCATAAAAATCTGTTGGAGCTGAATTTACCATTTTAAACACCAAAGTGACATCATCACACATAAAGTAACCAATCAGGGCAGTGTTTAAAACACTCCTGTAAAATAAGAGTTTTCCTCAATAAGGTTTGGTCTTTAGGAGGGGGATGTTAAGTTGTTTTTGTCTTTTATAAAATCCTGGACCAATCTTCTTAAAAGCTGTTATTCACTTAAATACAACTTACATTTGCGACCCCCACACTCAGTCTCTCTGACCCCTTCTCTCCTCTTCTTCCTCAGCTTCATCGCCGTTTGCTGTACGATGACGTCCGTGGTGTCGGCGAGCCTCTCAATGAGACCTCTGACATCTTCCCAGAGGGACTGGTGGTCCGAGGGCGCCTGCTGCTCTCCCTCGACCCCCCACCCAGCGCGTCTGATGCACACCGCCCCCTGGCCCAGGAAATGGTACTGCAGCCACTGCTGACATTTACTGATGGGGATCTGCACCCCAACACTAAACTGGAGGTGAGTGAGCAGGAGCAGTGGGATGACTATCAAAGGAGCCAATGACAGTAATGGAAATATGAATGTGGTTCCTTTGGCCAAATGTTGGACTTAATATTTATGTGCGTTTTATGTTCGATCTTAATTCATCTCTTCATTTTGTGAACTGAAAACCAGGATAGTGGCAAAATTAATCCAAAAAGGACTAACAAATGTGAAAATGTTAAGCTTGGTTTCACTGGTCTTGTGTTGTCTTAGCCCCTACCTGATTGATAAAATACTGGTCAATGGTTTAGAGTTATAGATAAATAAAATACAGATTTTTAATTTGTTGTAAAGCTCAGTATTCTGCCTGTCGAGGTCTTTGTTTTGGAGCTTTCTTTTGTAATTAATCCAGTTCTGTCCTGTTCTGTACATTTGCATTTTCACAAGTTGTCCTCATTAATAAATCTCAGGAGAGCAGGCTAAGTGTTTGTTGATTTTAGCTTCACTTTACTGACAGGTTTGTGTGGGACTAACAATCAGTGATACACACTGTTGTCTCAAAGTCTGAATTGGATTAAAGAGGAAACTCTTAGTTCATGTAGAACTTCCTAGAAGTCAAACAGGTGTGTTTGTATGCAGCCTGTGTAGAATAAAGTAACAATAATGTGATGTGATCGGTCTGTCTCTGTAGTTCTCAGGGCTGCAAGCTGCGCTGCCCCCTGCTGTGCACTTGCTCACATTGACTCAGTGGGACAAAGACTCGGTGCTGCTGAGACTCGAGCATCAGTTCCAGACCTGGGAGAGCAAAGTCAGCTCTCAGCCAGTCACTGTCAACCTGCAGGTCAGTGATTCAAACTCAGACTTTACACCTTGGTGTTTAAAACTGAATGTGGAGAGTTCATCTACTGTTACAACCCACTCCCCACTCATTAACCTGTTTATTATCCAGCAACCAATGAAAGCTGTAAACAAGTATCCTCATGATTTTGATTTAAGAAGATTTTCAAAAAATGTTCAAGGGAAAAAAGAAAACAGTGAATACAATGCATTTGACTTCATTCCTGTTGTAACCAAACCATTTAAAAAATGAAGTTAAAAAAAAGCATTTGCTCTGTATAATGAGAAAGTTGATTTGACTTTGAACAATTTAAAAATATTTCTCCGTCTTGCTCTCTGTAGAAACTGTTTTCCACCCTGGAAGTTTTGGGCGTGTCTGAACTGAACCTCTCAGCCAATCAGTGGAAAGATGAGATGAAACGTTTCCACTGGACTCCACAGTCAGGTACGAGAGGATGGTGCTTGAAACTGCCCTCATTACAGGAGTTTTAAGGAGCTTTATCGTCGTGTTGGGTTAGAGAAACATGTAATGAGCACAGATATGCTCTGAGTAAGAGGTCAAGTGTTCTTCATACAGGTATAAGTGTGAATAGATATTAAGATTTTAGCTGAAGTTTGCTAGTTATCAAGGTCACTGTTCTATCTGTGACACCAGGAGCTGACACACAAATACAGAGGAGTTAGTACACACAGCTGTGATTCCTTTGATTATGTTATTGTGGACACGTGGGCACTTTACAAACTAGAAAAGCACTCGGAGAGCACAGACGTCCACCAAGCATATTGTGATTATGATGCAACACTTTTGTCCTACTTTAATGTTATACTCCCTTTCAGCAGACTGTCTGCTCCAATTTCATGTTAGTTGCAGGTTTGAACAATAATTTGTTACCCAACAGTGTTGAAAATTATGATGACCCAGTACATATGTCATATTCCTGATCTTTGTGTTCAGAACATTTTCAGGATCTGGATCATACTTTTGCATCTTTTAGAAATTATCGTGATCTTGTCTTGTATTGTTTTGCAACGCAATCCGACCATTTATCCTGGAGTTATATACACATATGGTGAAAACGGCCCTATATCACTATGATAAATAATCCTTAAAAAAAATCCTGGATCCAGACGGTGATCCGGGTCACCTCCAAAATTTAATCACTTCTTCTTTATCCCATTTTGAACATTTCTTGAAAAATTTATCAAGATCCGTTTGTTACTTTTTGAGTTGTGTAGTTCACAGACAAACTCTCCCAAAAACATTACCTCCTCAGCGGGGGTATTTAGAAACATTTAGTATTAAAGGCCCTGTCCCCCTGAAGTACCAGGACCTCTGGTAGTTACCACCCCCAAAGTAGGGACTTTTTAGAAAGATGAACTGCTCCAGAACTAAGTTTGGCCCCTGGTTTCTGCTAACACAAAGAGTTGCCCAAACTTTTTGGGGAAGTTTCTATAGTCAAAATGCTCTTATTGACTCTCTTGCTGACCAACTTGGCACAGGAAGCAAATTTGTTCTCCTACAGTTAGATGGAGAAAGAGACGCTAGAAGAGAATCGGCTCTCTGGAGGAAGTGGATTTGTTGTCATGCATCACTGCTCATGAAGCTCTTTGCTGGTTGTCCTGGTTTAGTTTGAAATACAGATCAAAGAGATGAGTAAGAATACAGGAATCTACAGATGCTTTTTTAATTCTACCAGCATGCTCATCAGCGCTCCATTACAGACAACTTAACTTTAAAGACTATCTCCCTGCAGGGACTAATCAAGCAGTCAGTGGAATATAATGAGTCATAAATGCATTTTATGGCTCATGGCTTTAAGAATAAACTGTTGAGTGTTTTACGGCTCATCAGGACTCATTTTTACAAGGCTGAAAGACACACCACTTCTCATATTTAATCAGGTGATTGATCTCCTTTTCCTCTGCTCAGTTATGGACCTGAGTGAGTGATTATTAAAAACAAAATACAGAAGTGATTGGGTTTTGTTCAACTGGACAGATAAAACAAGAGTATGAGAGAAATCACCTCTAAAACTGCATGATGCAACTTTTTCTGTGATCTGAGATCTTTTTAGAGAGCCACTGCAAAACTTGAGTCATATTAGTTTGACGTAAAATCAAGTTCAAGTTAAATTATTCAGTTTTCTGTAAGTTACACAAATTAAGGATTCTGGGTTGTAACACCGGCAACTGACAATATGCCCAAACATTTTTTTTAGAACAGGAAAAAATGTCTGTCTCCGTTTTATTGACCTGTGTGACGTGTGTTTCCAGGTGAGAGGCCTCTGCTGAAGACATATGAAGACCCCTCCCCATGGGAAGTGACCTTGAGGCCGATGGAGATCCGAACTTTCCTGCTCAGAGTCAGCCTCAGATAGCCAGTCACATTCCTCCATTTTTCCACTTTTCCCCTCTAGGGATCTTTATTCAGATCAGTAACACAATTCAGAGCAATATCAGCTCCAAGGCTCCTGTTGATTTTATGAGGAATTTTCTATTCACGGTAAATGTACAAACACTCAAGAAAACGTGCAAAGGATTAAGATTAAGAGGCTGGGTTTAGGTGACAGATAGCACCACCCTTCACCCAAAATCAGATCAACTCTCTGTTTTCCACAAACATCTGAGGTTTAGGTTGCCCTACTTGTAGGCAGGAGCGTTGCTGAATCAAGAAATTCACCAGTTTCAGCTTTTCTTGTGGTTGACCACACGACAACAAAACAAAGGGAAGTGTGACACAGAAAACCTGCACTAGTTTCTTCTTTATGTACAGAATGTTAAAGCTGCCTTTTGCACTTCAAGGACATTGATACAACCCTTAAAACTGACCTGGAACATTTTACAGCCCTTAAACTTAAAGGTTTTATAAGCACATACACCAATCACCTAAACCTGTGCAGACCGCAGGACAAGTAATGACTTCAGTATGACTTGATTTGTGCCAATAAGTGTAAATATTTGAAAATGATTTTATATTGATTATCCAGCAGCTGATATTAAAGTTTGATTAACTTTCTGTTGTGTATGTTTATGTTCCAGCAACACGTACACATTCACACTGAGGCTTTTTGTTTTCACAGCCTGTTACAGCAGCACCAAAGATGCATTAAGGCTGGTACACATTACAGGATTCTCCAAAACTTCACACATTTAGAGACCACACATTTGATGATAGAAGACAGATCGCACAAGATTTCTCTCTCCTGATCTTACGGTGTGTGGCGTGCATTCAGAGGACACCACATACTCACAGATTCTTCAGCAGAGCTTCAGCTTCTTCACGCTCAATATTCCAAATCTCACGAAGTAAAACGTGACTTCAGTGTAAACAAACATGATGGACGTATGGGGAAAAAAGCAAAGATGTCTGTTTTCAGACTCTAGAATTTAAAAAAACCACACAAAATAAATGGGCTCATGGAAAAGGTTGTGGAGACTGTGGGATATGGGCTGTATGAATAACAATACGAGTTGTTGGTGAGTAAAGTCATTTTAAGTATTACAGATAGATTTCTTACTTCCTCTTCAGCTCGTGTCTTGATTGGCTTTGTGCCGGTACACGTGACATTACATGCTGTACCTGCTCGGCTCCACATACTACAGGATTTTTAGATGCAAATATTAAACACGTACATTATCTATGATCTCTAAATCGAAGGCTTTCCGAGCAGCTGTGACCAGAAGAAATCACTCTTAACACACCCCACACCACAAGAAAATCACACGATCATCAGACAATCAGGCCTTTGCTGGCTTTGATCGTAAGGGGGAGATGGGGACAAAAATCAGCCCCATTATCCTGTAGTGTGTACCCGCCTTTAAGTGTAATGACAGTTAAGATTTCTAAATACTTTTCCATCTTTGATCCCAGCAGAGGTTTGTGGGAAAACTACAAAGGTTGCATGCATAAAAAATGAAATGTTTAGATCCTTTTTGTAGATTACTTTGAAAGAGATTTTTTTGAAGTTATTTTTGGGGGCTTTTCGTGCCTTTAATTGAAGAGGAAAGGACAGTGGATAGAGTCAGAACCAGGGTGAGAGCGGGGAATGACATGTGGAACAGTTACAGAGAAGTTATGACTCTCCTAAACTACCTGTTAAAAAATAAATGTAACAGAGGAAAAGAGAAGATGTAAAGTCAGCACAATGACTTTATTGAACCACATCAACAGTCACAGAGAGCTTTAAAAAAACTTAAATGAAAAAAGGCTTGGCTTTTAACAGAATGATAGAAATTTTCAGGGTGCTGAGAGCTCTGGGATTTCTGTCCTTTATACAGTTTGCACCATGCTCAGTTTCTCTCACTTCAGTCCATTTGCAGCTCCAATAATAAAATTATTTAAAAAAAAAAAAGAGAGAGAACTAACATAGGAGAGGTTTGATTTATTCCATTTTCTGTTCTTCTGTCTCCTGCAGGTCATGAGAGTAGACACATTTGTCTCCATAGGAGCAAGAACCCTGAAAAAAGGAAACAGAAAAAAAGTACACTGAGGGCGGCTGAAGGAGCACTGATGTTATACTGAAATCTCTAAAGCAGACATTAGTCAAAGTGGCTGGACCTTAATTATTTACATTAAGGTTGAACAGGTATTAAAGTGAGTCTGTTTTTGGTGTCAGAAACATGAATGATGCACTCACCACCCACTTTATTAGGGATACCTGTTCGACAGCTTGTTAAGACAAACATCTAATCAGCCAATCAAACAGCAGTGAGGCATAAAGCCATGAGCCACTGTAAAGACAACTCCATGAATAAATGCTGACAATTCTTGCAGCCCAGAACAAGCAAATGAGACTATGAACATCAAAACTGTCTGTCTCTAGTCAGTGATTATCAATGCTTGAAACCTCTGGTTACAGAGGTAACTCTGGAACAGAGCTGTGCAGTATTTTTTATAAACTTTTCCTTGAAAACATAAAGCAAAGCTCAGGGGCCACATCATTTAAACATCTCAGGGCTGTAACTTATTGCAGGACTCCATAAATTAAATGTGACATGGGGTTAAACAGAGTTTTTCCTTTTACTGTAATTTATTAAAGAATTTATTTCACTTTTTTGCTACAGTGTTTTAGTCAGAGGTAAAATAATTAGCACAATGAGTGTCTATACAACAAAGACAGCTGCTTTCTAAAGCGCTCCTCATAGACCTCGCTCTTCCTCTGCTACCTGGTATGAACCAGCGTGTTTGTGTGTTCAGAGCAGAAATAAATCAGGACTAATTAATGAAAATTGTTGTCATTAAAATTTGTTAATATGCCCTTTGGACGAGCAGTTTCATCTTCATTAAAGTGATTTAAATTAGTGCTGGTGTAAAGAAACAGACAGCATGTTCATTAGTCTCTGCTGCTGTTCTGAGAAAGAGATGTGAGTCAGGTTTGTCTTTTGTGTAAGTGAAAGAAAGGGTAGGCCATTTCCTAAAAAAAGAGTCTTTGTAACACATGGCTAAATGCATCAACAGCAGTCTTCATTATCAAACTCAGAGGTTCATCATCAAAAGAAAACCCAAAGAATAAGGCATAAGCATTCTGCCCGGTTGACTCTCATCGAGGCTGTGTTTAAGGGCTGAGGAAGAGACAGAAACATATAAAGGTGCTAAAAAATAAGTCTGGCGTGTCTTTTTAAGAGTCTGAGTGTACCGTCTTCATCTCTCCTTCATCTCAACTCAACCTGCCTGGATGTGAGAGCTGTGTTCCTGCACTGACCTGTCTGAACCTCTTGCAGGGGAACTCTTTCAGCTGAGAAGAGTCCGTGATCTGGTTCTTTCTCTTGTTCTGGCACTTCTTCCTCTTGTCCTGCAGGTCAGAAGAGAGGCCGCCGCTACAGGAGAAGATGTGAAAGGTTAGAGATGGATGGGAGAAAGACAGGATGGAAGTGGAGGAAAAGTCAGGGAGGACAAATACTGCATGAGAGGAAAGAAGAAAACAGATACATGTGAGGAAAAACACTTCCACGATCAAAAAGGGGAAACAAGGGCTCAAAATAAATTCAATCTACAATCTAAATTTTGTTTCAACTGAGGGTCATAAAGCTGTTTAATGATCAGAATCAGGGTTTTCATACACAAGCAGTTATCTTTACCTTGATGAAAAAACAATGAACAAGGTGAGTTAATAGTATATAAATAGCTTTTAAGAGCAAAAAGATCAGGAGTAAATCAAAGACTAATTTTCACACCCTTTTTAAATCTAACATACAATTTGTGATATTTTGTACACAATTAGAAGAAATCAGCCCTTTAATGCAAACGCTAAAATTGTAACTTATTCTTAAATTCGGTTTGTCAATGAATCAGGGCTCTCCTTGTTTCTTATTACCTCTGAAAATGTCAATAACTGGTATTCATAATAAAGTTTCAGAGTGACACCTGAAGCCCTTCACTCGTGTATTAAAGGTCCCATATTATGCAAAATCACTTTATTAAGTCTTTTAGAGAAATTTGTGGGTCTTTGGCTTTCCTCCCAGCCCACTAAATGTGATATTTAATGACAAAACCTGTACTTAGTAGTGCTTGTGAATGTAAAATTCTGACCTAAAACGAGCTGTTTGGGTTTGGGGGATTTGTAGACGTCAGTAATTCCCTTTTTTGACCAATCAGGAGATAGTCTGACCTAATTGGTCCACCTCAGCAGATACCCCCAAACCCCCTCCTCGCTGCTGCTCCAGCAGCCATCACTGCTTTGTTTTTGGCTGTAAACAGCCACAGAGTTCCATGCACAAGCTTCCCATCTTGGAAGAAGACAAGACTAAGTGGCTAGAGTTCATTCATCAGGAAATGTGCCAGCTACACTCAGTAAAACTGTGCATGTGTGTGCTAGTCACTTCACGGCCGACTGCTTTTCCAACTGTGGACAGTACAACAGAGGGCTAGCAAATAGGCTGGTCCTGAATCCAGGCGCATTACCAACCATCGACCCTGGAAATGTGAGTATTTTAAATGCTGTGTGCTGTGGAGTAGATGTAAGAGCTTTTCCTCAGTACCCCTCCTGTCTCTGTGCTGTGCTTCGATTCAGGATGCTAACTTTAGTTGCAGTTAGCCTGTTGTTTTAGCCTGTAACGTTCTGGTAAGCGATCTTCGCTGTTTTTTAAACATTGTGCACTCGGAGCTCGGTAGTCATGGATGTGGCACCGCTCTCAGTGATGGGGAAGAGCGGGGCGGTGGCTCATTTACATATGAAGGTCACGCCCACTAAATCAGAGCATTCTGAACAGAGGGGCTACGAGAGCCAAACAATGCTTCTGTGCTTGATTTATTGGCTTTTTGGACCAAAACATGTTACTACCATTTCATGAAGACACCAGTGATCCATGTTAAACTGCAGAAAAGGAGCATAATATGGCACCTTTAAAACTTTGTGTATTTTAATAAGCGGAGCTAAAAACTATGACCTCCTAATGTGTGTAAGCCTGTCAACGTGTGAGTGGGAGAACAGGTGTGTGTTACCCGGCTTTGGCGCGAGCCTTGGGTCCCCAGTACGCCTGGGGATTCTCCTGAAACCGAGTCAGGTGGCGTTTACGGGACTGAGGGTTTGCATCCTCCCTCACAGTGAAGCAGGCCTCCAATCTACACACACACACACACACACACACACACACACACACACACACACCACACACACACACACACACACACACACACACACACACACACACACACACACACACACACACACACACAAGTGTAAAGATCATCATAAGACTCCCTTGTGACATCCCTTTTGATACTTGTAGTTGGTCTCACTTCTGGTATTCAGCCTGTCTCACCTGGGCTCAGTGGAGAGGATTTTGAAGGCAGGGCTGGTCTCTGACAGTTTCTCCCTCTTCACAGGATTTGCCTTCTCCTAAAGAAGACTCGCACCATTCAGACATTTAATACTTGTGTTTGCTTGGAGCAACTTCTGACTTTATTTGTGTTTGTTTTATTTTTACCCAGCATCTCATAATGTCCCAGATGACTGCAGGAGAAGCATCTGTCTTGATGGCACTCTTACAGGCGTGAGAGAGGGAAACCCTGTGACCAGCATGGAGGAGAGCAGACCTAGAGACAGGATTTGAAAGAAACAGCTTTAAGGTCTGGGTTCAACAGGAGAAGCACAAACATGATAAAGATGCTCTGAAAGTCTTACAAAGTCAGCTTCTGACTGTCAGTTTCTATTCAGACTAAACATAGACTGGTTAAAACAAAGGCTGAAGATTGAACCAGATGTTTAAAATGTCTCTTATTGATATAAAGGTGCTAAGTGAAGGAAAACACAGTCATTCTGCAATGACATATTAGTGCTCAGATATAGTGTTAACATTGAGGCGATTTTGAAGAGGGGGCAACAGAGAATTCAGCTTTTAAGGAAATTGATCTTTTTCAGTCAGTCCTGGAATACTTTGTCGCTTTTAACAGTCTTTATTGAGAGTCTCCTTTGTTTTTCTTTTATCCACTGGTTTTGGAAGCTCTCCGTCAAAGACAAAAAGAGTCTGACAAGGATTGTTAAAATCTGTTCCAAAATAACCGGTGTAAAACAGAGAGACTTAAACTCACTTTGCAACCGGCAGACACTCAGAAAGGCTGAGAACATTTCAGCCTCTTCAACTCATGTCCTTTTAAATTAATTCTGCTTAATGTCTGCACAGCGTCGCTATGTTTTATCTGCTTGTAAAACAAACCGTTCATTCCTTCCACGATCAGATTACTGAATGCTTCATAAAGATCTTTTATCTTGGCGCTGCTTATCTTTCATCTGTCTTTCTACCTTATTTATCCATTGAAACTTTGTATTTATTTGGTTGGACTGACTTTCAAATTTGCCCAGTGTCAACTCCTTTAGTCTCATTCATGTTCTTAACTTTTAACTCCTTGTGTAGTTTTTTTTACTGCTGCTTTTATTTTTTATTTATTATTATTTATTTTTTTTAGAACTGGAAATATTTTTTTTTTTTGTGTGTGTGTCTGTCTAGTAAAAGCTGCTCCACACAAATTGCCCCAAAGTTGTCTGAATCTGAATCAGAATTGTGTAAAGCTTGGCTCAGACCATAAAATTCTCCGGCCCATTTGAGTTTGATTCAGCTCTGCGGACAATCAACAGAGAAAACTGATGTGGTACTATGATTGGCTACATGTTTCTCCCCAGATAATATTCTGGCTTGGGCAGGTAATGGATCAATCTTAAGCCCCACAGTCATTTAACAGAGTTGTCAGAGCCATCCCAATAATTTTTTAATTGTTTGAAATTGATAAGGATAACGCCACACATTTTTGCTGAGGATGGCAACGGCCAATCAGAGAGACACACCCATGGGGGAATGATTGGAAGTTATTAGAGACGAAAATGGCAGCGATGAAGGGGCGGAGTGGGCTACTGCGCTGGACAGTGGAGATGGAAACAAGACAACCAACGTCTATACATGTCACGAAAAGATTATCACACCTTCTCTGAATAAAAAACAAAAGATAGAGAGAAATCGCCAAAAGTCAACTATTCACACTGGCTTCCTTGTGAGATGACGTACAATATTTATCATTATTTTCAAATCTTTTAGAGTGTGCATGTTGAAGATTTAAGAGAAGGTCATCTGTGAAGATTTTTAAAATCCTGTAGTTTGAACCAGGTTTAACAGTACTCTAGTTTTCTTAGAGTCCTTAATGAGAAAACTTCTTAAGAATCGCTTCAAAATCTAAATATGTAGATTTTAGTAAGAAAGAAGGGCAGATGTCACCAACTAAAAGATTTTTCATATACAGCAACAGTATCAAAGCAATGCTACAATGTCTTAAAAATCTTGTATACTTCTGTGAGTGTGTGTGTGTGTGTTTACCTGAACTGCAGCAGAGGTGGAGTATTGCAGTGTACTGTGCTGCTCAAACTGTCCACAGCGTAATAAAGCGGTACATCTTCCAACTCCTGAAACAAACACCACATCATAGCATTATAATGTGTCAGTCTACCAGGAAATAAACTTCTGTGTGCTTTTCACACAGCTAACGGCACCCACAAGACAACACCAGGAGATGAAAACAAGTTCTGTGCTGAGACAGGACATAAAGACGGGGGAGGAATACCTCAGTCACCATGCTGAGCATGCCCTCAATACGTTTAGATGTAGCAAATCTGGAAGGGTTTCCCGACACTGCAGACAAGACCTTCTGGACAAAAGCCAAGTCATGGATTGGCTCCGCCCACAAGGGACCACCGAGCTAAAGGAGGGGCATATGCAGGCTTTAAAAGGAGTGTTATATGCGTTTACACATTAATAACTCTACATAATCAGATGACTTTTGGTGCCTATTGTGAAGTAACAAGTGTTGATATCAGCTCATTGGAAATTTAAAGACTGAAGCTGCATGATGCAAAAGTTAACCACCAAACCCATAACAAGTAATGTAAACAAGACAATACAAAGTCTACATGTGTATGCGTCACACCTGATGTCTCTGTCCACAGTGCTCACACTCTGGGCCAACAGGAGGTCCAACAGCAGGAGAATACTTCATACTGAAATCACAGAGGGTTCATTTGTAGGTAACACACACTGCCAAGCAAAGAATGAAGTGTTGTGGAAGAAAAGAAAGAAGCCACTGAGAGCAGTGTTTACAGTTCATTTTTCCATTGAAGCACAGCTTGGGTTAGCAAATTAAACAGGAGGGAGGAAATGTAAAGGCCTTCCTGGAGAAAGATTTCATCCAAAATTTCAGGATATGAAGAAATACTGTCATCTGTCATAAATGAGTAGTGGTGAGACGCTCCTACTTTAATGCAGGATGAGTTTATAGACTGGAACAAAAGCCTGACAAATTCACTAATTTCATAAACCTCATGATGACCTGAGGAAGAGCAGTCCAACTTACTGATTCCCGTTGGCTGTCTTCCGACCCATTCTCTGTAAGTGGAAAGAGCCACAGCCGACACAGTTGTACACCAGAGCCTGTTTACTGCAGGACAAGACAAAAAATGAACAAGTAAAAAATCTAAAAGACAGCACTGGATCCGCACACAGCGATGTTTTGTGGTGTTTCACCAGGGGGCATGAAGGTATGTGACTGCAGAGCTTCTAACATGGATACAGACACATTAACAATGCTGCATCCTGTGTCTTTGTTTAGTTTATATGTCTACTGTCCAGCTGGGCAATCATTTTACTTTTCAAAAATTTATATATTTAAATATGTTCCTGCCTGTCGTTATCTCGTGACTGTCTGCTGCTGCCATTATTTTTAGCATTTGTTGCTGCAGTGACCCAGTTTCCCTTCATTCAACTTTCATCATACATCAGCCTTTGTTAGAAGACAATACAGTATATATATATATATATACAAGGGTGTGTTTTGTGTGTGTGTTTTGTGTGTGTGTGTGTGTACCTGGCTGAGTTTTTCACTTTGGCCTGCCCTGTGAAGACTCGTACAAAGACTCTGATGTAGAAGTCGACACTGACACTCAGCAGAGGTTGGATGTAGCGCTGGTAAACCGCTGCTCTCTGATCCAAACTGTGCAGGATGATACGTAGAGCCTGCAGGGAAAACACAGATATGTACATTCACACTTTCTTTTCTTTACATTAAGTGACTGCTGGCCTAAACTATGTATTCACTAAAACATTAACACATGCAAGAAAAATGTGATATTCTGCCCAAAAAGATGATTTTTACACACATAAAAATATAAGTCATGCAGACCAAAGCTATGCTGGTTACCTATAAACTGACCTCCGTAGGTTTCTCAGTTCTGTATCATTAATTGGCACCTGAAGTCAGGCGTTTAAGTGCCTACTGGCATCTCATAATAACTATGAAGCTGTGAATTTGAAGATATAAATTTGGAGGAATTTAGAAGTAAAATGCTGATGCATTATTATGTTTAAATGAACAGACTTGGAAGTCCCACCATTGCAGTTTTGCCGATTTCACCTGTGGTGAAAAGCTGCATGTGTAGTTGTGTTTTTGATTGTTTTACCAGCTCTTTATCTTCTCTGAATTTCAACCTCAGTTTTTTTCTGTTTCATAACATTTTTAAGGCCTCTCATTCACCTTCTCTTCCTTTCTTGGTCTTAGTTACCATTTACTTATTGTGTCATTTTTGAATTCTATTTTAAACCTTTATTCTCATAAAGACATTGAGTTCATCAACATGAAAACACAGTATATAACACTGTGAAATACAACAAATCCAAGGTTTTGAATAAGGGTGAAGTATTTAAGGGCACTGCTCCATCCAAATACAGGACAGTCAAAGGGAGCAGAGAGTGGGGAAAAACAGCAACACAGCTTCTGCACATGGGTCACTCACCTAGACACAAACATTACTGAAAAGTCCACAAGAATATTTAGAAGTCTTTTAGTTTATGTTTAGTTTACTTTAAGTTGGATTAATTACTCGATCAATGTATCTTTAAACGACCTTTCTCTGAGTTCATATCAGTGAAATTAGCCCTATTTTCATCTAATCATCTTTTCAAATTGTACTGACTTGTCAATATTGGAAATTTCCTATTTTACTCACACTGGTTCCCATTAAAAGTAACAACCTGGTGAAATTAACAAGTAACTTGAGCAGTCCAGCTGTGGATCATGTGTCACTGCAGACAGAGCCAGTCTTGATCTTTCATTAATGAAAAGACCCTGATGAGACCATCGTAGATCCATCTGTCTTCTCTATGAAGAGTTACAAATGTATGAGCATAAACACAATCACACACACAAACCTGATTCACCAACCTGTAGCCTCAGGCCACAACTTGTGACATTTACTTTTTTTCTGTCACACCCACACACAAACAGCTTGTACACACATTTATACACCAAGAAGCACGACTGAAGAAATACAATCTGGTGACATGTCTGTGCATGTGTCTCCACCACAATTTGCGTGTGTGTGCGCGTGTGTGTGCGCGTGTGTGTGCGTGTGTGTGTGCGCGCGCGTGTGTGTGTGTGTGTGTGTGTGTGTGTGTGTGTGTGTGCGTGTGTTTTCTCACCATCTCGTGACAGTATTTGGCTTTGATGGAGACTGAACCATATTTGCTGTAGCAGGTCTCTCCACTGTTTCCTGCCATCACAGCCATGTCCGTGCACGTTATACACAACAGACCTGAGAGAAAGGGGGAGGTATGCATGTGTGTGTGAGAGACAGAGGGAGAGAGGCAGACAAAAAGAGTCAAAAGACAAGAGTTGAAAAACAAATAGCATGCTTTATGTAAATTCCCTTACAGTTTTATTTTGTGGATGCACGACCACTGGGATTTTTAAACCAGTGCAACTCAAATAGAGCATAAACATTATATTGACCTGCCTCTCATCTAATTGTAAAGCTGGTTTTAGAGTTTTTTTATTGCCATGAAAATTAAACCAGATTTCAGACACCTTTCTTTTCTTTTCTGATATGAATAAAATACCAAACATTTTGAAATGTAACAGAATCCAAAAAAATCATAACTACAACACAAGTCCAGTAGTCCTTTTTTCCTCTTTCAAATTTATTTTTCACATTCACTTTATATTTCGATTTGTTATTGAATGTTCTGTTTTGATTTCTTGTGCTATTTGGACAATAATAAGGAGAGTACAATTAACCTTCACTTAAAGAAGCTGGAACTTTCTCTGCACAACAAAAACTTTCTTTGCAAAAGACAAAAAAAGCTTTCAAAGGTTTTAGGTACTGACTGAATTGAAGCTCTGTGCAATGCATTCAACACCAGGGTTTATGGATGTCAGTGAAAAAACAGGGTGTTTTCAACCAGTTTTAAAGGTCCCATATTATGCTCCTTTTCTGCAGTTTAATATGGATCACTGATGTCTTCATAAAATGGTAGTGACATGTTTTGGTCCAAAAAGCCAATAAATCAAGCACAGCAGCATTGTTTCCAGGCCCTCATAGCCCCTCTGTTCAGAACCGTCTGATTTAGTGGGCGTGGCCTTCATATGTAAATGAGCCACAGCTGATACCGCCCCGCTCCTCCGTGTCACTGAGAGCGGTGACACAAGCTCTGAGTGCACAATGTTTGAAAAAAAGCGAAGCTCGTTTACCGTGACATTACAGGCTAAAACAACACGCTAACCACAGCTAAAGTTAGCATCCTGAAGCTAACACAGAGACAGAGGGGGCACTGAGGAAAGCTCTTGCATCTGCTCCACAGCACACAGCATTTAAAATACTCACATTTCCAGGGTCAGAGGTTTGTTGGTGGATGGTTGGTAATGTGCCTGGATTCAGGACCAGCCTATTCGCTAGCCCTCTGTTGTACTGTCCACAGTTGGAAAAGCAGTCGGCCGTGAAATGACTAGCACACACATGCACAGTTTTACTGAGTGTAGCTGGCACATTTCCTTGATAAATGAGCCACTTAGTCTTGTCTTCTTCCAAGATGGGCAGCTTGTGCATGGAACTCTGTGGCTGTTTACAGCCAAAAACAGAGCAGTGATGGCTCTTCAACTTTGGTAAGAGGGTAGGGAGGGGGTTTGGGGGTGTCTGCTCCGGTGGACCAATCAGACTTGCTCCTGATTAGTCAAAAAAGGGAATCACTGAAGTCGGCAAATCCCCCAAATCCAAACAGCTCGTTTTAGGTCAGGATTTTACATTCACAAGCAGTACTAAGTACAGGTTTTGTTATCAAATATCACATTTTGTGGGCTGGGAGGAAAGCCAAAGACCTGTATTCCTTTCAGTCGCCATCTGTTGCAGCTCTTCTTCTGTGTACTCCGGTTCATACAGGTATTCCAAAGTGAATGGAACTTCATCGTCGCTGTCATAGTCACTCATTTTGAATTTCTTACACTTCCTCACAATCCTTGGAGTACAAACAAAAGAATTACAATACTTGATCAAACTCACACGAGGCTACAGCCGGTGCCCGAAGCATAGCTTGTTTACATTCCCTACAGCTGAAAGGAGGAGGGGGGACGGAGCGTACTAGCGCTGTGCGGAAGGACACATGACCAGTTAGTTAGGTCCGCATAAATGTTTATATTTCCGAAGACTTAATGCACTTAAAAAAAAATCATGTAGCGTACTCTTAAACTGTGGTATTACTTTTTGATTTGAGTTCTTGTAGGCAGAGAAAATAGCCTTTGAATCCGGTACGGTATTTCCCTGTTAGCGTCTATTTCCTCGTCACCATCGATTACAGTTTATGTCTTACTGAGGGAGAGGAGACAACTTTCTACTGTATCTAATGTCCTTAGTGGTCACATAGAGCTCATACAACCCCACTTAAAAAAAAAAATGAACTATCCCTTTAATGACGGGAAGTTATTACGTTGTGGGATCTGTAGATATCAGCAAACCCAAACTAGCGTTACAGATAGGGTTAGAAAAAAAGACTGTCTTGTTACTTGTATTCTAAATGAAAAGAAAAATAGGCTTTCATTGCTCTTTGTGTGGTGTTAAAAGTAGTACATTTAAACCATTCCCTTCTGTACTCCATTTATTTTTAAGAGAAAATCATTACATGTGATTAAAATACCACAAAACTCTCTAACAAATACTGCCAAACACTGTATTCTCAGACCAAGAATGCAATCTCAGACCCAAAGCAAACCCGAGACAGAATGATAAAAAATGAAAAGCTTGATAGACCAAACTACCCACCTCCTTCACTGACAGCCTGCACAGCTGAATCCAAAAATGCAGAGGGGCTACCATAGGGATCCAGATCGATCACATCGTAACGCTCTTTCTTCCCT
Source organism: Halichoeres trimaculatus (assembly GCF_033239565.1). Lineage (NCBI taxonomy): Eukaryota > Metazoa > Chordata > Actinopteri > Labriformes > Labridae > Halichoeres > Halichoeres trimaculatus. Next base: position 18,746,357 of record NW_027437180.1, on the reverse strand, counting down.
CGCATCTCGTACATCAGCATACTGCAGAAAAGGATAAAAGAGAGAGGGAGTATGGGACAAATTACTGTCAATGGCTGGAACAAACAACAGCAGTAACAACAAAGATAAAACATCAAAATGAAGTCAAAAGGAATGGAGGAGAGAAGTGTACACAAGACAAGTCAAGGCAAATGGAAAATAGAAGAGTAGAAAAGGGCAGAACAAAAGAAGCATGAAGACAGGCAAGACAATTAGTGAAAAGGCCAAAAGAGTTCACGGAAGGAGAAAAAGAAAAGGGGCATGAGAGGAGAAGAGACCCGGAGCGGAGGGATGAAAGAACAAAAGGTGAAAGGTGAAGACATGAGAGGAAAGAGGATGAGAGAATCAAGAGGAGCAAGAGGAATAGACAGACAGCAGATCAGTGAGGCAGAAATGTGAAAGTGGCCGTGGCAGAGCGGCAGCAAACAAGCGAACTCCCCCTGAACCTTCTGAGCCATCTTACCTAGCATCCTTGCAGCTGGCCTGCAGCAGGTGGTTGACTCCATTGTACTGTGCGTTCCTGGCGATCAGCGCCGCGGCTTTGGAAGAGAAATCGTTGGCTGTGATGCTCTGCAGGCCGGGGACCTCCAGAGCAAAACGCACAGAGCGCAAACCAGAAGCAGCCAGACCCTCCAGTACACGAAGACCATGCTGGAGCAGAATGGAGGGACAAGCTTTGAGCAGCATGAACTGTTATTGGTCACGTTATTGCAGAAACGGGTACTTTGACTCTAATCTTTCCATATTACACAATAAAAAAAACTCTGAGTGACAACATGTGGCCTGCAAAGGACGTCTGTTTAGGAGAAAATCAAATATGTAAAATAAAATGATTTGATGTGAAAATGCAGACAGGAACGTGCATTGAGAAAAATTCTAAAAATCAGCAAACTAACACAAAGCAGACGTAAAGCCAGGGGTATAAAATAGTCTTAAAAAAGGAAACCCAGTCTTGAACTTGTGACGAGCACTTAAAAAGTGATTTTAGAGATTTTTTTTTGCAGGTCAAGTGAGGGTTTGGAGCTCCAAGAAAGTAAGCCTGCCTCGAAGCTCACTCTAAGCTTGTTGGGCGTGAAAGATTTTCACAGGATTTACTCAGCCCTGGTAGGGTAGACGAGACCATAAGGTTATTTTGTTTTTTTTTCATCTGAGGATCCTTCACTGGATGCATCATGCTGTCTGAAAACAGGACAGAGAGAGTCCAAAACAGTCTGTGCACCATTGAACCAAAGCAATGAACTAAGAAACAGAAAGGCTCCACTGAAGTCATCAAAACTGAAGAGCTGGGGATTTTTTCTATGAAATACATGATTATTCTTTTCATTTAGGATCCCTACCAACTCCTGAAACACTATTTTTTTCATTGACTGGATTCACCTTGTCTTTTTCCAGTGTTTTTCTAATAAGTTACGAACAAAAATATTTGACTACCATGTAAGATTATGATAACAGGATTAAGCATTTAGGAATATGTCAACACTGGGCACATACAGTATTTACTGATGCTGATCACTGCTAATTCATTGTTTTCAGTCACTTCAGAATTTGTATTTGTAACTCTATTATGCTGCATTCCTTGAAAGAGGTCCCCTTTTTTGAGAAATTTTATGGAAAATTATTACTATTGTTTTTTTGTTACTATTGTTATTTATGCTGCTTGGGATTTAGATCTAACTTTAACAACAGAGTCTGCAGATATTTCACTAAGAAATACATTTTTAGATCTCACCATTGAAGCATGTATTAACAGCAGTTGTCATTTGTATAAAATAACAAATCTCTTCATTAATAAAATACAATAATATTATTTTTTTACCTGTCAGTAAACACCAGGGTAAAACTCTACTCAACTCTTCTACTGTTATTTTATAGGATTGTTTTAACATAATGAAAACCCCCAGGGTTTCATAACGGATCTCCTTCTCTCTCTGAAACTTCAGGCCAGCCGAGTGTGAAATTAAATGCTGCAACATTAACATAAGTCATTTGATGGAGGGCCTATACAAACTGCTTTATGCTGGTATCAGTGTGTATTTTTGGAATGGGAAACCCCAGTGGGACAAAATGACGAACACTGACAGTGTTTGGGCCACAGAATCACACTTCAAGCCTCAGAACTATGAAAGCCTCGCAATGCCCCTCCTTCCTTCTTTTATTGGGTAATTTTGTTTGTTCTGTTTTATATCTATAGACTTTTTACTGACTTGTAAAGCCACAGTTAAAAATCTATATTTCCCCAAAAAGGAAGCAATAAATAATAAATATTGTAATCCATGTTTTTCAGCTCTGGTCACCATTAGATACAAGCCATTTTTCCCTCCCATCATCTTTACCTCTACTTTCCAAACTGAAATCCACCGAGGCATATTACATAACAAAACAGTCATAGGACAGTGACAAATAAGGTTTGGTGTGATGTCTAATTCAAAAATAAGCTTTTACGCAAGATGTTTGTCTAAATGTTTAGTTTGCATTTCTGTTGTTGTCATTGCATTTTATGGCATTTTTGCCATTTTTAACCAATTACAAAATCATCACCATTCACCTTCCTAGAAGTTATGAAAGTGTACTGATGAAATAAGTTATTTGTTGTGAAATATCAAATTATATTTATAATAATTTTATTTCAAAACTTGATAATATGTTTTTTGTTGTACTCAATAGATCAATATGCTGCAGACATCAATTTTTCTCTCTATTTTTGTCAGTTGGTTTAAAATCATTTTAAATAGCATTTTTTCAGCGCATTAGGCTGCTAAAACCATATTCATGGTACTTTCTACGAAATATCAGATTTTCATGAGAAACATTGGTTTCACCAGTTGACAGGAACGGTTACACCAACTTACCACATCTTTCACCTCATACTACACTCAAAAGCAGCATACATTATGTTTAACATATTATGTGCACCACACCTTTTTTATTCATCTGTTACGTTTTCTGCATTTTATGGTTTTGATATTATTTTTGGTAATATGCAGATGAGGGTGGTTTGCCTGTAGTTCAAGCTGTTCAACCAACTGATGGTGCCTCTTTTTCATTGTAAGTTATGTTTTTTTTATTTCTAGTCTTCTGTTTGAGAAACATTTAAAATGAAAATGGCACGGGGTGCAGATGGCCCAGGGTCTAGGTCACTTGTGGGTGGTTCAGGTTTAAATCCAGCTTGTGGCCTGTCTCCTGTACATCACTCCCCACACTCACCCCCTTTCCTACTCTAGCCATTGTCCTCCTATCTAGTTAAAGGCATGAAAAAGGCCTTCCAAAAAATTATATGGAAAAAAAATCACTTTGTTAACTTTCCAAGCCAATTTAGTCTCTCAGCAGCGTTTTCCAATCTTAGACACAACACATAAGTAAGATACAACAAGGCTATCATGTTGTACTTTGTATAGTAAGGCACTACTTTGCTCTTTATTTTTTTAATCAGAACTACAAGATAAATAAATTTATAAATTATGGGATATAAAACAAAAATGAAGACACAGTCTCTTATAAAGTTGCTGTTCTTCTCGTATATTTTTGATAATCCCATGATAAATCAAACCTACCTCACATTTCTCCCCCACTGTTGCAGTTACAGTGGGCTCCTTCTCTGCTCCATTTTTTTGCTCTGTCTGTGCATCAGCCTCATTTGTCTCCTCTGAAAGAGAGACCACCACCCTCTCCTTCTCTCCAGGCACCACCACCTTCACCCCACGCTGAGCAAGCACTTCTCTGGAAAACTCTGTGATCACAGCACATCTGGAGAGGGAAAATGATTACTTTTACATACAAAGGTCCTGTGTGTCATCTATCTTTACAGGAGAAATGACAGAGCCTTCTTTACATTTCCTTCTATCAAAACACAACTGCATAAGTTCTCTTACTTGTATATATCACTTTACAGCTATATTTCAAGATCTTTGCATTAATCTTCAAACATGTTTTCAAGTGATTGTGGTAAACAACACAGATTATGGCTGCACGATCAAAAATATGGAAAAGTGTGTGACACGGTGACATCTTCTCCCACTGAATGCAAGAGAAGATGTCACCCCACCAGGAGGTGCCCAATCCTGACTAAAACCAAAGACAACTTTTCATGAAATTGCAGGAATAGTTAAATAGAGCAAGAAAGACTAACTGGTTGTGGTCAAAAGGGCGCCACCCTGTGGCAGTGGGATATTCCCAATATTAGGCAGGTTGAAGATTTTTTACCATCCTCTGTCTCATATGACTTTACTTGACAGATTTGAAATACTTGAACCCAACTTCATGGCATTTGAGAATAGCAATGAGGCAACAGAAGCAGCCACAGTTAATACTTACGTCAAATCTCTGTTAAACTCTTGGACAGGGTTGTAAAACACCTCATTGGCATTGGGAAACAAGATAGATGCCTTCCCCTCCTTGACCACTGTTTCCCCAGGTAGCAATCCTTTGGATAGTGTCTTCTCTGTCTCAGCTGTTGTGTCTGTTTGAGGAGGAGGTGTGGTACTTTGGATCTCGGGGCCCTGGGCAGTTTTCAGGGGCTCCATGGATCTCAGTCCCCTTCTTGCAGCAGCAGCTCTGCTTAAGCTGCCACAAATGTTCTTTGTGGCTAAATGGGTGCAGGAAGGATGAAGCTGATGGGAGATGATCAGGGAGAGCGGTCGAGCAGTCCGCACCAGCATAAAGGTTTAGCTTCTGGAGTGGAAAAGAATTTGGTCTAAATGCTGTCAAAGAAAAAAAAAACAGAACAAAATTTATTTGAAGAACCCATAAACGAGTCCCACATCTTACCATCCACTTTTTGATATTCATACTTATTAAATATTTGACCATTTAACTTGATATCAAAAAGAAGAGTGGTTTTAACAGACACCCTTAACAGGTGTTGATAGAGGTGGGAGTCACAAGATAATTCAGAATGCAATACAGAAAGATCCATGGCCCTAGATAATGATAATATCGCATTACAGCTAATTAGGGCTAACTAATAAACTGAAAGAAAATTCTAAAACAATAAAACAACACAGAACCTAGATTTATGCAACATTTTAATGATACATCTGGACAATTTAGAACATGAAAATAAAATAGATAAGAGACAGGGCCATCAAGAAGAGATGTAACTTTTTAAGGGACTCAAAAATGTCAAGTGACCAAGCAGATCTGATTTCTATAGACAGATCCATAGCTTAGGAGTAGTCACCAATAAGGTATGGGTTCCCTCTGTTTTGAAGTTTTGATCTCAATTTCTAAAATAGGCTAGCTTGTTGACCTCGGTGATCACACTGCAGCATGACACTGCATGATATCAGAAAAATAAGGAAGTGCTAATCCAGCCTGTACAGCCTTTAAAACAATCAGTTTTTTGTAATCGATCATAAATCTGGCAAAAGGCAAATTTATGTGGCTAAAGAAATTGGTGTTACGTTGTCATAATTGTGTATCCTAGTTAGTAGATGAGAGTAGATGGGCTGCATTTTGCTCAAGCTGAAGGGGCCACTAAGCACTGACAACAAACCAAAACACAGAGAAATGTTTGCATGGTATGTTCTGTTCTTTGTAGCAAACTTTTGTCTTATTGCTATTTTGGTCAACACTGTTCAGTATCTTAATAATAACATTGAAAAAGTAAAGATTTAACTAAAATCAAGACCAGGATATTTTGTCGCCGTGAGGCGTTGTCCCATAGTTTCTTATTTGACAAAGCAAAGGCACAACAACCAAGTAAGCATCCTTCGTTGATTGTATGTCTCAAAGAATCAGCAAATTCTGTATTTCTTTAGTACCTTTAGCTTTGTGTCTCTTTTAGCAATGGTTGATTTAATTTTTGAAACAACTTCTAAACTGAGTGAAAACTGGGCTCACTTTAGCTACACAAGCAAACCAAATGCACATTTGGCGTTCAATCAAGAGGAAAACCCTCATGTTATTTACCAGCCAGTTGCACTTATTAGCAGTCTCGCTAGCTACGCTTTGCACCTTGTTTACCTGAGACACCTGCAGGCGGACATCGATTTCCTCATAAGTTGAGGGCTTTATTTTAAAAGCAAAATTGGTGACCCAATGGTAACAGTCTCCTCACTGGAACAGGCAGGACTGTCTCTTTTCCCACTCTACTCTCACGTTATCACATGGAAGTCGCCATGTTTGGGGCTTCTCCACGGAAGCCTGTAAGTTCAAAAGTTGGAGACGCGAAACGCGTTGTCTGCTCCTCTCTGCCCCTTTGGTAGATCTGTGCACTGTCAGGGAAACGGTGTAATGTAAGGACAAGAGGAAGAGGGTCGATCAGTCAGCCACTGCACACACTGCTGGCCTACTTTTCCCCGCAGCAAACATGTGAGGAGACTGGAAAACACATCAGTGTGCTTTCATGAATAATCTAATTTAATCTCACCGTGCCTGAAGTCTGTGATGCGTTCTGATGAAAAGGCTAAACATAGCCTATGGATTAACCAAACCATCCAGGACCATAATGTGCGAAGATAAGAAATGCCTTGGGGGAAAACGGGGTCAATACATGTCACTGCCGAGCAGTTTATGGGAAGAATGAAGTGAATTTAGATTTTATGAGAGTGTTTTACTTTTACTCTGGTAAAGGACAACTAGTAAAGAGATTTGTTAATGTTGTTGTCTTGCTTGTAGTTTAATTCAAAGAGTTCTAAGTGTATTTAGGTTGAAACACTTCTTGTTTTCTCCTCTTGTATGTAATTCTATTTTTCCTCACTTGGTGTGTTATTTGCTGCATTTTGAAACAATTGCTTGAAGCAAGCAAGCCTGGATCAGGTTGCATGAGACATGGGATCAAAAACTGCATGGGCCCAACATGTTGTAATTCTTTATGGGTTTGAACAGTGCACTTTATTTTACAGATATATTAACAATATAAAAAAAATACATTTTGAACACACAACAGAGCTCCCCAGCTAATATTTAGAGTAGGCTTGAGGGTATAACAGAATTAAGTACATGCAGGCCAGGCAGGGAATCTGTCCATGGTCTCACCCATGAGCAGTTTAGTCCCAACCAAGAAAATAGAAAAACACATATAATGATGGAAGAAAATTGATTCTATAAATTATGACATATTATTATATTCAAACTCACAACATCATTTTATTTGTCATCTTTATATTATCAACAGACCAACTTGTATGAATTTTGTCAGCATTAATGTGACATGCAAGAAGTTCTTTTATAGAACTTGATTTTTAACTCTGTCAAGTTTCTTTTTTTGTTTGCTTTATATACTGTATTAATCCCACAAGGATGTTCTCCATTCTGATGAAACATGCTACGCTGAAATAGATTCAAATATGTGTGACCAATTCTGCAGACTAGGGTGGTGCAACCAGGGCACCTAGTGTGTGCATAAATAAAAAGCAGTCATTTGTCAGACCAAAATGTGGTTAATCTTAACCAGAAAAATTAAACATATACAGATTTAAGATTCCTGATTAAAAAATGTTCTACTACCTACTTTACTGAGTAAAGTGGTTTCCATGAGGCAACATATATTTAAATTAATTTCTAACAGTGAGACAGAGTGTAAGAGGGTGCCTACAGTTTGTGATTGACCAAACTGTCTTTAGTTTGGCCTTTGCAGTCTCTGCAGGCAATGAAGGCCGGGTCCTCTGAAGGCTGCAGGCTTGGGTCACAGCTTAATTTATTTTCATCTTACCTCTTTCTTACTAAAAGAAATATGTTGGAGTGGTTTTCTTCAGCTTAAAGTACAACACAATAAAATGTGTCACTTTAAAATGCAAAGGAAGCTGCCTGAACTTCAGACACCTTAGATTAAACATGCCTGAATTTAGTGTTTAGTGTTTGTGTGTTTTCTTTTTGGATTGTATATTTTAAAGCTCCTGTAAGGAACTTGCAGCAAGTAGCAACCCCCTGTTTAAAAAAAAAAATCAAAATGAAGCAATGTGGAAGAGCTGGAAGCTGCAGTTCATTGAGTGTCCAAAATAATCTCCCGGATTTCATTTAAAGCTCCTATGAGGAATTAAAGTGGTTGCAAAACAGATAAAAAAATGATTCTGATGCCTTTTATGGGCTCCAGCAGTAAAGGAGACAACCAGCAACATAACAGATAATTTCTTATATTAAAGCTACAGGCCTGAAACTGCTGAGGGGTTAGATGTCAGACCAGCCGACTGACAACAGACTGGAAAAGCTGCCTTTTTATTTCAAACAGCAAGTATATCGTGTGACATATTGGAATGAAAAAAAAAACCCTAGAAGTGTCCTAGCCATAAAGTTACTGTTTAGAAATAGCCTAAAAGCTGATGTTCAGGTTTTATATTTTTACAGGTCATTAATAGTTGAACAGTCTTGATTTCAGTTCTTCAATAACAAGCTAAAAACTCCTTACAGTGGCTTTAACTTAAGACTTTAATGTTATTTTTGTGTCGTCTTATGTCCTTAGTCCCTTTAAGTTTAGAATGTTCTGCCTGATTGTGTGGATGATAAAACAAATAAAAACTGAAACTCTTAGATAAAATTGATAAAACGGGTGACATTTCATAATCATAAAAAAATACTGACATTTTTTGGTCAACAAATCTTAGAGGGTTGCTGTTAGGGTATCATGATCTGTCGTTTTGAAGCTCTGGTTTTCGTCTGACTCGTGAATACTTTCACAAGCTGATATTGCTCCTTTATAGGAGTGTAATTTTACCTCTGTCACAGCCTCACAAATAATACATCTGTCATAAATACATGACCTATTTGAAACACATACATTTAAGTATTTTACTCTTGCTGCCTTTCCCTTCACTGTCACAGTGTTTTATTCAGAGGTTTAGAACCAGTTCCCCTGTAAAGGAGACTCTGGGAAAGGGATTCTGCCTGCAGCCTGTTACTGTATGCACACACGCCTGAACATCTGGATGGGGGCGCTGTGACAATAAATGCCCAGAGAGCGTGGCGCTATACATCTGACACAGGAGAATTATAGAGTTAATAGTATTTGGCATGACAGGGAGAGAGAGCGGGGAGCGCAGTGCCGTGCCTGAATGCAGTCTCATCCTGTTTAGTATTCACTGTGCGCAGCGCCTCGAGGCCCCGGAGGGCTCACCTGCCCGGAGTCTAGACTCACTCTCACGCGCTTCAGACGGCGGAATCGAACCAGCTTGACTGTCCGTGAGGGTGTCAATAAGGAGAAGGTCGGTTCCGCCGCCCGAGGGAAAGACACTCCGGTGAGTAGAGAGTGGGTGGACTGGTGGGTGGGGCTCAGACAGTCGGGTCGGCTGGGGACGCGCTGCCTGTCTACCTGCCTGCAGGGGCGAGGGGGCTCTATTAAACAGTAATCCCGTTACTTCTTTCAATGTAATCAGATTACTTTCAGTCTTTTTACTTATTTTATTGCATTACACTTATCACCAGAAACTCTTGACATAGTATTCAATTACTGGCATTTAATAGATGGACTGAAACAAAAATAAACAACATAAACAATAAAAGGGTTATATTAGTTCTGTCTTAATCTTAAACACGCGTTATCACAAAAGAAAACTTTTCTGCATTACTCATAGAAATGATCATGCATTTGCCAAGTTCCTTTTTTTTTTCCAAATGTGAATTAGAGATGTTAATCCAATTCACTTGCAGGGCTGCTTTTTAAGTTTTCTGTTGGTCACAAGTAAGGGTTCAATGAGGTGTCTGTGATTGCTGCACAGGTAAACTGCACTTAACATTTTCCACTTATTTGTTGGTTATAAGTATTTACTTGTATGTCTTTGTTTCGCCTTGTACAAGGCATTGTTTTTGAAGACCGTCTCATGCATCATCACATAAGTTTAATAAAAAGGGGTTTTACTGTACATTACAGTTTGACCTTAGCCCAAAAGCAGCACAGTCTAGACAGCTTATCTTAATGCACTGATGTCCTATATTACAGTACATACGGTGCAGTGTAATAACCAGAACAATACAGAGACAATGCATACTGCCACGCCACCTGTCTGCCATTCTACCTGTCTGTCTACCTGTCTCTCTGTCAAGCCAATCGGTAGCTCTGCGATCTGTCTGCAATCCCTGGGAGAGTTACAAAAAAATCCCCGCTCTGGCTCCTCTGCGTCCCCCCTCCTCGATAGCTCCGCGCTCATCTCCTCTTCTCGCCTTTTATGTGTGAGTGCGTGCACGTGCAAGTATGTACGTGTATGCATGAATTGTGTGCGTGCTCCGGCTGCTGGTTCACATACACACGGCATACATACAGTCACAATGAATGGCTGCCTGTAGCGAGGCGGAGGGAGACACTACACCGCTCATTCTGCGCTGGTCCTCCATTGAAAGCACTTTCCAGCGGAATACAGCTGAGGGGGTAAGTTGAACACGGCGGGTCAACGAGGACAACGGTTCGGGCTCGGCCGTTGAGACAGGTCGGTCGGTTGTCCGCGAGCCAAACTGTTCCTGTGTATGTGTGTGTGTGGCGAGGGGTACCTTTCTAAATTCGGACAGAGGGGTGATGTATTGTCTGCGGGGATTTTAAGTTATTGTTGTTTATTGTTTTTCTTTAAGGGGATGGGGTGGTAAAGTTGAGCTAGCGACTATGGGGGATGGGCTCATTGGGACAGACCAAACTTTAACCACTTCACCGGCTTCACCCACTCGTCGCCGCGGGCTGCCCCCCTCTCCCCCGGTGAGTGAATTAACAAGTCCTCCGCTTCTTCTTTTTTTATCCCGCATTCCTGAACTTTCCCCCAACAAACGACGAAAAACTTAACAAACATGCGTTTTTAAAACTCAAGACAGTCGTCGATTCACCTTGTGTTCAAGTGTCCTGTCGGTAAATGGGTTAAGATTTTACAGCCAGCCCCCTACTTTCTTTTCCCCTCCTCTTCTCTCTCTTCTCGCCTCGCCATGCCGGATCCATCCGTCTGTCTCGCCCACAGTTGCAGCGCATTTGTGTCCCGGGATGACCTGTTGATGTCGGGTAAAGATGGAGGGCCAGTATCACCCTCCGCTCCACTATGGTGAAAAAATTTGACACCTAAAGATTTTAAAGCGGAGTTTAGACAAGTGAAGAAAGCTTACGTGACTTCCTTCGTCCCATTTCGGGTTGAAACTAAATAAATTATTAATTCGCTGTGATATATCATAAGCGACATTTTGGAGGGGGGAACAACGCGTGTCTGTCCCGTTTCGGTAGCTGCCATTCGGCAGTTGGAAGAGGAGGGAACTCGGTGTAAACGGACATCACACCGCACTGGCACTGCGAGAGAGGGGAGACGGGGAGAACTGCTTAATATTTCATCCCCTGGACTATTTTTGTGGCAGTCAGATTTCGTGTCCCCCCTGTTCTTCGGACGATAAATGTGTGTGCGTGTTAGAGGGGGAATCTGGCACACAACGCAGAGACGTTTTTTAGTCCCTTTTTCGTTGCAACCCGCCCCGCTCCCTCCCACCCTTCGCTGAGAGCACGCACACACCGGCCCGGGCCATCCGAGGACTCCCAAATCCTACCGGGCATCGAGGCTGGCACACGGCGGGGCACAGAGAGCTCTGCCCGGTCTGACTGCCCTGCTGCCCCGCTGCTGGCGGGCTCTTTCGAGGCGTCTTCCGGCGAGACATCGGCTCCGCTAGACTTTCATGTAAGATTAATTGATGTATAATTCATGTGTATAAATAACATTTCGGTTTTGAAGTTTCAGCTCTAGGGAGGCTACTCTTATAGCCACAATTTGATGCCCAGGAGTGCAGATAGTTAGTGTTTTTTAAGCCGAACGTCTTCTTAACTTGCACCAGGCTGGAGTTTATTACATGTGATAAAAGGCACGTCAGCGCTTTATACTGTATGTAGGTTGACGTGTTTTACTAAAGCAAGTGCTAGCCTTAGCTTTAGCTTGCTACTTGCTAATAGGCCACCTTTAACCTCCCTTAATCAGGAAACGGAATATGTGTATGAAGTGATTGAAGTTAATACCACAAGTTTGGGTAAGCAGGGATTCAGGCAGTTGCTTTGATTGACTGTACGCCTGCAAGCAAACTGTTGTGATGAAGTTACTTGAGGTATTTGGATACTAGCTGGAGCATGTGGTTTATCTCTGTTCAAAGGCAATCTTTTTTTTTTCATTAGAGGTGAATTTGAAAAGAAAGACAGACAGAGAAAGAGAGATGCAGGCAGACAGACAGACAGACATGCATGCAGTTTAGCATTAAGTCAGAGAATATAATGGGGCGCATGGGGCCCTGCAGGGCAAGGGTCAAGTGGTGTGAATTAGCTCCCCTTTTATGTTTCCTGGAAGTTGTTGTGACTTCTGACCTGTAAAGTGTGAAAGGTGGCAGATAGGGTACTCTTGAATGACATCTCTATGCTCCACAGTGAGCTGAACACAAATGAGACATGCACTTAACTCATGTGAGAGGAAAACTTTTCTTTTTGAACTTTGGCAAAAATCATGCAGTATCACACAAAAAAGATTGCGTTTGTATCTAAGATAATGGAAGCGGTGCTGAGATTCTCTACAACAAGAAGACTGCTTGTGTAGTACTGCCTAGCTTTTCTGACATCTGCACATTAAAAGGTTCTTAAAGCATGATACACATGATTTCAACTGTAAAGTCAGGAAATTAATTCAGATCTGATACTTAAATCCAAAAATATTTATAGTTTGTATAACTAACACCCACTAACACGATATGTTTTTACAAATCTCTCACAGGCATAGGAATCATCCACACTTATTTGTAAACACTGGTTATTTCTTCATTGTCTAACTGTATAAATGATCTCTAAATTAAGGGTAATGTATTGACATTATCTGCAGTCATTGGAGAAAAAGCTGAGAGTAGAAAGACTGGGGGAGGGCTCAGATTTCCTACATCTTTAAACTTTAAACATACATCCTTGTGATATGATTTAAAATACTTAGGTGTGATCCAAAATCAGAAATTACCAAAATTATATTTTTCACCTATTAAATTGTAAAAATGTAAACAAAAAATAGGGGTCAGACTTAAATAAAAGCATTTACACAGATGATTTTTTTTACACTTCTTTTTTGCCAAATGATCTGTGTGATTCTTGAACTGTAGCTTGATTGACTGCTGTAACATTAATTACAGGTGTTAAGACCATCGGGGTCAAGTAAACACACTTTTAAAAGTCTGCAGTCCACTCTATAGTAGCACTCATCAAAAGCCTCTAGCATCTTTTATTATTGAAGGAAACAATAGCGCATACTAAAGGTCACTAGTCTGATAAGCTACATACTGAAGACCTGCGGAGATGCTGATTTAAGGGGGTCATGTATTTTTTTAATAGTCTCCCCCCCACAAATCAAGAACTACACTAACAACACATGTAGTAACTGTGAACTGTTTTTACAAGAAGCTACATTACAGTAAAGTTCATGGCACACCAATTCACATGGGAGTATTAATGCATGTAAACAAACTCTGGTAAAGATAAAAAAAATGCATGGAAAACAACACTTGAAGCATTTGAGTTGAATGATAATGATGATAAAGTAATGCATATTGATTTTTTTGCATCGACACAAACTTTCAAGGCACATCAACGTATTTAAGAGGGACAATGACCAGCGAATGCTGACTTGGTTTTGTCAAAACATTATTGATTTGAACAAAATAAGGAGTTAAAGATGAAGCTAATTCATCCACAGCCGTGTCTGGTTTAGATATGATTGAAATGTTATTTAGTTATTCAGAACAAATTGTACAAAGTGCTCCCCAATCCAATAAGCAGCCTGCAATCTAATTGTTTTGGCTGCCCAATTAATTAAGCTTAATAACATTATAGAGGCAGTTTACACAATTGATGCACATAAAGATACAAGCCTGAGGCTAATTTTAAGTATCGGCCCCACTGAGGGCTGCTGATTTCCAGGGTTTATTTTTAAACATAACTTTTAATCCATAATTTTTCATCTTTTCACACTGAAATGTGAGTGAAAACACTGAGCGAAGTGCAGCGCTGGGATTGTAAATAGACATGCTTTACTCTTGCTCTCAGCCCACTGCCCTGCTTGTTATGGGCTTATCTATCAAAATTAATTAGCTGTTGTAAACTTAAAAATTAATTATGATGAAATGCTGATGGCCCTTTTACTCTCAGTGGTGCCCTTACGTAGGTGTGAGGCTGGGGCTCAGGTCTGCTTAAGCTGGCTTTTTTTTCAGCCTTTATTTATCAACCAGGGAAGGTTTTGCTGAGCATGCATACTACAGCCCCTGGCTCCACATTCACACCTGGAAGCTCCTGAACACAAACACTGTCTTTAAATGTTGGCTATAGAGGAAATGTGCACCTCCAAAAGCTCTTACATTGTTTTATTATTTAAAGGGAGTAAATGCCAGGAGTAGTGTGCTTTGTGAAGAGTTATAGATGCTCAGTTAAGCCTTCTTCTTAGAAATCTGCCTCATCTAAGTCAGCCACCAGAACAAGATTCTGTACATTTTTATTCATGATCTATAAAAAACTATTTCAAAGTAGTAATGTTTTGATTTTCAACTTGAGACATCGTCATTTGTCATGCCTAGGTGTTTAGATGATACATGTTGAAAAAGCCCTTCTTGATGATCACATGTTGTGTTTGTTGTAGCTTATAAAAGGATCTAAAAGCCACACTGTTAGGATTGTGGTCATAAACCGGAGCAGAATTTTAACTATCATCCTTTTAGCTTTTGTTGATGTGGGTAAAGTAGTTATGCCTGTTGGCTTTTTCCGGGGTCAAAATGGTCACAAGCAGGGAGAATGGCGTCTCAGTGGATGGCTTTGTTCCGCCAAAGCTTATCAACAACATTTGGAGGAATCATAACCCTAAATCTTCAAAGAGAAGGTATTATGCTTTTCCATATTTGGAATTTGGACATAAAATAACAATGCTGGATGTCCATACTTATTGTGTAAATTTTCAAACAGCCACGCATTCACACATGTAGAGATCCCAGAATTTGTTTTTAAAAGGCTAAGAATGGTCCATTTACTAAAAAAAACAGCAACATCTTAAAGGGATTGTTCAGTTTTTTTGAAGTGGGGTCGTATGAGCTCTATGTGACCACTAAGGACATTAGATACAGTAGAAAGTTGTCTCCTCTCCCTCGGTAAGACACAAACTGTAATCGATGGTGACGAGGAAATGGGCGCTAACATGGAAATACCGTTCCAAATTCAAAGGCTATTTTCTCTGCCTACAAGAACTAAAATCAAAAAGTAATACCACAGTTTAAGAGTACGCTACATGAAATACTTTTTAAGTGCATTAAGTCTTCGGAAATATAAACATTTATCCGGACCTAACTAACTGGTCATGTGTCCTTCCGCGCAGCGCTAGTACGCTCCGTCCCCCCTCCTCCTTTCAGCTGTAGGGAATGTAAACAAGCTATGCTTCGAGCGCTGGTTACAGACGAAATGTTTTTTTGAAACAATTGGGTCATCACATTAAGATCTCCCAGGTTCATGACATGTTGGAGAGGCAGACCACAACCACCAAGGTCTGCTCATAACTCCGGCTTCAACTGGCCTCCAGGGGAGTTAATTCACACCACTCTGGCCTTTATCTATCACCTCTGGTTTTTATATGATGCAGGACCTGTTCAGCTGAGAACATTTCTCATGTCTATGTTTAAAGTGAACCCTGTTGTTGGTGCAGAACACCATTTTCTGTCCTTTTCCGCAGTCAGAGCCAGGCAGAGGATGGCTGCCTCTGGCGATGTGGCCCACAGTGAGAAGTTGTTCATTTCCCCATTGTGACATTTACAAAAGCCAATCAGGAGGGTTTAACAAAATTAACACCCTGACATCCTCAACTTGTCAGAAAGAATCCTGGCTGTTTTCATTCCCCTCTTTACAAGCTGCTATATAATTTTCTATGAGGGGAAACATTTCAGAGCCCCAAGCTTTGATCACCCTGCCTTGTTTCTTTTGCTTAGGGCAAAACACCCGAAATATTACAGAGCAAGGATTCTTACTCAGCATTTAGCTCTGCACTCTTTTTGTCTTACTTGTACGGTATTTTATTTACTACATGACAGTTTAACATGTAATACTGAAGGAGGTGCGTTCAGATGAGGGTCATAGTTGTACATGGTCTTGTTAAGGGGCTGTTTACACAACAACGGTTTTAGGGTGAAACAGAAAAGTTTTGTTGCGTTTCAGGCTCGCCTTTACAAGGAAACAGCGTTTCCGCCAACCTAAAACGCAAACGTTCGAAAACGGCCTCCAGAGTGGGATTTTTCTGAAACGTTCCCGACACCGTTACTGTTTAAACAGTAAGCCGGCCTTTTCAGTGGAAACGCTGACGTCACACTCTGCCTCGAGCGCATATTCAACAGGATAACAGTACCGTTGTTACGATCGTCACAAACTACCATGTTGTGCTTGTTCTGCCGATCTGCTGAGTCCACTAACAGACAGACAGACACTGACAGAACAACCAGAAATCACACACAAACATACTAAGCCAAAAAAAAAAAAAACTTTTTAAGCATTCAAAACCATAGACTGTAAAAAAAAATGGATGTCCGCTTGCGCGGCTCAAAGTGAGGTCTCCACAAAAAACTGCTCCCCCTGGTGGCTGGCTGCAGTATAGGTTAAAAAATTCGGCTTTCCAGCCATTCCAGATGGGCTGTGGTCAAACTTTAAAAAAGTAATACTCCTCGTAGAAATGTTTCTCATGTCGGATTGTTGTGGTGATTTGAAGATATCATTTGACTGTCTTGTATTCAAGTCCTCTTTTTTCGAAAAGTTTTGTTTTCATTAGTTATACAAAGTTAAAAACGAGGCCCTACGTAGTGTTTAACGATGATTGACAGCTGCCGTTCTCATGTATTTTTTTCAGGGATTGTAAAATATGTCAGGAGGTAGAGTCAAGAAGTGATTAGACTCCCGAAAGAAAAAAAAATATTATCATTTTTATCACCCAGCTCCACTCAGCTTCTCCCAGAATTCCTCATCGTCTCTACTGCGCAAACTCTGGCTACAATTGCTGCCAATGGCTGCGCCTGTGACTGGGCATTTTGGCTTCAAAACCGTACAATGATAAATGGCGGAGCCACGCTGTCCACTCTATATACAGTCTATGTTAAAAACACATTTACAGCCTTGTTTGTAGGGGTGGGAGAAAAAAACAAAAATCAATGTTTTTTATTGTTTGACAATATCAAAATCGGGATTTAAATTCTTCATTTCAGTCTTTGTTTATAAACTGAATTGGAAAAACGATACTACTTTTCTCCAGCGGAGGGTGAAACGTTTCTCTCTGGCTCACGTGATGGGCACTTTCTGGGAAAATATGGCTCCTGTTAAAGTCTGAAGACATTATCATCATTAATTAACTTTTTCACATAGTCTGATGTTAAAAAAGGCAAACTAAAAGTCACAAATGTACAAATCGCAATTTAATTTGAATCGGCTCCCCAAAAATCATAATAGAATCAAATCATGAGAACAGTATATTGTCCCAGCCATACTGGTTTGACAAACTGCTTGGGTCTGAAAAGGTAATTTCATACTTTATGGTGGAAAAGAAGCAAGAAGACTTCCCATCCTATGTTGTGTGTTTGCTTCATGCTCTGTCTTCACTTTTGTAGATGTAACTGTTGTAGTCTAATGCCTTTGTGTTTTTCAATACTCTTGCCACTTAGTCGTTTTTCTTGGTTTTCCCTCAATAAACCAAATACCTTCACTGGGTCTTGCCAAGAGTCTTCAGGTGTATTGATGAGGTAGCATTCCTGGCCATGGTCTGAGTTTGTCCGATCATTAGTTCAGCCTAACACCAGCATTGCTTTAGTTTCTGCAGTAGTTTGATCAAAGTTTAGAGAGGAATGAGGAGACTTCTGTAGACCTGCCCCCTCTGTAACCTTTAGCTGCTTGGCTCCTGCATCGGGGCACGTTCTTCAGTGTTCACAAGATGAGCTCGAGGTCATGTAGCAGCCTGCTGCAGAGGTTACCGGGACTCATCTTTGAGTCTTCCTCCCAGAGGAAGAACAAGGCGCATCATCACTATCATATTGTTTCCTATTAGTGGTTGTTTTGGGTTGAAGCCAGGCTGAGAGCCCTGCATCATCCACTTAGAATCAGCTTCTGGCCCAATAACTTAGCGTGTCCTCTAAGCTTGTACACCATCAATCACTCGGAGGTCATGATCTCGTTTAGAATGTTTTCGCTTAGTAGATCAGTGAGATACTTTTTTTTTTTCCCTTCTCTGATACATCGTACTTTCTTATCACTTCTTCCATGTATATTTGGTGCATTTATAAACAGAAATAAAACGTCCACTAAAAAGAGATGCTTTCAACCTGTGTGAGACTTCATTTAATTGACGTCATGAGTTTGACAGTTTCCTCCACTTTTGATCACGCGCTTCTTTGTGACGAAGACGAGTGAAATAGACGAGTTATGTAAGTGGCTGTGTTTTGACTGAGATGGAGAAATGAGAAAATAACAAAGTAGGCCAAAAACCACCAAATAGTTTATTAACTGTGAATTAGATGTAATGAAACAAGGTTTAAAAAAAGAGAAAGATGGCTTATATAACTGTCGCTGGTGGCCCAATATTCTCTTTCATTTGGAAGTTCGACTTTTGAACTAAAGTTGTTTACCAAATACTTTAATTTATTAATCATCATAGATTTTACTCACCCTGATTCTTCTATTTGAAGTTTTTCCCTCCTAATTCCTGTCATGTTTGCATTACTTTATTATACTTGCCTCATCATTCTTTTATTGTCTCCTTTTTTCCCTCTTTGGCCTCCTTATCTCGCCCTCCTTTCCACCTCCCCTATCTGATATCTCTCCATCCTAGCATCCCCCAGTCATCTGTCTCTCTTTTCTTTACGTTCTCCCATCCCACGTCTTAGCTACTCCTCTCCTTGACTTTTCAGCGGTGTCAGTCCTGTGATCTCTTATCTCACCTCATGCTCTCTGTTTCCTGCAGACCCTGTGGTGCTGGGCAGAGCGTTATGGCTCAGACGCTGCAGATGGCGATCCCTAACTTTGGCAACAACATCCTGGAGTGTCTGAATGAGCAGCGGCTGCAGGGCCTCTACTGTGATGTCTCCGTCGTCGTCAAGGGACACGCCTTCAAGGTCCTGAAAGTTTTTCAGAACTTTTACCTCTTCAAAATATGACAACTTGTAGTTATCATATGAGAAAATGTAATGGCCCATCATATAGTCTTCTGGTCGCTGTGCTGAAGTAGTTGGTGGACTGATACATTTGCATGCAACCAGGGCTGTATGTTAAATCCCACTGTTATTAAAAAAATCATACTATTTCGCGTGGGGCCACTGACCAATCAGTCCATCAGTTATAAATTCTGAATAAAAAAACACTGAATCATGTAATGAAAGTATGGTTAGAGATCCAGATTCAGTGTATTTTTGGCCTCCACCTCCACCTTTCATGGCTGTATCCCTCAGCACTTGTCTTACCTTTCCCGTTTACCCCTGTTTACCCCTCAGGCTCATCGTGCCGTGCTGGCAGCCAGCAGCTCCTACTTCCGGGATCTGTTTAATGCCGGGGGGAAGAGCTCAGTAGTGGAGCTGCCCCCGGCCGTGCAGCCGCAGAGCTTCCAGCAGATCCTGGCCTTCTGCTACACAGGACGCCTCAGCATGAACGTAGGGGACCAGTTCCTTCTCATGTACACCGCCGGCTTCCTCCAAATCCAACAGATCATGGAGAAAGGCACAGAGTTTTTCCTCAAGGTAACCCTGCTGATGATAGAGCAAACAATGTGCATCTAAAAAGTTATCAAAAGATGTCTACTGAAAAAATACCTGAAATACTTTGTATTAATGCTTGAAAGTGACACTGAGTTGTTTATTACCCTTTCTTAACATCTCCTGTCACTGCATCTGTGTGTGTCAATGTGATTTTATGTGTGGCATTGTTTTGCCATGGAGCTGTTTGTGTTTGTAGATACGTTTTTGTGATTCAGAATAATTTTGACTACAGGTTCCCTCTATAGAAGCAGATGATGTTATTAGATTCGGAGAGCCTTGCTGCATAAATCTGCATATTAATGAGAGAAACTGATTTCCCTGAGAGCTGCCCTTAACACCTCCCTCTGTTTTTTAGTATTTAGTCTTCAGTGTTTACTACTACAGGATGTGTTACAATTCTTGCCAGTCTTAAAATACTGGCCATCAGACACGGGGGCGTTTTGGCATCTAGCTGCTTCAACAGACAATCTGGCATTACACCAGGAATTATTGGGAACTTATATTAGACACTAAAATTCTTCCAGCTCTAAGAATAAGTGTAAAGACAAGTAATACATGTCCTCTGTGTTGTTTGGTGTAACCTGTTTTAGATTTGATGATCAGTTTTAACATTTCAGGAAACTGTCATCAGTGTGTGTCACTGTTTCAACTTTGTATTGGCAAGAATGGGAACTGAAGATATGTTTTACATACAGGGGTCAACATAACAATAACAACAAAAATTATTATTATAATAAACTATATTTATTAGGGCTGAACAATTAATGGAATTTCAACCAACATTGCAATGTAACCAAGTGCAATTTTAAAATCGCAGTCTACGAAAATTTAAAAGAAGTTTAATGCACACAAACCTGGAGGGGATATAGTAACTTGTGCTCCTTCTTCCTTATAACCAGCAAAAGTCAAAATGCTGCTTTTTCTGGCAAAAATATTACATGTCTACAGGGCTTGAAGTTAAATAAATCAGTCAATATTCTACTGTGATTGTTATAGTTAAATTAAGATATATTATTCGTATCAATTCATGCTTCAGTCTATTTTATACCATCATAACATGTAGGCCTGGCCTTCATAGTATAGAATGATATAGAATGATTTTATTAATTGTTTTTAGTAAATAATGCAAAAGCTACCCCCCAGCCCCCAAAATAAATAAATAGATAAATAAAAATATTTATGTATGAATAAATAAATAAATAAATAAAATTGCACACTAAATTGCAATCGCAATATCGGTCCAAAAAAATCGCAATTAGATTATTTTCCAAAATCGTTCAGCCCTAATATTTATAGCGCTAGTGCTCTACACAAAAACAAACAGTAAAAAGAAATAAGAGACAAGAAGTAAAAGAGAGGTAAAAGAGAAATGTGAGGTAAAATATAGAAATATAAAAGGCCAAGAACCACCACCAAATAAAGGAAAGCAAACATCTATAAAATAGAAGCAACAAAAATGATTAAAAAAAAAACAAAAGGTAAAGGATTTAAGATGCTGTCCATGATACTGTTAAAAAAAAAGTGAAGAATAAAATAAAAGCAGCGTTTTGGCAATTAAAACACGCTCAGCTCAGATCTCCAGAAAAAGAGCATAAAAATATATAAGATTGTGTCTTTAAAATAGATTTAAGAGAGGACAAAGAGTCCGTTGTTCATTATCATTTTCAAATCCAATATTAGCAAAATGACAATCAACCTAGTGACCCTCTGTCTTTCACCTTACATCCAGGTCTCATCTCCAAGCTGTGACTCCCAGGGTCTCCATACTGAAGAGACCCCAACATCTGAGCCTCAGAGCCCTGTCACCCAAACAGTGGGAGGGGGCGGAGTAAGCGGTGTCGCCACAGCAGCCGGAAGACCTGCCTCCTGTCTGACGCCCCTCCCTCTGGTGTCAAAGGTGAAGACAGAGCAGCCAGCCTCCACACCTCAGCCCACATCTCAGCAGCAGCAGCAGGTAGGTCTTCTTCCTCTAGTCATCTTGAAACAAGACAAATGCTGCATTGAAGAGTCATTTAACAGCATTTAGATTTTTTTTGTGTCTTTCTAACGGTGAATAATGTGGAGTGGTCTGAAATGATTTAAATTATCATCCATTAATGTCATCTGAGTAAGTGCCTCTTTGAGTTTGGGATTTGAAAAGGCTTTGATGAATTCTCAAGGAAAACTCACTCTAAGTTGCCACACAAAAAGAACATTTTGTAACAGCATCTGAATAGTTTTCTAAACACTGTACATCCATATTTCTGGCAAAGCAAAACCTGAAGGTTATTTCAAAATATGGCACAGACAGTTCCAAAACTTATACATGAAGGAAAATATATTGTTCTGGAGGTCAGAGATCTTTTTGAAACTGTGTGCAGTGAACCAAATCATAAGAGTTTAAGATGATGGTGAAAGCCTGTATGTTTCTGTGTTTCTCATATAACCTCCACTAATGAGCCGTGGCTGTGGATGTTTTGATGGAGCTTTCTCACTTTATTTCTGAGGGTTAACTGCATCTTAATGCAAACACTTGAAAAGCAATGCAATGATTTTATCCATTCAACTTCATTCAAATTTTTGCCCTTTTGCTTTTCACAAGTTTTATTTTGAAGCATTGTTAAGTCAGAAAAAATAAACCACTACATCTGAGTTTTTAACAGATGTAAGTGAGATACAAAGTAGAAACTAAAGCCATATAACTTTAAACAATAACTTTAAATAACTAATGTTACTGCAGGACATCCAAACAGACGATTTCAAATCTTTGTACAAACAAGTGAGTCGTGCAGTATAAAATCAAGATGAAGGAAGATGTGGGAAAAGAAAATCTGAGGAAAGCATCTGTTTGCTGCTCAAAAATAGTTATCATGTGATGTCAGGTGGTAATCTGCATATCAGTGTGTTTGTGGCAGCGAGGGAGAGGCTACACTTCAGAGTGGTGAGATCAGCATCACAGTTTCTGGTTTAGACCATTGTGTAGCTGAAATAAGCGTCAGGTCCACTGATTTCTCTGATTTTGTTTCTCTATAATCAAAGAAATGACACTTTTTAAGTAATTTTTAAAATTTAACCCTACCTTCAAGTGACGGCCATTAAGGTGAGCAGCCATATAAAATTGCTAACACATAAAACAACATGAAACTCCACACAACATTGAAAAATCACAAATGTTTCACAAACAGTCTTTTCAACCATCTTCTTAATAACACTGTAAATCAGTGGACATTAATGTTTCTTTTTTCAGCTTTTTTAGAATTTCATTCTGTTTTCTTTTGATATTCTTTCTTCTTTTGCAGTTTACCTTAGATCAGTTAAAACTTGGGGCACAGTAAAGATCATAGGTTTATATTCTTGTTTAAGTATTAAAACTAATAATTCACCGTATTATTATCATTAGTATAATGTGGGTATCAGCCATTAAAAGCTAAAAGGCTAATTATCATTCCAACAGAAATGAAGTTTTCCTCTGATATGTAAAGCAGATAAATTGATGCAATAATTATGTGCGAGTGATGCCAGCATACACACTTACACATTAAGCTACATAATGTAGGCTGTATGACAATTTTCTGAAGTTTGGGGAACAGACGGCAACATGGCTGTTTACATTGCTTTAAAGTCCAAAAGATGCAAAGTGGAGCAAAACAACAATCTGTTGACTGCCATTTTAAATGTGCATCTTTGGAAACATTGTCCTCAACAGCACCAAGAGTTTTATCAACCCTTTATGGGGCAAAGAACTATTATAAGTCACTTCTAAAACTTTACTTGAAAAAATAAAAAAAATTCAAAAAATTAGAGTTACAAGCTCTTTTTATGTTCTCTGATAACACTCTAGGGTCATGTATTTACATGATTTCAAAGTGTTTCAATGAGTGCAGTATCAGGGTGAGTGTGAGTGAAACCTGTCAGCAGCTTCTGCCTCATTCATTCCAAACGTGCCTCAGATCATAACCCTGGAGGTTAGCTTCCAGCTATACACATTTGGCAATGGCATTTTGAGGAAATTAAATAATTAAATTTTGTCAAAGCTTTGATGGAATTAGTTGGTTTGGGTGCATAAAGATACAAGGTTTGGTGATACCAATTTTTTAGTGACAGGCTTGTGTAACAAATTCATCACAGGATGGTACTGTAAAACATCAAGTCAGACAGAAAGACTTGTTGGGCTTATTTCAGAAGTATCAAACTAACCTCTTTTCTGGCTGATGCTTTTGTCTGTTTTTCAAGTGTATTGTGTCTGTAGCGTGTACCAAGTTTTCAGCACTTGGAAGTTATTTGAAGCTGCTTGCTGGCTTTGATAGGAATGTTTCGGGCTTCATTGCAGGGAGTAGGGTAGAATCCCTGTTAAACTTCTTCTATATCTGGGCAATGTAGAATGGAAGTTAAGACACTTAGGTGGAATATAAAAAACAAATACACTGCCTCGCCAAAAGCCTTCTCCAGCACATCCCAAAGATTCTCAGTGGGGTTAAGGTCCGGACTATCTGGTGGCCAACCCATGTGTGAAAACGATGTCTCGTGCTTCCTGAACCACTCTTTCACAATTTTGAGCCTGATGAATCCTGGCATTGTCATCTTGGAATATGGCATTGCCATCAGGGAAAATAAAATCCATTAATGGACTAACCTGGTCATTCAGTATATTCGCGTAGTCAGCTGACCTCATTCTTTGAGCACAGACTGTTGCTGAACCTAAGACCTGACCAACTGACCTGACCTGCACAGAAGGGACCAGGCATGATGGGTGCATCACTTCATTTGCCTCTCTTCTTACCCTGATACACCCATCACTCTGAAGCAGGGTCAATCTGGACCCATCAGACCACATGACCTTCTTCCATTGCCCCTGAGTCCAATCTTTATGCTCCCTAGCATATGAAAGCATTTTTTTCTGGTTAGCCTCACTGATTAGTGGTTTTCTTCTGGCTGTACAACTGTTCAGTCACAATCCCTTGAGTTCCCTTTGCATTGTGCGTGTGGAAATGCTCTTACCTTGCTATTAAACATAGCCCTGAGTTCTGCTGTTGTTTTTCTTTGATTTGATTTCACCAAGCGTTTCACTGATCGCCGATCACGATCATTCAGGTTTTTTTTCCGTCCACATTCTTCCTTAGAGACTTTGGGTCTATCCTTCCAGTTTTTATTATCAACTGGACAATTTTTAACCCAATTTTGGTATTTTCTGCAATCTTCTTGGATGTTTTCTCTGCTTGATGCATGCCAATGATTTGACCCTTCTCAAACAGACTAACATCTTTTCCACGACTACGGAATGCGTCTTTTGACATGGTTGTTTGAAAAATGAGAACAACTCATTGCACCAGTTGGGGTTAGATAACTTGTTGCCGGCTAAATGCAGTAATAATCCAATTGGAGGCTCGTACCTACATACAGGTGGCAACGTTTTTTAGCCAGGCAGTGTAATACATTTATCAAAGTTAGGTTTAAAAAAATGATGATTTTATTTTGTCTTGTATCTGAACCTATGCGTGGTTATGATGTTGTCACTTTCATGGAAAAATGAATGAAAATTTATCCTGGAAGCTAGTGTCACTTTTGGAAACTTTGTTTGAAAATAGATATGAAAATCAGATTCAAGCTTCCATCCCAAAAGTAAATGTACGTTATTTCTCTGTAGCTGCCACGTAAGTTATAATCAACTTTATGTTATTGTTAAATTAACATTGTTTTAATTCTTTTGTGGTGAAGATGAGTAACAGTGTTTCTCCTCCTCAGCAGGAGGGATCTCCATACTCAGTGGTCTGCACCCCAGTGGCGAAGCGGCTGTGGGAGGGAGGAAACCGTGACAGTGGAGGGGGGTCTGGAGGGGGTGGGGGAGGTGGGATGAGGAAGACTGCACGCTACTCTTCATCATCTTCTTCTTCGTCCTCCTCCAACAATACTACCCAAGATGCCTCTACTCGCGGCCCTGCAGCCAACGCTACCATGATGGGCAGCGGAGTCGTCGGTGCTAATCCAGCAGGAGGTGCCATAATCAACAGTAACCATAACAACAATAACAACAACAGTGGCGGAACCCCTGAAGGCACCAGTCCAGG
Organism: Halichoeres trimaculatus; assembly: GCF_033239565.1. Lineage (NCBI taxonomy): Eukaryota > Metazoa > Chordata > Actinopteri > Labriformes > Labridae > Halichoeres > Halichoeres trimaculatus. The sequence goes on along the minus strand of NW_027437180.1, from coordinate 18,720,636 downwards.
CACGCTGAGCATGTACACCAGCGACTCTCCAATCAGTTACCACGAAGATGAAGAAGAGGATGAAATAGCAGAAGACAGTGCGGAGGAGCAGTACAGACAGATCTGCAACATGTACACCATGTACAGCATGCTGAACGCAGGAGCAGCAGGTAAGCTCTCACCTCACTCCAGAGGAAAAGTTCAGCTCAAGTTCACTGTGTTTCATGTGAATCTGAAGTTTTTTTGTCTTCTGATCTGTAACTCTGACTGCGGTGTGTTCAGACGAAGCAGCCTTGTAAAGTTTGTTTATCCAGAAACTTCTTAGGATGTGTGGGAGAATAAAATGTTCTAAATTCAGAAACCAGGGAAAAGTGAAGCTTCCTTCGTGGAGCTTGTGGTTTGTTTATAATTTATCTAATATAGGGAACGATTTGATAGTTGTTAAATTAAATATTCATTTTGAGTTGAAGTTATTCAGTATTCACAAAAAATGTTTTTGAAAATCTGCTAAACAGAATCATGAGAAGTTAAGGTATCAGATATTCCTGCAGTGTCTAAAACTTAAACCTTAGCTTAGAGGTTGTGGGCCAAGAGTTTGGGAGCCTTTAAAGAAAATATTATATTTAAACCCCAGATTTTGAGGTTTACTCATTTCAATTCATACCACAGTAGGACACAGAACATGCTTTAGCATCTTAAGAGTACATTTAGCAGATCTTGAAATTAGAAAAGCAGTGCTTGTTTTTGTCACAGACAGGTTTTGATTGATATTCAGAGCTTTTCCACAGCAGGAACTACCCCCAGGGTACTTGTGAGGAACTGCATTTGAACCATAGCCTCAATTCAGATGCTGAAAGGGCCAACACTCCTGAATGTTTTTGACTAAGTGCCGGAGGTGTTCTTATTTCACCCGCCATCTTTCTTACTGCCTTCTGTTGGTCTGGTGGTGAAGTGCTGTTTTTTTTTATTACTTCTTCATTCTTCACTGGCTGGGTTTGCACAACATTCAACGCAGACAATGGGTCCAAATAATTCTTTTGTTCCTTGAGGAGAAGTTCCTTGAATGTAAGTCTCTGGTGCTTTTGGTTGAAAAGCACTTACAGTTGTATGAACGTTAGATGTGCGTAAGATGTAACAAACATTTTGTTACATCTTACGTTTTCTTCATGCAGTTTTGCAACATTTCCTCACCATCCAGTGGTTTCTTATCTTGAATTAAGTAAAAATCTAAAAGGACTCCATCATTCTTTCCTTAGTGGTTGGAGAGCGGGTCGAGGCTCTTCCAGACTTGGCCCCGGACTCAGGTGGAGGACGAGGAGGCCGAGGGGCCCGGTCCAGGCAAGATTTGGCATCGCTTCCAGCTGAGCTCATCAGCCAGATTGGCAACCGCTGTCACCCGAAACTGTATGACGAGGGTGACCCTGCTGAGAAGCTGGAGCTGGTGAGCGGCACCTCGGTGTTTATCTCCCGCGCTCAGCTCATGAACTGCCACGTCAGCGCCGGTACCCGCCACAAAGTGCTTCTGCGACGCCTGCTGGCTGCTTTCTTTGACAGGTTAGAGTTCAGCACGATTTATTCACAAAGCATATGGGCTTGTTTGGGGGGTAGATCCTGCAGCAAAGAATTTATTTTGTAAAATCTGATTTAAACCTGTCTACAACCACAACTGCATGCTGGCTAAATCATCCTGTTATAGCTTTGAAATCAAGGATTTAAAAAAGAAGTTTCTGATTTCACTTTTCAGTCCTCTATCTGAATACTTTTCTGTATGTGTGTGCTCAATGTGTGTTTTTCTTGCTCAGGAGCACTCTGGCTAACAGCTGTGGAACTGGCATCCGCTCCTCAACCAACGACCCCAGCCGCAAACCTCTGGACAACAGAGTGCTGCATGCTGTCAAATGTGAGTCTTTCTGTAATTCTGTACCTGTTAAATTCTTTAACTGCAGTGAGTTAGAGATATTTGGGGCTTCCTGCTTGCAAAAATGCACTGAATTTTTGGTGTTTTTCGACTAAAAACAAGACAAAAAGTTCATGCAAAAGCAAAGAAGCCATTGCTGCTAAGTGTTGGGGTTGAGTTTTTTGACTAGAAGCAAGAAATGTAGGTGAAGCTTTTCCACAGGAATCTCACTGACACCCTAAGTTGTTTTTTGCTTGTTTTATTCAGCTGAATGAACGACTACAGCAAGAATTCAGACTGCTTATAAATCAGCATCAAGATGTAGCTATTTTAGAATCATGTGGGTTGTTTACTGAAGTTGAATCAGACAGCATTCTTCTTTTGTTTTTCTTTGTTTTCTGTTTTTGGACTGATATGACATGAAGACAGCCTAATTGCAGATGTATAGCTTACTAATTTAAGTGACCCTGAGACAGGTTGACAGGCATAGTAGAGCTGAAACAGAGCACTGCGAACCTGTTTTTACTCAACTAATAAGTAATTTGGCCACGTAGCTGAGCCAGAGCGTCACCTGGCTGACAGGTCATCACCCTGCACACAGGTCAGACTCAAGAAGCTCAAAGCAGCCATTTCAAAAAGACAGTTCCTGGAAAAGGTGATGAAAAAAAACAGACCTGTGTGCGCCTCCATCGACGTGTGAATGCAGACATGCCTCTGCTTGATTTTAAGACACATAAAGAAGAGCAGATCTTTTAGCAAATGGGCTCCACATAAATGACCCTGATCAAGCTTGTGTAGGTTCCTCATCAAATCTTTACCTTTGTGTTTTTCCTTGTGTGTCTTGTTGTTTATTTTTTTCCTCTCTGCTTACCGCTTATCTCCCTCCCAGTTTACTGCCAGAACTTTGCGCCGAGCTTCAAGGAGAGTGAGATGAACGCAATCGCTGCCGACATGTGCACCAACGCCCGCCGCGTCGTCCGCAAAAGCTGGATCCCCAAGCTCAAACTGTTGATGGCCGACAGCGATGCCTATTCCGCCTTCCTGGCTGACAGTGTCAAGATGGAGGCCGATGGGCTGGGGGCGGAGCAAGGCTTCGACCCTGCCTCCTTGGAAGCCGTCGCAGCTGTGGCAGCGGCAGCCGCCAACAATAACGAAGCTGGAGGTGGATCTGTGCAAGCAGACACCCTCCAAGGGGTGGGAGGAGACGGCAGCACTTTGTTTTGAGTGAGTGAACGGACAGATAGATGAATGGACAGATGGACATAGTGATGAAGGGAGGGGTGGCGTTTCTCCAGGGGGATGATGAGAAAGGAGCGGTAGTCGTGTTGACAGTTGACGCTCCTCCCCACGTGACGCCACTGTGTGTTTGGGGATCTGTTTCTTCTTCTACACCTCTTTTTTGTCACTCTGTTCTGCTTTCCTTCCTACTTTTTCTGTCTCTCTCAACGGCCCTAAACACCCCGCTTCTGGTCGTTCCTCCTTGCTTTTCCTGTCGGAGAGAGAAAGAAAGCCAACGTGAAAGGTAGCAGAGGAAGAAGGTTGACATCAGTCCCCCCCTCGACCTGTTCGTTCCTCTGCAACCTTTCAAACCTGATTGTTTCAGCCTTTATTTTTTTATGTTTTTGAAAGTGTGTATTGTCACCAATGCCCCTTTTCCATAATCATTCACAGACATTCCCAGGGGAGGGGTGGGTGGGTGGGGGTGATCCTGTTTGGAGAAAGTGATGTTTCCTTCATCAAACTCCGGTAACACTGTTGTTTTTGATATTGAATGTATGCGTGGCGAAGCATCTGGACCACAGCGTCAGCGAGGGAGCTTTTACAGAAGCTCCTTCGGTGTTTGTTTGTTTAGCTGTTCTTGGTCTTCTAGCGCTGGGTTGACAAGGTTAGGGGCTGAGATGAATATTGATATGTATATCGGCATGGTTTATGAGCTCCTCGACCTCTGCCCTTTAACTTTGTGCTGAACATGCTGGGAAACGGACCTACCAGCTCTTATAGAAACGCTGGTGAGATATGACTGTCGGTGTATCAGCAGATCAAAGATTTGCTTGACTAAAACTTTCCCTATCCTATTTTACCCATTAATGTTAAAAAGACCATTTTCTTTGACTGTTTTTGTGTTTAAATTTAAATTTTTTTGTGTGTGATTTTTGCCAAGGCTCCTGAGGGAGAGGAAACATTTTGTGGATGATTGTCAAAGAGTTTGCGCGTGATAAATGCACTGTTTTTTCCTGCGGTATGAGTACAATCGAACTATGTTTTTATCAGAAAGAGAAGAGGGTGATTTTTTTATTTAAAAATGCACAAAAAGAGAAAAAATATTAGCTGAATTCCAATTTATATCCCTGTCTATCAAGTGATTTTTCAGTCATCTAAAGGAAAGTAGAGAGATATTCCAAAAGCAAGTTCCTGCCAGTGAGTTTAAGAAAGAGTTTTGTGTGTGTGTGTGTGTGTGTGTGTCTGTGTGTGTCTGTGTGTGTGTGCGCGGAGATGCAGCAGTCATGTTCTTTTGTTTCTCTGCTCATGTTTAAATTGTGTCCTCTTAGACTTCTCACAGTCAGGCCAGAAAGCAGCACAAGTTTCCTCGGGCTCTGTTGCTTGGCTGCGCGCTCTCCTGGCATGGACAAAGGTGCTAATTCAGGCATCGCTACATCGCAAAAAAGGAATACAGCTCTGTGTGTATATGTGTAGGTGTGTGTTTGAATGGTGTGTGTACTGCAGCAGGGAGGGAGCAGGGAGGCCAGACTGCTTTTTTTCACACACACGCTCAGTGGATTCATTCACCCATCACTGCGGTGAGCACACAGACACGCTAATACGCATTTGGGCGCTGTCAGCCGCATCAGCTACAGTACAGCAGAGCAACGTGGGAATTAAAGGGGTATCGCACCAAAGCAGAGCAGAGAGGCTGCAGTTTGTCACATGTGAATACTCACCTTTAATGCAGTTTGTGTTTTCTGAGGAGAAACTTTGGCTAAAAGTTTTCTTTATGGCTTTGACAGTCAAGTTTTCTGTGAGGTAATTATGTAAAGAAAGCTGATAAATAATGGAAACCACAGAAAGATGTTGGCATAGAAACAACCCCAAAAGTCAAATCACTGTCATATTCCCCTTTGATACTAACTTGCGTGGCTGAATATTAGCTGTGCAGGAAAAAAAAGAAAGCACAGAGCTAGAACTTGCCTCTGAAGGAAATTTGACCTCCAGATTCCACAATGCTTCTGAACACACTGATCAGCTAAACCGCGGGGAGGGCCACTTCCTTTTGTTCGGTTTGAGCTTGAATATTAGGGCTTCAGGCAAACTTTTTCATCTAGTGACAATGACTTTTTGCTCTTCAGTAGATCTGGGCCTCATCTTTTTCTAATGGAGATTCAAATCCCTGTTACACTAGATTAAAGTTTTACTCTGACTGTCGGCTTTTAATCTGAAATCGGTCCCAGACAGTCAGTATGAAGTCATTTTTTACAACATCAAAGTGGGACAGGTGAAGCAAAGGTAGCCAACTGTTAATAAATTAAATGTCAAAAAGTGCAACATAATAGTTTGTCAGTTGTAAAATATGTTAATGTTACTAATGTTACTACAGCATGACCTTAGGACCCAGACGTAATTTGTTTGCTGGTACCATCATTAACACATAAATACACTCTGTTCTAATTTATGCCAAATAAGCTGTTTTCACTGATCCAGCTTGACTCATTGTGTAACGTTTGATGGTGAGAAATGTTTTTTAAACCATCAGCTATTTTTTAAGAGGTTTAAAATAGTCTTCATGATTTCAGTTTCTCTTTGGAAACAGACTTTGTTCTTGTTAAGATCAGGAACTGATTAAAAAAAAGACTCTGCAGACTTGTGTCCAGAGTTTAGATTTAATATTCGAACATCCAACTTCAACCTTTGCTATTGAGTTAAAAAAGAAAATCAAAATGAAAAGTGATCAACAGAGGTGAGGCTCAAGATATTGGTTTGGTGGAGTTTATAGAAAATGTGAACTCTGGAGGTCACAGTTGGTGTTTATGGAAATGAAGTAAAAAAATGGACTTTAGGGGGCAGCAGACTAGTTCTATTTATGGTCAAAAGAAATACACCTAATGATTAATTTGGAGATTAATTAATTGATTTGGAGACTAATTTAGTTGTTACATTCATTATAACCACAAACGAGATTGCCTGTATGTAGACGCTGCTTTGGATATCTATTTTCCCAGTTTTAAAGTCGTTATGGTCTCATATTGGTCTGGCTCTGTGTCACTGTCCCCATGATGTGTTGGCTTTTCTTATCTGTCAGGACTTGTGGTATTGGGTATGGCGTTTTTTTAGCATCTGATAATCTGGACTAACATGTTCGAACACAAACAAGTGAGGACTCGTATCTTTGAATTGCTGTGTTGTTAAAAAAAAAAAAAAATCAATCAAAACAAAAAAAGAACAGTTGAACTGGTCTTTCAAGCTTATCTTTATATTTTACCTGTTTTGTTTTTTGTTTTTTTTTGTTTTTTCCGCTGATTAAGTCAGAAATAACCTGCGGGACCTTATCTCTGCTACGGTATCAGAAATTGGCAGTAGCTGCTGTAATGAAGTGTGTGTGTCACTGTTTGTATCTTATTGCTGTTTTGACATACACACACATACTCACACACACACACTCAAGGTGTGGAGACTGTTGTCAGAAATGTTGCTGCACAGAATCGAATCATTGAATCAAACCTGGAGAAGAACCAAAAAAAGCCGTCTAAGGCTTCGTTAACTGAACCCGTTTTGTAAAACAGTGTTATTAAGAAAAATGTCCGATTATTACAGCCCAGCTGTGAAAGATGTTTACGTTTTTATATATTTACAAGTATATCACGTTTTTTATTCTTAGGCTATGAGTCAAAGAATTCTTGGTCCTGAAATGAGCACGCTATGGTCCTAACGTCAGGAAAGGGTGGAAAGTGAGTCAGGGCTGTTCGTTATGAACACACTCTTCACCTCACACTTTTCTGAGGCACATGGAACGATCCGTGGAGACTTAACCAAGTTCATAAGTGAGAACAGAGGCAAGAAGAAGCAAGAAGGATAAAGAAAGAGAAAAGGGAAAGGGATTGTGGGGGAGGCGGGGGGAGACAGTTTGCACATTTCTGTTTTTGTTTCAAATCTTTTTTTATTCCAATGCTTTGTTTAAAAACCGACGCCTTAAATGAGAAAAAAATGCGGTAAAGATAGAGAGGGAAGAAGAGGACAGTGTGAACCTCCCCAGAGAGGAGGGATGAATGAGGGAGGGGAGGGAGAGGGGTGAGGAGGGGGGTGGCTGGGACGCTTGGATGATTTGGTGTGAATGCATGCATGCATAGTGGTGTGTACACAAGTGTGTGTTTTGTGTGTGCTTTTTTTGTTGCAGGGTGGGTTTTTGAGAGCTGTTTGTAGAGGTTTTGTGTGTGTGTGAGGGGGGGGTGTATAATGCGTGGGTGTATTTTTAATGCATGTGTGCGTGTGTGTGAATTTGTCTGTGTGCATATTAATGTATGTATGCAGCCCACTCCCTTCCCTCTATCTCCATTTATGGCATGTTAATGTTTGCTTCCTCACTGGAAAGAGCTTCAGACAGCGGTACAGTGTGTGTGTGTGTGTGTGTGTGTGTGTGTGTGTGTGTGTGTGTGTGTGTGTGTGTGTGTGTGTGTGTGTGTGTGTGTGTGTGTGTGTAATGCGCATGCCTATGCCAGGCTGAGTCTGCTGCTGCTGCTGCTGTGTCTCGATCTATGAGCTGCATACGTGTGTGTCTGGCTTAACGGGAGGACTGCGCATGTCTGTCACTGTGTGTGTGGGTGGTTTGGGTGCTCAGCTTTGCAAGGTCTGTGTGTGTAAGTGTGTGTGTGAGTGGGTGGTATGTGCGCAGAGGTTGAGATGAGTGGCTGTTTGTTTTTGTCTGCCTCCTCTGCCTCACACGCACACACACACACACACACACACACACACACACACACACACACACATCTGCAGAGTCACACATCTATACCCACAGCTCTGAGTCTGTGCGTCTGTGTGTCTGTAGGTCTGTGCGTCTTTACTGTATCAGAGCTGCAGACATATGGCAGCCATGTTGCTCATCATGGCTCAGCTGATTTCTGGATGTGTGGTTGTGTTTTTGAAAATCATCTCAGTGAAAAATCAGATTTTCTTTTCTGACTTTTATTTTCCAACCTCCTTAAATAACTTGTCACTGAATCTCTTCACGGGACAGTGTAAAAACTGCAGCCAGGACACTGAAATGTCCCCTCTGTCTTCCCCTAAATTGTCATTCTTCTCCCAGTCTTCGCCTTTTGGCTCTCCTTCTGTGTATCTGATTCCTTTGTTTACATCCTTCTCTGCCTGGTCTCTTTTTTATGTATACATTACTGTCTTTCTCCCCTGCCTCACCCCTGTCTCTCTCTTTCCTCTCTCTCTCTCTCTCTCACACACGCACACACACTCACAGGAAAGAACTAAATAGCGTTGGTCCCTTGCTGCTCCATTACGTAAACCATCAATTTTTTTTTTCAACCGCTGCTGCTTCATTTGTCTACTCCATTTTCTTCATAGGATGCAAAATAAATCCCTGCCAAACTCTCACCCATATATCTACATCCCTGTGAGAGTGTGTGTGTGTGCGTGTGTGTACTGTCTGCAACAACAGATGGAGCTGCCAAATATGTCACTGCTGGTGTGTGTGAGTGTGTGTGTGTGTGTTTGTGTATGTTAGTCATTTGAATGCAAATATGCAAATAAGTGGGTGTAGGTACGTCTGACCAGACACACCACAGCTTCTGTGTGTGTGTGTGTGTGTGTGTGTGTGTGTGTGTGTGTGTGTGTGTGTGTGTGTGTGTGTGTGTGTGTGTGTGTGTGTGTGTGTGTGTGTGTGTGTGTGCGTGTGTGTGTGTGTGCGTGTGTGTGTGTGTGTGTGTGTGTGTGTTTGTGTTCAGCCCAGCCCCCTCTCCTGGGACAATGTGATGTGATTTTGTGTGTACTGCACCTTTAAATAATCAGACTATTGATTAAGAAAAGATCTATCTGTCCCCATTTCCCCCCCGATCCCTGCGGCAGACGAATCAGATCGTCCATGCAACAGACGCGGCCAATCATGCCGCGACAAATGACCCGACTGAACCAAGTGACCAAGTGGGGTTAAAGAAATAATTACAATCATCCCAGACTTGAGCTGTGAGGAGAAGGAGGAGGAGGGAGGAGGAGGAGGAGGAGGAGGAGGGAGGGTGGGTGTCGTTCTTCCTGAGGAGGAGATGTTTGTTAAGAATCTCCCAGGACAGATGAGGCATTGCGGCAGTCTGCCGTCACACAAGCGAAGCCACAATCCAGACAAAGAGACGAGAGTGAGAGGAGAGAGGGAGAGAAAGGGGAAGGTAAACCCAGAGAGGAGGGGGCGATGGCCTCTCCCTCTGCCTCTGTGCCACACAGATAAATACCTGGGTGCTCGTTTGTGGCATTTCTGCAGATGGGTGGGGTTGTGGGTTGAACAGCTAAACTATCACGCATTTGTCCAAAATTGATCCCACCAAACAAGTGCCCTCTCTCTCTCTAATAAGAGATAAGGCTTCTAAAAGTTGAGTCAGAATCTGTCTGGAGAACAAATCTAGAAAGGAGCTTGGACCCTTTTTGAGGTGGAAAAATTGCACTAAATATTTGTAAAAGAGTCTTTGTGTCCAGGGACACCTTTGTGCAGATTATGTGGCCACGCACAAGAAAATAACACAAGGGGAGGACAGATCACATGTAGGACAAAGTAAAAACAGTCAAACATTTCAGTGCACATGCATGCAACTAAAAGTAACAGGAGGATTTTGAACATTTCTTAACTTATCTTCTTCTAATTCTAAGTTTTTCTTTTATCCCAAACACTGAAAGTTTAACTGGGCTGCGGATGTTTACATCTCAGTCCTTCGAATGTGTTCCTGATCTTCTTGTTTTCTCAGCTAGATTTCAGACAACTTGATGTTATCCTACATCTCAAACTTAAGTTTTATTCCAGACACCTGAATTTGTGTTCAACTTTTTGGATTTATCACTGAGACATTAAAAAAAAAAAAAAAAAACATTGAGAAATCTCTTAACGTGATGATGAGTTTGTTCATGACACTATTTTCACAGTTTTCTTATTTCAACTTTGCTCATGGATCTCCAGTACTTCCACATTATCTACACATCTGTTATTTCAGCCCCATCCTTACTGTTCGACCATGTCTTGACATTTTTTATTTATAGAGTAAAAGCTTGAAAAAAAATTTAAACTAACAGTGATGTTTAAAATTAACAGTTGAATCGATGTTCTTTCTTTTTTTTTACATCACTTTGTCAGATTTTTAAATCAGCTGTAAGATACATTGAATGATCACTCTCAGAGACACTGTGTTATTTTCACACCCCCGTTTTCTGTCGTTGTTCGACCCTGAAACTAAATTGCACAGCACTCTTTCCCTCTAATGTCTTGCCAATTTGTTTAACATCAGCCCGATAAAAAAAAAAAAAAAACTTCTCAGAATCAGCAGCCAGGTTTTCAGGCACGTTGATTAACACTGACTGCTGACGTGGTTTCATGTCACATTGTTTGCCTGTTGCCAATGCTTCATCTATAAAGTGTTTTTGTGCCTGGCACAGATACTTAAAGCTTAACTTTACCAGCTTCACTTTCAGAATTTTAATTTTACACTAAAGCCTCAAAAAAATCTTCCTACTCCAAATTTTCTTTTTCTTGTGCCTGGCCCATAAACTCTTCAGCACACACAGCTGAATGTTTCACCCCACTGTCCTGTTAAAGCACTGTGTTATGATGATGTGAAGGCAGGTCCCCTCAGCTGTGGAGGCGATGTTTGGCTCTCTGGAAAACTTTAGACAGCACCCAGAGACGGAAAAACCAGTGGAGTTTTTAAAGTGGCGTGAGCCCTGCATGTGTTGTTGATATGCATGATACTAGGAAGGAAAATGGTTTACAAGCTTTTGTTTTGGATACAAAAAAAGTAAATACAATCAGCTTTCACAAGCTTCCATGGATTCATTAATGCGATGACGGCAAGAGAAAAGGTTTTGAATTTTTCATGGTGCACCCATTGATTAATTGCTTGATTCTGCTTCTAAATGTAAACATTCACCAATTTTTCTGGTCTTCTCTGTTAAAAATTTAGTGTTGAGCTTTTGGACGGTTGTAATAATGAGGGAGGCGGTTTGAAACGGGAAAGTGCGATATATGACGTTTTTGTTTGACATTTATTAGACCAAAACAAACCAGCCAGAAAGTTTTAAAATAATAGGCAGACTATTTGGCAAGATAAGAAACCCTTTTGTTGAAGCTATAATTAAAAAGAATCAAGGATGCGTGTAATTTTGGATATGAATAACGTACTTTTTTAATCTGGTGATGCCTTAAAATCATTTTACTGGTAAGAGACTGTGTAGCAAAAGTATTAAACCTAAAAGTTAACCTCCAAACTATTTTGTAGTCTTGAAAAGTAACCTTTGTCACTGTGAGGGATTTTGAAAAGCAAAGAGTGTCAGTGTTTTTAATAAAACAGGTCTAAGGAGGCTTACACAAGCTTATCATCAGTTTTTTCGCTGTACCCAGTCGCTGTGTAGGTGTGTGTTTGTGTGGCCTCTAGTTGGCGCACAGGGCTTTGAACTGGTTTAGAGGATGGGCGTTTCAGAAAAATCTGGCGTACCTTAAAGCACAGGAAAAATGAATATTTTTGTCTAACATGAACCTGTGCCTGATTTTGTTTCCTCTTTTATTTAGAGGAAATGATACCAGTCAGTGGCTGACACTGCTGTGAGTAGAAAGGACTAAGTGAAGAGGATTTTTAACACTCCACTGCCCTGCAAAGAGCAAAATACTGAAAAATTACACAGTACGATGAAAGAGATAACCTTCATGTGACCTTCGACCTTTGTAGGGCAGCTATTGTCTGAGCACAGTTGTATGCCTAATTGTTGAGCGGGGCCAGAGCGGATGATCGGTGTTTGGTCACGCTTTTAGAAGAAGAGCTTTGTACACGTTAAAATTTCTTTTCTGTTCTGCATTTAATTTTATGTTGCTGTTATATTTTTGTTTTCTACATTTGAGCTAGAGTACTGTAGTCCTCGAGAGTTATTTTTTAAGACAGATGCTACTAACATTTTGAACATTAACGCCTGTATGTAGAGTTTGCCAAGTTGTGTAAATGAAAACAGTAAAAAGAGCAAGAGGAGAAATGTTTAGCTGTAAAATAGTTTAGAGAAAGAGAACCACATATTTTTGCATTGTTGTATGACTGAGGTACTGTGGGGAGGGATGAGGGTTTTTAATGCTGGACCAGATGTTTGATTTTTACTGTGCTGCAGCTGTTGTCGAGGTGAGATCTGCAGGAAACTGAAGGGCAGTTCCACAGACTTATGGATGGACAGTCGAGTCAGATTTAACGCTGTTGGGCTCACATCATATAAAGACTACAAGTCTGAATGTCTGTTCTTTAAAAATTCTGTTCATGGTAAACTGTCAGCTTGTGACGATAAAAACACTTTGCCAAGTTTGCATAAACTTCCATTTAAAAATCGACCAAAATTAAGTTTACTTGACCTGGTTCTTGTACCAGCTTTTAACAAAGAATAAGCTACTGCTGCTTGAATGTTTTATTTTCTTTAATCATCACCTGGTGGCTAAAGCAGGTACCACAGCTTAGAGAAGGGGGGGCTCATCCGCTGTGGTACCTGCCAGCTCCACCAGAGGGTGATCTCCCAAGAAGCAGTGACGCTAAAAAAGCTACGATTGTACTTAAAGAGTCTCAATCACTGTAATCATCTGAGCACCTTATCAGCAGAGCGCTGGAGGCTTCTGCTGCCCAGTTTTACAAAATCAGATACAAACCAGCAGAAATGTCCTAAACGTGGACCAAGATGCCAAAAAGTAGTCGGCAGATTAAAAGATGCTGACTTGGCTTCCAAAACACAAAAGGAGCTCCACAGCTGTGTGTTGTTGTCTGACTGATCCATCCATGAACTACTTAGTCTTTTTTCCTGATTCTCATCTCGTCCTTGGCTGCAGAGCCACAGAGAGGAACAAAAGTGACAAAGAGAGAGTGAAATAATTGCAAAAAAAAAAGCACCTTTGGGCAAGTGCTCGACTGTCCAGTAGAGCTGAAGCCCTCTGCACCTTTCTGAGCACGCTCACTATGTCCCCTCCTGTCTGTGGTTTGAATGCTGGTGTAAACAGCTGGACTTTTGTTGACTTTTTCAAGGGGGTGGGCAACGGAGATGTAATGTGAGGGTTCTTTTTGTAAGTTCTTTATTTTTGTTGTTTCTATTTTTATGTGCTATTATGCCCTTTCTTATTTTGTATGTTTTCTCTTCTCTCTCTTTATGACATTTGGTTGCTTACTGTAAAGACTATGATGATGATGCTGATGATGATGATGATGATGATGTGCCCATTGACCTGTTTCCCCACAGGTGGGAAGTGGGAGCAAAGGCTGTGCAAACTCTCTGCATGGGGGTGAGAGAGGAGCTAAAGGGGGGGAGGAGAGAGTTTAAAAATGAGCGATGATTCAAACAGGGTCCCTGGACTAGTTTCAGGGAATATTGATTATTTTTTCTACCCTTTTAAGAATAACCCAAGAAAAGTCCCCATGATTGTTTGGATAACCCAGCAAGCATTTGACAGATTAAAGGTTTTACTCTAAAAGAGCACAACAAAACATTCAGTGTGACAACGAAACAGTCACATACTCTCTATAAGAACGTCTTTTTAAGATGTTGACTTTTGGGTCCTACTCTGAATCAATACTGAAAACAAAGATGGGCGACTTTGATATCATATCAGATTAAATTTCTGTCTAAATGCTTGTTGGGTCGGACCTGTCAGTTATATTTGTATCTTGGAAAATATACAACCTGCTTGGTGATCATGTTACCTTTTTTCAGTTCCCCAAAAGGAGTCAAAATGTTGAAGGAAAAATCCACCCTCCAGCACTCAATCTGTTGTTTCCGATCTTAATTCATGTCCAGCTCGACTGTAAACACCAAGTTTTGCTGTCTTTTCCCCATGGCCGAACTTTCTGGCTGGCTTTTGTGGAAGCTTTATGTAAAAATCCTGATATCACAAAAACACACCAGTAAGAAAAATGATATAATAGAAGCGATATCATCAGAATTTTTCTATCGCCAAAAATGATGTGGTCTTTTCTATATGGCTTTGGGTTACATTCACTAATCGTAAGAAGGGGCATTCATTGATTAAAAGCATACAGTTTTATGGCTAATCAGGTGAACCATTTATAAAAATTCTTATAACTTTTTTTTCATTGCTTTGGTCATGTCAACAAAAAAGTGACAGTGAAATATTCAACAGCCTTGATTATCCCAAAATTTGAGCTCCTCAGCTGCTAAACCATCCCAATTTGTCCCACTGCAAGAAATTGAGTGAGTCTCTTTTACTGATACAGAAAACTTGGGGGCTAAAAAACAAAACAAAGAAAAGCTCAAAGAAGCAAAAATGCACATTTACAGCTACAAGACTTTTCAAAGAAAGCATTCTCACTGTAGATTGAGTGGAAAACCTGAGAGTGATGGATTAGATGCAACAAGAGTGAAATCAGAGGGTGGAATATTCCTGTGTAGGAACCCTGCTGAGACCCTGGAGGAATGTTAGAGGTTGTGTCATGAAGTGTGTAAAAACGGCTGAACTTGAGATCAGAGGAGTGAGGGAAGTTGATCTTTGAATCAAGAAAGATCATGTTTTATCTCTCCCTCTCCATCCCTTCCTCCTTCAGCCGCCTACCTCCTGCGGCTGGACCTCATCAACCTCAGCCGCCCTGACCCTTTTCCCTTCTCCTTCGTCTCCTTTTTTTTTTCTTTTTTTGCTGCCTGCAGGTCTGTAGTCTTCTCTCCAGAAACATTTACGCCGCTTTTTCCTCAAAAATCCCCACACACCAGAGACAACTCATACACTCACAATTATACTGTAAATGTACAAATGAATACAAAACGGGCAAACCTCTGAGATACAGAAACTCAAACACACACACACCTGCACGCTCGGGATGAGTTGCAGGAGGTGTGTGTGTGTGTCTTCGTGTCACTGATGCAGTTTAAAAAAAAAAAAAAAAGTACCAGTTTACCTCGGGAGCTCTCAGCCATAGCAGACCTTAATCCCCTCAGATATGTCAGCGCTGCCAGCAGCTTCTGAACTGCTGTGGCTGCCGTTACAAAGCAGGTACATTTTTTGTTTTCAGGAACAAACCGGGAGCCTCAGCAGAGTGCTCCCGGACCATTTTGAATGCATTCAACGCAGGGTTTTTACAGGAAACGGGACTCCATGTCAACACAGACTTACCTCAGTATCATGCTACAGAACAGGAAGGGGGCGGGGCTTATAATCATAGCAAACGTGAATGACTATTTTTTATTCCCTCTCTTCCTTGTCTCTGGTGTTGTCGGGCGAAAAACTCTGCAGAACTCTTTCTGTTACTTGTTTATTTTCCAGTATAAATATATAAATATATAAACTGTACATTATGACATAGAAGCACTATCGAAGTTTGATTGTTAGATGTGCACTCGCAGCATGAGGTATTATTCTTTATTATTCTTCATAACCCAGAAAAAAGTGAAATAAGAAGAAGAGCCTTTTGGAAGTAAATCAAAAAGGATATAAAAATAAACAAAAACAAACAATGCAGTAGCGTCTACTGATGTCAAAGAAGATACCCGACCTCACCCCACCACACACACACAAACACATGCTCCCCAAACCCTTAACCCCGACCCTGCTGTGTCAACCAACCCCCACCGCCCCTGCCCATCATAAGCTCGCCCTGACTCCGCCCCCTGCCCCGCCCTGTGTACATGCCAGTGTTTCCCCCATGTGTTCCAAGTGCCAATAACTTTGTGAATTCCTAAATGTGACCCAGTAATAAAGATAATTGCACATTAACTACTGTAAAGAGAAAAAGAAACCAGACTGATTAAAAATGAGGAAAATTCTGAATATCTTAATAAAAAGTTTTTAACAAACAGGACTGACCCACGACTTTGTGTCTTTGTTCACATCATTGACTTAAGCTTGAGTTGATCAGCGATATAATGTTTTCCACATATCTATCTTGTGTCACCTGATGTTTTTTACTACCCTTCCATCTTTAAAATAAGGATGTTTGGAAGCAACTTATTTTCTCATCATTTCAATTATTAATATATATTAAAATATACTAACTAATTATTAAATTCTTGCCAAAAACTCTTAAGACTAGAAAAAAGAGTATTAATTTAGCATCATTCAAATATTGCAGCCAAACGCGGAATGTTGGAGTTAACAAAGTAAAATGTGTCTGCAGTGTGTGGCTAAGGTTAGCAGAGCTAGCAACGCTGGCCTTTGGTTGTCATTGCAGGTTAACATCATAGACTGTAAAAAAAAAAAAATGGATGTCATCTTGCTCCGCTCGAAGTGAGGTTGCCACGAAAACTGCTTCCCCTGGTGGCTGGCTGCAGTACAGGTAAAAAGAATCTGGATCTCCTGCCATTCCACATGGGCTGTGGTCAAACTTTAAAAAACTAATATGCCTCATAGAAATGTTTCTGCCGTCCGATTGTTGTTGTGATTTGAAGATATCATTTAGCTGTCTTGTATTCAAGTCCTTTTTTTCTGAAAAGTTTTGTTTTCATTAGTTATACAAGGTTAAAAGAAAAATGTAAGTCACATCTTAAGATGATTGACAGCTGCCGTTCTCATGTATTTTTTTCAGGGATTGTAAATCATGTCGGGAGGTAGAGTCAAGAAGTGATTAGACTCTTGAAAAAAATTAAATAATTATTATTTTTGTCACCTGGCTCACCACTCAGATACTCCCAGAGTCCCTCACAATCTCTACTGCGCAGACTCTAGCTGCACAAGTGCTTCAATGGCTGCGCCTGTGACGGGGGTATTTTGGCTTTAAAACCGTAGAAATGGCGGAGCCATGCTGTCCACTCTATATACAGTCAATGGTTAACATCCAAATACCTGTGCTGGTCACACTGCTAGGTCTGGCTGGGTGGTTATATGCCAGTTTAGACACTGCAGTGATACATGTGGAGATTAGAGAGGTAGCCTTGTGTGTTGGATCTGTGAGGATCAGAGGCTGATAGTGCTAGCTCTCCTGACCAGTATAAGTTCACATGCTGACTGTGTGAACCCATGTTTACACTTACACCAACCTGATCCAGACTGATTTTAACCCTTTTAATGATGCTGAACGTATCATATTTAAAGTGTTTAAAAAAACTTGTCTCAGCAACATGGGGAATAGTTTCCTTAAAAACGTGTTCAAAAAGTGTAACAATAAAAAGTATTCTTCCCCTCCCAGGATTATCCTTCGGCTACAGGCAGCTGAAGTCGTATTTTGGCTCTTTGCAAAATGGCTGCCCCAATGAAATCATCCATACTTTTTTTTCAAAAAGTTGTGGTAAGAATGACATCCAAAGTGTTTCTCTTTGAAAAAAAAAAAAAAAAAAAAGTAATTTCTCCCTTTGAAGAATGCAAATTCTCTAAAAAAATTCACAAAAGAGTTGCCCAAACCACCCAATTTATCAAGTGTGATTCAAAAAAATCATCTCAAACTAAACGATATGGCAGTATTTTTGTGTATTTTATTAAAAGGGTTAATAAACATCTGAGTTCCACAAAAAAAAAAAAAATAATCTGGCTTTGTTTTGATGTTTCAGGTTTACAGGGTTAAGGATTACCAAATCCTGGCAGATTTCCCCAAAATTTTGGAAGCAGCTGATGGAATCTCCTTAAAATGGTGCAAGGAAAGCAGGTTTTAAGCAGACTGTTTGTGTTATCAGAAATAGGCTGACCACAAAAAAAGGACTGGGTTAGCTAGTTACATGATACTCATAATACCAAAGTATAGTTGGAAAAATGTTGAAAAAGGTGTGAAAGGGGGAAGAAAGGAGGTAGTTGTAAAAATTCACTGTTGTTTGGCCTACTAAAAGTGTTCCTGTATTCAGTTTGCATAATTCAGTTGAATCCAGCCCTCTGCCAGTTTTCTTCTGGATAAAAAACAAATCTGATTTTAAGTTCTGATCGAACTTGATTCTGAGAGTCTTTGATAAATGAAGTGCCAAATAAGTGAGTTGCAGTACAAGGACGTTTGTTGCATGTCTGCGTATGTTGGACTCGTTCCCATTGCCAGTGTGTCCTCAGATCTCCCCTCAGTCATTTGGCCACCAGGGACACACTCTGCTCATCACAGCTGAAAGAAACGTCACATGATGGTCCTGCTCTGACAAAAAGACTGAGTGATGTTTCTACTTGAAGATTGCCTCCCAATTAAAACTCACTCCAGTGGCAGCTGTAATTACTGGAAACCTTTTTCACCCTGAGTACATATCAAAGGAAGGAAGGAAGGAAGGAAAGACAGAAGGAAAATCCTGGATTCCTCAAACATACAGCACTGAGTCTAAATTTAGAGACATGAATGTTTAAAACCACTTACACTACGTTTCAAATTCAGGAACACTCATCACCTCTGATGTTCCTGTCACACTGTTTTTTATGAAAGTTACAGGCACAATGCGTGATGAGCATGTGAAAGAAAAACTCTGAAAGCAGAGCAGTGAAAATGAAAGCATGTTAAGCTGCTGTTACTGTAGATCTTCAGACATTAAATAACGCCAAAACATTTTGAACATACAGATTCAAACAAAACTGGTTGTGTCACTGTTTCATCTGCTGAAATACACAGCAATACAATACAGGCGTCACTGATTAAAACATTTTGGGGTTTGATATCAGGGCCTGCATGCACGTTCAGACATTAAACAAACAGGACCATTAGCCCCAATGTTCAGTTATGGAACATTGGCTACAGAGATAGCCGCATGTATGAACTGCAGAAATTGTCTAGTTAAGTAATTACCCCACGAAAGCCACTCAAGTGCAGTTTACGTCATAATTAGGGTGAACCCCATCAAACAAATTCGAACTGCGCATGCCTACCACTCATAAACAGCAATAAACCTGACAAGCAATATTGGTGTGACTGAGAGAAGATCAAGAAAAACAATTCTCAGAGGAAGAAATGGATATTTGATGAAAAGAATACACAAAGAGCTGTTACCCGTGAGTCAACCAGGTAAACAAAGAGAAAGAGAAAGTTTGGCAACCTTAAACAGAGTAAATGTGTGTGGCATTTATGAGTGCACAGTATAAAACCTCAATAAAAAAAATCATCAATATGAAAGCTACTACAAGCACAGCAGCAATGGCCAAGTACCTCGACCAATAACTTTAATGCAGTTTCGTAGACTTCAACATTTCATCGCATGCATCTTGAAAGGACTCAGGCCCATCAAAGCAAAGAGCGGCAAACTGACGGCAGTGAGCCTTGTTGGTTTGAGACTTCAATTTTCTCCCTTATATCATCTGTTCACTGAAAAATGTTGTGTCTCCTTACCTAAATTTGCTGTATGGATACACAACGCCACTGTCATTGCATAATTCATCTGAAAGGGTAACACATTGCGCGATGTCTGCCTTTAAACAGCCAAACAGGCGCTGTAATCCTGCCGTTAGCCCCTGTAATGGTGGGGCATACCTCTATTAAACTTAACGCTCTTTTAGTCCGTTAACCTGGCTCATGCATACCACTACTCCATTTTTTTCAACGTTTTTTGGTCTGTCTTCCTTGCTAATGCTTGGTCATGCATACGGGCCATGGTCAGGTATTGAAAATAAATTCTGATCCGTACCTAAAATTATCTTTAGTCTGGATAAAGTATTTAATCAAACAATTTGATCGCTGCTACCGGGGGTGTGTCCAGACACAATTATGAGGCTCAAAAACACTGAATGCAGAAGGGTCAATCATTACATGGTTTTTTCATTTGCCAGGTTACGATGAATATGATGCTACAAATAACTTTATATTAGGAGCTGTTTGGGGGCCTAAAGAGTCGGATCTTCTTTGGGAGCTGAGCCAAAAGTGTTTCCAAAAAGATCCCAACTTCCCACCACCGACCTACTGACCTAAGGTTTACAGACAAGATGGTGTTTCAACAAAATATTCACCTGATGTTTAGTTATGTGTAATTAAGCAATTGATTTCATGCTTTTGAAACAGGAAACAAAATGTCAGCTTGTATGCTTCAAGTACATCATTAACACACTGTACTTACTACACAACAAATTTTAACTGATCAGAAGGATGCATTTATTTGATCATCTGACGGCAGGTGAATGCAGATTTAAAATGTTTGTAAATTTTGCACAGGAATATTGACATTTTTTTAATCTGTAAGAAGTTTAAGGTTTGTTTGAACATTAAATGCGCCAAACAAACTATCTACTTTTGCTGATTGCAGTTTTAAAATGATGCCACAAACATCTTTTCTAACAATAACTTAATGTACCTGTGACTTCTGTTGAGATTTTTGCAGATTTGGTGACAAAAAATGAGCCTTTGTGCAACTTACTGAATTACATAAAGACAGAAATGATCAAATCACTGTCCTCAGTCTTGTATTTATCTATGTGAGTTTTTTCAGATTCTTTGTTTGAAATGTGCTAAGACTCTCTAACTCATAATATCACTTTGCTAGTGTGCAGGACTAAACTTTCTTAAACCAAAAACAATTAAAAAATAAATAAAACACACTTAGTCTATAATCTTAATCTCTATACTACAGGTGTGATGTTTCAGTGTGGAGTTGTCAAACTTGTTCTGAACACTGAGAACCTATCAGCTTTAATTTATCTTTAAGATAAAGTGTGTGTGAGAAATTTGCCTGTCGTTTGAGAGGTCTTTATCTCCACAGACCTCTGCTTTGCGTGAGGTCTTTCAGTGACTCATGACTTTTAAGTGGAAACCACATGATGCTTCATTTATGCTCACAGCTCTTTTCAGTTAATTTTCCCCGCTGAAGCGTTCAGGCGTCGAGGGCTTGAATAAGTAAGACCACATTAAAGGAACACATGAACCACCGGGACAGGAAGATTAAATAAAGCTTCAGCAGGAAGACGTCCCCTGCTCTGAGTCCTGCATGTCTTACTTTTGACTTTTGGGTGAAAAAGGAGGAAAAATGTTGCTTTTGGTTAGATTTTAGCTTAATTATTTGGAACAGACACAAAATGATCACACAGTTAGACTTCAGTGTGTACAATGATAATGTAATTAAGACACATTTTAAAGCATCAAATCTTATATTGTACAACACTGCACACACCCTTGCGTGGGCAGTGTTACCTGACATGACACAAAGGAAAAACATGACCCTCTGCATCCAGCAGAGGGCGCTGTGAGCCTGGATGTGGGCCCCTGTCAGAGACATCCTGCCCAGCAACTGTTCGTCCTCTCATTAGCTAAAGCTTTTCAATAAAACAGGCGAACCCATTCGCTCCAAGCCAAGGTTGTCTCTCATCCCCCCAGTGAGAGGAACAAAGCTGCAGCCAATCATGTGCTTCAGCCGCCTGCAGGGGCGGCGAGGCGGCGGGCTGCAGACCTCACTTCACCTCACTGAGACAGATTGAGGGGGAGATGAACCGTTTCCTACTCTTGGTAAAGACAGTACTGATGTGGACGGTTTCTGGCATGACGTTTTAGGGTGGGCAGCTTCATTTCATGCTTTTTTTTTTTCTTCTTTCACAACAGCTGATTTCATCGCTCCTGGATTAACTGTAACAGTAACACCAGCTACAATCATTTTTGTCTCTCTTTATCTTGTCATTATTCTGTTACTTGCCATTAGTTCTCCACTTAATTTCATTTATAGGCACATAAACATACTGCACAGTCACAATATAAAAATATAGTTAAGGCAACACTGAAAACCCAGCTCTCCCCTCCCACACTGCTCTGTCAGTGTAAAACACAAAAATTTGCCTTTTTCTTGTAATTTTTTCTTTAAAATCAACACACAAAAACAAAGCACTTTCACTGATCTAAGTGACATTGTTTATAAAAAAATCAAACCTTCACTTCTTGAAACATGTTGTTTTTAAGCCAGCCAGCATGTTAAAACTAAGTACAGATGGTAAAATAAGACCACTCCTACTATCACCAATCAGTGTTTTAAGTGTTTTTTTTTTTTACTCATTTATCAACAAAAACAAAGTTAATTGAAATAAAAAGTTGATTAGTGTGAACTCAAAACTGTGTGTGTGTGTGTGTGTGTGTGTGTGTGTGTGTGTGTGTGTGTGTGTGTGTGTGTGTGTGTGTGTGTGTGTGTGTAACCGCTCTGATTTGCACATTTTTGTGTTTTAAACCTGACAGCAGCAGACCCTCCCTCATTTAGACACACACACTTCCAATAAAAACCGATATGAACCATTTTGAAATATATAACACCGCCGGGCTCCTCCCTCTGCCAAAAGCAGTGCTGTTCACTGGAGTCATTCAAAACAGAGAAGAGGAGGATTCAAATCTCTGCACGTCACCAGTTTCTCCTTGGAGTGAAGAAATGTAAGGGGGGTGGGACACGCCATTTGTTCCTGTGTCTGTCCATCTGTCCGTCCTTCATAACAGAGAGGAAACACTTAATGTATGTTGAAGGTCAGAGGTCATTGGTATCAGAGCGCGAAGAAGAGGATGAGGACGACAATCATGATGGCAACCAGAACGCCGATGGCACACCACTGCCTCCGACCTAACGAAGAAAACAGGATCGTCTTTAGAATTTTCACACTCCGGCTAAAACTGATGTTCAGCTTATTTGTTCCTCATGTGGTGATGTATTGAAATAGAAATATTAAAACTGTAAATGCAAAGAGACAGTTCAAGCTTTTGGAAAGTACACTTATTGGATGTTTTGAGCCAGCAGGTAGAGTCTAGTTTATTGTTCTATCCGGTTTCAGCGTTTGTGCTGATCAAATACAAGAACAACTTCATGAAAACCTTTATTCTATTCTTCTCCTGGTAAAATATTCACAGGTTACAACCTCTGAACCATGATGACTTCATTTTTTGCAATGAAAACTGTATTATTTGGGTTTGGTCTCTTGTTTCTGACAGAAAAGGAGTTTTGAAGATCGTATGTTTAGGAAAATTGTGATGAGCAACTAAAACAAGTAGGCTTCACATTTGATTATGTGTCAAAGGAGAATAATTCAAAAAAATGTAAAAATTTGACATATGCAGAGTAATGTGACTTGAAATTTAAGATAAGCCTAAAGCTAAAGACAAAAAACAATACTGAACTGAACCAGAGGTGGATGTAGAAACAGCATATTGTTAGATTTTGGCAAAACATGGAATACTGTGAATTTTAAAGAGTTGCTAAAACAGTTAATAGTTACCCTGATATGTGAGATTGTTTTAAATAACACTGCTTTAGTATGGATCAGTGATGGAGAATGGCAGCTTCTTGGAAGTAGAGTTAATTTAAATAAATTTAGGCTCTTTGGTGAGGGTATTTGGTCTGTAGATTAAAAAAAGGTTGATATGCTGAATTCCAATTCTAAAAGCAGAGAATAATAATAAAAAAACTGTCTCTTTGAAATGTTTCAGTAACAAAATCATGTTATATTTCTATATATAACAAGGGCATTTTAGACGAGTGCTCAGTGTTTTCCTGTCTTCATTGTAGAGCTGCTGTGTGTCTTGTTTACTTCAAATCTGACTGATTAAATGAAAACATACGGGTAAATCTCAGAAATGTTAAAAATGACATTTTTCACAAACCTTTTTAAACAGAAAATATTGTCAACCATATAAAAGGTTTTCGGTTCAGCAGCAAATTAGTGACACTAAGGGATCATTACAAATAGTGATTCTGTCAGTCCTGTGTTAACTTACTGCTGGTCATGTGTGAGACTTTCTCTAGCTTCTTCAGGACTGAGTCCATACGAGATGACGTCTGGTCCATCTCGTCTCCAAAGTCTCCCAACATGCTGAAAACCAACAAGAAGAGTTCACAGTTATTTCATACAAATACTTACTGACAAACACCTGAAGCAAAACAAATGATTCACAATAAAGTTAGATAATCCAAAATATGGAGAGAACTTTGTTTCTTTAACACTATCTGGGAGGAGAAGTGTGGCGTGTTCTGTGAGTTAGAGTGCTGTAGAAAACAAACACTGCTCTCGTCAATGAAGGCAACAGTTTTCATAATGTCCTTGAAGTTTTTCATGTCAGCTAAAAAATATTTTTCTCCCTAGAGATAAAGTGTATGTCTGAAGGTGATGGTGTTTGTCCTGAAGGTGGTGCTAGAGGAGAGGAGGGACAACTAAACTTTCCATGATTCAGTCAAGGTGATTTATAGCCTGTCCTTATTTTCTGGAGGCATGGAGCTGGTCTGAGGCTCATCTTTCTTTAATAGCTGATGAAAATATAAAGTTAAGAAAAGAAAGGGAAAGGAAAATGAAGTGCAAACTGACCAAAGCCTTCACGGTCTCATAAAAAACCACCAGACTCAGTCATTGGTCTCATTTTTGAGCTGTATAAAGAATCTTACAATTTTTCTGACTTCTCGATTTTACTTCAGGTATAATGACTCCTACATTTCCCAGAATTCCTTGAGATGACTCTCAGAAAACAGGAAAGAATAACAGTAGAATCTGGAATATTTCTATCTTTGGGGGCCACAAGTTGGAGAAGTTGGACTGTCTCCTGCATTTCTCTCCTTTGTGCTCAGCAATGTACAGTTTCTCTGCAGATGTGTATCTTTTTTTACTACTACTAGTATTTACTTATTACCAGTTACTAGCAGAGGCATTTCAAAATGCACCATTGTATTGTTTGTGTGTGTGTGTGTGCGTGTGTGTGTGACTGTGTGTGCACTCACACAGCTTGCTCGTCCAACTCGTCCCCGATGCGTCCCGACATGTCTTTGAGGACTCTGATGCTGCCTGACACCAACTCCAACTGCTCATCCTGTTCCTGAATGATCAGCTGTGCACCAACAAACACAGAGTTACTCTCCATCCTCAGTGCCATTCAGAAAAGTGATCAAACTCAGGGTAAACATTCTGAATCAAAACGTTTTTCTGATCTTATCTTATCTAAAATTTGGTGGAAAAATTAAGAGACTATGTAAAACGGTCAAAACAAATTTAAATATTTTCTGTTTATAAAACCACAGAAACCCTTCAATGCAGCCCAGCAGTTTACACAGACCTCATTTTCTCACATATTTTATTGTACATCTGCTCATGGTCAAAACAAACAAACAGCAGCAGCAGCGCCCTAACCATGACCTTATATAAACATTTGATTTTTTTTTTGTTTTGTTTTTAAAGCTGTAGCCTGTTAATCTTGTAATTCTATTACAAACAAACAAGCAAAAGTAAATGCCATTTGTTCTAGTGTGGGCTACACAAAATTCATGCATCCCTGCATAAGTCAGTGCCTTGGTCGGGGCACCCCAGTCTAGAAAGTCAGGTCCACCCCTGCTTGTCAGAGTGTACCTCATTGCTGGTTCGTTACGTTGCTCTTCTCATCAGCATGTATAAACGGGTGATAGTTATAAATCAGTTATCCATCAAATGGCAAAATAAATAAATAAAAACACAGAGCTCCACACTTTTGGTAATTTTTCATTTACAAACCAGAAAAAAAGACTCTCAGCTGGTAAGAAACACACAGCAGAACTTCTTAGTGAGCAGTAAAAAACTACATTACCATGCGAAACTTAAACACTGTCAAAGCATAGAGTTGATGTTATGCATAAGAAGAAATTGATGAAGTTGTGAAGTTTAGAATCTGAAAATGTGGTTGATATTATCCTTTTTGTATTTCTTAATGTAGGAGTATCTAAAACTTCTGTTTTAATCTTGGAAGCATAATCAGGCACTGGGGTGGCAAATTGGTCATGGCAATATGTTTGACATCTACTTAGTACACTTTATGAAGCAAGGTTTCAGAAACTGGTCCCTGTAAATTAATATAAGCTTCACAAAAGCTTCACACTAACTTTGAATTTGCCAAACTCTAAAGACTGGTAAAAAGTCAAAACACAACTCAGGTCTGTTCTGAAGATGATATGAAAAAAAACTGATTTAATTTTGTGTTGACTGGAGGTCAGTTTGATTATTTCTGATACATTAAGGGAAAGCTGAAAATCCAAATACTGACGGTGTTCAGGACACAGCATTGAGCTAATTTGTCACTCAGGTTTAAAACTGACCCAGATTTGCTTAACTTGCATGAAGATATCCATTTACAGAGGTGAATAAATTGTTGTCAAATCACAGCTTGATGGGAGATCCTATGCCATTACGTAGACAGTGCTCTGCCTGCTTTTGCTCCACAGCATGCGCTGTTTTTCAGGCTGATTAACAATTGGTTGATATGACTCAAGACTAAAAACAGACTTCAAAGTATTTCCTGTGTGATAAAAATGACCCTGAGCACAGTTTCTACATTTTTATGTTAAGTCAGTAAATGAGTTTGTGTTGGTGGTGAAATTTGCTTTCAAAAATAATGACAGAGGTCATCAGTTTAGCTAAATACAGTTTACAGAGTAAAGGCTACAGTTTGATGCCAACCCTGGACATCTGCTGCATGTCATCCTCACTCTCTCCTCCCACGCTCTCTTCACTGTCCTGTACATACAGTAGACGCTAAAAGAACACCTGAGAACATAGCGTCACACAGACTTCCTGTTAGTTGAGCTTATGAAACTCAGTCGGGTGGGAAATTTTCTCTTTCATCATTGAATCAAAGATGTGACTGAGCTCGGTGTTTTTCATCTGATTTGACAAGAAACTCGACCTCACACACAGGATGTGTGGAGACAAGGTTTCATCATTCAAAAACCACAGGAAATAGAAAAAGCCTTTTTCTCACTAAGACTTCAAAAATAACCTTTCCACCTACATTTAGCTTTCTTCCCCTTTACTCGCTGTGTGATACCAAGAAAATTAGACAGAGACATGGTTTTTATAGTAGGACTGCAGCGGGGGCCTACGCTCCATCAGTCTCAGTGTCTAAGGTTGCAGTGTGATCCTGTCTTTGAATCTTCGTCTGGTAACAGAACCTCAAAAAACAAGCAGTGTCTCAGCATCAGCTGACAATACATGTGCTCTGTTCACATAGATCTGATCCAAAACACAATATCGACTTTCAAACAGATTTTTTTAACAACTTCAATTCATTTTCTCCCGATCGAAGGGAACAAAATACACGTTTGTGAATTTCTCACAATTCTGTCAAGAATAACCCAACAGTTACTGGCTTTGCAAAAAATAAATTGTTTATTCTTAATTTCAATAATGTGACAAGCATTGCTTAATATGTGCACTTATGTAGTCTGCATTACCTCATAATTTTATTTTTCATAGCTTTTTCTCAGCTTTCTTAGCTCAATTTTAGTTGTCCTCTTGTTTTTACTTTTTGAGGTGCAGAAAGTGCAGTGTTGAAAATGATTTTTTGTAAATATCTATATAATTAGAAGAAGTTGCAGGCTTGTAAAACAGTGATGGCAGTGCCGTGGTGTGTTTCTCAGTAAAGCCTGTGGCAGCTAAGGGTGGAGTAGAGAGTAGGGGCAGATTGTGCTCCTCATCAATATGTGATGGTACCGTTCTCGAGGTGATTTAATGATAGATTTGAAGGCCAATTATCTTTGCAGCATGTTTTTTTCATCAAATATATAAATTAATTGAAGTAGATTATTGCAAGACCAGTGGTTAGTGACGTCAGAGTGAGATTAATCTGCACAGAAGTTTCCACTTATCTTCTCTGTGATTAACCAAACCAAAACAGAGTGTTACTTTGAGAGTCATCATTTCATAAATGTCACCAGACACACAATTTAAGGCTGCCTCAAGCAGAAGAAAGGACTTTGAATTGGCCTGATTATAGTTAATCCACTTGATCTAGAGAGCTGCTGCCAGCTGTTTTAAACTACAGGAAATAAATCCAATTTCTGTATCGTTATATACCTCAAAATGTGTAAGGTCTTCATTAATTCTCCTTTTTCACTTTGGCTGTTCTTTGCCCCTCCCCCTACTTTTCTCATATCCATTTCCCCACCTTCTTAATTCATGTGTATAACTATTACATTCATATTTCCATCTTCTGCATGATTTCTCTTTCTTTTATTTTCCCTCCTCCTCTACCTGTTGTTGCTCCTGTTGCTCCTGGATGTATCTGGAGTTTGTAGACACCATATGAGCCTCCAGCCCCGATGATCTATCCTGACCTGATGAAGTTAGCAGAGCCTGGATAAACACACACAAACGAGACACATGCAAATAAGACACAAAGTTAGCAAAGAGGAAAAAAACAGAGCATTGAATGACTTTTCTGAACGTTGCAACCGTAGGCCCAGTGGTGGAAACTGTGGGTTTGACGGTTTACTTTGCAGCTGGTGGTGACCACGAAACTTTCCAAATCACAGGATGATGAAATCATTTGTTTGGTGTGTCAGATGAAAATGTGTCAGTGACCTGCCAGCACGGCAGCTCAGACAGAAGTCAAAATGAGGCTCGAGCAAGGAGCCATGGGAAATCTGTGCGATGACTTTTCAAACAAAGTCAGAAATCCCTGAAAATGGGCTTTTCTTGTAATGAGATTTATTTTGTATTACAAATATGGTTTTAAACCTCAGGCTTAAACATCCACTGACCTGTCTGTTCTTCTTCTCTGCCTGAGCTACAGCAGAGGGGCTGGACAGCTGATCCTTCATCTCCTGCACACACAAAAATAAACACAATGAGCGTGACAATGTTTCACAACCACAGCAGAGACCTGTAAAAACCAGTTAGGTGCAGACACTCTTTTCTGCTTCTCCTGATCCAGAAAAACCAGAGAGGGAATTTAAAATGCCAGAGAGTCTTTTGTTCGTATGAGTAAATGTCTTTGTTACACCTCAGATGACTCCATTCATCTCTGATCTATTTAAAGGTTTTTACCTTTGCCTGCAAGACCTGTGTGTTACGAACTGACTCATGCTTTCCACTGTGTCTGCACTGCTACTCAATCAGGTGCAGAGCAGGTAAACACGCTGACAGGTACTGATGAATAATCAATAACATGTCTCCTCACCATAAAAACAATGAAAATATAAACACACTAATTTTTCTGTGTTGGAGCTGCTGCTTTGACTCATGCTTGACGTCGTCTGGCCTGCACAGTCTCTGTGGTTTGTTACTGACACATTCCTTCCCAAAACAAAGCAGAACTTTTCCGAGCACCATCCTCCTTCCAACACGGCCTCTCATCGCTGCCTTTAAATATAAAACCAGCACGTGCTGCTCTGCAGACAAAAATCTTCTACACAAATACCAGACCCTGGTAGTCAGTGGTTTGTAATAATTTTTATCAACTTGTGATACAATGAATGGATGCCATAACAGTGCTATGATATAGTGTAGAAGAAAATAAAGAGATAAATTCATCAATCTGGAAACATAAAGACAAATTACAAATCACAGCCCAATCTTTATTATATTTAATGTTTTTTTTTCTTTAAAAGCACATTTCTTCAAAACAAAACTTTGTGGTAGTCAGTTTTTCTACGTAGGTACAACTTTTTCTGATGTATATTTTCCTTCTTTTTTTTTTTATTCAATCGATTGTCCGTAATTGTTTCAGAGTTGTTTTTGCTGTTGTTAATCATTTTGAAATATCTTCTTTGTTTTACTTCTTTTCTAACTCGGCTTCTATGTTTGACTGCTGACCTTGTAAGTCCATCCTGATGTTTTATTTAGACATTATTCTTTTATTGCTTTCTCTTAATATTTTCTTTATAATATCTTAGTCTTATGCAAATTAGTTCTTCTCTAGGGCTCTTTTATTTGGTGCACTCTGGTAGCTAAGTATCTAACATCTACACATCTACTAAATTAATGTGTCACTTCTGCTTTTCTTTTTCTGAGGGTAAGTATGTCAACATGAATGTTTTGGAAATAAAATTGAATGACATGACAAAATCACTCATACTGATTTACGTGTTGCTCCTGTTATACA
This sequence comes from Halichoeres trimaculatus, assembly GCF_033239565.1. NCBI lineage: Eukaryota > Metazoa > Chordata > Actinopteri > Labriformes > Labridae > Halichoeres > Halichoeres trimaculatus. The sequence continues at coordinate 18,690,876 of NW_027437180.1, read as the reverse complement.
TATTTCTTTAATGAAAACTGAGTTAAATAATCACAAGCCAAATTAAGCGTTGTTACAAAAAACACAAAGTGACAAGAATAATAGACACGATAAGAGGATTTGGCATCTCAGTATTTTAGATAACTAAAGCAGTAACACATAATAGATTTGCAGGAGCTAGGTCACAGGTGTGACCTTGTGGTTTATGTCGCACCCTGTGAGCCCCATGTCCTCAATACAGTGGCGTAAGTCAAATCTGTGACCTCTTTCTTGCTCTTTTTTTCCCCTGCTCAGTCTTCTCTGGTTGAAGGCATAAAAAGGAAATATAATTTTAAGACCAAAAAAAAAAGTTGTGGAAGTTTACCTGGACAGATGACCTGGTTCTCTCCACAAAGTCTCTCCTCTCCTGAAGTTCATTGTCTCCCAGTTTGAACTTCCCGGGGTTGGACTCCACAATATCTGGGCTCGTTCAGGACCAAACACACAGTGTAAGACACATCTGACCTTCCTCAAAGTATTGTGTGGTGTTAAAACTCTGCAGCACTTTCCAGAAAGCTTCAAATCGATTATTAAGTGACTTGACAATTAGGTTGGAGACATCTAGAAATTGCTGTTGGCAGTGAAAACAAACAGAAGTTGATCTAAATTGTTTCCTCCATGTATTTAAGAAAGTATTTTATAACTTGTTCCTTAAGTAATTAAAAAAAAATTAACATGAAGTACGTTTTGGTCCTCAGAAGCAAAACACCATTCCAAAATAAAGATTACAGATAAAGAGGGCAGAGATAGAGTTACACTACAAAACTGTTTTCAAAATATTGTCTGTAATGTGAAAGTGTGAGTTGTGAGGCAGTATTTTCGTGTCAGAAGGATACTGATGGTTTCACTGAGGTCCTCTAGGTCCCAATCTATGGCCCTTAGACAGTTCCTCAGTTCATTGGTGCTCCAGTCGAGTTCATCACGTGTTACCTGCCAGGAAAAACCAGGAAACACTGTGTTACTAAATATAAACTACACTGACGTCTTTGTTATCAGCTGCTTACAGAACTGGTTTACATTCAGGAGTCGTCGTGCTATGCCATGGAATGTGTGAGTCATCTGACTCTGAACGGTGATGGAACAAACACTACCTTTGCCAAATAAAGATTTAAAGAGGTTGTTGCAATAACAAAATCATGGAAAGGGATTCGTTGAGAATGCAAACATCATTAGGACACAAAAAGGCATCATAGTTAAAACGTTATAAGTGAGTCATATTTCTGTGAAGGGAGTACATTCTCACCACAAAACACTTTGATATAATGTAAACATTACATAGCCAGAACTCACTACAACTTAAGAACAATTTAACGACAAACAGAATAGATGTTCAATTTTGTCACACTATCTCTTCTGTCTAGGTGACAAAATGGTGAGCAGCACTGCTACTCTGTCATCAAATTCAACAAATAAAGTTGCTCTTCAAGCTTCCTTCTGTACACAGTATTGTGTTTTCTTATGGCCATAATGAAACGCTAAAATGCCCAACTGACAGCCTGCAGGCGAGTGAGATTTGCTGTAATATCCAGTTTATATGGTATATTTTACTTCATTTATGACAGCATTTTCTGGTGAGTGCATGCGTGATCACTTCTGACTGCAGCGCATGTGGGATAATCCAAGTGAGTCCAAAATGTATTTCAAAGCCAATTCACAACTGAATATAAAAGTGTCATATAAAACTGGCTTATGGCACAAGAGATCTAAAAATTGCACTTTGAGTTCAAATTAATATTCTTTGTTCCCCCAGTTTGAAAATACATTAATCAATTGGCTAAAAACACATGATGAGTGAAACCAAGAAACAAAATCAAACAATTATACCAAAAATAAAAGGTCTTTTTAAACAAAAAAAAAATGAAAACATAAAATAATTTACTAAGGGAAAAACAAAACTTATATGACTTATGACAAAACACATGCTTTAAATCGCACTATAACCATATAAAAACCCATGCAATTGGTTTAAGACAAAGTTGTTTTTTTGAAATATGTAGGAATTCAGCACCTACTGCTTTTAAAAAACAGTGAACCTGTTTTTAGAAGCTGCATCAAACATCACCATCATTGATCTATGTGTGTATTTGGATATGGTGAATATGATAAAATCTTGTTCAACATTTTTGTCTGCCGCATCGTAACAGTAGTCTGTTATAAAAGAGGAAATAAAACAGCAAATATATTTATATTTAAGATGCCAAAATCAAATAATCTAAAATGCTTTCCTAAAAATACCTTAAACTGATCAATAGAATTGTCAAAACCTTCATTAAACCAAACTATTTATGACTAATATTTAGTTAATCAGTTGCTTCTCTGTGATCTGTTGCAGTTCATAATTTCACTGAGATTTAATTTCAACTATAATTCAAGCCTGTTGAGCTTTATGGGCCACCATCAGTCTAAGGTCTTACCCTCATGCTTTTGATTTGGTTGTAGCAATGAGTGAAGATAGTAAGGCGGAGTGGTTTGACAGTGAATCCACCCATATATCTAAACATAATGACTGACGAGAGCTCATAGCTTGAGGACAGTGATTTATGTTGTGGTAGTATGAGCACGTGAAGGTCTGCTTACCTGAGTCCCATCCTGCAACAACTCCTCCCACCTATCAAACAGGCTGCGAGCACGAGACAGGGCCTTCTGCACCTCCCTGAATAAACATGCATGTAAACAAAACCCATACATTGTTAACTGGTTGACTTCACCGTGAAGACACCTGGCTGTTTTTCAAGTTTAACTCTGCTGCTGCACTCCCCGTTTAACCAAAACAAACACACAAGCTGCATTTCACGTCTCCCTTTAACTTCACAACACAGTGCAAACTGCCTGGCATGCCAGTTCCAGAGAAACACGTGTTTTCTTTATAGCCACTTGAAACACAAGAAACTGAAAAGATTACACCTTGCAATAAAGGTGTTTATGAGTATAAACAAACATCAACATACTCGTTGTCTCCTCGCAGATGTTAGCTCAAAGGCTAGTTAGCTCTTGCTAGCATTAGAGCTAATTTCGGTAATATAACTTAGCTTTTACAGAAACAACTCATTCTTTGTCGAATTTAGCTTGAAAATTACAACAGCATCAGAAAAAAATGAGTGACGCTGCGTTTTAGGCTTTAAATTAGTATGTTTCTCACCCCTTCACAACGAAAAATGGGTCTTCTATCGACATGTCGCTTACTTCCGCTTTAGTCACGCCGCATGCGCACTACGTAGGCATAACTCAAAAGGGTGTTCAATGTCACTCGGACTTCACCCTTCTGTGTACGATGATAGTCTGTGGTATTATTATCAACCTTTTTTCTCTCAACAAAAACAAACATTTATTGTAATAAGAGTGACACTGTTTGAACACCAAAGCCACCCTAATGCATCATTTGGCATTGTATCAAGTCTTTCCTGCACAAACTTATGAAAGCTTGATCATGCAAAAAATAAATCGGCCAGCACATCTCTGAGATTTTCAATACCATTGACTGGAGGAAAACTGGGGGAATGTTTGGGGAAACGGGCTTGTGGAAACTGCCAAGATTGGAGTTACTGGTATTGTACACATCTGTATAAGATTAGTTACCCTGGAAACATCTTTGCAATCACTGCCTGTGTTTGTAGTTAAGTGGGACAGTTTATACAGACAGAGGCAGTGGACTGCTGTTAACTCTTTGTGTACACATTGTGGAAGAAGATGAAGGTTTATATTGACTTGGGGATTTCTTAGGATCAAAATATTCTTTGTAAAACTTATTTGCAACAAAATGGTCTTAAATACAGGTTTTCTTTCTAAATTCACAATGCTACATTTTAATGTGTTTTGAACGATTTGTGTATAGTATAAGCACCAATGTGCTTTGCAACAAAGAAAATACTATTTAAAATATAACCAAGCCCAACCTGTTTAAAAACAACCTTACATTACATATACATAAAAACTTCACATTTCTGTTTCAACTCTGCCAGGCAAGTTAAATGAAAATTCTCAGCAAACATTGGCCTCTCATCAAAAATGAACAAGAAGTATCCAGCATCCAGGTGTGGATGAATGCAGTGTTGCTGGCTCAGCAGATCCTCAGTAATGTGTGTGTGTTCTCTCTTTAGAGCTCTGCTTCCTGTCCCTCTCATCTGTCTCTGTTCCTGTGGGGGTTCCTCTCTCCATCCCACCCTATCCTGTTCACCTCCCTCCTTCCTTCCTGTCCTCATCCTGTTTCCTCTGCTCCCCCCTCACTCCTCTTCCTTCATTACTGTCCTGTGAAAACTAACAGCCACAGTTATAAGTGATACTCACAACACTCAATTTTTTAATTTTTTCCCCTTTCCATTGCTTTCTGATCTTACAGAGATTTTTTTTTTAACATGGTGCTTGGTGGTTGTTCTCTGTGTAAGTGTGGTTAAGATGAAGGAACTCGCGACTTTATGACTATACAGTTCCACTTTTAGATTAAGGAGGCTATTTCCCAATAGTTAAGGAATACAACAGCTCCAGCACCCGCATACAATAATAAGATTATGAGATAATAATAACTGAAATACATTAGGACAGTGCATAATCATTTTAAATGATTATTTAAAAAGAAAAAAACAACAGCAAAAAAACAATATCATATCATATCATATCACATCATACTTCATCTCATTGTATTCTATCCTATAGTGTCAAATTAGTTAATTCTGTAATGTATCATATTATGCATTTCGGTCTACTATTGTATACTAATGACATGTACTAAATTGTACTGTAATTTATTGTAGTGTGTCATAGTCAATAATATTATTTCTGGGTGTATTTTATTCTACTGTTTAATATCTTGTCTCTTCTATTTTATCATATCATATTGTATCCCATCTATGCTATTGTAGATTTTCATTTATTTATGTGCTCTAGTGTACCTCATGACATTGTACCATCCTTATACCATGTCATAGCACAACCACACCATATCATATTATAGACTGTATCATGCCAAATTGGGTTTCATTGCTTCTCATAGCGTCTTATCATAATGTATCGTATCGTATCATATACTATCTCACTGGGTCCTGTAGATTCAGAATGTATCTTATAGTACCGTGTTATGTTGTGTTTTATTATATTGCATTGTTTTGTTTTGTCAAAGGTTCAAGATTGAAATGCTGAAAGAAGAAACCCTAGGTTACCACTTAAAAATGGAGTAATGTCATTTGAACCCTATAAGCATCACACCTGAGAAATTACAGACAGTTTAAGGTGTGATGAAATTGGAAAAAAAAACAACCTAAGTTTACTAATTTAAAATAAAAGAGATAAAAGTAATTGCTTTTCATAAAAACTCCCAAATTTCTCTATCTGGTGATAACAAATCAGCAAGACCTTTAGTTTAAATAAGAAAAAAAAAAAAAAAAAAAAAAAACGCTCATTACAAAAGCCTGTGGGTTCTATTAATACCTTCATGTTGAAGAGAAGGGCTGTTGTTTGTTTGTTTCTATTTGCCAGCTGTGATAGTGGGCTATAAATAATTTCTATTTGTTGCATCACTTAAATTTATCTCTACTTTACGCCTGCAGTTCAACACAGCTGACCGCAAATCTGCCTGAGTGGAAAGTGTGACTCATTTTAAAAATTGGTGATGAAGCAGGAAAATCTCTGCTCAAACTAAACCAAGTCAGAAATGAATAACCATGGAACAACAAAGAAAACTGGCTGGTAGACAACAAGATGCAGAAAACACTCACAGTAGATCTATAAATAGACACCCTGACCTGTTCCTTCATGATGTCTTCAAGAGCTCCTTGTTAGGGTGACCTATTTTCAGCTCTGGAATCACAAACTTGCTGCAGCTGCTTCTGAATGCATTCAGTCAATGCTGATAAAAAAGTCTCGTTCTGAAGAAATGTCTTTCATCTGTTTTCTTCTTTTGCCAAAGTCACACAGAAATAATAAGAGATAATTCCCTACATCACATACTGTAAGTTGTTAATGAATGATGCCAAGATTCACCTTGACAAAACACAACAGAAATCAGGGTTTGAGTCATACGTCTGTGGAGGAATTAAACCAGCTCTTCCACTTTATCCGACAGTCTAAATATACTTCATTCAATGACTCTTGATTTTTCCACCAGCTATCAGAGTTCAGTAAAACTGGTTCAAACCTTTACAGTTTTGCCAATTTTAGCCTGAAAGACACACATAGATGGTGTAGTATTCTTTCATATTCAACATGTTTGCTTTTGAAATATTGAAACCTTTTAAAGGAAGGATGCCATTTAGTATTGAGAGAAGGTGTATCGTTCATTTAGAGTATGTAAAAAAGAAACAAACAAAAAGATAATTCTTATTTTTGACTGCATCAAATAATCCTACTCAGATACTAATGAGATACCACATTGTCAGGACAAAATTACATGATGTCATAGAGTATGTCACAATCGGACACAACAAAATACAACTCAAGACCAAGCAGCAACTCCTGGTTTACAAATATGAAGCCTATGTAGAAGTGCATTAAAGAGTCCACTTGAGGCTGTCACACATACTGCTTTAAAAAGTTAATCTTCAGAGTCTGGTTCAAACAATGAACGGTCATTTCTTTATCAGCACAAACTGTAGAAATTTTTATTATCCAAATTTCTAAGTTATTAAGTTGACGCTCTTTGCCAATATAAGGTTGATTTGACAAATAAATGGCACACAGTAGCTGTCTGCAAAGAGACTAAAGGCCTGCCTATTATTGTTATCCAAACTCAAAAGAAATTTGGCAGAGTTCACCATTTCCAATATGACTGCCATCATCAATGGGCTTCAAAACTATGTACCAGAAACAAAGAGGCGACATCACGTCACTTTGTCTATAAACAATACACGACACTACATGATACAGCATGATATAACACCATACAGATAACATTTTTGAGTTTGATACGGCTATCTTCAAATAAAATAAACATTTTTTTCTAATCTTGAGGAATTAGTTTGTTTAGTAGAAAAGTGAAGAGTGTATTGACTGTCGGCAATACAGATACATTTCCTCAGCTTTTAAAATAAAAACAATGTACAGAATGTAGCCAAACATAACCTGTAGCATCTGTAGGCAGAAATGTTTGTAAAATAGAGAACATTTTCAGTACTAGAAAAAAAAGTATATTATAATTCTTTTTTGACACAAGTTTAAAATGCTACTATTCCTTATGCAGGTACAGTGTGCACTGATCAATAGAAGTCTACAAAGAACTGATCTTATCAAACTTTATATTACCCTATTTACGGCAACAGTCTCCATGCTCTCTAACCATAAATGTCATATCTTGGCAACTGGGTCATTTCCCAGTCCTACCAACCAGTGTTTATGTTATAGAGGGAAGTACTGAGAGTCTGTGGGGAAACAGGCCCCACCCTCAAACACACACACACACACACACACACACACACACACACACACACACACACACACACACACACACACACACACACACACACACACACACACACACACACCCATTTGGCCTGAGGTGGAGGCATGGTAAGCATGATCACACACAACCGTCACCATAGAGACCATTCGGGTACAGACCTGAAGTGAAGTCATGTTAGGTCCTTTTCTACTTGAGAATGGCTTGGCCTGTGAATCTCTTACCAAACAGATATTATTTTGTGCAGACTGAGTTGTTTGACCGACTCTGATTAACTTTTCATCATCATTGCATCAGGATTATGGACAGATTTACATCAGCAAGGAATTTGTCCATATTTTTGTAAAAAAAAAAAAAAAAAGAAAAAAAATCATCACAGAAGTAAGGTAAAAACTAGGAAGTAATACAGCAGAAACTTTATGATAAAAAAAAAAAACTTTAAGAATATAAAATGAAAATATATTCAACAAGACAAAACATAACACAAAAAATGTCCAGTGGGTGTAATTGGACATCCGATAGTTCTGCAGGAATATGTTAAGAAAAAAAAAAAAGAGGTAAAGAATTCAGAGACAGCCTTCATTTCATCACAAGTCAACATTTTGTTTATGTAGACTAATCTGCACTGTTGCATTTTTTCACATCTTACATCCCTTTCATCTCCATTTGAAATAATCAAAGTTTGTATTCATTGCTTTAATAAAACATATGGTTTGAATTTTCCATGAAAGGCACCTTGAGTTTTCTCTGTTTTGAGGCTTTCATAAATACACTTTAAAAAAGCATTTCCTTTTTCAATCTTACCTTGAATATGCAATTAAGAGGAAAACTTTCCAAAAAACTATCAGATTCCCCTTTTGCTATATATATAAATGTTGTGGTATGCAATAAGATGGTGATATTGACAGTTTTAAACTAGCTTTTATTCAATTATAGGTGGTATGTCACTTTTTCTCAACAATCATTTCCCCGACTGCCACCTGGACCATCAGAATATTTTCACTGTAAACACATTTGGTATCCATTATAGTGTTAATGCTTCAGGTGCCTTGTACACGTCACACACAAAGAAAAAAGTAGTGATGGAAGAGGTTTCCATGGCTACAGCTTGCATGTTTTTACAGCATCTGACAAATCAGGGCAGTGACTGCTAATGTTACTGATATGGAGTGTAGTTTGCACTCTCAATGAGCTCTTATGTAACGCAGAGTGATACTTGAATGGCAGCCAGTTGTCTTGTGGCATTTCAAGGCATGCTGGGATGATTTAAGTGACAATTGATTATGAAACTCGTCCGATTTATGTCATAATTGATGGTTATTTCTGCAAAGTTTACTGCACTTTTCTTCTTTTATTTTTGCCACCTTATTGCTGCATGTGTGCCAGCCTGTAAGTACAAAAATATATAGATATGCCTTTCTTCAACATATCCAGGTGTTGTATGAATTACCTGTGTTTTGCTCAATAATCAGTCTGATGTGTTTGTGGTGCAAGAAAACAACAACATAGACTTGAGAAATTGTGCTTTACAGACAAAATATGTTTAAATAAACAAATAAGCAATTAAAATGTTTTGCATTTTAATTGTTTTACCTTTTTTTTTTTTAAAGAAAAAAAAAATGGCATTAATGTTTTATGTGTATTATAGAATACTTTTGACTGCAGACATTTGTCCGTCACAATAATATCGTGTTCCCCGCAGCCCCTGAAAGAATCCTGGCGACTGACAGCCGCTTGCCATTTGACCCCAGTCCTGCTGCTGCTTAGTAACCCGATTCACACCGGTGGCAACTCCATATATGGTGCAGATGTGACGTCACCACCGCTGTGCTCGGGTGAACAGAGCGAGGGGAAAAGGAAGGGGAGGAGGGGCAGGGGTGAGCTGCGGCTGCGCGTTGGCGTCACGGCTTTTCCACAGAGCACGTCCCCACGGGGCTTTACTACCGGAAACGCCGTATATGGATGCCAATGAATGCGAGAGAGTGACGTAGTGCGAATGTGAGAGAGCTGAAAACTCCCGAGAAACTGGAGACACGTTTCCTTCTCCCACACAAATTCTTCGAAAAGCTACTGGCTTTTTTTTTTATTTTTAAAGCAGACTATAAACAATAACTCTCATAATATCGAGCTTACTTTTCCTGATCGTGATGGCTTCCCTCAGCTTTAATCCCTTACTTGAAAAACACGTCCTCAAACATTTCACAGCAAGTCTGTCAAACAGTTCCTCATGCCATCCAACATCAGGTAGAAATGCGACCTTTACATTTATTTCAAAACGGTTGTTGGAGTTACACTTTGACTAAAAATAAACTATATTATTGTTTTATTTGATTTAATAAATAAAATGACATACATTAGATAAGTATAATATCTATATGTGTAGACAATATATAAAGGATAACCAGTTTCATTTCTCACCAGGCTATCTCGTCAACACGGTAGGTTGCGACTTAGCCTGTTTGTATTGCATACTCATTGTTAGAGCTATTTCACACAGTGCTTTTTGAGACATTTTGTTCATATATTTGCAAGAATATTTTTCTCTGTAAATGAAATCTGCAATAAAAATGAATCCTCGGTTTTCTTGATTGGAATAAACTTGATACAGATGTCATTCCACGACAAAATGAACAAATTTTGTCGTCTCATATTTGTATTTGTTTCAACAAAACTGACAGGATTTTGTCTCTTCCTCCAATACCTTTAAAATCCGGTAGTATAAAACATTTCCTCCGTGGATTTATGGAGATAAGAAACCAAAAAGGCTGGAACAGTGTGGAAGACAAAAATCAAAAACATAAGAACAGCGGTGGTGGGAATGTCTTGAAGGAGAAACTTGAATTCCAAATTAGACAAGAGATCAACTGTGAGGAAAAACGGTAGACGGAACAGATGGTGTGTGTGTGTGTGTGTGTGTGTGTGTGTGTGTGTGTGTGTGTGTGTGTGTGTGTGTGTGTGTGTGTGTGTGTGTGTGTGTGTGTGTGTGTGTGTGTGTCTACAGCAGGTGTGGGAGGCGCCTGTTTGTCACTAACTGAGGAATGAAGTCCACGTTACGTCAAAGGGGAAATAAAACGCCACCCAGCTCCTCACTCTCTCATTTCTCAGAGAGTACAACAACTGATGAGCATTTAAAAGCTTAGCTTACATAGATTACAAAATACAAACTCAGGTCTAACTCGAGAAAGAAACAGATCGTCTTTGGTAAAAGTGCCAAGTTAACCGTGCGCAATTACGCATTAAATAACAATACAATGAGTGCCACAGTCGCTATGGAAGTGAACGCCGAAGCCAGACGGATCCTGGCGGTGTCGATAAGTAAGCTGTACGCCTCCAGAACCCAGAGAGGAGGACTGAGACTCCACCGGAGCCTCCTGCTCTCTCTGGTCATGAGGTCTGCCCGGGACATCTACCACTCCTCCCAGGAGAGCGAGGGGCCAACTCCGGAGGAGCCGATGGACACTGGTTCCAAACCGGGGGAGGCACAACAACAACAACCCGGCCTGCCTGAACCCCAGCCGGCACTGATGTCATATGAGCCGACCCAAGAGGAACGGGACAGTGCTGATGAGGACTGTGAAATTTCAGAGGACAAAGAAAACCTAAGTCCGACAAGACAGTCCAGGAAACGCCGGGGCAAGGCGTCGGCGGCGCCTGACTTCCTCCCCAGCAAGAGGGCGAGGCTGGAACCCGGGGAGGAGAGGTATGCGGCCCCGCAGGGCAGCTGTCGCGCTGGAGCAGTGGACTCCCTGACCGCTTTGTCTCTAAATCGGGTTATACCTGCCTGCTGAACAGATGGAGAGGAAAAAATAGCCTCCAATGGGACTTTGGAGCGGAGCGATTCTCGACTCCTCGTTAACCTATAAGGGCGGTTTGATCCCATAACGCGCCGAGGAGCTGACCTACATCGGCCAGTTCCAGGACAAAGGGATTACCGGGGCCATGGTGCGAGCTCTCCGGTCGACCTGGGACCTTAAAGCCCTGACAAAGGAGAAGAAGGAGAGACGAAACCAGGCCACGGTCAGCATTGCGTGGCTGGAAAGTTTGAGGAAGAACCAGAAGGGGAACTAACTGTTGCTTTTTGTTTCCTGGTGATTCACCTCCAGTTAAAATGAGTCCAAACAAGTGACTGCTGCTGACTCAAAGTGTGTGTATGTGTGAATCAGCAGAGAGTAATGTGAGTCAAGAGGTGAAGAAGTGAAGTGGCTGACCACAGACACACACACTCACAAACTCAGAAACAACCTAGGACTTCAGGGAATTTCCTGCCTTTGTGTACAAAGATATCAGACTCAAAACACTGAGAAGAAGGACAGTTGTAGCTGCCACTAACAAAGAGACATTTACACACATTCAATGGCTGCTGTGGACTTTGATCATCAATACTACTGCTTGGGGATTGTCCTGTATACCAAGTTCAAATGGTGCTTTTAAAACCAGGCTGTCCACATGGTGTTGGAAGCCGAATAATCTGCTTGTCTGTGTTTGTGTCACTTAAGTTGTTTTTTTGTGTGTTTAATCTGTGAAAATGATATTACCTCACATTCCATGCTGCTTTTTTTTTACTTGTAAAACTGAGTAAAAAGTGTAAATATTGTAATAAACAAACTGAAATTGTACTCAGTTGTCTTGTTCTCCTTGATTTTCTCTTAAAACGTTACTCATTTTCAAATAAAAGGCTTAGTTGGTCTTTGTTAGGCCACAGATCACAAGGTCAATCCTGTTATAAGAGGGAGGAGGTTGGTACAAGCCACTGCCAGTCTGGCTTGCTGCCGCTAATCTGATGCTTACAATGTAACACACACACACACTCACACAGACAGACAGACACACACACAGAAAGAAACAGAGGAGCAGCAGCTTCCAGGGTCAGACCACTTCCGGTGGATTATGACAGAATTCTGAATCACATCCTTCCTTCCCAACATGACCTGACACCGTTCCAGAGAGACTTTAATAAAAGAGTTACGCAACTCAGCTTACTGCTTCTGCTGCTGCTGCTGCTATTGAATAATACTCACCAGCAGGTGTTAACAGCCTGAGGGCCTCTTCATCATCATATTTATCATCATCATCGTCATCCAAAGCACCATACATCCTGCCAGATATCCCCAGAGCTAAAACAACACCCTGAAACTCTGATCAGCGGTGATGCTGGTCAGGTCATTCTGGTTGCTCAGGTTCTCATAAAACCATGCTTGTGTTTCTGACAGCCAAATTAGTGACATCACTGTTAGATCTTCTTCTGGGCCAGATACTGAGGGCTGTGTGAGTCATAAAGAAGAAATAGGGAACAAATGATGAAGAAAAGGTGAACAGTGCTAAGAGGATGAAGACTAACTGAGGAATGATGATGTTTACATATTTTCAAGGTCAAAGGCTAAAAGAGTTTCTTCAATTTGGTTCAAGAAAATGTGAGACCCACAACAAGTTGGGTCTTATTTCTGAAGTCTGGATCAAAATTTCTCCTAATATGATTAACTATTTGTTAAAAAAAGGTTTGGTTTCTTTTGGGCAGAAAAAAAAAAGAATTGCTGTAGAAAACAAAGTTAGGATGACTTCATTAGTGTGAATTTTCAGTTTCACTCAGTGGAGCTTGAGGTCATCTGTATAAGTAAACAAGTTTCCAGGAAGTTCAAGCGACACCGTCATGCTATCTGTTAAACAAACATTGCTCCACTTGTTGGACATAGGGGGAAGGAAGGGTGAATTTTGAGTCTTGGACTGGGTTAAGACCAGGGTCAAAGTGTAATTTTTTGCATTTTCTTGCTTAAAGTTTGATCAAAGGTTAGTGTTGTGAAGTTTTAGTGGCTCAATATCCCATATGGATGCTCCTCCCAGTCAGAAAGCATATAAGTTATCAAAAGAGAGAAATGAAATCAGTTTAGAAACAAACACAAAAAACAACAACAACAACAACACAAATATAGTTAAGCAATTGAGAGTTGGGAAAAAAATATAAATATATATCATAAATGATAATCTTCTAATGGCACAGGAACTTTGAGACACATTTAACTTTAATGAAACAGGGTTTGTTGGTCAGCTTCAGTTCAACCCTGAGAAATTCAGAGAAATGCAAAAAGTTATACCAAGGCAAGACTTATCAATCTTATTCTGTTCTGTAAGACAGAACCAACTTCATTTTTCTAATTTTGCTTTGCCATTGTGTTTGTTTATGCGTGAAACGTTTGCACTTGCAGAAAGCACTCATTGGTCAACATCAGTGATGTGACGGCACATTGTAGAGGGCAAAGTACAAAAGTCAAACTGGCTTGATGTTCTGTCAGGAGGTTGTGAGGTGTCCCCATATTTATTGAGTTTTTTAAATCAGTTTGATTGTAACTATAAGACAAGTCACTGTGATGACAATCCTCACTGTTGTCATAATAAGGAAAAGAAAATAAACAGAGGTGATGAAGACGTCACAGTGATGGGAGGTTACAGGTTTGTAGGAATATAAAAGAGAAATATCATGAACGGCCTGACTGCAGGACTGAGCTTGTTTGTCAACAGAGCGTCTCCATGGCAGTTAATTGTCCCAAGTCCACTGCCAAGACTGTGAGTTAAGATTAAAGTAGAGGCGTCACAACAACAGACCTTGAATAAGACTTGTTTTGTTTAACCATTATCACCCTCTGGTTTCAAAAAAGTTTGAAAAAAAGAAAAGAAATCTTAAAAACTCAAATGTTTATACATTTCTTGTTAAAATTTTGTTTTAATCTATTTATAGTTCTGTAGAGGCACCTGAATGTTTGAACACATTCAAGACCAAGAAAAATGCCTATCATTTAATTTAATATCATATCATATCATATCATATCATATCATATCATATCATATCATATCATATCATATCATATCATATCATATCATATCATGTCATATCATATCATATCATATCATATTGCAGGTAGATAATCTGGTCAAGAAGAGGTGCTAGGATTTCATTTAATGTGTTATTTTGCCCCAAGTTTCAAGTATATTCCAGGGCCACACTTTGCACTATTCACAAGGAGAAGGGCTCTATTTTTTTAAATAGAGGACAATCTGGTAAACAACATCTCAGTCTGTTTTTTGTCCCATTACACTTATATTGTGCAACCATCCCTTGGATTTTCCAAGCAAATGGATCTCCCACCACCCCCACGTTGGGCGTCACTGGTTTAAAATGCTCCATGTTTTCACTCTGAAGTGCGTGCTTCCTCATGTTGTTTTCATCCATCAGAGGCTCAGCTGCATTATCACACTGTGAGCGTTAAAGCCGCCTAATATCCACACAGCATATGAATGTCCACATAAACCTCGCGAATGAGGATTTTATTTATCACACTGACCCTGATCTGCCCAACACGTCACAAGCTTAACGTGAAAAATCTGGGTCATATGGAAGCTTTCATTTTTAAAAACATCATGAATCCCTTTTAGAGCAGTGATAATTAAACATCTGGAGAGGGTTCATGAGTGTTATAATGTTTAAAACTGTAAGAAGAGAAAGATTTGGGTGTAGGAATGACCTGCCAGTTAGGCCTTGTAGCCTTTAAGTGGTCAGGTGGGTTGTAATTAAAACTGGAGACCCTTTTCATGTCACGCCACACCCTTGCCCTGTTTTCTACTCTATCAATTGTGCTGTCGTCTCTGAAAAAAGCAGAAAAGCCAAAAAATACAACTTAAAAAAAAAACAAAGCTTTTAATCACGCAAAGTAGTTAAAGGGATGTTAATTTATAGCTGGTGTATATACCTCTCACAATCTTTATTGTTGTATCTTGTTGTAATTAGAGTGCTTATCTTATTCAATTTAATTTACTTAAATTTAATTTAATTTAATTTAATTTATTTAATTTTATTCTTTCTATTTTTGTACCTTTCTCCTTACTCTGTCACTTGCTGCTGTCAAAACAGCAATTTCCCAGTTTGGGATCAATATAGTAATTCTATTCTATTCTATTCTATTCTATTCTATTCTATTCTATTCTATTTAAAAGCTACCCCTCAAGATACAACACTTTTTTTGCTATTTAGTTTAGGGAAAAGATTTTTTAGATGTATATATTTACAAATGCAATGTGTGATTGTAAGCAACAACTGAACAAAGACTCAAGTGAGGATAAAGGCTTAAAAAAACTGTGACATAGACTGTACAAAGTGAGAATCAGAGTAGAGGTGATTTTTCAGTTTGATATCGCAGCTTGGTTAGCCCCCCATGGTTAATGTGATAAGAGCTGAGGAAAATTAGACAAAGACGGAATTGATGTAGCAGGAAATCGGAAATAAGACAAGATCATATGCATCTGTTAACATAAATGTACATTTAATAATGTCAGCTCATATTTTTACATTCTATGTGGGAGGTTAACTGCTTTTAAAGGTTTTTGAGTTAAAGCTTTGGAAAATCTGTCAATTCCTCATCTTGTAACAGGGAACATAAAAAGTACAAACTGAAGGACATCAGTTTTATTTTGGGTCAGTAAAACTTATTTAATCATCAACTGGCTTATATCAGACATCAAATAATGTAGGTTATATTCACATGTAGGGATATTTCTAAACAGAGCTTTTTCATCTTTATTGCTGCTATTAAGCCAGTAAACGCAGTCATGTATGAACTGAATTACTGAGCTGTATGGTTTGACATAAAGGACTATGTGTTCCAAGTGTTTCGGGTGAGTAAACTGTTCTTTTAATAGTGATATTATATTATATTATATTATATTATATTATATTATATTATATTATATTATATTATATTATATTATATTATATTATATTATATTATATTATATTATAGTATATATGTATTTCTTTGCCTCTATGTAGCCATATAATTAGAAGAAGAGCAAGGACATAACAAAGCACAGACATAACAACGTGGAGGGACTTCATGGTGGTGCAGTGGTTAGTGCTGTTTCCTTACAGCACAAAGGTTCCTGGTTTGATTCCTCTGCCTGGCACGTACCTTTCTATTCGGAGGCATCATGTTCTTTTGGGTATAAGTTTGTAAAATTATTTGATATTAACATTGATGCCATCCAGCTTAGCATGATAAGAGATTTAAAGACAGAAATTTCGTCAGCACTGTTTACTAGTCAACATTAGTTTAAGCTAGCATAAATAGATTAATGTTGCTAGTAGTAATGAAAGGTAATTGAAAGCGATACTATCAAGGTAAAAGGGATGTTGATCAATAGTAATGATTATTGGCTTACTATGATATGATACATGATACGACATGTATCAAGGTGTCCCCCAGGGTTCAATTTTAGGCCTTAATCTTTTTAACCCTTTAGCTGTTGCCTCTTGAAATGTCATCAGGAAAAAACAGCGTTAAGTTACACAGCTATGGTGATGACACACAGATCTATGTTGCTATATCTTACGATGACCCAGGACTGGTTGAAACCCCTTTTAACTATATATCAGATATAAATTCATGGATGGCAGAAACCATTTTACAGTTGAGCACAACACAAGTTGTAATCTTCAGCACTGGGGCCCAGAGAGAGGAGTTAGACACACTGTCTTTTAACAAACATCAACAGGTGAAGAGTGTCTGTTTTGATTCTGATCTTAGATTGAAGCCACATATCAGAAAGTACCAAAAAGTAATTTCACCATTAAAAAAAACATTGATTGAGCACTACTCTCTGTCATGTCAATGCAGAACCACTAATCCATGCTTTTATCATGTGTAGAATTGACTATTGTAATTTTTTTTTCTGGTCTCCGTTAAAAAAAAAAAAAAAATTCACGACTTCAGCTGCTTCAGAATTTACGCAACAAAGCCCATAAAGAGAGCCCACGTTACACTCAGTTTACACATGTACATTTGCTCAAGCCTGCATTGGCTTTCAGTGTCTTTCAGAATCGATTTTTCAGTTATCCTATTGGTTTATAAATCTCTTTACCATCATATCCATTCTTATTTATCAGATTTGCTTCTATCATATGAGGCGGTGTGAACCCTAAGGTCAAAAGTCAGAACAAAGACCAACAATGAGGCAGATATTTCACTAACAGTAATTGAGACTTTTGACTGTGACGTTATCAGGCTATTAGTAATGCTATCTCACTCATAGAAATGTTTTTATTGGATTGGTTAAATAAGATCACTTAGCACTTTAGACTCACAGAGTTAGCAATTGTTGTTTTATTTTTGCAAAATGAAAATATTGAATGTATATTTATATATTTTTGACTCTAGTTTCTATAGAATTAAAGCATTTTGATTTTCAAATTTAGAAATAAAAAAAAAGCCAAGTAAGGCTTGGTTAATGTTTGTTGGGCCAGCTCTTCCTTGACTGCAACCCTGCTTTAACCTCATTTAGCCCTCAGGGTGTGAGTGCTGATAGATACCCTCCCTCTACTGGTTCACACCTTTCCTGTCCTCACTGAAAGACACTGTCTTTCTTGAACAAGAAGTACTTTACTTGAATGCCATCTATTCTTTTGAAATTTTACACACACCCTACAGTAATGTTAGGCTATGAAAGAGGGCAGTGGGACCTTCTATGGTCAAACATCATGATGACAGCTGTTATTTTTTTCTATTTGACACAAAACTTTGTCATAACAAAAAAAATGGAAACGCTGTTTCTGGATTATTGGTTTTGCCCAGCATATTCTAAAACACATTTTATTCTTAAGGACTGTTATCAAGCCTCACATGAATCACACCTCAGGATCTGAATAGAGAACGCAGGTACAACTTAACAGTTAACAAGAGATTCAGGCCGCGCTTCATTGCCTGTTTGTCTGAAAGCTGTGAGAGACCCATTGACAGTGCAGCAGCAGCAGCAGTACATCTTGTTCCACACAGAAGCTGTAGTAAAAGAACAACATGTCCTTGTGCAGAAAACACAAACACTCAGATCGAACATTACTATGAGCAGATTGTATGAAGGAGCTTTCTTGTTTATATTTTCAAAGGCAGGAGCTTTTGCAACTTATGGATGGAATGTTAATGATGTTCATTTTGAAAGCCTGGGCTTTTTGTGTCAACATAAAAAGGTGTCTTAATGGAGCCAGTTGGAGTGACCTGCATCAATTCAATCTCTTCAAGGAAAGAGATAGTGTTTGTTTTCCTTGCATCTGTTTGCAGCACTGAACTGGAAAGGAGAGAAAAACGCGAAACATAGCAGAGAACGAGTCTGAAATTACTCCTATTTCTTCTGGAAAACACAAAACTCATGGCATGTGGGGTCTTGATCACCCCGGTTTAAAGAATCAGGAATCTATCCCCACTGACTTTGTATCAGTGTGCATGGATTTACTCCTTTTTTTTTCAACTAGGACCAGGAGGGCACAGTTTGACATATTATATTATTATTTCCTTAATTACACCGAAACCTAAATAAGTCAAAGTATCATTCTTCATTCTTCTGACAATACCTTGAGATGATACTAAAAACTTTGTCTAAATATGGATGAAATAGGAATGAAATAGTATGAAGTATGAATATGAAACATACCAGCTACAACCTACAGGATTTAAGAGCTGTGTATTTCTTATTTATGATATTCACTGCTCCAGATAATGCCTCTTGCATCAGTGTTTGTATATTTTCAACTGGGCGATAAGAAACATCTGTGTGGGTTGATGAGAAAAGGGCAACATGTCACGCATGTACACGCAACAGTGTGGTTGATTTGTTTAAATTGTTTTTTGGACAACACTTTAACTCTATGATGCATGGACAGATAATGCTCTTTATAAAGCACATCAGATCCTGGTTGTATTCAGTCTTTTGATGTAATGTGACAATTAAACCGATAACTGAGTCGGTGTAAAAATGATATTCCTGTAAAATGTTAATAATGATGTCTGTAGTCTACATGATGCAGATAGGCTGTTGCTGCAGCTGCAGTGTAAATATTAAATGTTTTCAGTAATGGATCCCTGGTTATGTCCTGCAGTATGATGGCTGTTCTCTCTATGTGTTGTTGTCCTGATTAAGATGCAGAGCGCAGAGGGCAGACAGTCACAGTGACGTGCAACTCGAACAGCTCGCAGCTAAAAAAAGAACAGCACAGGGAAATGTCTTCACACAGGATGTAAGCGCGCATCAAGCGGAGCTCCTGCCTGTGATGGAGGAAGATAACACACAATGTGACCAATCAGGAGGAGGGAGTTGTGTGCAGATGTGCGGGGGCAAAAACAGGGTCTCTGATCATTAATCTACTGACGTAAAGCTCCACCAGATAAATGTTTGTGGTTTGATCACACATTTGTTTGGTAGTTTATACTTTGTAAAGATAAAGGCACTGCACTGGTTGTGTCATAGAAACAGTTTAGATAACATGTTAGGGTGTCAATATGAATGAATACTTCAGCCAAGGACAATTGTTAATGGGAAAGAGTCTAGTTTGAATTTAATCTTATCAAAATGAATCTGTGTTTTCTGATATCACCGAAATGTTGACATAAATTTCCCTTTTTTTTCTTTTTTTTAAATTACCTTTAGCTACTTGACTAATTCCAGAAGCAAATGATCACACACCAAGTAATTTGGAACTAATGTATGTTGTTTGTGATCTGGTTTATATTGCTGATTCAGAATTAATTAGCATTACCGTGGGTTTCGACCAATCAGAATACAGTATTCAACACAGCAGGATTTCTGGGTTAAAGAAAATAACAACACTGTGATGGTAGGAAATGAGTTTTGTTCGGGGTATGAAACATATCTAACTTTTCTTTCCCACTGGAGTCAAACCCAGAAATCTTACCTCAAAGTCCTGCTTTGTTTGACCCTCCATTCAAACCCCCCAGCCCTGTCAAAAGCAGAATAAATCAGTCTTTTTACTACATCACCTGACTGCCCACATGGTCAGATGAGTGATGCTGGAGCTCTGGGGGTTTAATACTGCAGCATTGATACAAGAACAGCATGCCTCTGATAAATACACTAAGCAGCTGCACCAAATTAATAATTTATTTAGACAGGAAGATCCCCTTTTTAAAACTCCTAGGGAAACATGATGGCTAAACTATTTACAGGGAAAAATAAATAAATAAATAAATGAATCAGCAAACATAGTTCCTCAAAAACTGTGGAACTCCTGATTTATTTTCCTAATCCCTTTGTGGTTTTTCCGGTGTTACTTTCTGCCATTTAAGATGTTTTTATGCCTTTTGTATGTCTGTTTTTGGTCAGTCCATGTACTCATCGGTAATTTTGGTAATTTTGTTACAGATTTGTGTGTTTTAACTGCTCTTTGATTTTTAATGGTTTGCTCGTGTCCTTTTAAATCATTTTTGTTGCTTTAGTTTCCCCATTTTTGTATCATACCATTTACAAGAACGACTTTTGTTTCTGTGAACAGAAAGTAACACTCTGTGGAAATGTGAAGAGGAAGTGTCTCGTGTTTCTCTGGGAATAAAAGAGGGAAGTAATTATTGGTTACATAGCTGTATCACTGTGTGTGTGTGTGTGTGTGTGTGTGTGTGTGTGTGTGTGTGTGTGTGTGTGTGTGTGTGTGTGTGTGTGTGTGTGTGTGTGTGTGTGTGTGTGTGTGTGTGTGAGTAATCACTTGATGATCACATGTCAAGAGGCTGTGATCACATGACCTCATTCATGATTCAGTGGCTGGCTGTGTGACTGACTGAGACTTTTGATTGCAGCCACTGACCAACTAGAGATGTAACAACCCCCCCCCCCCCTCTGTGGCAGCAGCAGCAGAGACAGGAAGTGATGCATTGATGCTCGCAGGTGACAGAATGTGCAGGAGGAATCTATTTTAGGACTCAGCTGCAGGAGAACATAGACCTTGGATAGATCTGTGTCTGCAAGCTGTACGTGTGTGTGTGTGTGTGTGTGTGTGTGTGTGTGTGTGTGTGTGTGTGTGTGTGTGTGTGTGTGTGTGTGTGTGTGTGTGTGTGTGTGTGTGTGTGTGTGTGTGTGATGAAAAAAAGCTGTCTAATGATCAGAATTGATGCTTAACATGTTGAATTGTTGTCAAATGTCCCTGCAGATAAAACATTTTCCTAAATGAATCAAACAGGACAAACTGTATTTTTCTAATGTTATCAGCCTCTTTTGGTTCAGAAGCAGGCCACCCAACTTGTTTGTGTGTGAGGTGGGAGGTAGACAAACAGAGGAAGAGGAAGGACAGATGTGAGGAGAGGGAGGGAGGGCTGCAGGAAGAGGAAAGCAGAAGAGAGAAAATAAGGAGGAGGGATGGATATCAATAAAACGTGACCACATGGGGAGGGGGGGTGTGTAGGACAGCCAAAGGGTCGTTTGTGTATGTGGGTGTTTGTCTGTCTCAGTCACAGCCCTCAGCAGTGACGTCGATCCAGACGTAGACTGAGAGGAGGAGGAGAAGAGGAGGGGGAGGACAGTCTGAGGACACTCTGTGAGGAGGTGTTTCAAATTCTTGAACAGAGGAAGGAGGTTTGTGAGTTTCAGGATTGCCTCACCGGCCTCTGGTTTACAACTCTGCCTCGGATTCTCTGCTTCTTGTAGACTTTGTCATCTGAAGGAGACACGCATGATTATGGAAATTTCAATGTATTTATTGTTTTTCTCTCACTGGTCCACTTCTACTCTTCTAACCTGGTAGAGAATGCTGCAGTAGCTGACGTTTGTCAGCAGACTGAAGTCTAAAAACAGGGCTAAAGGCTAAAACACAGGCTAAGCTGTTTGTGATAATGTGTATTCCAACCCACATGCAGCAGTTATTCTGCAGTGGTCAGTTTAAACCTGAGAGTCTATTAATGAAATAAAGAGGAAGGCCACCGTCTGTATAGTAAAGTGCGGTACAACTGTAAATTACAAAGTTTGCTTCATTACACAATTCCAAAAAAAGTGCTTTGTAACACTACTATTTATCATAAAAAGTAGTTTGAAAAAAAGATCAATTTTTCATTTATTTGCTTCCAAAACAAATGCACTTCTTAACAAGAGTAGGGGATGGTCTAATTAAAAACAACTTCATCCACATTACCAGTAATAACCACAGGTGTCACTGCACTCAACAACACCAAACGGAAAGTCTTCACAGTGCCTTTAAACCAGCACAATAAAATATTTCTAATGATGGAAACCACGTTTGTAGAAAAAAAAGTTCGTATTCAAATATTACAGTATGACATACACTCCATCTGTTAATTTTTAGGAGGCAGGGTATATGATCTATACTGCAGCCAAACCACAGAAGGAGCTCTAAATCATCTGGGTTCAGAGTTAGTGAGCATTTATGGCAGTGCTTTTAAATCATGGGTTTGCCTGGAATTCAAATGGGTTCAGCTAAATGTCTAGTGAATGGTTTTTAAAAAATAACTAATAATCTTTTTAAAAACTAATTATTCTTTTTTAAAATCAAAACACTGCGCATAATTTTAAACAACTGTATTCTTTGCTTTTACTGTCTTGAGAATGAATGTAGTTCAAATCAATGTAGCATACACAAGCTGGTGCATCTTAATTGACGGTGATCTTGTGACAGCACAGTTAATGCCACTTGAATGCCCTTGCTTTAACCTGTGTAAACACGAACTTAAAGTCAGTGGGGAAAAACAAAACAAAATGACAAGATTTCTCTTTTTTTCATGACTTTCATGACAGTACATGTGTGAAGCTGGATTTGGTACCTCTGTACTTATGAAGTCAGAGAACTGTTCCTGACTGAATGTTACATCAGAGATGAGATGCACTCTTACCCGCTTCCCACCGGTGCTTCTTTGATGCTGGTGCTAGATGGGAGATTACTTGTTCAGCATTAATTTTCAGCCGTGTAAATTAAGCCTATATCCTGATCAGGGAAATCACTTTAATCCTGGCTTCTCTGTATTTGTAACATAGTATAACATACATGATCAAAAACTAATTCTAGACAAAAAAGGCTCTGAGGATGCCAGAAATTTGTTGTGTCAACAACTTAAACAGACTTTTTTTTTTACTTAAAAACGAAGAAAAAGAAAAAAAAAAAACTTAAATGTGTGTCAGTGTAGTGTCAATAAAGTAGACAAAAAGATGAGTAGAATGCATTCTCTCTGGTTTATTCAGGTTCTTTAGGAAGAATTCTGTTTGAAATTACAAAATGCACTGGTAGAAACAGCAGAGATAGATAGAGAAAGAAACAGAGGGGAGAAAGAGATGGTCAAGGAAGGAGAGAGGGTGAGAGAAAGAAGGGTTTTCATAGCCGGAATAAACAGGGATAACATCACCAGATTCAGTTTCAGGCAGCTCTTTACTCTCAAAAGGGATTGTTTTTCATCAAGGAAAAGTTCTGTGTTTCTTCTCCCCTTTTTTAAAATCTTTTTTTTCCTTTTTTCTTATTTTTTCCTTTTTTTGTAATGTTAGTTAAGTGTTATCTATCTTGTTTCCCCACAGTTTATCCCCTCGTGAAATAACTGGCAAAAATAACAAACAAACATTCTTTGAATTCATCACCAATGTCATTTCCATGTTTTTTAATCAGGATGATTTTTTTTTAATCATTTGTTTTTGTTACATTTTTTTGGTCAGTTTTTTTTCTATTTTTTTGTTTTTAAAAATAGGAGGAAAAAAAAGAAACACATTGCTCTTAAAAACATCTATCTATATATATTTTTACATATATATATTTATATATACTTTTTTTTTCTTTATATTTATTTTATTTTTTAATTCCTGAATTTGACTTGTTACCCCACATAGTGGCATGCACATTGCACATGCAAATCTGTAATTAAATACTTCTCTTTTATCTTAAATTGCCATGTATGTTTATTTTTTCTCTTTTTTCCCCATCTTGTTGAGTGAATCCTGTATGGTTTTCTACTGTGGCACTGGTGCAGTTTCTACTGGGTCAAGTTAATGATGGTCTGCATGGTGATGGGATGGATGCTTGGTTGCTCCAGAGATGTTCCCAAATGCTTCTCAGAGCCTACAGTTTTTTTATCCTCTTGTGTATAGATCCTTTTTTTATATTAAAAGTCTGACGCTACTTCTTTGGATAGTGTCCATTTGGGCTATTATTACTTCACTGAAGGGTTTGGTTGCATTTTTGAGGCCGTCTTTGAAGCCTAAGTTTTATACAACCCTAATAAAGTCACAATTTTCAACATTAAAGGCAGAAATGTAAAAATACTAACTATTAAATTGAAAATGTATGGTTAATATACATATCTATGGAATTTGGTATGAAAACAAGAGACATGTCCCAAATCTTTTACTAAATTGTCCAGGATTAGACGTGTATTGACCTTTTCAAACCCCCACCCCTAGCCAATCCTGTAAACTACATAAAAAACAAAAGTGTAAACCCCCCCCCCACCCGTCCTTATAGATATCCTTATTCTTAGATATTACAAAAATATACTTAAAAGCCAGAAAATCTTTAAGCAGTGCTACAAGAGGTCAAAACTACATACTTGAATTTTTTCTGGTTTTGTTTTACAGCCCAGGGGGCTCACTGGAAAGACAAAAGGAAAGATCTTCTGGAAGCAACTTGTCCCCACTGGATACTGGCAATGGAAACACATGGAGAGAGAAAGCGAGGTAAAATAAAGAATGAGAATGATGAGAGAGGCCTTGGGGGTTGCTATGGTGACAGCAGGAGGCACTTCACCTGTATGTCTGAGGAAACAGTTTCACTGCAAGTCAGCACAGGAATATAACGGGCTTGGCAAGTATTATAGAAAGAAGTTTTGATAACATAAGCGCAACTAAACCTGGTCAATCTTTAACATTTGTTGTATTAGCACTGAGCTAGGAGTGTAAGCTTCAGGCTACCAGCTGTGTTTCCTTACTACTTACAAGTTGGGGCTATTCTGTCCCACAATTAAGAGCATATGAGACTTTGACTCACTCAAATGAACATCACAGTTTGTAAAAGAAGGCTACTTTGTGTTAACACTTTATCCGGCATCAAAATTTGCATCAAGGTAATAAACAACAAGCTGCTAAAGAGCCACAACTTTGCTTCATCATGTTGATACAAACATGGTTACGCTAATAGTTAGCTCTTAGCTTTTTATCATTAGCAAGTAACATGTAACATTGAAAAGATATCATGCCATGTTAGCCAACAGTTCATTAATTAACTCTCACTTGTAAACTCACAGCTAACATGGGAGATTAGTGAAAACTTTGCTGGTTAACACACTAGCTGCTAGCATACCATTTTAGCTTGATAAAGCAAAGTTCTTTTCCCCCCTCCTGCTTCTTGCAGTATTTGATATGAAATAACTAATTGATTGTGTGCATTCACACTGAGGCTACTCTGTGTCTGCTCTTTGCATTTTAAGCTAACAGTTAGCTGTTAACAACCTCAGCCATTATGCGTTTGCATCGGCTATCAGCTTAGCTCAGTGGCCAACATTTTTTTTTTGTTTGTTTTTTTTCAATTTTGCTTTCATAGCTTCAAGTTAGATGATAGCACATTAGCTTTTGGAAACATTCTGTGTCACAGTATATTAAAGGTAGGTTTTTTAAGGTCAAAATAGTTAGGCTGCTTTTATCAAACTTTGTGTTAATAACTTGCTTTTTACTGTTAGTTTTTTGAGCAGTACTGCCATTGTATAATTTTTTGACAGTTGTTTTTAGTCAATCATGAATGCATCTGTTTTAATGTTTCTTTTTACTTGAGTGTAGGTTTTTGCTTTGTGGTTGCTGTGTAAGTACCAGTGTTTACATATTTGCTATAATTTTTTACTTGCTAAGAGTTAGCTATTCATAATGATAGCTTTCTTCAAATATTGAAGTGTTAGGACTTAAACTTGTTTTTGTCTCCTGTAAAAAAATATCTTTTGTCATACTTAATTTCATGGAATGAGTTGTTGTTCCTCCTCTGCATGCTTAAACAGTCTTTGACTTTCTTCAGAATAATTTTTAAATAGGAGACAACTCATTAATCTCAAGTAAATAAGATTCATGCACTGAAGTAATCAAGAACCCTTTCCCTAATACTTGCTGCATCCATAAAGAACTGTAAATTTTCCCAAAGAAACATACAGTTCATTTAAGACTGATGCTTTCAGACACCGACCAAAAAACACCCACCTAGGCTGTCATGTACTCATTCAACCGACACAGCATAGCTATGGACATATTGTACACCGTGTGAAAAGAGAGATGATGGTTAAAGCTCAATCACGCCACCTTGTGTTTGTGAAAGGTATTATATGTGAAATACACAAAATGTGAAGAAGCTGACAGAAAAGAATAATGAAACAGCCAAAGAAGACAGAATTAATGGAGATGAACACGTTGAGTTTTTCAGAAAGTTTATGGATTATATACACAAGAATTACAGAGCCAAAATATACAATGGACGGCACAGGTGAGAATGGGTGTGAGAAAAGACATGATTATGCATTCACCACCCCTCACCCTCCACCACATGACTCACCCATCCATCAATCCAGGCTTGATTTGACAAACCCAGAAGACGATAAGGAGCGGATGAAGGAGGGAGGGCGATGAAAATGGTGAAGATGAGGGCATTAAAATCTTAAGTGTGTGCACTGCGATTGTCTCAGAGGGAGGAATCATGGTGTCCTGTACAGTTTAAGGCACTGAAGGTTACCTACTGTAGCTGATGGTGTCAGGACACATGCACACAAAGTATAGACACACACACACACACACACACACACACACACACACACACACACACACAAAAGAAAAAAGGAAAAGGTTATATAAAACTTATTTGCTAAACATTTACTTGAAATATTTTGGCTGCTTTTAAGTTTGTCATACAGCCATTTAACCCTGAATTGACTGATTTATACTTTGCACTTTTATCTGACTACTTATTAAGGTTGTCCTTATTGTATTTCAATTATCACTACAAGAAAATGTTATCTTTTCTGGGTGCTACAAGTACTTTAATTTCCTTTACGTAGAATCTGAATTACTGTGAAACAAAGATATTCAGGGCTTAGCCCAGCAAAGTACTGAAACAACTTAAATGTACTAAACATATCAATATTTGAGATTTTTTTTACATTTATCAAATAATATGTAAACTACTTGAGAAGATAAGAGAAAATAAAAAATAAATCACCCATTCAGTACACAACAAAAAGTGATCAGCTTAACCTAATCATTATTAGACTTCATACCTGCAAAACATGCGTACAATCAAGCAAACCAACACACACACATATGCAGACAGTCTCTCTCAGTGAGTGTTCCCCTGTCACAGCAGTAGCCCCGCCCCTCTCAGGGTAACCGGCGTGGGTGGAGTGATAGTGATGAGATGTCTTCTGAGCATGAGTATGAGCCTGGCAAGTGGTCCGGTGCCATTGTGAAATTGTGTGTTAACGTGACTACAACCTCTGCTGCTGCCCTCCCTCCAAAGAACCCCCCACCCCAAACAAAACCCTCTGGTTATTAAAATCTCTCTCATTGCCTTTTGACCCAACCCCAGCCCTTCCCTCACTCTTGACTCCCTACACGCACACACATGCACACATCAAGTGCTGTACAAAGGGGAGACCACGGGTGTGGCTTCAGCTACATAAGCACAACTTTTGGCAGCACTACTGTACATTAAAACTCACTTTTTCCTTTTTTATTTATTTTTTTTAAAAGAGAGCCCTTATTCGTGATTTTGTTGACACGTTGCCTCATGACCGACCCACTAACACAATTTCACAGCCGACTGAGTGGATGGGTTGGGTGCATTTTGTTAGTTGTTCTTTCCTTCCATTTTAAAGAAGGAAATAATATTCATAGGTTAAGACTAATGGGTGAAAACACAGAAAGCTGATGTTTAAGAGAAGCAATGAAAAAAAGACCACATCACAACACCCCCAAAAGAAAAAAGAAAAAGACCAGTTTTTCCCTTTACCCCTTTTAGAACAGTATGTGTCCTCAATAAAGCACACAACATAATTTCACACAAGTGCACTGTTGTGTCAGCCATTTTGGATCTGCTGTTACAATTCTGGACAAGCGCGTGGCATGATGAAGTCAAAATGGCAGAGGGCTTTTCCTGCTTGTCTTTCAACACGTTTGCATTGAGTGTTGGTGTGTCAGCAGGCTTATGATGGGGAGGTGGAGAGATGAAGGGGTCAGCGTAATGTAGGGTAGTGGCAGGAGAAGGGTTGGGGGTGGGGTTGATATAATGTCAGACGCCATGCCAGGTAAAACCATACAATAGCTCAATCTAAGGCCTGTTTTGTTTACAACTGACTCTTTTCCATAATCACTATCTAACTAGCTAGCTACCTAACTCTAGTGGGACCTGAGAAGTAAGCAAACTGCTTTGCACCTCTGTAAACCTACTACACCTTTTGGACCCAAAGGGACCTCCAGGGACCTCTGGACCCACAGCGTCTATGGGATGGACGCAGAATGACAAATCTAACACTGCTTTTGTAGCATACAGCAAACAATCAATCTTTGGCGGATAGAGTGCCAAACAACAGAGTAACCAACTGGACTTAAAGCTTCCATTTGGAGCAGGCAGTGACACCCTAATTGAGAAGGACTGACACTATTTGACGTCTGCCAACTTCTTTGCATTGCTTTAGTAAGGTATAAGTTGATCAGGAAAATAGTTTCAAGAGGGTTAACTTTCTACCAATATCCCTAAAACCAAGAATGAATATTTCAGTCTTTTGGACACAAAACCTGCAAGTCTCTAAATCCAACATTAAAACTGATCTTGACTTTTTGAAAACTACAGTTGTAAGTTTGAAAGGGAAAATATAATCAAATATTGAATCTGGCATTCCAAGATTTGTCTCTTGGTTTTATGCCCTCACTGTAGCCCAGTCTCCAAGTTACTGCTCTCTGTGTCTCTATGCCAGCATGGGAGCCAGTCAGACTCAACATTTAAGGCCTAGTATCAATGGTATTAATGGTTTCAGTAACTACAGAGATACATGGAGAGATGGCTAGGAGTGACAGGAGGGCTGAGACTTGGGCAGGAATGAACGTGACAGATACAGAAGGCACTGTGGCTCTGTAGGGGTTCCTGCCTTGCCTCTCTTATGGGAGGCAGGGGCAGGATGGTTTTGGGTATAGGCCCTCGACTCCTGCTGAATGAATTAACAACTAACAATACACTCCCTTGATCTCACACTCTTAAGTACACCTTGCCCAATTACCAGGCCTGGAGGGAACACATTGCAGGAGAGAAGAGAGATGGGGAAGGAAAAGAGATTAACTTGAGGTATGTGAATGATAAGGGTTTCTTTGTGGGTGCAATGTCAGGTGACGTGTGCAATGGTGTCAAACTTCACATTTTTACAGATCCGCGTGCTCCTGTATTATTATTCCCTTTTACAGCTTTGCAGGCTATCCTCCAAAATAATTCAATGAGGATGCTTATGAGGTCTGCATAGAGTCAAAACACGTGGACTGGGGTTCATTTTCTGGCTTCAGCGACTGCAAAGGAAACAGTGCGAGGTTTTCAAGAGTAGCTAGATCTTAGACCGTGTCATGAGCATGAACGGTGTACAAAATAAATAAATCTCTGAAAATCTAATTCTTAAAAACTCTTATCTATAACTACATCTACTGTATCATACCTAGATGTATCTCTAGTTTATCATCTATATTAATCTATACTTTATCTTTGTGTCCTAGTTATTGAATATTCAATAATTGCTGTCCCTCATAACAATAAGGATGAAGGTATTATTCCTAAGTGTATCTGTCCTGTAATGCCTTTTGTGTCTTAAGTGTCACTTTGAGCAATTAAACAGAAAAAGAAAAGGAAAGTTGAAAAAGACAGGTTGGTGGATACTGGAGTGGGTTTTGGCAGAGGAGAATTAAGTTTTGCTACAACCTCTAACGATTAGATCTGTGATTTGATGACTGTTCTCTGGTTATCCAGACCTGAGAGAGGGTGCTGGAGGGGGCGGGGGTCAGCATTGGCACAGACAGGCAGATGAAGCAGGCCTGACAAACGGACAGATATGGCGTCTCCAAGGCTACATCCAAGCCTCCTGACTAGGACTGGACTTGATCTGAGTGTCTCACGTAGATGTAAAAAAACAGTCAATATTTCACTCCAGGTCTAGAAACCAGGATGTGGCCTGGAGGCTGTCCTGTCAAGTGGGGTAGGCAAGCCAGGTAATGTGTGCTGATAGCTGCCCCCCAGTGGCAAAACAAGAGAACAACACCATCTAATACTGACTGACACTAACACTGTGTCACCAACACTGTGCTGCCACTGTCGGGAACCCATCTCACTACAGAGCTACAGAGGGAAACATTGAGATTTTTTTGGCTGCAAGTGGAAGAATTCAACCTTTACAAAACTTCAGCTTTCGCAAAACACAGGCTTGAGTGAAACCTCTGCATTAACTCTTCCATGTTCTCAATGTTAAGGTCCACCCCTGCATCTGAGCCTGAATTCTTGATCTTTGGGTTGGCTTGACTAGAGAACTGACCCCATGAATCCTTGCAAGTAGGCACCAAAGCTCCCCTGACCTCCAACCTTCTGAATAGAGTGTATTGTAAGAGTTGCGTTACAACACGCAACACTGCTAAATGATTGTTCCCAAGCCATCATTGCACCAAAACATTGCAAGAAGGCATCAGGAACCCGATAAACATCTTTGAATGGGGGGATCAAAACATAATGGATGTAAACAAGATGGACATAGCATATTTAAACTCCAAACAACATGACCACATTTAACAGCAACATTTCAATCAATCATCAATCATCAGTTTCATTATCATCAATGTCATCAACATTTTGCATTGACACTGATATCATTATTCATAAGACTATCATCATCAACAATAATAAATCAAGTGTGGTAGAAGTCCAACTCTCCTCTAACTCATTCTCCCTCCATTTTCTCTGGCACAACAGGAAACTTTAATGTAGTCCTGCAGTGATTCCTGTATTTTAACAAGTTGTAGAAATTTTTAAAGTAAGTCGGCAGAAAACAGACAAACAAAATAGCCGACAGTCAGAACAGGTTTTAGGTAAAAAGTAAACGAAAATGCCTTTTGAGATGTAAGAGAGAGAGAGAGAGTCTGAAAGAAGGGAACTTCTTTTGTAAACCTAAATTCAAAGTTTTCTATAAAGCCCCTAGGTCCCACCCACACCAGTTAGATTTCCTCTCTAGTATGTATCTAATCAGTCATGCAGGTTTCCATCAAATTTTGGACTCCAAAAAAGATCAAAGGAGGCTGAGCGAATGCAACAGAAGAACCAAGCTCCAATGTCCGAAGAAGAACAAGAAGGAGAAGTAATCAATAGAAGAAATACTGAAGAAATTAGTCTTTTTTCCCCATCCCTCCTTTCCTTTCCTCTCCTCCGCCCTATTCATCTTGTGTGATTTCATTTCCTGTCCGGGCATCGCTTGTCTTGCGCCAGGTCAAGTAACAGGGCAATAATGAGTTTGACTTAGTGTCCAACTCCTATCTCAAGTTACCTGAATCCACCTCTTTATGGCGCACTGAGCTGGCACACTATGCCTCGTATCCTTTCACACCACTACCACCAACACCGAGCAGGAAGTGATGTCACACCAGCTCATCAGCATTAAGTGAGTCTTTAACAGTAAACAGAGATGATAAAACTCATCAAATATCAGCCAGTGCTGTGATTGGCTGGTTTTTGCAGTATAGGCGGAGCTTCCTGGTTCTGTCCTTGGAAAGGAAAAAGATTAAAGATAAAGTGGTTGTTCTCCCTTTTTTTCTTTTCATAGTTTGTCACGTAAAATTTCATTTTGTTCTTCATTGTTCAAGTTTGATTTTCGGAGGCATAGCTTGGCATGTAAGGGTTAGGGGGTCCTGGCTTTTGTTAAGTTGTTTTTCTTTTGACGTATCTGTTAACACAAGCAGAGTCAAAGCAGTGGACTTGGAGCTCCAGCTCATTTTTAAGCTTTTACATCAGCTTTAACCACCCAGCGACAGATCACAAACATCGACTAGACTAACCAATCACGGGACAGTCTTGGAGAAGTGCTTTTAGGCCTTGTAAACTGGAATAATCTCTGGCCATTTACATGCACTTCCCTTGCTGGACTCTTCCAACACCCCTTTCTTCCTCCCCTTGTAGCTCAGCCTTGCTGGTCAAGCATAGAATTCTGGGAGGTGTAGTTCTGAGAACTAGAGGGGCAGAGATGGACTGGCCCCTTGCTGTGCCTCGGTTGTCCTGGCTTTGTCTCTTTTCACTTTATCCATGTGCTGCTCTGACACTGTTTTGAGTCTCACACATCTTCAGCACCTTCAACCTCCCATCCCACTGAACTTTCTCTCATTAGAGTCTGAAGGGGAGGGGGAGGGATAGAGGGTCTGGGGAGTCAGGGGGAATCGACCCCTAAACAATTTCCCCACCTTTCCTGCAATAAAAGTTTTTCATATCCAAGGCCAGCACACCTGAGGCTATTGTTCTTCTTCTCTTCTTTTGCCTGTATCCCTTGCTCCATGTGGTTGCTAGCACCAGTCATCCTCGTCTGTCTCACTGTAAGGTTCATGCAGGCCTTTGCGGGGCCCTCTGGCATGGGGAGGACGATGGTGTGGATGGGGTGGCACCCCAGGGGGCCCCCGTCGATGTGGGGAAGGTGAGGACGAACGGTAGCCATTAGGCACCCTACGTGGATGCGGGTGAGGGGGCGGAGGGGGCCCGTGGCGGGCAGTCCTAGGCGAGCGTGGATGTGGGTGAGGATTTCCCCCATGTGGGTGTGGATTACCATGGGAGAGGCTTTGCTCATATGCAGGAGGCTCATGGTGTCGCTCATACTCGTAGTCACGCTCATAGAATGGCCCATCACCCTCCAGGCTATCCCCTGGGGGAGGCCCACTCCATCGTCCTCGGTGGGGGGATCTAGGTGAGCCATGAAGGGGTGACTGATGCCTCGGAGAACGCGGGGAGCCGTGCCGAGATGAGGAGCCTCCATGGTGTGGGGAAGCTTGTCGTGACGGAGGTCTGTGGTGGTAGCTTCTGTCGTGGTCTGGTGGGGAGAAGTGTCGAGGGGAGGGAGAGCGCAGACGGCCTGGCCCTGGGGGGCCATAGCTTGGCTTACGGACAGCAGGGGAGTAGGTGACATGTGGACGAGGAACAGCAGGGGTCTGGGGCAGCTGGCGGCGACCTCTACGTGGAGTGCTGGTCCCCGAGGTGGAGGGGACTGGGCTTCCGCTGACCGAACTACTGCCCTAAAGCAAAATGTAAACAAGGAAAATCAAAACGCACCACAACAGCAACAGACCAGCATAGAGCAGAGAGGTGGTAAACAGACAGAGAGAGAAAGATAGAGGAGATATAAACACCATTAAAAATCATTTAAAGCATGGTGATGGTGCAAAAAATTGACATCAAGAAGCCACATGTCACATCAAAGGTTAATGGACAGAGAGAAACAGTGAAAAAGAAAAAAAAAGCATAAAACAAAAGAGAGAGATTGAAATCCATAAGTAGTTGCATGAATTTGTGGGATTTCTTACTGGGTGAAAGAACAGTTGCTGCTGAGGGTAAAAATATTAAAGGATTATTTCTTAAATAATGAATCAGTCCCTCACCTCTTGGAAAGTAGTCAAACATTTAGACAGCTACGAAATAATACATTTGAAAACCTGCTGTATCATAAAGGCTAATAATGTAAAATGGCTAAGTAGTAAAGTAAGACACCAGCAAAGGAATACCCATAGTGGCGCTGAATCCGGGGTGATAGAAATTTCGTATTTGTAATATTAACATGTTTGAAATTCTTTAATGTTGTGCTCATGGTGGAAAACTCAAATTTTGTACACAAAATTTCTACCTTATATTTTATGACCCTTGGCCTTAATTCAAGTGACTTTTGAGCCCACCTGTCTGTGTCCTCGCCCATCTGGCCCCTCACTGGGTGACCTGGACCAATGACGGTCATGAGGATGCCTGTGAGAGTAGTCATGGCGTTCTGGACCATAGCGCTCCTTGTCAATGGAGCCATGATGGTGGTGGTGGTGATGATGGTGACGACGGTCCTTGGTCCTGCCACGGTCCCGCTCACGCTCCTTAGGTGGGAGGTCGCCTGACTGTGTGGTGGTGCTGAGGTCTGTGCCCAGGCCTAGCAAAGAGGTGTCTCAGTTTACATTTGTAGAGACAAGACGCTTCTTTACTTTGTCAGGGTTTGTGCTACTTGGTTTGAGAACATACACCATTGAGATTGCAACTTTTGCAGCAGGTCTGTGGATTAACAGAACTCTGTCAGAGGAAGTAAATCAAAGAGGATTTAAAATAAAAAGACATCATCTATACAATCGTATTAAGAGAAAAGAGAATTTGTCTAAAATACCACTATTGCTGCAGAGCCCAAGTGGCACATGATTGTCTCCTCAGTCCGATAAGAAGACTGTCTAGTTATCTGAGGATGAAGAGTTCAATGGTGCCAGCTTTGTTGCGTTAGTCTCACAGCTCAAGCATGCTATTTGCATTAGCAGTTACTGATGAAGTGGGCTATCTGCTGGCACAATGTTTCTTTAAAGGAGCTCTTTGT
The DNA here is from genome assembly GCF_033239565.1 of Halichoeres trimaculatus. NCBI lineage: Eukaryota > Metazoa > Chordata > Actinopteri > Labriformes > Labridae > Halichoeres > Halichoeres trimaculatus. Next base: position 18,656,091 of record NW_027437180.1, on the reverse strand, counting down.
GCCACGACTTAAGATGCACAAAATGTAGTGAATATAAAGATGCCCTCTTAGCACACTAAAAGAACAGATTGTACTTAATTGCCTCAACAACTGTTACTGAATTAAGGCTTAGATGAAAGCGTCACAATCTGATGAAAGTGCCATTGGTACAAACACTTAAAGGAGCTGGTCTGGTGGTTTAAAGACATAGTCTTACACATCAGCCAAAGGCAGAACTCTAAGTGCTGAATTGTGAGATTTCATATGCTAACTGTAACAATCAAGTGTGAACACAGAAAACAAGTATACTAGCTTCTTCCTGCAAGTTTTTAGTTGGTCCTGTTATTGAATTGGGTACTCCACGACCTCAACATGAGACATTTCTTCAAAAGAGCTACACAACCTGAAGTTGCTGAGGTGAAAATTAAATTGGTTTGTAATCCACCGTAGCATTTAGAGTACAGAGGTCCTAAAAGTTAGGTAAATCACTACGGGACAAGGGGCTCACCCGTGTCTGCATCTGTGTATCTGGTAAGGGACCGCTGCGAGGCACGGTGACTCCTGTCTCTGTGCCTGCGTCCTCCATGTCTCCCCTCCTCAGACACCACCCTCTCCAGGGAGTAGTCATCCAGCCGCACGCCTCGGCCTGTACGCCCATGGACCAGGCTGGAGGTTGAGCGGCGCATCGGACTTGTGTCTGTGATGGTCTGTACAGGATTAAAGGAAAGAGCAGAGAGGGAAGTGCAGAGGGGGGAGATGCAGAGGAGAGAGCAACAAAAGAAGAAGGAAAGAAAGGAGTAGAGAAGAAGTGTGATTAAATGCATTCTGATGAATTTCATAATTTGCTGTAAGAATATCGACTCGACTATTATCCATCTCCAGATTTTCAGTGACTTGATGACACAAGTACAGAGCTTGAAATGACAGTTGTCGGATCAGCTGTATGGTTTCTTAATACTATCTAACCCATTTCATATCACGTTAGCCTTCGCATTCATCTAGCCTGAACTTTAGCATCCTGAACCCAAAAGAATAAAGCAGTGGACGAGCACATGTAATACCATGCTCCATCAAAACATGGAGGAATGAAACAGAGAGAAGTAAACAGGGAGCTTATAGGAGGAAGGAGATAAAGGGCAGAAAGACAGCGAGCATGAAGGGAGGTTATAAAAAAACCACATGCCTCGCATGCACAAGGCACAAGAGTCTGCTAGACAGTTCTGAATGGCAGCCATATTTAATTTAGATCATTCTCAGGATAAAAAGTTTTTTTTGATAAAAATGTAAGGCACTCTGTCATGTGTTAACTTGATGAAGAACATGACACGACAAATATAATTTATATACTTTCACTTGCATTTAAGGTCTGATAAATGTGCATAATAACTACAAGTCTTCTGGATTAAAGATAATGGCAGATCAGACTTAGGACTTATAAGATTTGCCACAGTTTTTAAATACATTTGACTGAATGACAGAATTTTAGAATTTTCAGTTATTTTAAAACATAAAATGATGAAATTATATATCATAATCATAAAGTGGACATAACTTTTACTTGCTACTTTGGTTCAAGGTGAGAATGAGCTCATACACGCTTTCAAAAATGCAGTTGTAAAATGATATTGAGGAAATGTTTGCTAGTAATAAAAAGATATTCAGTCACACAATTCAAATTCTTCCTTGCTCACTTTTTGGTATATTGGTATTTTTATCCTTGGTTTCTGCAACTTGGAGTGACTGAGACCAAAACTAAAACCTCTTGATGTCAGTGATATCTGTCAAATGACTACCAAACTCAGGAAATGGGCTCATGTGAATGTAGAGGAAAGACATAAATCGAATATGACTGCCATGTGTGTAATATAAACTGATACAACATAAAAAAACGAGCCTGGTCAAAATGCTCTCAAAAAACCCAACTGAATAATCCTTGGGATTGTATTTTTTAAGTATTTTGAAACATTGATTGAGAGGGTTTAAAACTGAAAGGGTATCACATTGAGTCAATGTCAGGATCATAATGATGATCATGTACACATCATTATATGAAGTTGCTTTTGAACTTTTTGAGCTGCAGTTTAAAAACCAGTCTGGATCTGTTTTCTTTTTTGTTTTGATTAGTTTTGTTTGGTTTTTTGCTGGGTTCAGAATCTGGCTCTTCTGACCAGGATAGGACCCTGTTGACATGACACTCCCACAAAGCTCCACATCACTCTGATGATAAAGCACACAACTGGCTGCAAGCAGCAGGACATCATTACTATTCAGACAGGAGCTGTAACAACACAGAGACAGTTTTATGTACACTCTCCAAACAGCTTCAACACAAGCCATGCACAAGCCGTGGTAGCTGGCAGCCCTTTGCTACATGTGCAAACACTGACTATGCAAACCTCTCTCTCACGCACACTCTTACACACACACACAGACCAACTTTCAACACATGTTCCAAGCTACTTTACGGCAACGGGTTAGGCTTTTCCTTGTCAATTTCATTTCTGTCCATCTCATTAACACCAAAACTGAGCTCTGCCATGTCATGCATGACTAATGGCATGCCGAAACGCTGCCAACCCCTCTCCCTCAGGCTGACAGATGCACATCAGGCCAAACCATGCTTCCATCATACAACTGTTGACTCGGTCTGAGGAAATGCAACGGACTGAAATGCACATAAAACACACAGAGGAACACACAATTTCCACACACACTGCAAACAAGCTGAACTCCAAGGGAACGCCATCACAAAGAAAAAACAATGGAGAGCAGAGCAACCTCAATGAGAGCAGACAAAAGAAAGAATGACAGAGAGAAAGAGAAGGAGAAGCTGACAGGACAGTTTGAAAAAAGGTGAAGACTGAAATATATCTGAAATGTGACAACAGGTCACTGATGACTGTGGAGCTGTGAGTACCAGGTGGGTGGGGTTACCTGCAGTGTTCTTTTTTTTAGAGGAATAGAAAAATAAATTTGATTAACTCATAAGTTGTAAACAACAAGCCTAGTGTGGGTGTATGAGCACATCACCCTAAAAAATCTGAAAGAAACAACAGATACAAATTCAGTCAGCTCAGATCATCAGTGAATTCTATTCCTTTGCTCACATTTCTATTTAGTCTGAGCTATATTCACCAACTTTGTATTAGTAAACTATGGTGTACGGGGAAAATTAATTCATATGGAGAGCAAAAGCAGGCAGAATTGCATATCATCCTGCCTGCAATGAATTGTGGCCCAACATAAATTTTTGTGTATGAAAAGATATCTGCATGCAAGTGAAGCTAACGTTCCACTTTGGATCAAGAATCTTAACTTTGGTGACATGTGGGCTGTCTCTGTATAAAGCCAATCAGCTTCTAATTCTCGTGAGCACCTGGAATGCAACAGGAATCTGAACCTCATTCAAAACTAAAAAGAAAAACAATTTAAAAGTTGTTTAATTCTCCTCATGAGGACAGGTTTTACCACACTGACTTCGTACTTCTGTTGCTGATTATCCTGTACTTTCTGCAAACTTAAGCCTTTGTGTATTTCACTGTCTGTGGTGAGACCAACCAGAAAGAGATGAATCAGCACTAGTCTTGACAATGTAATAAACCAACAAGAGGGCTGTCACACCGGAACGATTCTCAGACTCTTGGTGCTTTCCAGTGAACCAGCCTGTGCTCACACCAGTTTCAGCTCAATGAAAGAGGGTGAAAGTCTGTGTAACTCTGATGGAAGGAGCTAGCTGCATTACTTGAATATTTTAACCCTTCATGAAGGATGTACAATAGTTTTGATGTAGTATAATTTTTGTTCAAAATGGGGTGCCTTTGCAGCTGTACATATCTTTTATTTCCACTCCATATGCAGCCAGCTCTTTTAGTTATTGTGCACTGTTATTTTATTAACAGGATAGTTGAGGGAGAAGTGCCATGTTATGGTTTGTCATCAAAGTTTTTTTTTTTAATTTAAAAAAGTGCTTTTTTCAATGCCTCCTTTCAATACAATTGAAATTAAAAACAGGCAACAAAAAAGTGTTGTGTCTTTCTTGGTATAAGTGTAAGCAAAGACACCTCATTAAAACAAACATGTCTGTAAATAATGAAATTATCATATAATAAATAAATTTCTATAAACATAAAGTAACACTAATAAGAATAAAAGTATACTGCATGCTATTCTTTTTCTATTTTCCTCTACTTTCTGCTTATTTTATAAAAACAGAAAGGACACCCAGCAATGCTGTTGAGCTTGAACCAACCTTTTTATGGCTCCAGCAGTGAGCCAACTTTTTAGGGTCTTAACCTATTTTTTCCCAGTCTGACCATGCCGGCCAGTTCAAAATTAGGCTTGGGAACTGGAACTGACACAAAGCCTTACTGATGTGAAATTTCTCTGACATGGCCGTTTGAGTTGTACTCAGGGAAAGAGGTGGAACTTTGGAAACTCCCAAAGTTATTAATTGGACATAGCAGCTCAAAGACACGTGAGTGTTGACTGGAATGGGCTGGTATAGCTTCAAGAGGCATAAAACTGTCATACACTGATAATTGATGCCATTAGCCTGCTTTCTAACTGATCTTCTGGTTGTATTAAGATGCTAGCAACAGTAGTAAAAGCTATGACATTAGTGGCTGAATGGCGTTTGTGGTGCTGAAACATCTCTGAGAGGTTTGAAGATGAACATGACGAGTCAGCCAAACTCTAGCCATTTGACTACCTCACTGCGGCTAAACCCACCCATATAGCAACTCATGTAGGGTCAAAACAACCAGTGAACCACATTTAGGTGCAGCCCCAGTTTGATTTACAGGGGGTTGAAGAATCTGGAGAAGAGGGGCAGAGAGAGGAGAGTGCTAGAAACAGAGAGGGAGAGGTACATACACTGAGGTTATTTCCACGAGGCCTGTGTCTCCTCCGCTGCAGAGCAGGCAAACACAGAGATGATACGTAGAGCAGAGCAGTGTAGTGCGCGCACACACACACACACACACACACACACACACACACACACACACACACACACACACACACACACACACACACACACACACACACACACACACACACACACACAAAAAAAAAAAAAAGCACAGGTCCAACAAAGCATAGTCGCCGGGACCAGAAGAGGACAGAAGAAGAGAGACCGGAAATATATGGATAGAGATATGGAGAGAAAGAATAGGGGGATTATTTTAAGGAGATAAAGGGTTTTTGGAGAGGAATAGAAGTAGAGGGATTAAAGAGATGAAGGACATGCACAGAAGAGAAAAAGAGGATGAAGAAAAGGATAAAAAGATAGAGCAGAGGTGAAGAGGGGACAGAAAAGGTGTAATAACAGAAGGACAGACAGAGGAGAAAAAGAGAGAACCCAGTTAATTTAAAGGCCAGTGCACACACATAAGAGCAAGGTGGGTGTGCAAGTGAGTGACAGAGGACAGAGGACAATAAAAGATGCTTATGCATCCACACACGAGGAGGCATACACACACTCACACACTCGTAAACACACACACACTTACCGAAACAGCATGAGCTCTCTGTAAGGCAGAGCAGTGTTAGAAGGCAGTAAGTAACACACATAAAGTGTATACAAAAAACACAAATATATACACAGATATATTTATTCATACACACAATCACACTCACACACACACACAAAGGTGCACAGGGAACATTCTACCTTTGTTATTTGGCTACAGTCCAGTTACATAAGCAAAACATCCTGGAACATGCTGTACAGATGTGCAGATCTGTTACTAAAGACTAGACCAGTTTTACTGGGCAAATAGTGCTGCATGAGTCTGAAAACTCATAAACTGTGAAAGCCTTTAGAAGAAAATTCACTGTCTACATTTTCATCATATTTCCAGTAACCTAATAATCACCATTTGCATAATGTTGAAGACTGCAGATTTGTTCAAGAATCTTCAGGCACAACTTAGAGTGTCTGGAGTCAGCTGGTTTGTGGTGCAATAAGTGTAAGCAAATGGTGGTTCAGCTGGCAATGGCAATGGCTATGTCTTTGCAAACAGGGCTGAGCCCAGAAAACGTGATTTTGCAGCACTCTTGTGAAACGGGTAGAGCTATGCTCTTTATTAAAGAAGACAGATACACAAACACAATAGGTTTTAAAGGGTGAAATCTGACACCATTTCACTGTTTATTATATATGATTTCAACTAAATGGAAATTACAAACTGTAAGCTTCAAGGTAATTTCAAGGTATTTAACTGAACACATTAGAAATCAAAGAGGAAATTGAAGCCATTTCATACAGTAAGAGTGTGGAATGTAAAGTTTAGCTTAAACTAAAATGGCTAAAACAGTATTAACTCTCTAGTACTGTCACTACTCTGTTTATGCACTCCTGAAACCCTCATGAAAACTTTCTCTACCTGGTCCCTGAAATGTTCATACACTCCATGGAGTCACCAACACACCAAAGTGAGGGCAACATGACCGGACGTGGAGACATGTCTGAGGACGTCAGTGTTTGAATGTCTAAGGGTGTGTGTGTGTGTGTGTGTGTGTGTGTGTGTGTGTGTGTGTGTGTGTGTGTGTGTGTGTGTGTGTGTGTGTGTGTGTGTGTGTGTGTGTGTGTGTGTGTGTGTGTGTGTGTGTGTAGCTGCAGCCAGAGGCTTCAGGTCAGTGTTTATAAACAGATAGCTTTCTCAGAGCATAGTAAATCATTTTGGTTTTATATTAAGGTTTGAAAAAACAAACAAAAAATCCACGGTATCACTGTTTTATACAGAAGGCTCTTTGGAGCAGTTTTGAATGTGCAGCAGAAATGTTTCATCACTCTGAGACTGCCAAGCATGAAACAAGTTTGTCAATTACTTTGCCTATTCTTGTCGTAGCATTTCCGTAGCATTTTGGAGTAAGAAGTGAACATAGATGAACAGGAGGTTGGATGCTCATTGATATATTTCTGACCTGGTTGAAAAGCTGCTGTGATAGCAGCTTGGTAGCACAAGTAGAATTATTTTAGCTGCATGTCCTTTTTTGTCACCTGCTTAGTCATGAAACCATGACCTGAACATCACAGTGAGAAGACAGGGTAATAGACCAAAACAGCCAGTGGAGTCACCCCTGTTTGGATTTTTGACCCTGTAAAGCCCGACCCATCAAAAAATAGCCAAACAATTCTAAATTAGAGACGTTCATGAACCCTTTTAACAAAATCCACAAAAAAAAAATGCTCATTTTGCTTGTCATATATTTTTGTATCACATCTTATAAATTTGGTGGTGTTGGCAACTTTTTCAAAGTTTTTAGTAGAATTTAGTAGCATTCTTCCAATGCAGAAAATATATATTTTACACACTTAGCACATCTACTGAGCTGCCAGGTATTAAATTTGTTGCAACCGGGCTCAATCAAAGCATCATTATTTAATACACTGGATTTGAGACCAACAATTAATGTCGCTTTGGCTTCTCTGGGCCTCCTCTGCATCAAACTCTATGACTCTTTTATATTTTCTCCAATTAATTTAAAAAAAAGGGACAGACTACCTCTGGCCACAGTTGACACAGGACAGACACACCAAGGATTAAATGGAAATGGGAAAGGGAACAGGATGAGGTGAGGTTAAGGAATTCTATCAGATAATCTGTATCTATAGTTGTCTAGATATGTATTGGTGTACATATCTTACACACTTATCCAGCTCTACAACCCGCTCTGGTATCTGCTCCAGAGTTTGCATGCAACTTAAGTAAAGCTGAGTGGTGGTGGGTTGGCTGCTGGATGAGTGGAGTGTGAGGAGGGTGGAGGAAAGATGGGAGGAAAGGGAGGAGGAAAAACAAATGGGAAGAGCTGACAGAGGAAGCTAAATTTTCAGAAGCCTCAGCTTCTTTGCATCCTGTCAATTTAAAGGCGGTTTGGAACATTTTTCTTCTGTTAAGAAAAATGTCAACTAAAGATGCCCAAAAACTTTAGCAATATGTTTTCAACAAACATATCAGTAGATTTTGTGTTGGAATCAAACATAAGGATTTTTAATCTTTTCAGACTGTTTCTGTTTGAGATGCAAATAGAAACGTTTAAATTTGCTTCAACTGTCTTTGCCAACAGGTAAAATGATGGTGGTGATTGTGGGATGAAGGTGCTCACTTGGTTGTCTGCCGATAGGCGGGGCATGGAGAGGGTCCGCCCATGCCCATCCATTGGGTGATAGGGCTCAGTGTCCGAGTACCCGTCCCGCCCCATCTCCCTCATCTCTACCGTCTGTAAAACACAACGAGAGGGGCGTGACCACTGCCTGCTGAGGGAGGGGCTCTGACAGGGGGTCTTAACCTTTCGGAGAGGTACTAACTAAAGGGGAAGGGATTTGGAATAAATCTGAAAACAAGGGTCAAGAAAGATTTTGGCTCTTTTTGAATTAAGCCATGGAAAAGATTTTTGTGATCAGTTTGATTTTTGTAACCTCTGCTATACTTTAATCTCTCTCTTTAAGCCTCATCAACATTGAAATAAAGTTTAGGTTGGTGAATACTACAGCTGAACTGATTTAACCATCTATGATTGGCAAAAATGGGCTTACCACAGATTTGCAGAGAGCAAATCTTGGTGGGATTAAAAAAAAGCTGTCACTGAATATTCTCTCTTAAGTCACAATTTATGTTTTTGATACTGTCTGTAATGCATGTAGCAGATCACTACAAAAGAGCACAATAAGTTAAGTTAAATTTCTTTGATATCGTAAACTATAATTTATGTTCATATCAGTCTGAAGACTTGATTTTGTTTAGTCTGATGTAAAAGAAGTATTAAATGAGACTTCAAGATGAATACCTGTCCTTTCTTTGCGTTTGTTAGTATGTGCTTCACTTTAACCACTGATCATAAGATTGAAGAAAGAGATGAGGGGCTGGGAAATTGGGGCGTCCCAAATGACAAGAGAAAAGGACCGGGCAGTGAGGAGGAGACAAACTATCTCCCAGCTCCATGCCGTTGACTCGAGAGGAGGTTTGAGAGTGGAGTTCAAGGAACAAGAGGATGTGAGGACTAAGAGAGTACAAGAGATGAGGACTTCAAGCAGAGAGATGAAGAAAGAGACAGGGAGGTAGGCTTGGAAAAAGAAAAGAGCTCAAAAGACAGAGACACAACACGCATATTACATGCCAGAGTCACAGCAGCAATGTCCAGCTATCAGACTATAAAAAGGTTAGAAATACTGGAGGTTTTCCTATCACTTCAGGATGATCAGTGGTGGACAGTGATACAGTGAATGAAGTACTTGAGCACGGTACTCAAGTACATATCTTAGGTATTTGTACTTCATTTGAGTATTACTTTTTGAAGGAACTTGTGAATTTTACCCCACTACATTTGAAAGACAAATAGGTACTGTACTTTTCACTCATATGTTTCTACAAATGGTCCGGTTACACTTTACTTTTTCTCTATAGAATTTTCTCGTCTTAAATCCAATCCAATAACCGTAAACTGTGCAATTCCGTGTGTGGTATGTGTAAGAAGTATTGTCAGCTTGTTGGTTGTAAGTCTCCACAGTTAACACAAAGCAAACCTTACCCAGATCAGGCCGGATACGCAGTCTTGGTACTGATAGCTTACATCATTTTAGATGTTTGGTGTTCAGGTGCCATTGGCCTAATGGTTAAAGTGTGCGCCTCATGAGCACACCCAGAGGTCCTGATGTGTTTTTAAATGTGAGTACTCCAGTCCTTTAACTCAAGTTTGACGAACAGTGACTGAGAAACTCCCTCTTGTGTTGGAGTAATATTTGACCAGGAGGATCTGCACTGTGACTCAAGTCAATGTTGTGTTGTGTACTTTGTCCACCACTGAGGATGATAAAATGAAAGTTTCCTTACAACAAGGACACTCAACACTGCATAAGGTGGAGCCTTGGGAGCTCCGTCCACTACTGCTAAATAACTAAACAACTTCATATTAGTGACAGGGAAACTGGAGAAAGTTCTGTGAGTTTCTTTAATCCCCCAAACACAACTAATCACCTTTGAGGCAAGGTGTGAATCAGTGAAGGTTACTTGAAATAAACACTTACCTGAAGGAGACTGGTTGTCTGTTTTTCACTCAGCTACTGGCCTTTAAATGTTGGCCTAACAATGCTTTTATTTCCCCACTTTTTTTGTTTATCTTTATCTTTTCATAATGAACGCAGTGCAGAAGCAGGAATCCCGAGGAATGTTTCCCACCAGTTTCTTAACTGGAATTACAGCTGATGAAGCATTCAGCCTTATGGCATGTTGAATATACTCATCTACCAGTGTTGAATTCAAGTGGAACCATGTATGTTTGTATGCTCATCCTACCTGTGGGTTGTGATGGTTGTCATGGAGATCATCGGGGTAGGGTCTGTCAGGGCTCCAGTTACCGGTCTTCTGGAACATTTCCTGAGCTTTTGCCGTCACCCACGATTGGCTCTCAGTCATGCCCCCCTCTGGAGGTCTGGGGCCCAAACATACACACAAGTCAGGAGGTTACAAATCAAGAAGTCCACAAATATTTCTGACATATCTCAGACTTATCAAGTGTTGTATGGTTACAGGTACAGTCTGCAGGTTTTTCCTTAATAAATGAAATGTCAACCTTTACAGGAAAAATCCTACTAAACCTTCACTTCTGGGCCTCTATACATGTGTGTCAGCATCTCCGTCTGCCTCAACACTTTCCTCATCCTGTATGTTGGTGTTTCAGTTGCATCGGGACATTTCTGGGCAGAGAGTAAGCATGGTTACCTCAGCCAATCACAGCCCAGTGTGCAAGTGACTTGGGTGCTGATTAACGAGCTGAGGAAGCTATCCTAAGCAGCTAAGATAGTGGACGTAACACAACAGAGTGAAACAAAACACCGAACAGATAAAGCTTTTTACAAAATGAGGGTGATGCTTGGCTCAACTTTCACTTGCTTTCAGGACCTTGGAGAGCAGCTCAGGATGAAGAGCCACATGAGTTGGCTTTCTGCTGAGCAGGTGTGTGTCAAATACTTGTAATTAGCTTTTGCTAACATGCCAAGTCAGGTGCTCGGCTCTAGAGTCACAGGGAGAAACGCGATGCTACAGGCAGTTGCTAGGCTAGTGAGTGTGTTCACATAGCTCGGTTTAGAGGCAGTGGGTGTGCGCTGCTGCTGGCACTAATCCAAGAGGGGGGTGACCAGTTTGAATTTGTGTTTACTAACAAGTAACGAAAATTCCTGCAGACCCTACCTTTAAATGACTTAGCAGAAAAAATTTGTCCTGGAAAATGATCTTTTGGAATCCAGTAATTATCAAATATTAAAGCATGCATGTAAATAAACAAAACAGCTATTATTCCCCCTAATTTTATTTAGATTCAAGAGTGATTGTGCAACAGATCAAATCAAATTAAATCAAATAAATTGAATATATTTGTATCCCATCCATAGGATTTGATGTTCTGATTGTAAGTGACTGCTGTCTGCTGCAGTGGACAAAAGATGTTGTCGATTTTCAACGCAAATCAAGCAAAATATACAGCCTAAGGCAGCGGAGGTCAAAGAATACCATTTGCTGCAACCACAAAACTCAACTCTGAACAAATATTATGCCCTAAAAGGTACTTTAGTTTTAGTTTTAACACATCTTTGTCCTTTTTTTGAGTCCAGTTTGTAGAGATAACCGTAGACAGAGGGTGGGACAGTACTTGAAGTGCATACATTTGAAGATATGTTTCCTTGTGTCCCTTGTAAGTCTGCTCACCACCTACAGGTGCCCAGTTTACTCACATGCTGTTGAGGTTGTCTGGCTGGGTGCTGGGGAGGCCGTTCAGTCCTTGGCCTCCCTGGCCATCCGTGCCCCCTCCCTCAGAGGGCGGCTCCATGCGCTGAAACATTAATGGCGTTCGGTTCTGTGTGAGATACACGACATGGCCTGCAGGCTGGTATCAGGCACACTCAGGGGGCAAACACAAGACACAAACACAGGATGCACTCGCAGCATGCACCCACATGGGGGCGCCATCAGCAAGCACATGGCTGTGGGTATCCAAGGTAGAGTTCCCTGCCAGAACACTGATTTGAGATCTGCTCACCACGCAGGATGTTACTTTGAGGGGGTGGTGACTTTTAGATGGTATGACTTTTTTTTTTTCTCTTTGGGTTGATGTTCAGTGGGAGAATGCTGATCTCAGATCTGTGTCAGAGAGAAACTACTACCTTAGGCATTTTATATCTTAAATCACAGGTCTTTGACCAGATAACTGTACTTACACTATGGAACACATCATCAAAACAGACATTGTACTCAAAGACCATCCCTAAACAATCTTCACAAAGGAAGATTTTTTGAGTAATGTGCCATCTGACCCTGACCCAGTCAAATAAATCAGTTCCTGCTTTCATCAGGTCAGAGGTCAGGCAGCTCTCCTCCCCTGGGATCCTTAGTGATGGAGTCCTCTCAAGGGTAAAGGTGATGGTTTATGACTGCTACAGTCACTGTCATGTCCCTCCGCAGCCAGGAAGCTAGAGGCTGAAGGAGGTGTGTTCAGAGACAGATTCTTGTCCACACCTCCTCTGACACATCAGGCTGAACTGCTGACAGATGACTTGCCTGGTTACAACTTTCATTAAAAAAACTGTGATACCTTTACTAAACAGACATACTTTTAGACATAATACTGATGTGCCTGGCAAAGGTGAGAAAAGAGACTTTGGCAGAGCAGATGAGGCCAAACTCGAAGTTTTTACATTTTTTAATTTCAATGTATCAATGTATTAGTGATAAGCTGAAGTTGGCTGGTGTATCAACAGATTTATATCTGTTATGCAAACAAGGGTTGAGGAAAAAAATAGTAGTTGACATGAGACTCTGAAATATTAATTCCTGGTTTGAAAAAGTCTCAATTCAACTCCAGTCCTACAAGACAGCTGTCAGGCATCATATTAACTGACAGCTCAACATTTAATAAATAATCACTGAGAGACAACAGTGAAAGTTTGCCTAACCCTGTTATGATAAATGCCACAGATTCATCTTTGAGCTGTTTGTTTTGGCACCAGTAAGCTCAAGAGATAGATCCTGACAAGGCACAAGCACTTGGTTGGAATATGATGAAAACAATCATAGGTGCAGGTTTAATGAAGGATGTTTCAGCAGTAGCTTAGCATCAATGAATAGCCCTGTGATTATCTGACTACATACAGACCCACTGGTCACAGGAACCCCTACTCAACATCCCACCAGCCAAACACAGCAGACAGAGAGACAGACAGACAGACAGATTCATGAACAAATATGGGAGAGAATAATGTTATGTTAGAGCAACTTGGTGACAATCGACCTGGATTGACCAAATGGCGAGAGCATGATAAGTCAAGGTCTCTTCTCCTCCTGGAGGGATAAAAAGAAGAGCATCAAAAGTACAGAGACAATATGACCAGACAGGAGTGCAGACAACAGAGGAAATAATGACAGACGAGAGACACAATACCCGAGACACATTAAAACACTGAAGAGAACAATAACAGAAGTTGGTGAATACGCAGTAAGATGAGGAGTTTAAAGAAAAGTCCACCGCCTGGCTTTCAGACACGTGAGATCAGCAGTCATGTTGTGGTTCATTTCTTCTGTAAAACTCTTCTTTGATTGACATTTTTGTACCCAGATAGGTTAACACAGTTTTACACAGTTTCTCTGTCCAGAATAATCATCACAAAAACAGATAACGGATACCATCCACCTTTAAACACACATATACTAAATAGTAATCTGATTTTGGACCAAAACAATGATCTGAAGGATTTTCTTCTGTGCTCTTACTGGGTGGATTTTTCCTTGACAGTTGTACGCAATGAGAAAAGACAGGAAAAGGTTGAGGATAGAAAGGATGACATGAGACACAACAGAGACAGTGGACAAACAGGCACACACCTACACACAGACTGGCAGTAGATAAAGTGTACTGCTTATGTTGAGGGAGCCTGTGTGGACCTGTCCATTCAGTCCAACGGGATGACAGCATTCAGGAACACACCAACACATACTGTGTTTTTAGGGGTATAGTGTTGGGTAGGATAAAAACTGACATACTCTCCATCCACCAAAGCAGTCCTTCGCTCTGAGATGCAATTTAAGGGAACTGATTTGGAAATGATGCTTAGGTTTAGCAAAAAGTGCTTGTTGTGTGATACAACATTTAAGGTCAAAAGCAAATGGCTCTCACTGATTTGCTGTAGTGAACAGGAGAGATTGCGTGAGTGGAGAGATGTCCGCACGTGTTCTCAACGTGGACAGCGGGAGCGAGTGCATCTCAAAGGCATTCCTTGACAGGAGGGAAAGATCAATGTTCCAGCAAGGAACAAGAGGGTAAGGCCATGTGGTATCATCATCATCATCATCATCATTGTTGTTCAGAATGTTACCAACAACAAAAAGCAAAAGCTGTCAATCAGGAAACCTTGGTCGAACTTACGCCTCATCACCATATTCTAACAGCTCATGGTGAAAAGGCATAAAAAGTCAGAGCAGCAGGAAAGGGAAAAGTTGCTAACTAGCCAGAGAAAGTTAACAGCTGGTTAGCAAGCAAACTCCAAAGTATAAGTCTGGCGTAGGGAGCAACAAGGAGCTGAAGAAAGTACCTAGATTTCAGGAAACATGCTTGTAAGGGAGCAGTGCAAGCTGACAGGGAGGAAAGGGTTTCTTTGAAAGTGTAGCTCGAAGTTGAAATAGGATTTAAATGTATAAGACATGGTTCTTATGCTTTTAAATCCAGGGAAAGGGAAAAATTCAGTCCAAGCACAAGGGGCAGTTCTTGAGAGGGCCTATAGAAGGGAGTAGAGGATATAGGAACAAGGAGGGCTTCTGGCATTCAAAGCATTTCTCTGGGATAGAGTCTACCTGTTCCTCTCGCAGGGCCTGCATCTTTTTCGTCTTGCTCTGCCGGTAGTATTCCATGATCATCATGGCTGCGTAGATTTTGCCCACTGTCAAGTCTGTGGCTGCTGAAAAAATGACAAGTTAACCTGCAAGATTAGACCGGGGTGGGATGAGACCCTGAGCTGTGGGGGGTATGGGAGTGGGGGACAAGACACAGATTGAAACACAAATCACTGACAGAGATATTCTTAATAGCATGCAAAATACACCAGCAGTTTGATCAATCCTGTCTCATCTCTACCCATGTAGGAACTAACCTAAGTCTCAAAGTAACATATTTTTAGCTGAATGTTATTTGTTTGTTTTAATCTCAAAAGTTCACAACAGAACTTTAAACAAACTTTCAAGAAAATACTACTATTGCCAAATACAAGAGTGCGACAGTGCATTCCAGTTAGAACATAAAGGGACAAAAACATATTGGAAAGTATATAGAGACTAAAATGCTCTTTGCAATCTTAATGCAACATTGGTAACCACTTTCCAAACTTTCCAAAAGAAGCTTTAGATGAAACAGAGCTGAGTTCACCGGCTGATGTACAACAAATAGAATTTAAGAAGACCATACAGTTATTTACACAACAAAGCCATCAGTCTTTTCACAGGCAGATGCTTTACTTGAAAATAGTCATCAAACATTCCCTCATTCACTATTATCTAACCTTATCAAGGCCTTTATATATTTTATCTTAGTACTAGAGAAAGGACAGAGTAGCCACACCACTATGAGAACCTCTGACACCTCAAATAAATGATCTCCGGAAAACAGAAGCTCAATTTTTTTCTAAAAACTCCGGACACATCCCCAGAGTTTGGATGAGAAACAGTTAACATTTAAAATCAGAAAAATACTGAGCCTTGTTTTTTGTTTCTCTGAGAGGTGTCCTTTTCAAAGTGGTGTGTCTACATGTTATCCAGCATTAAACAACGGTACCAACATGTGATAAGATATGGCAAAACATATCTTATTCTCTCATTTTATTTTTTGGCAATAAGACATGTCAGTGCATATCTTTTACCTCGATGCCATGCCTTTCGCCAAATAACTTGGCAGTCATTTTTTAAACATGCATAAAGATGCTAGTTCATACTCAAAATCATTGAAATGCTCTAAATCTTAACAGTTTTACAATAAAATATGTACTCATTATGATTACTGTATGCAAATGTAAAGGCTTAAATGTATTAAATGGTTTGCTTGCATAATTCTTCCTGTAGTGAAAAGACTTCTATAGAGGATCTTCTATAGTAGGCACCCCCTGATACCAGGACTGATCAGCAGTGCAGTCGTGTGCACTATAGCTTCCATTCTGATGTGTTTTGTGTCTGTAAATGTGTGTTGGTGTGCTTGTGGTGTATGTGTGGCACAGAACTCACGTGAAAGGTAATTGGTTATAAATGGCAACCAGTGGTATTTTGGGCTGTCTCTTTGATAAAGCCACTGGGAAAAATGTTCTGTTCAGACAATGCAGGGCTATGCCATCTCACTGTTGGTCTAAACTAAGTTTGTTAAGCAAAGTTAGTTTTGCACTTTTTTGAGGACATGTGGGTTTCAACCATCCTTGTGTTTGATAGCAAACAATGCCTGTTCTTGTATAGCATTAGATGAGCAACAATACATGTCACTCAACTTAATAACAAATACTTTACTAACTGCAAACATTTAACTTTCTTGACCTCCAGACAAACACACTTCATCGTGTTTTTGGCAAGGATAATTTTTTTGTTGCTTTACTTGTAAAATCTACTGATTGTACAGGGATGTGTGCAATGAGTCACTGGAGTAGCATGATTCACTATGATTGGCCAGTGAATCACTAGTATTTGAGACAAATCCCCGCAGACTATAAATCTTGAAGCCCATTCATGAGAACTAGTCACTACTTTTTGAAATGTCTCTTCTTGTCAACTGCCATAGGGAGATGCTTGAGGTACAGGGTCTGAAAATTATGTTCATGTGTCAGTGTTCGTACAGTATGCCTCTCTTGAAGTGACCTGATCAGGAGATGCTAAGCAGTGAATGACACTGGTTGGTGGAAGCTGTCCTCTTGGTGAATTGGTGATCGGACACAGAAACACCACTATGCACAGTTTTTCCTCCAACTTACCCTTGTGTGGTGTAACCAGCAGATCCAGTGTCTTCTGTGATAAGTTTGGCCAAATAGCCATCATCTCCTTTCGGAGCTCTGCATCCATCTGGTGCTTGTCTGCACCACCTGGGTAGCCCAGCAACCCAGAGTGCCCACACACACACACACACCACAATCAAACATTTGGGACAGCCCAAGTGCAAACATCCCACACAAATTAAACAGGGCACAGAAAGTACACAACAGAAGGTAGACCAAAGGAAATAGATTTAGCCATTCAAGCATGCACACATTCACCCAAAACAAAGAGTAATATGTTAGTGTCAGAATAAGAGACAGTGTTCTTTCACATTTGCCACTAAAACCAAGAGTTTTTTGAGAGGTATTGAAAGAAATTTGGTCAAAGTCATACCCAGGAATATCAACAGAAACTCATCTGAACAGGAAGTGTACAGGGTTTATAATACTTCAGGGGCATACCCTTGGCAATCTTTATATCCAGTGCTGTCCTGATCAGAGCCATGAGGGTGGAGTTAAAATGCACTGTGTTATCTTCAGCAACTGGTAGATCCATGCGCAGCAGCCTCTGTGGAGAGCCAGTTAGGATGAGAGGATGAGAAAGGTACTTGCCCTTGCTTTGTCTGACTAGCCTGAACCTCCAGGGAGGGGGTGGGGTAAGGGGTTGGGGGCCGGGTTGAGAGAGCTCCATAGACAACAGCCAATTAAAGATGGACTGAATTCATTGACAATTCAGTGACTTCATTTGAGATTTCCCGAGAAAAACTAAGGTTAAAGGAAAGAATGGTGTGAAGTGTCACTATGATTCTTTCAAGTCCAACTAGTCTCATGGATTTTATTGGTCAAGTTGGTGAACCTTAGCTTGAGGTGTTTAGATTTAAGTCCTCTCATGAAAATGTGCTTACAATGTGACCTCAGGTGCTGAGTCCACTTCCAGTTTATCTTTGGTATTTTTAAGAGCAAAGGTATTTTCTTAAAAAAGGACGGATGAATCCTTGCATCTCCTGTTTTTTCCAATGATACTCTACGAGACAGCACAACTATCCAATGAGGGCCATCTGCTGCTAAGCAACTGTGAGAGCCGAGAACCACAAGGAAGAACAATCGGAGCCAGAATGACCTCCGACCCAACCTGTGCCCATGTTCCCTAAATGTGTGAATGCAGTGGCGCATTTACACATCCTTCTTGTTACACACATAGATATAAATATATAACAGTAAACATACACCAACCACCCACCCCACTCCAACCCCAACATCCCACCCAGTCCCCACTTACACAGAGGTATTTTCAGACTGCAATTAAGGGCACTTAATTGGAGTCCTTTGGAGACAAAATAGGTCAACTGGAAAACAGTAACAGTATCAGTGGAGTAATTGTGCCATTTTTCAGGAGACTGCTGTTGTCAAATGTTACTTTGGCATCTACTATAGAGCTCCCCCCAACCCAAAAGGAGGTTCCCTGTCTTAACACGTCTATACCAGGTAAAACCAATGGAGAAACCTGCGGATAGAACGGAACAAGCTGGGCCAACTGGAGCCGCTTGCCGTTCCTATCCAGACCAGTTGGAATCCATCGAATTTACCTACGAACATGAGCGTTGGGCACCAACAATCGCAAGCACAGCAGTACGATGACTGTGAGGTTGTGTACGTGCTCGTGTGTTCCTGAGTGTGTGAGAGTGTCAGGCATGCCCAAAGCCAGGTATGCAGGTGGCGAAGGGCATTGGCCAACATCCACAGCGCTCGGCAGGCAACAGGCAGACAAGCAGGCTTGATGTTGCCCATAGCCATGCGACAGGGAGTACGAGGATAGCATGCAACATTACACACAACACCCCCTGGAATCCCACAAGCCCAGACACACGGAGCATGCAACATGCCTTTACTTCACTCCTATTATTTCAAATTAAAAATTTCCCATCTACCCAACCCACTACCCCTGGACCTCCCTCAAAATCCACTTTCACAATACAAGCAGCCGTGCATCCGCGCAAAGAGAGTATCCTCAATCCAACTGGATTGATCCTAATATTCATTTATTATGTTCTTTTTTTTTGCTATACACAATTTGGTTCACTTGATCAAAGTCAAATTTGTCAGCGATGGTGGTATTCTTATCAAGTCAAGATCTCTCTCAATGCCAAACGGGTGCAGTGTCTCTAGGGGTTGTCAGAGTTAGAAAGGATTAGAGTTGTGGCATTCCCTGAAAGAAGAAAAATCATAAAGAAGATCAAAAAGAGATGACTGCCGTTTCTTTCTGTGATTGTTTTTAATCAACCAGACTTAACTTAGCGTAAGGGTAAGGGGAGGGGGGTTTCTAAAGAGGGGCACGGGGTGGGAACAGCAGTCAGTTGAGCTAAGCTAAGGTAGGCGACTCTAGGCTCGGTCATGAGATGTAGTTACAGATAAAAAGGGAAGGGTTGAAAATGAGGAGGGAGAGGAAGGTGGTGAAACACTGAAAGTGTAAAGAAGATTCGAGGGATTGTGGGTCAGTTTATAAAAGAGGAAAGGTAGTGTCTTTGTAGATAGAGAGGAAAGAAAGAAGAAAGGCTGAAAACTACAGAACAAGACACAAGAGAAAGACAAGGACTAAAAACAACACTGACATTAGTTTGCTAAGAAGAGGTCAGTTCAAGGAACAACGTTTCCGAGTAATGCACATTTATCAAAACTACTTTTCCCAGAGAGGGTGAGGCAAAGGGTCCACCAAAGAGAAGATCATATGCTCTAAGAGTGATCAGTGTCATAAAGGTTGAAGATGTCTAACCTTCCCCTTTGTCCGCTCTGACAAAAAAAGGAGACTTTCTAACCTCAAAAGGTCCATGGATGGACATATTACTGTGAAATTAACTCAATGAACACTAGAGGCTTTGATGGCTGAAGTATGTGATGGGGCCACTGCCAGTATTCACAGTATCACAAAAAAGAAAAGAGAGAGCTAAGAAGAGAGGTAGGCTAGAGACAGAGCTGGCTGAGATGAACTGATAGGTGAAGGGATGAAGATGGATGCTGATGGTCTATGGGTGGACTTGGAAGACATCAGAGGAATGACAGATAGAGAGAAATTTGACAGGTGAGAAATAATGCAAAGACTTTGAAAAAGACAGAGAGAAGATAGCAAAGCACGAGGCAAAAGAGGAAACTTTTTAAGAAAGAAAAAAAGGACAGGTGAAAGACAATTGACATCTGGATTCAACAAAAGTGCAGCACAAAGGAAAGTTTTCACAACTAGTCAAAGAAGGATTGGTATACATGGTCTAACCTGAGATTAACTCTAATTTTTTTATGCCAATTTTTCTTCCCGTCTTGGGGACACATTTTAGGCAAAGTAAGAACAGTTTGTAGTAGCTGCATGCATACAATTTCTTGTTCTTATCTCATTTCCTGTTCTTAAGAGCCAGAGAACCAGCATCATTAGCAAGGAGGATGCAGGATGTTTGGGCAACTGTAATGGTTTATTAGCAGATACTAGTGGTAGGGAGTTAAAACCAGGACTGTCTGAGGTCTGCAGTGAAATTTAGTGTTGTCAATGATCATCAACCTGCAGGTAAAGGAGTAGTTCAGCTGTTTTTACAAGTGGTTGATCCAAATATTATTGAAAGTGCTACATTAAACCACACTTCAAAAATCCTCTTTAAGCTCAAAAGTCAGTGTAGGTCAGTTTTAAAACCAAAAGGAGAGGACAGCACTGTTTGTTAAGGCTTTAGAGCCACTACAGGCTCTTTGCCTGTGTGGTGCTACTTTTCAAAACATTTTGGCACTTCAAACATAATCATGTTAATAAAAGTAACTCTTTGCTGAAACTATTTTATTGAATCCGGATGTTACTTTGGAAGAGATTGATAGAGATGATACAAAGATTGTGACACTACTGAGGTCGAGAGAAGAGTGAACAAGACAAAACAACAGCTGATGCTGAAATACTAAACCCAAATCTTTACCCTGGTGGAGAAACCAAAACAGAAACCAAAGACACTGAAGTGCCACTGTATGTCAAAAAAAAAAAAAGCATCTAGATAAAAAGAGGCAGAACTTCTCTTGATTGTGTATGGAGATGTGGGCATGTGTATGTGTGCACTAAAGTGCCATCCACAGGAATAAGAGACGCAGAGGACTGAGAACAGACAACCTTTCCGGTCCTTCTGTACCTGCATCGTAAGCAAAGAAGTGCACTTTATCAATTTGACTCATCTAATCATATTGAATTCCAAGTTTCTATGCTTGCTTCTACTTCAGATTTCCACAATAAGACTTACTTAGCATCAAAATTTCTACCTAAAAATGAACAAAGACTGTCAGTAAGTAGCTGTCTTTAGAGCATTAACAGCATATACAATAATTTTACTTCCAAAGAGAAAGAGAAATTGTGGTTCAGTAAAGATTACTCATCCAAATTGTTTCAGCTTTTACAGCTTTTGAAACCTGTTATTTTTTTACTTTGTGATGATAAAGATCTTAATTAATAGTTGACTCACATGCTGCAAGATAAAACATTTGAATTTCAAAACTATAAAAAAGCCAATTTTCTTAGATGTGATCCAGAGAAATGGAAACTAACTGGATCTTTGGTGTGTCTGTATATTTCATGTGCATGCGTCCGTGCAGGTTGCAGAAGGACTGGCAAAGTCTCCTCCGTTCTCTTACTCCTGCGGCCTGACGGGAAGAAATCAAAGAAAGGATTGACTAGCACTCCACTATCACTTCACTTCACTGCACGACAAAAGCCCATCCCTCCATCCCCGCGGTCGGAGAGAGAGAAGAGAGGACAGCGCTCACCACCACAACCACCACTAACAGACAATGAGGAGAACACCGCTGGAAGGGAGGAGTAGGGAGGTGAAGGAGAGGAGGGCAGGAGGACAGAGACGGGGAGAGGAGATGAAAGAGAGGAGGTCTTCCTCCCCAGCGATGGGGAGGTTTGTAGGACGGAGACTGGAGGGAGAGAGGGAGAGAAAGTGAATGATGGGAAAAGGGGAGGACAGAAGAAGGTGGAGGTGGTGGTTGAGGGGGGTGGAGGGGTAAGGTGGGGAGCGAGTCTACCTTATAGGCGACCCGGGCGGGACACCTCTTCCCGAGGCCTAGCGGCGGACACATGTGTCTTAGCATCTGATACATGTCTGTGTAACTGATCCGGCCGCTGGGGTGGCCACACAAACACACCCACGCAGACATCACACACACATGCATTCACATGTTGGACCCATACACACACACACACACCCACGCAAACAACCGACAGAACAAACGAAGACGGACGACGTGTAAACGAACAAAAGAAAACAATGAGGAGTAGGGGGAGAGGGGGGACGCACAGAGGTGTGTTTGGAAGAGGAGACATGAGGAGCAAAAATAAAGAAACCAACAAAAGAGGAAGAGGGAGGGAAACAAATACACAGAGGTTATTTTTTGATCGTTGTGGATATGTGGTTGCTTTGGTGAGAGAAAAAAGGACAAAGAGAGGTAGAAAGAGGGAGTGTTTCACATGGATTCTAGTCTGGTTTATCATACAGTAAGGGAAAGGAAAGGAAGGAGAGGAAGGTTGGAGGAGGTGTTATTTAGTTCAGTTAGTTGTTGAGATACCGTTCTATGCGAGGTGAAAAGGGGGTTTGGGATTTTTTCGCCGCTCGAATAGAACTGGCAGCGGGGCTTCTAGCAGGCAAAGAAAAGCACCACTGCAGAGATTGAAGTGAGTCACAATGGCAAGTCAATGCAGTCTGTAACTGAGGCTGCGTGTCCACCAGGAACCTCTGCTCACATCTGCGCCTCCGGACGCTCATGGGAAGAGCTGGCATAGCCTAGCAGAGCTAAGAGCGAGGCTTTGGTCTCAAAAAGGTCAGTTCCCACTCATCACAAAAACGCTCTTTTATAAATAACTTTAATTTTAAGTTTCACTGAAGAAAACATCGGGTTTTAGATATAAAATGGATGTCATTCGAATTCAGTTATCAGACTCCCTCCTGAAAAGCAAATGAGCCTGTTGACTCATATTTGGTGGTCTGATATTAAAAGTCAGCTGTTAGTGTTTTATGCTTTCATTTTTCTCTTTTCTGTTTTGTTGATTCTTTTAATAAGCCAGAATAATTAGATAAAAACAAACCCAGCCCTTTCTTTTCACAAATTTCATGTCATATAACCATCATCTTTTGGCAAATTCACTTTTGTCTTTGTTCTTTTAATTATTGGATCAGAGAAATGAGCCAGACACCATTTATTACCACATCATTTTGAGGCCTCTTTCAGTTGTGTCTGCAGAATGAGTGCGATAAATCCATGTGCTCTTCAGATGAAACTGCACTATCTAATGTTAAGATTGAATGTGTGTTATTTTATGATAAGGGCGAACTGAGCTTTTTAAAAGTGCAGGCCAAAGCCTGGCAATGCTAGTTAAATTACCTGACATCAGTAAAGCAAACATAGATGTCCTGATCAATACTTCTCAATAAGCATCCAAAGACCCGGTAAGTGATAAAGAGGTATCTGATGGACACAATACCTATGTCCACAGTCCCTGCCCCAAACCACACACACACCCTGCCCCTTTACTTCTTTCTCCATTCACCAGAGTCACAAACAGAGCAGGTTTGGCCTTATTACAACCGTCTTTAAGGTAACTGGGAATATCAGCTGATACCATAAGGCCTGTTACATTCTCCATTGAATGTATGCCATCACAAACATGTGGGCATCTCAAGCTGTCTGCTAACAAATACACACACAGGGAAACCAATGATCAGAGACTGCAACTTGACTTAAACCAAGGACCAGAAAAAGAGAGAATCCTAAGTATGAAGATAAATATCCTCATGATATAAATAACAGAAAATCCTTCGAGGCTGAGAAGCCACAATGGTTTAATTTTTTATTTGATTTTTTACATAAAAATTGATAAAAGTAAGATGAAGTATTTTATGTTGCTGCAAGTTTAAGGAAAATCATAAAACAGGTTAAACATACGTAACCATGTACTGACTTTTACATGTGTGTAAGCACTCTCCAAAAGGAGCGTGTAACAGGCCAAATAAAATATTTAAACCTAAGTTTTAAAGACACTATGTGTAGAGTTAAAAATTATTACTTTTTGAAATTCCCCCAAAAAACCTTCCTTCTTGCGAATCTTTTTCTAGAAAGAGTTACCTTTGCTTTCAAGACTCTGAAGGTGCTGCTGATAACTGCTACGCCCATTACGTCATTTGTGGATGACACTTGAGTTGTTTTCAAAAAGTTGTGTGTAGCTGCTCTTTAACTCATGCTAGAGCTGGTTCTTCGAGTGATTGCTTTGTTTTTGTTTTAATATTAAAATACTATAGGCCTATTCAAATCCATCACTGGAACAGTAAACAGAAACTTTTTTGAAAATGTGATTTTAACAAACCCTACGCTTTCCTACAAAAGTCTCCAAACAACAGAGTTGGATTGCAATCAAGGACTTAGATTGTAATGTGATTGTGAAACCACATAAAAATCTACACATAGTGGCTTTAAAATGGAAAATGAGATACTGCCTACTGCTGAGCACAGTGTTTCACAAACATGTGTCATGGAGAAAAAAGAATCTGCAGTTTTTATTGCGACTTAACACAACAGTAATTGATATCAGCTGTTTTAATTTGTCTTCATCAGCAGATTTTCTGTGCGATGTCTGATAATCAAAGACAACAGGGCGTTGAGCCTTGATGCCACATGGCTGGAAAGACACTGGCCGTCCTCTAGCAGCCATGGGCCTGGTGTCAGCGTTCAGACCAAGCCCTCTCTGCATATGCCTCTGCACTAAAGTAACCCACCTTCCTCACCGAAAAACCCGACTCAAACAAGAACAATGCACATTGCTCTACCATTTTCTGCCCAGGCAAAAATTAGACAGCAAGCGTAAATAAAAGACAATGGCTGAGTCTCGACTTTGATGTTAACATTTAACACTGAATCAAAAGTAAACACATCAGTGTCATTTTCCCAGCGCTCAGTCAGAAGACAACAGCAAGTGCAGTGTACCACCTCATGCTTCACACACCACTACTGGTGTG
This sequence comes from Halichoeres trimaculatus, assembly GCF_033239565.1. Classification (NCBI taxonomy): domain Eukaryota; kingdom Metazoa; phylum Chordata; class Actinopteri; order Labriformes; family Labridae; genus Halichoeres; species Halichoeres trimaculatus. Next base: position 18,631,104 of record NW_027437180.1, on the reverse strand, counting down.
TGTGTGTGAGAGTGCGTACTAGAGTGTGTGTGTGTGTGTGCATTTCTGCATTGTCCGAAACATTCTCATTCTCATCATCAGAATGCAACAGAAAACCATCCCCCAAAAGTATGATTCAATGGTGGAATGAGTTTAAAACAAATGAATAATGCAAACCCAAACACAAGAGTCAAACCAAACAAAAGAACAAGTTGAATCAGGAAAGAATTTGTTTGTGATTAAGAGCGACATTCATTCCAGTCTTTTAAAGGCGAGCAGGTTGCGTTTAAAGTTTGTGCTTTAGGGGTTTGGTCCAAACCTTGCAGGCCACCCTATGTGGGCATTTCTTGCCAAGGCCCAGGGGAGGGGAGATAACTCGCAATAAACTGTACATATCCTTATAATGTATGCGCCCGCTGCAAGAAAAATACAAGGAGGGGAGGTTAGGTGGGGGGACACAGAATAGACAGAGAAAGAGAAAGAAGTAAAGAGAAGGGAGAGTGATGAAACAGGAGATAAGAAGTAAGAAAAGAAAGAAAAAAGGAAAAGAAAAAAGGGCATTTATTTACACCAAGAAAGGGAGGTTTAGCAAACACTCTTAACAGAGAGGAGCAGAGGAAAGGAAAGGATAACATTTGTGTAATTCACATTGAAGACAGAGGTTGAAAGGAAGAGAGGAAGCTCTGCTCAAACAGGCCAGCTTTTTCTGCCTTTTAACTTCATCTATGATGTAGATCATCTCTCCATGTAGATCTTGATTCAATATCTGTCCAGCTCTTGCCCCAGTTTGGGCCAGGAGAGAAAGTCAGGGGGGTTAACAGTTGAAAGAAATGTCTTAAAATGTTACATTAAAAATGTTTGTGCTAACTGTGAAGGATACTGTCTGCATGTCTGTGTATCTACTACCTCCAGTGTGTATTTCTGCTTTGTAAGTGCTTTATGTTTCTGTGTGCGCGCCACTCACCAAGCTGCAGGGTCGTACTCCGCCCATATCCTTACATACTCGTCCAGATGATGCGGCCCCAGGATAGATGAGTCCCTAGTCAGGTACTCAAAGTTGTCCATGATGACAGCCACAAAAAGATTCAGCATCTGGAATGAGGACGAGGTACACAGATTCAGAGAATGGCTCTGTCCAAAAATGTTTAAAAAGTGGCTTTATTTGACATTCTGCAACATTTTATCAAAGTAATTTGGATAAACTTTAAAATACAAATAAATTATAATAGCTGATTAATTATCTTTCTTTCTACTTACCAAGAAAGAGCAGAGGAAGATGAAGGAGACAAAATAGGTGTAGGCGAAGGTGCTGCCACATTCGGGTTCGGTGTTCCCTGAGTCTGGGTCGCATTTTTTACCCCCCAGGCAAGCCAACATGATGTCATGCCATGCCTCACCCGTAGCGCTCCTGAATGAGAGTACACAGATACAGGCACAAATAAGTGAGACATGCTGGTACCATACTGAAACTTGAACAAGGCATCAACTGGAGGCATTCACCAAATGAAACAGAGGAGGTGTGCTGCTGACTGAACGGTGCGCACCCTGTGTATGGTGGCCACAGTCTTCATCAAATGCAGATTCTGGTTCAACTCCCAGACATTGCCATTGTGTGCAAGTCTTATCCCACTTTTTACACCCCACATTGTCCGTCTCTCCTTAGCTTTCCTACCCAAAGGTGCAAAAATGCCCTCAAAGAACACTTCATAAAGTAAAAAAGAAACACCCTGTTTCTTTTAACCACTGTCTCACAGCGGCCATTTTCCTTTGTATCAAGCTTTAGATGTGATCACTAACTTTCATAAGGTGCCCAGATTTTAATTTGTTTTAGCCTATAAATTCACCCTGACTTTAGTCTTCTTCCTCCTGTCACTCATTAAAATATACATTTCTCTTCCCTTCTTCCTGATCATCTTCTGGGAAAAGCTGATTGATGATGTGCTTGGATGCTGTGGATTCGCTTGCATTCATGATTCTGCTGATCATTAACCCTCCTCTTGTCGCGTCAGTCAGGTATTTTTAGCATCATTCTTCGACAGAAGCTGAAGCTCAGCTTTATGTTTACTCCCGTTCTCTTAAAGATCAATGGGGATGAGTTTTTTTCTGCAATTTTAATCGCACAAACTTGACAGCCTGACAGCAACAGGGCCCCTGATTTTTTTATACTGTTATGGCGACCAGAAAATGTAACAAGCAGTGTTTTCAGTCAAGTAGAAAGAAAAAACAGGCAATTCATTGTACAAACAACCAAAAAGTTGTAATTAAGACCAGCCTTTTTTGTCAAAAAGGGAAGCCACATCCCAGCCACAGTATACAGAAATCAGGAATTCAATGCATCTTAATTGTTTAATGTTTTTGAGAGTAATACAAAACTAGGGATGGGTACCTTTCACACATGAAGCTATATGATACCGATGCCCCGTACCTGGCAATTGGTATCGGATATCCATGGTACCAATTTTTGGTACTTTTATGTGTATCAATGTGGTAATAAATCTTAATTTGTTCAATAATAAAATCTCAAAGTTTTCCAATTTAACATATTAATTTCTAAATAAGTCCGGCATGGAAAATCCCCACTCTCCTGCTCCCTCTCAGTTACAAGGATGCATCTAGGTACTGAAACATGGTACCGTTTGATTTTATGTGAATTGTTTCATGGGTTGGGTCGCCCTTCCTCTTAACCTCACCAAGAATTGGGATACCCCTTCACTAGACGTAAACATACAAAACCAAGGGCTAAGGTGTACATTTAAGATCGACCCTTATTCTTCAATAACACACATGGAGCGCAGCGTGTACACAGAAGGGTGTGCAGATACAGGAAGTACAGGCTTGTCTCAGAATTTGAAAAGTGCTTTGTAAGTAAAATGTGCTTTCCATTTAGTATTTACTATATTACTCATTCATGTTTGGAGAAACTTGCTCTGTCTTTTTCCTCACAGATGAACATTTAACATCTGCCCACATTTACCTTTACCTGGTGATTTTCAAAATATAATTAGCAAACCCTCTGCAACAGTAGCATTGTGGGTAAATGACAGACTCACCTGAACAGCAGCATGAGGGCCATGATGAAGGTTCTGAAGTTATTATGATCGTTGATGGCACTCTCCCTCGACTCATCTAGTGCCAGATTCCCAAATAACTACACACAAAAACAGAAGCAGGTCAAAGAAGACTTTACTTAAATGATCAAGTTAAACAATGTAGTCACAATGGGTGAAATACAATATGTTGGTTTTAAACAGCTATTTAGCTTGAAATACCTCAGTCTTTTCTTTACTTTTGCTACAGATCTCTACTTAAACATTTCTACTACGAATACAGACAATAAAATTATATGACGTATTAATGGAATAATTCTACTTTTTTTTACCTGGTTGATTCTATGAGTAAGCCTCACAGCCCCAAACCTTTTTTATCCTAAAAAAAATCTTACAAATATTAAAACATATTGGAAGTTAAAAGAGAGGTAAGCCTCACTTACCTGCATGCCAATGATAGCGTAGATGAAGAAGAGCATGGCAATGAGCAGGCACACGTACGGCAGAGCCTACCAGAGATGACAGAGTCAGGAAATATTCCTGTTAAAGCCTGTGGTAAGGCATGACTGACTATTTGGAAGAATATATCTTTTACAGGGAAGTTTAAATTATTTTGTATGAATAATACCAAAGTTCACACAAGCTCTGGTATAGATAATGGAAATCATTAACTAAAACAGGGAATATCAACAAGAGAATTAGTAATTCAGAGCAAAAAGAAACATACATTGTTCTTTATGTCAGTTACAAAATAAAAGCTGAAATTATTTGTTTGTCGCTTAAAAACCTTTCAAACTTGGGGCTTAATTTTGGATATTTCTTTGGTCTTGAATGTAAGGGGGCAAAAAGTTAAGTCACCTTAGAAGTGCATTTCAATTATGATTTGGGCTCATCTTATGTCTCACCCGTCCTTTAATAACATACAGTGTGGTATAACACAGGCCTCTTTTATTCCTTACTTACATCACTGGCTTGCATTGGATTTTAAAAGAAGCATATGTATATTATTTTATATGCTGACGACACAAAAATGTGTTCAGTGCAGATCTAGGTGTGGACAGGTTGCATAAACCATGTTTGGTAATACATGTGTGTGGCACATTTTTCATACATTTTTGTGTCTAAAACGTGGGCTGCGTTATACTTACACACCATTTTGACCAATTTATCAGAGTCAAATATAGAATCTAAGCTAGAAGGCAACACTTGAGGGAACAATTGGTTACCTGAGAAAATACCATCGAAATAACTTTTGGAAATATATAATTTCCACTGCCATGACATTTGATTTATATTTACATTATGTTTGTTTGTTTATGACTGAATACCTTGAAGGACTGGACGAAGGTCCACAGGAGGATGCGGATAGTTTCTCCTTGTCTCAGGAGCTTGATGAGGCGAGCTGCTCTAAACAGCCTCAGGAAGCTCAAGTTGATGAAATTATTCTATAGCAGAGTAAAAGAAAAAAAGTTAGTTTCTGTGAGAAAAAACACCTTCCACTAAAAAACACAAAATCAAAACCAAAACAAAACAAAAACAACAGTAGTAGAAAGAGAACCGGGGAAGGGCGTCTATCCCAACTAAACCAACATAATTTCTTGTGTTGGATAGAAGTACAAATGAGAAAAAGACAGAGAAAAGGTCAAAAGACAAAAAAGAAATAACAAAAAGAGTTGGAAAAAGAAATACAGAAATTAAAAAGTCTAAAGTTCATCATCCAATCTGGTAAAGCAGAATTTTTTTTTCAGTTTTTTTTTTTTCTTTTAATAGAACCAAATGCACTGATCTCTGGGGGGCAAGCAGGCCACACAAAATGGAGCACGGTGCACTGTGCCTGTCGACCACACCTGTCGACCCAGAAACACACACACACACACACACACACACACACACACACACACACACACACACACACACACACACACACACACACACACACACACACACACACACACACACACACACACTGGAGCATGGCTTTGCGAGGTCTAAATTTGACACTTCAAACTTTAAACTGGGCCAAATTTGGGGGATTCTTGTTCATACAACAGTAACCATTGTGTGTGTGAATTAGACTGACTCTTTGGGTTTCACATTTGTGTTGAACTTTTTTTGAGGATTGGTGTGTGAGTGAGTTGAGGAGGGGAGGACTTGTCGAAAAAAGTGAGTTACTGGTTGAAAAGTTCAAATGGTAACATAAAAACATAACTGGAAGTTCTTGCATATTTACCAGCATTTAGCCCTGACACACTATGGCACTGTGGTCTTGATACGGATTCATTTTGAATGCTTCTTTTTGTGCTTTTTCAGATAAAGTTATGTAATGCATACCAGCCAGACTCCTTTAAAGACATCCTCACATTGTGTGGCTGACAGGCAAGGCAAGTGAGGAGTATGGAGGGGTAGGGTGGGTGGGGGGTGGGTGAAAGGAGGGACTGGCAAACAACCTCATTGCAGGCATAGTTTTTTGCACAGCAGCAAACATTTTGAAGAAAGAACTAACCCACATGCAGACAAGTGGGCGCCAGGGTGGCCAAGCATAAAATAAAATGATTCAAACATTCCCCTAAATATCTGCACTAAAAGTGTTTGATCACATCTGATCAAACCTCTTCATATCCAGCAGAAGCCATACATTTTTATTTGTATGACAAGGAAATTGTCTACATGGGATCCTGAAACTCCAGAAGAGTAACAAACATTCTTTAGATTTGACCTCACTAATGAAATAGATTTCGCTGTTAACCTGTCATTAACGTCATAGCTGACTGAAACTTAAACTGGTCTCCAACGTGAGATGCCAAAAAGTACAAGACTTGATTTTGGCGTCAGAAGATTTTTGATACAAGCTTGGTCAATGGCTATAACAGTCTATGATGAAGGCCTATGGCAGGTCCATTCGGCCTCCAAAAGTGCTCACCAAACTTCTGATTTGTGCTCGTAAAAGAAAGGCATGGCCGGATGTCCTTTATTGCAAACAATGGGCCACATTGAGAGAAGACAGCAATAACTGCTGGGCTGTCCATATTCTTAATCATGATCCTGTCTGAAATAACAAACTTTGTGATGAATGTTAAATATAGAACAAGGTAAGGTCATGTATCAAACTGAATAAATGATTTAAAAGTTTTTTATGTGTTTTGTCATTTAACTATGAGTCACTGAAAAGTAAAGCTGTATATGTCAACCAGGACAAAAATCTAAAAGATCATCATCATCCAGAAAGCGCATGCACTTGGTAGAAGGGTTAAATAGGTCAGGGGGGAGGGAATGATTGGGGGTAAGGAATGGGCACACATGACCAATGAGGATGCAGCAGAAAGCTTTGAGAGATAAATTACAAACCAACCGGATTCTACATGTTTGAAGATGTAGAAGGATGAATGGGGTGGGAGGTTTTTAAAGACATTTTCGGTAAGTTGAAGTACACAGTGAGTGAGTGGGAGACAGTTTTTCAAGAGGGGTTGGTCGTGTGTGTTGTTGGGCAGGGACATGGGGCAAAACACACACCATCACCATCATTATCATCATCATCATCATCACAGCACCACCACCACATGTCATGGCGCAGCACGGATGGAGAACACGATGAAGGATTTCATAGTGCATTTTGATTGGATGGATTTTTATCAGAGGAGGAGGAGGAGGGGGGGAGTGGGCGAAGGGCGCCAACAAAGTAGAGAGGTTTAAAGAAAGCATGTAAAGAGATAGAAGAGGAAGACGGAATCATTATGGGTTTCATTAAAGAGGCTGTGAAACACAAGTTCAGGTCAAACAACAACAGATACAGTGAATCAACTTCTCTTTGATGCCAGCAGAACATCAAGTGACGTGATGGTGTAACCACCAAAAACGCACTTGCTACATAACTAACAACTATTTAATGGATGTTAAATGACTCTCATAAACTCAGCTAGAAACCAAATTTTGCATTTAAGATTTAAAGTAAAAACTGGATTTAGAATATTGGCAGTCACCGGTGTTTTGGTTTAAAGTGTGACCCTGTTAACTAGTGACCCTCAGCCTACAATCACGGAAATGTTCAGCGTAGCAGTTAGCAATTAGCATGGTCACTTTTAACTCCAAAACACCAAACACCTGTAATGGTCAGAACTTGACAGGAGCTGACTCCATGGTTTATAATAATTTCTGGAAACTGAACACAGAATAGTCGGACATTTTTATGAAGACAACAGTTTTGATTCAGTGTTTAAAAAAACACTAACTCCAGAAAGTTATCTCACATTTACAGAAGGATTTTTTTTCAAGTAAATTCAATATTCTACCGTGGATTTTCTTATCATATGAGACTATATTATTACTCATGTCCAAGGTCTTAATCTACAAGAGAACTGTTTTTCCCTGATGTCTGTGTTGATTAACCATGGTTTTGTATTTAAAAAAATGTAAAAAAGAAAAGATATTGCAGTTCTATACAGCTTTTCCAGAAATTAAATGACAATTCCTCGCAAACTGTTGCAGGATTTCTGACTTGCATAAACAAATTTCCTACAAAATTCCTTTTTTTCCTGAAGAATAGCTGCCAATCAGTGTATTGTTACAAGTAAGGCAGTGCTTATATTGTGTTGGAAGATCTCTCTGTCCCTCGTTTGATCAATTGGCTGCTTTTTTTTCTTGCAGCAGTTTGTCAGCAGCATAACCAAGTCTTGTATAATTTTTTAGTTTTGAGGAAGTTTCCATTCCTTGTTCTGATAAATGTAGTACCCTTCCACTAAACCAGGGTGCAGAAGATACCTCTTTAACAAAGCAACCTGCCATTGTCACTGTGTGATCACTCGACATTTTCATCTCATTATCTAGCTTGAGCAGCAGAGATCAGGTGTTCTCAACCACCAGATTAGCTGCCACAAGCCGGCAGAGAATCAAACAGATGTCTGAAATGATCAGTTCACACAGCACTGATAGCAGTAATGTCTGCACAGATAGCTAGGGAGTAAATTGAAGGTGTCCTTAATAAACTGAAAACAAAGTTGCTCTGGAGTTGTCAGTGAAACAAATGATAATTGAGTCAAAGCAAAAAGAGGAGGATTTCAGTGCACGCCTGAGGGATTTCCTGAGTTCATAAATGAATCATTGATTCAATTATAAAAGAAATTAAGAAGAAGAAACAAATCTAAAGCAGCTGACATCAGAGAGAGGCTGAAGTTTTGACTGAATTCTACTTATGTTGAGCCTTATACTTATAACTATATTAACACACATGCTGATGTACAAACAAAACATCACAAATAACATTGAGGTAAATATGAAATGTGTTCACACTCAACATCTGTTAATGATACAGATATCCCCACGTAACCAGTCTGATTTTAACAGTGTGTTCTCTGATTGTTCTGTAAAAAATGAGCTGTGTTAGAGTAAATAAAGAAAAAGGGTCTCTGGTGCTCTTTGGCATGGGGGGTCCAGGTTTAAACTTCTTGAAAAGATCTGAGGCGCCTGGATATCCTGCATGTGTTTAATCTCCCCACAATCAACCTCAGTGTAAAGCCATAGGATACTATGAGTTGCATGTTTTTGTTACAAAGAGATCATTATTTCTCTAAGAAACATACATTCAATGCACAGTATCCTGGTCTGAATCAGTATCTTCATTTTTTCTGTTTTTCATGTTGTCTTGTATGCAATCTGTCTCAAGTATTGTGAAAAACTAATCAGAAATGGCTAGATTATATTGTTCTTTATCTTGATTTTGTATATGTTTTGTATTTCCTGCTTTGATGTGCTTCCTGATCATGTGACTGCTTCTTAACCTTCACAAGAAGCAGCTGGGGAACCACTCTGTATCTGACCTGATAAAGGCTTCACTGAATAAAACACATGTGCTTTAATTCAATGACTGAGTGTCACTGGGGTCTTTTGAAGAAAGAGCCTTTCATGTAAATTTGCTTGATAAAAAGAATTTTAGAAGATTGGTAGATGTTATGTAAATATAAAACTTCTTTTTTGCCATTCATAATCATGCTGTATATCATTTGGTTTTTCTGTGATGCTTTAAGCTACAAATTACACATCCTTTGTTTGTGCAATCATCACAAGAGCTTTTTCTAAAAATGCTAGGAAATGAACAGATACATTGCAAATTAAAGATGAAAAGTCTGTGATAGTTAAGCCTGTTTTTGCTTTCGAGGAGGGATGTGAGAAGCACCAGGTGAGGTTTGGGGGTTGAAGACAACTACAAAACATTACACTAGATGCTTCTATGATTAGACTGGAAGGGGATCAAGTTAACAGAAATAAAATTGAAGGAATTTGTCGAATGAATTTAAAATGTATAGTTACTAAGAACAGTAAAGGTACAGGAATGACCGTGATGAATTGTCTTCTTCGTCCACAGAACCTGTTCCATGTTTTATCAATCGTAATACATCAATTGCACAAACAAGTGTACTCTTGTCCCAACATTCCCAAGCACTTACCCATATTTCTGTTACTAAAATGTCAGTGATACTTCCAAGGACGGACACAAAATCAAAAATGTTCCAGGCATCTTTGAAATAATTCTGTGGGGGAAAGGGAAAAAAGGGAGAGGTATTAAAGAAGACAGAGCGCTGGAACAGTTTACCAATCACATCCTTGGAGGACTGAGGCCAGAGGCCTTTAAGGGACATGCCTCTGGCCAGTGTTGGTGTTGTTACTGTGGAGACAGACTGAATTCAGGGTGATAGCGTGACTGCTGTGTGACATGCTATGCTCAGGGTTGTTCAGGGACAGACGCTCTAGAGCTGTCTACTAAAATAAGCAGGTTTATAAATGAATAATAAGATGATGTTTCCAGCCTCACCAGAGGGCCGAAAGCGATGATCTTCAGGATTGATTCCATGAAGAAAAAGGTTGTAAACACGATGTTAAGGTTCTTTAAGACGTCATCATATGTTTTTGATGCACCATCAAACTGTAGACAGAACAAAGATGGGAAGAGTGTGTAAATAGTACAAGCAAATGGGAAAATAAGAAGTGTGTGTGAGGTGTAAGGTTATAAGGAAACTGCAAACTTTCTCAAGGTAAAGACAGAAGGGCTTGTCCTGTGAGGGATTTTTATGTCCATAAGAGAATTTAATTAGTTCTGTTGGCATCTCTTTTAAAGTATTAAGTTTTATTAGTAAGGGAATACTATTTCAGTAATGAAGTGGAAATCTCATGGCGTCAGAACACAAAGTGGATTTAATGTAAAACTCAACATTTAAGGAGAGAGAAAAAAGAGCCACTGTTACTAATTTGTCACCACAGTAGAAATAAAAAAAACTCACTTACAGAATCTGAACTCTGCTGTTAAAGGTAAGGTCTGCAGGATTTTCATAAATAAATAAAATGCCAACTTTTACGGGAACAATCCTGCTCAATCGTATCCTATGGGCCTGTATGCTTGGTTCGGTTTTATGGGGACATTTCGAAGGGGACAGTAAGCCAATCACAAAGTGCCCCGTGCGCAAGTGACTTAGTGTGCTGAAAATAGCAGGGGAAAGCTAATCAGAGCAGCTACGATTGTCTATGTAGCATAGAAGAAAAACACAACCAAAGTGAATAAAAACCCCGAACAGATTAAGTTTTTTCCTACAGAGGGTGAAGCTTGGTTTGACTTTCACTAGCTTTTGGACACTTGAAGAGCAGCAAGGGACGAAGAACGATGCTAGTTGGCTTTCTGCTAACCAGGTATGTTTTAAATACATACCTATAATGATTAGCTTGTGCTAACATGCCAAGTCAGGTGCATGGCTCTCGAGTCTCTTACATGTAGAAACGCAAGCTTCAGGTGGTTGCAGGGTCAGTGAGCGTGTTTACATAGTCACGGTCAGAGGCTGTGGGTGTGTGCTGCTGCTGGCACTGAGCCAAGGAGGAGGAGCCCAGTTTGAATTTTTGTGTTTACTAACACATAACGAAGATTCCTGCAGATCCTACCTTTAAAGTTAAAAACATATTGCGATTTAACAACTAAGCAAAAAGAAAGAAAATTTGGAAAACTTTAGGCTATTTTTCCCCCAATAAATATGAAAGTTTTGCAGTGGTGTTTATGTCATTGCCATGGTTGACCAAAACAACACTGCAAATCTTTGTTCCATGATGACTGTGAAAAACCTTCCCTGTTCAAAGCTGTGGATGACTGTTCAATAAATAAAGGTAAAAGATCTATATCATATTAAAATACGAGCCGTCAAACTGCTTTCGTTTTGATCACAATCAGTCCCAGACTTTTGGTCATGTCTTACCTTAGAGGAATACTTTTCAAGATCTTAATTTAAAACAATAACAAACACTGTCTCGAAGGTTCCCTAGAATAACCTGAAAGATGGTGCAAACCTAAATAAATTTGCTGAAAGCCTATCAAGGAAAATGTAAGCCCAGTAAGTCAATGAATACAAAAGCTCCAGCCAATCAAAGAACTGAAGTTACTGAAAAGAGAGAAGCGTGTACCTTCATCATGAGAACAATGGTGTTGAGCGCGATCAGAGCCATGATGCTGTACTCAAAGGGGGGCGACACCACAAACTGCCACATACGATATTGAAAGCTGAGTTTATTCTTTGGCATGTGGCGTGTCAGGGGCCGGGCGTTGATAGCAAAATCTATACATGCTCTCTGTGGATGAAGGATAAGGATCAAAGAGGATGTTAACTCCTGTCGCCTTAACTCTTGTAAATGCATTAGCATAAACTACTAAGTCTTTCCACACCTCGTTCTTTTCTAGACTGTAGTCCTCCATCATTTTATCCCCCTGTTCCTGGAACGTGATGATGATGAGAGCCACAAAAATGTTTACGAAGAAGAAAGGAAAGACAACGAAGTACACGACGTAAAAGATGGACATTTCCATCCGGTACCCTGGGCTAGGGCCCTGATTCTCATAGGTGGAGTCCACTGAGTGTTTTAACACGCTGCAAGAGGAACAGAAAATAAAACAGAACGAGAATCATCAGTTATTTGTTTCAGAAGCTCTTTTGTTCTTTGGGGGATGAGGGGGTGGTATAAGTGCACTCACTCTGGCCAGCCTTCTCCCGTGGAGACAGTGAAGAGGGTAAGCAGAGCCCAAGCCACGTTGTCGTAATGGAAATCAAACTTCCTCCACTCACGCTTCTGTGCCTTGACCTCATCATTGTCATAGTCCAAGTATTCGCCCCTGAAAAAAACACAAAGTTTGAAATCAAAACTAATCAGTATTAGTCATTAAAAACAGATCAAATGGCTGCATCTAAATACCCCCTTCTCTGAACACACACTGAAAAGTTAATTTAAGCCTGGCTCATGCAACAGGATTTTCAAAATCAAAGTTTGAAAATTATTTGGGCGGCTCAGACAAGTCTGTGAGCCAATCGTGGGGCTTAAGTTTGATTTGTTGCCCGCTCACACTAGAAGAAGGACCAAATCGAGGTTTAGAGTCCTGTAGTGTAGTCCTGTAGTGTGAGCCTGGCTTTAGTCCACTCTTGAATATCAATTTTCTCTCCTTGCAACAGTTCTTACAATGCCCTGCATCTCCTCTGGGTGGCAGCATCTGCACATCTGTAATGAGCTATTTTCTTAAATAAAGAAGTATCTTTGGCACCAAATGCGTACAGAGTAATTGCTTTGATTGAACTGGATTTAAAGGTTGCTTTTGGGCACCATCCAGTACCAAATCAGTCTGCGTCACGCGCTAAATGAATCTAGGTTTAATATAAAATAATACTATGATACTCTCATTCTTCTTAATAGTATGAAGTTTTAAAAGTTCTGTCATTGGAAAACCTATGCAAAACTGAAGGCCAAATTAACACAACTGAGGGCTATTTGGAAACCCAAAATGCCTGAGTTTGTCAAATATGCTCATGTAGGCTGGAGTTTGAACACAGCCCCCCTGAACTTTGACTTCAACATTTATGAACAATCAATCATTTCTCCACAGGGAGCCTTTTAGATACTTTTGATAATTTCACTACTCCAAATATCCACACGTACTTCTTTACAGTCAGCCCATGTACAGTGCCTACTGTACATGGGTTGACTGGTCCCATGTACAGGTACTTAAAGCTGAATTTACAGAAAGACTAGATAAAGGTCCTTTAAACACACGTTTTTTAAAAAACAACATTTTTTTTGCAGTTGTAGAGCGTAGTTCTGAACCAACCTGCAGTCGCTCTCAAACTCTTTCGATTCATCTGTGCAATAGAAGAATCTGCCTTTGAACAGCTGGACGGCCACCACAGCGAAGATGAACATGAAGAGCATGTACACGATCAAGATGTTCAGCACATTCTTCAGAGAGTTGACCACACAGTCAAACACAGCCTGGAAAGCAGAAACGGAAACATTTACAAAAATATGTTTCAAGTGCATCTTATCACCAATCTGCTTACATACTAAATATAACTTAAGCTTAAATTAACTTTGGGAGAAATATGAAGCTCACTTTGATTTTAAAAGACCAAAAAGGGTTTAAGTCTTAGAGAACTGTTTCATTTTTAAGGGCAGCCTCATTTGCACAAGACATTCAAAATGAATGAATATGAAATGTTGAGTTATGTTTTCTCAACTTTGCCCTTGTCTTTTGACATATTTATGATAGCTGGAAGCATTTCAAAAACCTCCACCAAAATGCTTGTGTCTGTGCTGAGGATAAAAGTGTAGTTTCACACAAACAAAAAGGTTATCTATGCCCCTAAATGCCAACGGGTGACACTTTAGCTTGGAGAAGCAGTATATCATCTTTCAGTCCTGCTTTTTATGTTTTGAGTACTAATGAAGCTCTAGTCTGATCCAAACATCCAAGTCCTGACAACCAGGACTCAAATCTGCGTCCTTGACTCTAGAGCTGGGAAGAGTAAAAGACTGCATTTTTACAGATGTCCAGTTGGAGTTGGCTTCACAAGCAAAGGAGATTCCATGTCTGTCTATATATATATATAGGATGTTTACAGTCTGTTCCCAATAGACTGCTCCATATCTCGTTCCGTAAAGTTGTTATTACTGATAAGAAAGATTTTGTAATTATTCACATGTTGAATGATAGAAAGGCCTGGTGGGAGGTGGTAGTGTGATGTTAACTTCAACTCTTTTCTGTTCTTTTTAGAACAGTTGTCAATGAGTAGAATTTACAATACAACCAATACAATACAATATAATAACAATACAACCACCATGGAAGGCTTAATACTATTTTCTTGAAAACCAATGGGTTATGTGACTAAGGCTATGAATACCATTAATACAGCCTATGCTCAGTTGCAGGAAATGAAGAGAAATTACAAATCTCAAAGCATGTCTTAAAGAATTCAGATTAATCTTACCTTGAGTTTGGGGAGACGTTTGATGGTTTTTAGAGGTCGCAGCACTCTCAACACTCGAAGGGACTTGATTGTACTAATATCTTTGCTCTTGCTGCTTCCCCTGCGAGTCAGCCAAAAAACAATAATAACAGACAGTTAGGGCTCAGAGTGGAGGGATTTACCATTTTCACATGGCATCTGTTTTCCTCTGTAGTTTCAAAAGCCGAGAGACTGCTCTGGCTCTGGTTAGCAAATTGTAAAAATACAGGGAATCTGATAAATCTTATCATTATACCTCTTCCTCATCCAATAGCAAATATAGACTATTAGGGCAATTTTTCAAGTTGAACTTGCTGCCGTCAGACAACAGCCAACGTTGGCCTTCAGCATATCTTTAACTTGAGTGTTGAGTTGTATGAGGAACTCAGAAGTAGGCTAACTCTTATGGTAACCAGCAAATAGTAAAGTAAACTTGAAGATGGTAAAGTTATCTACACTTTTTAGCTAAAATTAGTGCTATTTAATGGGACTGTATGGACCATACGGAAATGCTAGTGTTTCTCTAGACTCTATTTCCCATGAATGCCATCATCCATTGTCTTTTTAACACTACTTTTCTATATTACGCAGTGTAATAATTTGAAAAGTGATATCAAGAAAATTTTCTCAACTCAGTTTACAGTGTAGTTAAGTGTAAAAAGGGTGACTTATAACGTTAGCTTACAAACAGCTTAACCTGTGTTTCAGCCTTTAGCTCAAGTTTTAGCCTTAAGCTTGTGCTCTATCACTCTAACGTGTGGCTTTGTTCTTCTCTTTTTTCCTTTTCCTTTCTGACAGTTCAGCTTCAGTGTCCACTATTACTACAAAATAAATCCAAGAAATCCTTTTCAGCAGGGTAAAACACAGATTTCTCCTCGCTGCCAAACTTTGTCGACTGGCATGGTGTTGTCATAGAGACTTCTGTATGCTATAAATCAGTCCAGTCTTGGATTACCTGACTACAGATACTGAGAAATAGAATTTGAAAATAAACAATTTTGATGCTAATTATCTCCTTTTAAATAATGGATTACAATCACACATAAATCTATAGGTGGGACTTCTTCAACATCACTTAGAAACTCCTCACAGGGACTTTAACATTACTGTTTGCTAGAAAGTAATTGACTGCTACTATCAGGTTTTGTGGCTGAAATTTTGGGGCCTTTCTGTTATGCGTTTTGTTTAAAATTAGCATTTATCACTTTCCAGCAAACAAGTAAAAATTTCATACAAGTTTTACATAAAACAATATAACTACAGCATTTGGGATTCCCAGCCTGAACGTGTCGTGAGAGGAAAACAGCTGCCGAGTGAAAACGATAAATTAGGACATAAAAAAAACAGAAACAACTACTACTAAACCCTCTACTAATATCATCAACTGTTTTGATACAAGTGACTGAGGGATATAAGTTATATCAATCATAACCAATGTAATGAAAGACATTAACTGATGAAATCACAATTTTACTTAAAGTACATGGCATCAGGTACAGTTTTTTTATTCTGCAGAAAAAGAAACATTTAAGTGCACGTCAAACATGAAACCAGTGGTAGTCCATGTTGGTTTCATGGACATCAAGAAGCAGCCTTTTTTAATCTTTCATCATAATCACCATCATCGTCATCATCATACAGTTAACATTCAGTCGTTTAATATCCACAGGCATCTCCCGGCAGAGTGCCCAGCCAAACCTCTTTCTTTCTTTTTCAGTCAAACGCTGTTTGTGGTTCTTCGGAAGAAATGGAAGTTTAAGATGTAGACACATGAGGTTTAGAAGTATTGCATGTCTAAGATTATGTACATATAATCCTGAGTCTGGTTTTGTTTCACATAGCTTCCTTTCATTTAAATCTAGATTTAGGAAAAGTTTAGGAAAAGGAGATGGAAGCTATGTGAGACTCCTAGGACATGTGATGCCTTTTGCAAAACCTGGTATCACATGTCAAACAACACCAACAAACACTTTGCACAAATAGCGTCACTGATCCATGAGAGCGACAGCAGGGATCAAGAACGGATCGAAAGACAAACTCTCTCAGTTGTGAATTTAATGCTTGGAACTACCTAACTGAACGTTTTGCTTATGATTTGTACGCCCATAAACCAATTTCATAGGAGGAAAATTGGGGTGTCAAGGGAGTCAATAGCCGAGTTGATCTTTACTGTAAGTGGATGGGTAATTTAAGAATAAAAAAAAGAAGAGGCATGAGGTGCTTGGACACCTGCCAGACATGAGCAGAAGAGCGGTCATCCATCAAGGCTCAATCTTTGAATATGAACTCAGTTCCCGTGGCAGGAAACGGAAGACAATTCAATTCTAGGCTGATTGATTGAGTCTCTCTCTCTCTCTCTCTCTCTCTCTCCCTGTGTGTGTGTGTGTGTGTGTGAGAGAGAGAAAGAGAGGAAGAGAGAGAGACTCAATCGATAATCAATAGGCCTCTTTCCTCTTAAGTTGAGCAGGACTGAGGTCTCTCAGCTGGAGAGTATTAGAGTAAAGCCCAGTAAGGCCAGTGGTGTTTAAAATTAAAACATCCTGACACACACACACACACACACACACACACACACACACACACACACACACACACACACACACACACACACACACACACACACACACACACACACACACACTCTTCATTAATAGGGCAACTGCTCTTTGAGTTTCAGGTTGGCTCTTCAAGCATGTTGGCACTGCTGAGCTGAAATGGGGCTTTCTTTAAATTTCTTTAGGTGAATATCAAACATCTGACACCTGTAAGACTTCACAGTGGCTGTAAAAGCTTTGATGTGTTTATTCTTTAAACACAGCAGTTGCTAACAATTTGGATCTCTGTCTACAGAGTTGCCAAAAATGATAGATTTTGTTGTGGGAATACCTGATTTTGTCAAAATTGTACAAGAATTTTCATCTGATAACCATAAAAAGTCAAACACATTATATTTTTGACTGAATGTCCAATATGCGAGTGGTCTCACTTTAAGAGGATACACAAAAACTAATGCAACTCTGCATCTTTGTAATGGTGCAGTGTATTTTGGGGAGATTGAAGTTCAAGACATTCAGTAACACAAAAAACTTTGTACAGCCACCTTAAAACCTGTCATGGTGCAACTGTTTGATGACCGAACAATTTAGATAAGCCTAGGTTAGGTGGAGTGTCACTTCAACTCAAACTCTTTGAGAAGTGAATGACACACAACTTTTAGGGCTTCTTTTCCTTCCATAAAACCTTTGAGTATCAAATCAAACCTCTAAAATTAAACTTATAAAGAAGCTATTGTGCTTTCCAGACGGTTTTCTATGGTATGTGGAGTATAGTTGATGATACAATGTGGCAGCAATGAGCCGAACGAGCAGAAGAACAAAGAAAGAAAGAGAGAGAAGCCAATTTGATTCGGTTGGTGGAGAGGAGGGGCAGAGTGGAGGAGTAGGAGGAGAGGGGAGCATGAGGAAGAACTTTACCGGGTGGTGCTCCTGTTGAGTTTCACCGATGGTGGAGACAGCGAGAGTCAGTGAAAGCGACAGAAAGAAAGACAGTAACAGAGACAGAAACAGGAGAAAAAAAGGAGGGGTAGAAAGGGAAAAGAGAGGAAGGAGGAGAAAACACATAGACAGACAGACAGACAGACAGACAGACATAAACAGGGACACACATAGATAGAGAGGAAGACCAACAGGAACACACACATGACAAGAGAGAGGGGGTTTGGCAGAAACAGGAAAAAAAAGTACATCCATATGAGAGACAGACAAAGAAGGAAGGACAGCAAGATGGACATACCTGCTTGGAAATCCCCCCACCCACTCATCTACACACAATACTCAGTCTCCCTAGTCTGGCAAGTTACATCAGCTGTGTGTTTCAAGTTTTCCATCTCACATTGTACATTTTACCTATCTCAGGTGTATGCACACTGCAAAATGCATCAGTTTATTTACTGATACCTCACTGAGTTTATAAGATCTTTTTTTTTTCCTCAAGCACAAATAAAACAATCATTGAGGCACATGAATCTTCATAAAAAGAGCCCATGGTAAAGACTAAAACTATATTTTCCTGTAATGTACCTACAACAGGCTGTAGCAGTGTGTAAATGGTCTTAAAAGGAACCCTGCACAATCTGAACAATATTTCTGTGCTTTGAACTTCTGTTTTAAAAGATAACTTAGCTTATGTGTTAAAGCTGTTTGTGTGTTTACAAATTTACAGCTTTTAGATTTTAGCATTTATAATCCCTGCTGAAAAATTTATGTACTAAGTGTACTAAAATTTAGCATACTTTTGCATACTTAAAGCCACACTTATTATCAATATACTTCATTAAGTTGTAATACAGCTCAACTTAAAGTTTGTTTAGTGTACTTTTAAGTGCTTAAGTTGAACTACTTAAAGTATATTTTGTATACTTGAAGTATTTAACTTAATATGTACTAATATATGTTTATTAAGTTAAATCAAAGAATATTTTGTTTGTATTTAAAATACATTAAAATTATTTTTAGTGTCTTAAAAATATATTAGCTTTGTACTTTCAGTATATTCCTACTATGGTAATAATACGCTTAATTATACTATTGGCCTCTTCCAAATACCAAGAGAGCATATTCAGCAGTTAATAATCTGCACAATCTTGCAAATATATTACCAGTATACCACAGGCTGAAAGACGAGTGTTTTGTCATAGAAATGCTATTTAACTGTTTCAATAAGAATGTCCTGAGGTAAAGGCACAAATAGCGACATAATTAATTCAAATATCACTTAAAATGCACCTGACTTAAGATTACAGTTTTGATATTAAAATATGTACTTTAAAGTATCCTTTCAGTGTACGTTACTTTGTTTTAAAAATACCAAAAGTATATGTAAAATCAAATTTTGAATTAGTACACTTAAACACAATACACTTGACTTTTACTTGAAGTATATTTTTGTGTAATATATTTTTAGAAAGTGCATTTTAGCGTAACTATTTTAAAATGTATTAAAAGTGTTAGCGTTAAAGCATGATGCTAGTATACTTTTTATATATGAACAAAAAGTACAATTTGTGTAAATACATTTTCAATATACTTTTGAAAAAATGAATATAACTGAAATACAATAAAGTACTTTTTTTTTTCCACCAGGGATCTTCTACGTTGAGCTCAGCATTGGATTTTGAATAGTTTGGCTTGAATAAGAAAAAGTGAAATGTGTATAACTTTATGGGTTAAATACCATTTTTTTTCTTTATGAAGTGGTTTTTCTTAAATCCATCGTAATTGTTGTACTACAGGCTAAGATCAGTTAAAAATCACTTTGAATAAAGTACTTAAAATGTATCATAAATACATTTACGCCCAACCTTATTGCTTCAGGTTATATTTGGTCATTAGATAACATCACGTTACGTCATCATTATCTCTCAAGTAGCTTCTGAAGACCTATAATAAAAGCCTCCAGTGAAATCTGGCCCCTCTGCTTGTACAAAGCCTCCTTCCCTCCTGGCAGTCTTCTTCAGTGCTACACCAGCTCTATGAAGAATTACCTTCACGGTTGGAAGAAGAATCTCGATTGCTGTATCCATTTACACCGATTCTTATCTTATCACATCATAATGATCAATTAGACCAAGCCTACAGCACAAATTGCCCTCATTAGATGTGCAATAGTGGGTTTTTATCAAAGCTCTACTGCATGCAAGTCTGCACAGGGGCAGGAACAAAAGGCTGGTTCCAGGTTTTCTTGACACGTTTAGACATGTAGGGATACACTCAGGACATCCATCATGAGTGGAGACTCAAGAAACCAGGATTTGTGTGTAATATTTCATACACACACACCATGAGCAGAAATAAAAAATGCATCTCACAGAGTACTGCAACAGCATGCAGTTCCCTGTTTTTCATTCAGAGTTTATCTGGAGAATGAAAGGAGCCAGAAGCTGTGTGTGTGTGTGTGTGTGTGTGTGTGTGTGTGTGTGTGTGTGTGTGTGTGTGTGTGTGTGTGTGTGTGTGTTTTAAACCCTTAAATGTAAGCCATTGCACTGTGACCATGCTAGCACTCTGTCCCGCACAATGGTTCTGTCATGTACCTGTTTAGGGAAAATTTCATGCGTCAGAGTGAAAATTCAAAAAGTGACCAAAGTCTTTGCCCCGAGGAAGCAAATCTGCAGTGTAGCTCAGCTTTAGAGCAGATGGTGGGAGCGAGGAGGCAAAGGAGGAGAGATGATAAGAGGTTGAGACAAGGTGGAGATTAGAGGCGAAGGTAAAGGGACCAATGTAGGAAGAGTATCAGAAAAAAGGATGAAAACAAGGACAGAGATGGCAAGGGAGGAAGAATGAGTGGGGAGGGAACCAGTGGAGGAGGGCAGGAGGCATCTTTACTTTGTTGGGGAGTCATGCTGTGGAGGGTGCATTAGTGGAGTGGTTTTTACAATACAGCTGGTTGTTGACTGATATTTAACTCTGATTCAACATTTTACTTTTTGCTAAATAATTCCAAACATTATCCTAAATTGTATGTGACTGGCAATGCCCCAAGGCTCTTGATTTGCTGTGTTTGAAAAATACTTTTTTGTCTCACAGAAATATGTGATATGAACATCTCATGTAACCTCATTTTATGTTGGTGGCAGCAAGGTCATTATGCCAATGTGAAGTCACTGACACCTTTCAACAGTAAACTGAGGTAAACTCAATTAAATCTGGTGACAAAGCGACGACACGTGACACGATGTAGGCAACATCAAATACACAAGTATCTTAGTAGATTCATTGCTTGTAATGAACCAAATCATGACTGTGCTTTGTGACCTTATGATAGAAAGGCTGCAGAGCTTGTGCTCCATGTACTGGCATTGTTTGGTGCCACCACCACCACATAATGCTGCAACATTTTTCTATAGTGCTGTAAAACTGTAAGTGCAGGGAGGGTAGTAGCTAAACTGTGAAATGTTGAATCAAAGTTATTTATCACTTCAAAATTTACACCACCTGTTTTCTTTGAAAGCTTTGCTATAAAAAAGGGTTGTATGTGCACCATCCTCATTCTTTTTGAGTTCTTTTTGAGGCTTTGGTTTTCTAACAGGCTAGCTGGATACAAGGATTTTTCTGTTACACTGACTAAAGTTAGCTGTCAGTGTGAGCTTAGAGAGACAATCAGACTGAGAACAGGATTCATATTTGGTGAAAAAGTAACATTGTTCTTGGTGTGTTAAAAAGTTGTTACGTGTTTGGACAATTCCTTTTTGTTCCTTATTTAAATGACACCAGTGTAAACATGGGAAATCAGAATTTTTGCCTCTGTTTTTTAGGGGTTGTGGAGATTCTTTGTGTATACATGCCCCTCTCAGCTTACATGCTCTGGATTCTGTGTATTGTGGAGTACGGAGGTCTATCCCTAAACCCAAAGCCCTCCTTCATCATGATTGTGTTGAATGGTACTTGTCTGCACAAGGAGATTGTGCAGTGACATATTTGTATTTACTGGTTTTTATGAGGTCTACTTCCTTTGTACCTTGTGACCTACAACAGACAGAAGAGTAGAGGGACCAACAAAGTCTCACCCCATGATCTTTTCTTACTGTCAGTTCCAAAGGTCAGAACCGGGATGGGAAAAGAGACATTTCAGTTTGCTGCTCCCATCACTTGAGACAAATTACAAAAGATACATAAAAATATTGATTTGCTTGAATTTGATTGGCTTGTTTAACTTAATATCAAATGTTTTTTTAAGTATTGCAATCACTTAATGTATTTCATTTGTACTTTTAGCGTCTCCTTTGTTGCAGTTATTATGAAATGACGGCACCAAGCTTGTTTAAAAAAGAAATCCCGGCTTTACTTCAATAGTGAATCCCTACAGTTTTGATATACTTCATGTTTTCAGTAAGAAAAATTCAAAAAGTATGATAAAACAGATATGCAGTAGGAAAAACGAATTGCAAGACCAAAGAGATCGTTTTTGTCATTTAACTGTGACAGTAAAAAGAAAAGTATCCCTCCTGAACAATTTTCATTTCTGAACTTAATTATGCAGCTTTTTTTGTCATCAATGCATTCTCATTGATTTTTTTTTACAATGGAGACACCAGTGAAATAAGCTTTGCATTCAGTTTGACACTTTGACCATAGCGATCAGCTCTAACACGATCCACAAAACATTTAACTGCTACACATTTAGCCTGTGACTGACTCTGAACATTATCATATCAGTGATGTAAACTGTATCACATGTGTTCAGGTTCATGCAGTCACTAAAACAGACATGCACTGTACATCCACTGAGGCGAGGAGGATGCACACACAAGCTTTTTTTTTTTCTTCTTCTCCATCACTTTTCAGACATATGTTCAGTCCCTCCAGCGGCATTTACCATACATATTTACGACATATGTATTTATTTACACTGCTTTGCATAATAACAAATCATTCCACCCACCACATCCTGCCCCAACATGCCTCCCCCCTCCCCTCCCTTGTGTAGTCTGACTCCCCCGGGTCATGCAGAGGAAGGAGAGTTAAATACCTGAACCTCCGGGTACATTAACATGGTCGGAACGACGGGTAAGGATATGTGTTTGAGTGTGTGGGGGTAAAAGAGAGAGGGTAAGGTGGGACAGGGTGATGAGTGGAGGTGATGATGTCCCTCCCTTTGTTGAACAGATAGCCTGGGCAGGGGGTTAAAAAAGAGCCCTCATCCTCCCTGGACTGACCAGCCAGGGGCACAAGGCAATGAAGGGGCAGGTGAGAGGGGTGTGGCTGGTTTGGACAACAGAGTGTTGGCTAATGATTGTTGGAAAGGTGTGTGTGTGGTGGAATTTGGAGGATGTGTATAAATAAGAGGTTATGGGGTTTGGATAGGCAGTGACAGAAGCTGGGTTAGGGAGGGGGTTACAGGGGTTACTAGTAAACTAAGAAGAGTCACACTTATTCCCACCATACAGCAGGTAATTTTAACAAAAACAGGCTGACAATCTGCAAAAGATGATTGACCAGAAGTTTCTTGTATCCAAATATTGTTTGTGTGATCACCTTCCAGATAAAAATGGACTCAAAATCAAATATTCTGGGTTTATCACAAGTTTCACACAGCTCTGCCTGTTACACCAACAAATTCTCCAGGAACAGAATGGATTAACATCCAACTTGTAGAGATTGACCAATGGTTGGTTTGGCAACTGTCCTCAGCTTGGCAGGGAGTAATGCCAGCATTTTTAGATAGAAACTTACTGTCGGTGTTTCTTTTCAGCAGCAAATTGCCTGTTTTGAGATATTTTCTTTCAGTACATCTAGCAAGACACGAGTCAGCAGTGATCTGGCTTACCAGAGCACTATGAGCCAAAAGTAAGAGTCAGCAGGAATTTCTTTGCAATAAAACAGGTAAAAAGTAAAAGAAAATTTTTATTTTACAGATTTGTTCCACCTCTATGTTCACACTTTATCATTTCTTCAGTTCTGTCTTAGAGATAAGACAAGCAGGAATCCTTGATTGTTTTTTTTATTAGAGAAGTTCAGATTGACAATCTTTGATGTTACATTAGTAGTCAGCAGATTCTAATTGCTGATTATTTTGAATTTGCTTGCAAAACCAAAATGAGACACATGGATCTTTTTGAGTATCCTGTAGTTTTATGAGAGAAGAAGAGGTTCATAGCTGTCTTCATTCAGAAGAACTTAACCAAGGATGTCCAAGGATTGACCTCTTGAACTCCCAGATGAAGTTTTTGACCCACCATGTTAGTTGAGGCATAAATATGGTCTGGAATTGTGATTGCCATTCCATTGTTTTCTCTTTGCTGTGTGTTAGGAATAAAGAGTAGGAGGGATAAGCTTCGGAAACCAGGTATCACAGGGTAATGATACATAGAGAAACAGGAGGCCTGAGATGATTCAGATGCAAAAGGAAAGAAAGAGGAGAAGAGAAAGGGATGACTCACTGCCTGTTTGGTGGAAATACCAGAGCAGCGTGGATTTGACAATTAGGGAAACGAGGATACAGGAGCCAGGAAGAATGAGAAAAGAAAATGTAAACAAGAAACAGGTGATGCTTTGGGTTTACTAAGGTCAGATAATAAAGAGGAACAAGGATTGGCATTGGTTTAAGGGTTTTTTTGGGAAAAGGGTTTAGAGAGGATCAGGGCTTTAAATGCAAGAAAAGAGGAAGGGATGACTTACTGCCTGTTTGGTGGAAATATCAGAAGAGCGTGTATTGGTAAGTAGGGGATAGAGGGAAACAGGAACAAGAAAAGTTTGGGAAAGAAAGGGTTGAGAAGGTGCTTTATAATGTATTTGGTAAAAGAATAAAGATGAATAAGAGTTGGGGTTGGTTTCAGCTGATTATTTCAGACAAGGTTTAAAGGGAACATTAGTAGGAAAAGGTTTAAGGGTCAAAACTATAAATGTAAGAAAAGAGGAAGGGATGACTCACGGCCTGTTGGGCGGAAGTATCAGAGCGGCATGGATTGGTAAGTAGGGATAACAAGGAAACAGGGGCAGGGAAGATTGGGAAAAATGTTGAGAAGGAGCAGGTGGAGGTTATATAACTCAATAAGGTCAGATAGTCAAAGGAAATGAGGGTTGGGATTGGTTTGAGGTGATTGTTTCAGACAAGGTATGGGGTCTGGGGGGTGAAGACATTGTAACTACACTCTAAAAAACAGCTTTTACCTTTATCACTTGGTGCTACTGAAAGATTTTATAAAACAGGATAAAAAAAAGAAAAGCAAAAAAACTCTGGTGATTGTTTTGAGGGGGTACTTTAAGGTACCCCATTCAGTCCCCTTCAGATTGCATAGAGAAACCAAAAGAGTCCCTTTGACTTTTTAGAGTGTAGGCCAGAGGTTGATGAAAACATTAGGAGAAATAATTCATTTTAAGGTTACGGTAGGTGGCATGGATGAAGGTGCTGCTGAGACAGAGAAAGACCTGCTGACGTTACGCCACATGATGGTGATGATGATGATTAAGATGATGATGATGATGATGATGTTGATGATGATGATGATGATGATGATGATGATGAT
Organism: Halichoeres trimaculatus; assembly: GCF_033239565.1. NCBI lineage: Eukaryota > Metazoa > Chordata > Actinopteri > Labriformes > Labridae > Halichoeres > Halichoeres trimaculatus. Next base: position 18,605,764 of record NW_027437180.1, on the reverse strand, counting down.
GATGATGATGATGATGATGATGATGATGATGATGGTGATGGATGGTGGAGGAACAGAGATGGAAATAAAGAAATGTTTGGTCTGTAGGTGGAGGGAGGAGATGTAAAGTGGAATGACAGACTCCAGAAGAAGTTTCGAGAAAGGAAAAGAAGACAGGCTGAAGAGAATGAGCTGAAAGAAGGACTAGGCAACAGCGCATAGAGAGAGGAAAGGGCACAGAAGACAGGGGGAAAGCAATTTAAGAGGAACTAGAGATTAAAGACACAAAGTAGATAAGTACAGGATGAAGTGAGAGAAAAGCCAGGAGGAGTTGATAGACAAAAAGAGAGGTGATGTTTCTGAAGTACAGCAGGCTGAGGACATAGAGAGAATTAGCTTTGCCTGTTGTATCCGACGCACAAGGCTGGGCGACGAGGGTCTTTCTGCTGATGAAAGAATGTGTGTTTGTGTGTGTAGGTGAGGGTTGGTGGCAATAATGAGAAAGGGGATGGGGGGGACACTTACGTGAAGGCGAAGGCCACCAGAGCACCACTAACCACTATAAAGTCCAGAATATTCCACAAGTCGCGGAAGTAGGAGCCTCGGTGAAGAAACAAGCCAAGTACCACCATCTGGAAGACATGAAAGATTTTTAGTACAAATATACAAAGATCTGTCTATGACTGTCTGAAGGAGTCCAGCAAACTGTGGTAGAGAAGAACGGCCTTGGGTCTGTAACTTTTCTTTTTTTTTCATATTTTTTTTTCTTCAGAAGTCCAGGGACCTCTGGAAAGTACTACAGCTGTTTTCTCCCCAAATTTGATTTCTACCTTAGCTCCTATTGTTGAAAAGCACATAGTTCCAGGGATAGTTCTTATGGTCAAACCTTGACCGTACTTACATACAGTGAGGCTTTTACAACACATCTCAAAAAGTGAACTGAAAATAAAAGTCTTAGACACAAATTACAGTCACAGGCACTGAATCACAAACAATTCTGATATAAACAAAACAAAACAAAAAACTAGTTTGGTCAAAAAACACATGCACCAAAACCAAACAAATATGCAAGGTCAAAGGTGGAAATAAATACATCAATAAACTCAGACACACAGTGATACTTGTTTACCTTGATCAACATTTCAAATGTGAAGACGCCAGTGAAAACGTAGTCAAAATACCGCAGCACCTGCAGAGCATCAAAACAATGTGAGGTTAAATTTTGTTGTTCAAGGAAGAAAAGAAAGAGGTAAAAGATGACTCAGTCAAACAAGAAGAGCAGGAGAGATATACAGACATTCAGGGCATAGCCCTACCTTGACTGTAATCCTGTTTACATTTTTTGGTTTCCTAACCACCAAATTATCAAAATCTAAGTAATGTGACAAGTTTCTTGTTTGTTATATCCCTCCAACTAAAGTCAAAAAATGCTCCTTAATGTGTCTCCACAGGTTTTGCACATTTTCATGTCTTCCAGATTAATTCCCTATTCTAAAAGAAGCAGAGAGACAGGCAGAGAGACAGGCAGACAGACAGACAGACACACACACACAGTGATGTCTCACATTGTTTCGTGGTGACTCAGGCCAGACAGGGTCCTCTGCAGCGAGGGCAATGCTGCTCATAGCGATAACAGACAGGATGCTGAACTCAAAATACTTCAGAGTCAGGATATAGTGACAACACTTCCGAAACCTGGTGCAAACAAACAGATGTAAACATGTTGATGAAGAGAAACACATGAAATGAACCGATTCAGCATTTTAAGGCCAAAGAAAGTTTATTCAGTAGCTTTCTTTATCCCTGAAGACGGGTAAAATATTAAACGCTGTGTTGCTTAATGCAGTTACACTCATTGATACTAACGGGTTGGTGGTGGACATTATGAAGCAGGAGCTGAAGGGAGGCATAGGCTTGGGCCCATCTTCATCTCCTTCTTCATCCTCCTCTTCCTTCTTCTCCTCATTCTTTTTCTGGTCAGTGTTGGCATTTTTGTTTACTGTGTTAAAGGAAGACAGAAGAGGAGAGGGAAATTGCAAAAAGAGTTGCAAAAAAACACGACACACACACACATCAGCACTCAAGGAATTGATGGGTTTCCTTCAAGTACAAGCCCATGAAACAGATTTTTTAAAGTAACCATACCGTTCATAAAGAGTACTTCTGGCTGTGCAAAAATGTTTTTAAATGTCTGCTGTTGCCCCAAGAGAAGCTGAGAAATTACCCGACAGTTTTTGACATCTTTCGGAAGCTGACATGTCTGTGTCTGTGTCAGTCTGTGTAGCAATGAAGTGGTACAATGTGTTTCAAGTCTGACAATAGAGCTTGTTAGAACATTGAGTTATATAGTCCAGTTTTTTATGCAGCACAAATGTTAGCTGGCTTATCCCTTCACAGAAGACTCAAATACCAGTCTAAACCCTCATTAGCCTAATGACGCTCACCTTGCAGGATGGCATTGGTGGAGGGGTAAGGATAGACCGGTGGCATGTCTATCTTTGTGTACTCAGGTTTGGCCATGCTAGTCAGGATTAGGCTGTCCATGCTGTGGAGCAGGGTGTGGGTGTCAGAGTCACGGCAGTTCAGCAGGTTGTTGACGTGGTCTGGATGGTCGGGGTGATCTGGTGGGAGGGCGTACGGGTGCTCATAGGCAATGGCCAGTTTACTGTTGTTACGGAAGTTGTCCAGATCCTCGTTGTGTTGCTGTATGGGTCTGGTGGTGGAGAGGCTGGGACAGGTGCTGTGATGCTCCCTGATGAAGGACGAAGAAAATGGAGGGACATCAAAGAGAAATCAAAAGGAAGATTCGGGGGCAGAGGAAATGACACCACAAAAAGGATGGAAAGAGTTAAGTAACAGAAGAAGGGATGCTTTCAAAGCACCAGATGTAGCACCATATGTCATAAGATGTGCACCTGTTCTCTCCTGTACTGTTCGTGCCAATAGGCACAAAAATCCCCTGAAGAGCTCTGTGAACTCTGCTTTAGGAATAACTCAAACACTTGCTTTACTGTTAATTTTTGAAGTATCTGAGCAGCTTTTAAGAAGTATATTTGCCCCTCTGTGCTTTTGTTGTAAGTCTGGGCTTTTCAATTAAAAATTCAGTCCGGCTGGATTTTCAGACTAAGGACATGAGCCGGGATGTACATTTTTAGCAGCAAAGTTAAGCTGCTGTGGCCTTCTCCTGGGCTATGCAAGTCTGCTTTATTGTAGTACAGCTCCAGTAGTAAGGTGCAGTCAGACTATTAATTTTAGCTGCAGCCTTATGAGAACCCCTCGGGAAAGTGTGTCCAAAACGCGGCAAATTTTTCAGTGTGGTGTCTTCGGACATTTTAAACTTTCAGCACTGCAACACACTTGTTGGAAACTTAGCACATAGGTTTGGTTTTGGACTTGGTGGTTAATAAATAATACTTTAATAATACTTTTCAGTCCAAGCAGGATTAAACTGGTAATTTTCCTTGCTGATTTTTGTTTTAGGGTAGAAAGAGAAATTTTTACCTGTGTAGGACTGCTAATGTTAACTTTTCAAATGCACATACACAACAACGCATTGTGGGTTAGTTGCAGTCAATATTTGTCATAATTTTGGAATTTTTGTAAGAATTGTTGGTAAAAGATGTTTTTTTCTCATTGGACCCAACTCCCAATCACTCAGCAGCTGCTTATGGGCCACTCGAGGGTTACTTGCAGGAAGTATGTGGCCTGCGGGCTACTAATTAAATTGAAAACTTAAATTAAAAAATTTAAACTTTCTTCACTCACTTTCTGCTGCGATGCCCTCGGCTCCTCTCCTGGTTGCTGTGCCGATGTCTTCTTGTCTTCCGTCCTTCCCCTTCTTCCCCTTTCTCCCCCTCTTCCCCAGTCCCCTTGGATCTGTGTCTCCGGCCCTCCTCCCCTTCTCTGGCTGACCTCCGGTGTTGCCTGGACCTCTTGTGTTCATGGGTCCCTTCTCCACTGGCACTCTGGTGATGAGGAGACACGCTGCCGGCCTCCCTGTTCCTATGCCGGTGGCTCCGGTGACTCTTGTGGCTGTGCCTCTCCTCTCCATGCTGCCCCTCCACATTTCCCAGTGATGTGCAGCTCAGTCCATGCTCCATGCGGGTCTCTGGCGCCTGGCCTCCTTCTCTGACGTCTGGCCCTGTGGCTTTTTGGTGATGGTGATGATGATGGTGGTGGTAGTGGTGGGCTGATCGGCGGTGGTGATCAATGTCCTGGCGCCGGTACTCTTGGTCCAGAGGCAACTCACCGGGTTGGGTTTTGTTTGTATTGTTGTTGCGGTTGTCTTGCGGGTTGACTACCAGTGGGCGGTCCAGATGGGTCTTCATATCCCCACGTCCTTTCCGTGGATATGACACCTGGGTGGGGTTACAGGTTGTAAGGGTAAATACTGCCAAATACTCAAAATACATCTTTAGGATCTGGTTAAAAACGTCTCTTGACAGGTTTTTGTAGCCATACATAGAAGTTTTTGTGTCCTTTACAAGGTTCTGACATTCTGCTGCAGCAAAACTTGACATGCTTAAAACAAAAGACGTATTAAAAAAAGAGATGGTTTGAAACCATGTGTCTGCAACAATTAAGAAAAAACGTCAAGGTGCAGTGGCTCAGCCAACTCAACTCTACAAGCTTCAGAGTTGCATTTACATGATTTCCAGGTTCCAGTAAGCTTCAAAGCATATTAAAAGCTAACTTTGACCATAACCCATGCGATTTAATCAAACCTCACCCAGAATAAACCCAGAATTTGCTGTCCCTTTACACCCTCCCCCAACTGAATCCCTCTCCCCTGAGCAACAGATATACACAGTTCGGCACAACTTTTAACTCCACAGAAGGAGTTTGATTGAAAACGGCTAAAGCTGTGAGTTTACAGTCTGCCGAGCCATATCCAGTCAACTCCTGATCATCGTCTTGTTTTTGAAGTGCCTGAAACTTTTCCCCCGCTTTTTTATTCCACTGCTGTCTTTGGGTTCACAGCTCTGAATTTTTCTGCATGCCCCACTTTAATAATGCATTGCTTCCAAGCACGCAGCTTCAAGCCGTCCCATTTAGCAGCAGCTAGCGCAATAACAACACTTCTTCACTTCCTTAAAGGGACATTACACCCTGAAAATACACATCTTTTAAGTGCAGCATGACCCAGAATACAGTGACCAAAAGTACATCAAGCCACTGGGTTAAAACAGTGCTTCCTCTACAGATTACTGTGCCTTGTTTTATAGTTTTAGTTTAGATTCAATGGAGTAATTTAACAGCAGCAGCAGCAAAGACTCAAATGTTAAATCATCTTCTCAGATGCTGATCAGCATGTGAGAAGTGTGCTGTCAGAAAAAAATGATTTCAAGCTGATGTTTGATTACTCTCTGATGATGTTTATTTCATGATGTCATATCACTGTAAACAGGGGAAGCATGGCGAGAATCAGGGTTTCACAGAAAATGTGTGTTCTTTCCAAAAAGAAGCAAAGAAAGAACTTTAAACTGATGTTGATTTATGGACCATTATACCAAATCGGTTCAAATTTAGAGAGGAATTTGTGTGAAACTTACATCATATCTGGGGAAAACTTTGACCATATTCATGTTGAACAACATCCAAGGGGGAGATATACAGCAAAAGAACAGTCAACTTAAACATTATATTCTCTAATTTTTCCAAAAATCTTTCCTTTCCTAAAATGTGTCACTACCAAAAACAGGATTGCATTAGAATAAAAAGAATTTATCAACCTATTCTCATTTTTTTCTGTTTCCCATCGTACAGAGTATTTTTAAAAATAATAATTCATATAGTTTCTGTTATAGTTTATAACTAATGAATCCTTTATTATTTTTAAAATATGATTTTCATTGCAGGATAGCAATTTAAACAGATTTGGTAAATGGTCCATGTACTTTTTCAGCCTAGTTGAATTTTATTTCGTCTGAACTGGAATGAAGAGGACAGTAACAATTTTAGAAAGCAACATTTTTCCAAAAAGGGAAATTTCCCCCCAAAAGCCACAAATTTACAGAAACTAAACCTCTGGGGAACAGCTCAGACTTTCTGGAGCTGGTTGCATCTTTTATTAAAAACAACTATACAAACTCAGTCCCCTCCAGTTCCATAACTAGGAAACAAACTTCAAAGTTTACACCTTGGCATTGACATCCAAGATTTGTGTATTGACTTTGAAATTCTATGTGTGGTGAAATGGTCTCATGCGAAAAACTCCAACCGAACATGGGTGATAATGTTCCTTTAAGTGGTGAAAAGAAATAAAATAAATCTAAACAAATCACAACAGATATTCACCATATATATATCAGGAGGAGACTGCATATATATGTGTATATGTGTGACTTTTTTAGGGGGGAGGGATCCTCACCTCATCTCCCTCCCCTCCCACCTTCCAGTCCTCCTGCTCCAGCTCGTTATACAGCGCCTCGCGGCTCGTCATCAAGTTCTGCCGCCGGATCTCGCTCGTTCTCTGCTCCCACACCGACTTGTTGCCCTTGATGTGATTCTTCTGCTGTTCCTTACTGATTAGGGGGAAATAAGGAAGGGGAGGTAATGTTAATGGAAACAACAATGGGTAAAAAATGTGAGGAGGTTCAAAAAATTTGTCAAAAGGGAGGGAAGAGAAAGAGAAAGGGAAAGGAAGGAGAAAATTGATGTCAAATCTTTCATCAACATGATGAGCAACCAATGTTTTGTTAATGTCAGAAAACATTTTATTAATTCATGTGTTGCTCATCGTCTTTTTGACCAAATATGTGTCATATGGTGACCATGACTCATAATAATCATCTGTATGCTTTTTAACCCTCAATAACAAAAAAATATATATTTTAAAGGGGCTGTGAGGAGTTTGAAAGTGATCGGGAAAAGTCTCCCTACTAGATATATGCCTGATATTTATCCACACTTTAAATTGAGATTATCAGGATTGAATTATGGCACCTCCAGGTCTCTATGACAACACCATGCCAGCTGATGAAGTTTAGTAGTGAGAAGAGAGATCTGTGTTTTTCTCTGCTTGAAAACGATTTCTGTAATTAATTTTGTAGTGGTGGTGGACACAGGAGCCTGACTGTTAGACAGAAAAAGGACAGAAGAGCAGTCTACCGATAAAATGAAGAGTGAGGTTACGTTAGCTGTGATTGGTTAATGTGAGACATATCTTAGAGCACTGGGCTGCCAGCTGCACTAAATGTTGATGGCTACAAAACTACGCTCAAACTGAAAGGATTTGCTTGTTGTCATGTTAGCATTGGGATACGTCGGAGCACCAAGCTGACAATGCTGCTGCATATAGCCGGCTGCTTCAACATTTGCTTGATGCCACGTTTCAAACCATAGGGCTACGTAACACCTTACCTCTGCATATTGTATCCATTAAAAAGTGTCTTAAACAAAGACAATTTGTTTTGATCAGATCTCCATTTAATTCTGAAACAAACACACGGCTCACCAAAAGTAATTTACAACAGTGTGAGCAAGACGCCAAAGCAGGCATTAAAACAGATCCTCTTCATAGCATCTTCAAGCATTTATTAGCGTAATGCTTCGATTGACTAGTTCAATAATGTTAATTTTGAGTTTTCTAGTTGAAAGCATGTGAATGCACTGAAGTCAGAAAAAACAACTTCTCGACTTGAGCCATCTGCGAAGTAGCTAAGGCATAATTCAGCCTCCTGGAAAACAGCCAATGTACCCAAGTGTCAGTTCAACCACACCTTTAATTATGTAGATTTACATATTTCTCCTAACCTCTATACTATCTTTAAGGATGCACAACACAATATTCACCCATGAAGTGTGTAAGAATATAGAAATGAGCTACACAGATCAAACTCAGTCTTGAATTAAACGTAAATAAGTAAGGTCTGCTTTTAAGCTTCAGATTTTAACAATGGACCTAATGAGGCTTCTAAGCTTTTGCAGCACGCCTAGAGTGAACACTTAAGTCACTGCAGCTTTTTTTATGGCATTTTGGCATTAGCTCGACAAACAAAAGACTGAAAAAAAATGAAATCAATCCATTTTTGAGCACGAATGGAATTCAGGGTTGTGGTTATTTTTTATTGGAAAATGAAATGTAAAATTGTAAGATCCCATGGTGGATATTGGAGGAACTTCTTATGCTTTCAACTATAAATAAATAAATAAATAAGAGCTACTCCTCTTGGACTAAGCACCACACTCACTGCATTAGAAGTGGGATTTCTGGCAGAAATCATCCCTAAAAATTGGAAATTTACGGTCAGTGAAGCTAAAAGCCGATAACTGCCGGGAATAGACGAAAATTATCAGAATGAGAGGGAGGTACCCTACCAGCCCCTGTCACGCTGGACAGCAATGCTACTCTTAATAAATGGCAATGTAACATCAAACGAACAACCAAAACTGCCGCAAATGAACCACCAATGACTTTTAATCTCGCCATCAAAGGCGTCAGCAAAGCGACAGAAGAGTCCGGCGACTTCTAAAAGAGCAGCAGAGTGTTTGACAGAATCATTTTGATGTGTCCTGTTGTCAGCGTTTCTGCTGCCAGGAGCAGATTTTACAGACTGTCTGCCCCTCGCTCTTTTTTCACTTCACAAAGCTCTGAATGTGTTCCTTTCACTCTCAGAACAATGGCTTAATCATGTTTTAGAGGATGAGAACAGGGAGAGTGTGAAAGTGTGTGTGCATGTGTGTGAGTGTGTGTGTGTGTGTGTATAAATGCCTGCCAATCATTTTTTTTTAGCAGAGACAGACTAGAGAAAAAAACAGTTAACGGTCTGTTAGTGTAATTCAATCCAAGAACATTTGTGTGACTGAGACATTCTGTATGTCAGTGTTTGCGTGTGCACAAGTATTTTGGGGTAATTAGTCTTTATTTATAAGCACGTTTATTCATGCCTGTAAATATAACTGTGTGCTTTCTTTTCTGAGATGAATGTGTGTAAATATTTTTGTTGGTGTAACACAATGAGTGTGGACAGCAGTGTGTGTACTCACGCAGCAATAGACAAGTTGGCTGCTGAAAGCGGGCTGACTTCTGCAACTTCCTTGGCCTTCTGCATCGCTGTCTTCTGATTAGCTGCTTCCTCCTGTTCTTCCTCGTCCTGTTAGAGGAACAGAGATCCCTCATGAATTTCATTTACATTGTGCAGTTTTTAAATCCTATTTTGGAAGTTGCAAAATCATTGTGTGGCATTATTAGTATGTAAATTCCAGTTACACCAAACATTTTACAGATACAGGGTTTCGTTCCTACGACGTGTCGTAACTCAAAAGTCCAATTTTACCCTAAATACCCAGTTTATCTCTAAATAACTATCCAAATGAATGTTTTATACTTCATATTCAATTCAGACAATTAAAAATTAGAATAGACATTTCAATTACAGAGCACAAACACAGACAATCTACACTACGAAGCAGCTCGAGACCAAGTGGATGATGCTGATGACTGTGTAGCACTGCGTAGCTGTGTACTCATACACACTCTGCGTCAACAACTAGTACGGGTCGTAGGAGCTTACGAACAGAGAGGCGTAACTTTGAAACCTTCTCTATTTTCTTACGTACATATATTTATTGGTGTCATAAAGTTGAAACCACGTAAGTCAAGGACCTCCTGTACTTCCCTTTCCACCATTCTAGATCAAATGATGCTTATCATTCATTACTATTTTAATCAAATGTCACAAACAAATATCAAATTTTCTTTACATAAAAGACAAACAATACATTTTCTGGTTTAATCCTGTACCTTTGTAAGCTCCTGAGCATTGGCCAGATTGTCCACAGCGATGGCCAAGAAGACGTTCAACAGAGTGTCTGTGGTGGCAGTAGTTAAGGAGATGGGACATAGATGCATAGACAAACAGAGAGCACCGTCTCAAAGAAAGAACTAAAAGAGAACGAAAATGTTACAAGTGTTGGAGAAATTAAAGAAGCTCAAAATGACAGGAAAAAAGAGGACATTGTAGACAGTGCAGCCTGGTTAAATGTATCTATGTACAGATTTTGATTAAACTTGTTGGGTAGAGACCAAGGGGCAACATAAGGTCCAGAAAAATGAAGCCTATGCAGAAGTGCTAAAAGTTTCTTTAATTGAGAATTTACATGAGTCTTGCTGCAGAAAGACTGGGAACCAAGTAAACACCAAGCCAGAAAATCAGACGTTAAAAACACAACCTGGTTAAAAAAAACAGCTTTGGTCTTACGCTAGGTTTGCTACTAAGATAGACTAAGATATAAGGATCACAAGCTTGTCCAATCGGAGGCACAGCTCAGCTCACGTGACTGATGGGCGCCATATAGCTGTTTGAAGGGAAGCTAATAGCCCATGTCATACCCAATATACCCCCCCCAATGATGGGCATCATTTTGGAACAAATGGGTGATGTCACAAAGACTACGTCCATATTTTCTACAGTCTATGGTAGAGACAGATACTCCATTATCTTTGAAACATATTTAGCAGAGGTATGTGCACTGTTACAAAAAAGTTAAAAATAAAGTTAAATGCATGCACACTGAGCATTATAAATGTGTATGTGACTGCACAAGGGATACAGTTGCCAAAGAGTGTGAGGACGATGAAGAAGATGGAAAAGACCATCCCTTTGTTGTTGACCCCACCCTGGGACTCGATGCCATCGTACATCACCATGTTCCAGTCCTCTCCTGTTAGGATCTACAGAGAATGAAGAGTCAGAGACAGAAGAAATAGATATTTAATAGACGATAGAAAGAATCCTTTTCCACCTAAAGCTCTGGGCAACTGAAAGACCATTGCGTTTTTTCATCAACCCTCATCATCTCTGCCAAGAGGGCTCTCTTACTTCTGCTAACCTTCATATATGTAAAGAGGTTTCATTTGTGTTCAATTCAATTTTAGAGGAAGCTGAAATTTATGAGTTTGTTAAAAATGTCAAAAAAAAAAAACATTCTTGGGTGCGTGAGCATCAAAACTGCTGGCCTATGACTCACTCAGACATGATAAATAAACACTAACATCAGCACAAAGGCTGTTTCTCTATCACAAAGAAGAGGGAACACATAGATATTCACTAAATGAGTCATCTGACAGTCATGACAGGAAAACAATGAAAATGTTCAGTTTTACTCTTGAAAGGGGATTCAGCTTTGCAGAAAACGTGAACAGATCACAAAAGGCAGAAACTTCAAAAACTGATCTATGTGTTTATATAAGATCTGAAACCATTAAGACATGCTTTACACTCAACATGTTTTTTGAAACTAAATAGAAGAGATTTTATTGTTTGCAAGTTTTTTTAATTAAAATGACCAAAACACAGTGTGAACTACACCTCTGGTTAATGAAAGATGTGTTTCAGCCATACCTGTAGCCTACATGTACGTTTGTAATAAGTCATATCTTTAATTTTCTACCTTTATAGATTTGCCTAAACCAAAGTGTCATGTAGAGGCTCCTCAGAGCAACAACAGCTTAGTCAAATAGATGTCAACCTTTTGAACTCACAAAGTGGGGCCAACAAGACATGACCCAGAGCCCTGATCCCTGACCTTAACCCTGGTGAATAATCTGGGAGGATTTAGAAAGCAGACTGGGAGTGAGGCCCTCTCTTTCAACATCAGTGTCTGACCTCACGTCTGCCCTTTAGTCTGAAACAGCACAAACACTTTCTAAATCTAGAGCCGAGTCCCTTCACAAGACTGGAAACTCTTTATCCACACAGGAGGAGCCAGCAAAACACAAATGTTCATTGTTTCGGATAAGTATGTGTAAAGTTTGACAAAGAATAAACAGATTGAAAATACTAAAATATCAACAATAAAGTTTTCACAATGTTGAGAAAAAAGGTACATTTTTAAAATACTTTTGTGCTCCATGTGGCCAAAATGGTGTGACATTGTGCTGTGCATGTGCACTTTGTGTCTCCTGACAATAAATATGATCTTCCTCTTTGAACAGTCAAATGCATCAAAAAGGTTAACAACAGCTTTTTTAGGTCACAAACAAAAACACAGACGAAAATATTTGTTTCCGTCTGTTTTGAGATTACCTAAAGACACCCTAAAATACTCCCTCATTACCTGAAACACCGTCATGATCGCTGCTGCAAAAGTGTCAAAGTTTGTCGGAGGGGTCCCTGTTTCAAAGTTGAATCTGAGAGGAAGGGAAGAAAAAAAAACTTATCATCGATAAGATAACTCCAAATTAAAAAATATGAAAAGAAAAGTTTTAACTTTGACACTGACTGTCCCCCAAAGAGCTGCATCCCCAGCAAAGCAAAGACTACGATGAAGAGGAAGAGGAGGAAGAGCAAACTGACGATGGACTTCATAGAGTTCAACAAAGAAACCACCAGGTTTCGAAGAGGAGCCCAGTACCTGAGGAACAGGAGGAGGAGGATTAATGCATCACTGAAAGACATGAAGATGGTATGAGGATTTAAAACTCTGCTCAAACTCTAAACACAGTTAAAATGATTATACTGAAGTGTTTGGGAAAAAACACAATATGATGTCTGAGTAATCTCACACTGATGTATTAGACACTATCTATATTTTAACATTTACCCCTGGCAAGCCAAAAAGAAAAGCATTAGGAGAATCACTTAATTCAAAGTATGTTCAAATCATAACTGATGTTTTCTAAGGATCCTTGGTTATTTGTGCTTCATCTTTCACTGCAGCACATTTCTATTATTAGAAGAGAGGAGTTTGGATTAGTCCCCAGAAACTCATGCTCAGTCCTCTCTAAGAACAACACCAACTTTAAACAAAAGCTTCCACTCCAGAGGGAACTGACCCATAGCTATAATCACTCTAAAAATACACTTCAATGATTTTATCAGGTATCCCACCGAGAGGGGAAAATGACACTGGTCCAAAATACAGAGTCGTGACAAACAAGGAAGTAATACCCAATGTGCTTGAGCCAAATCCAATTAAATTTTCCTTCAAAAGGAGCATCAAAGAAGTTTAAACAGACCAAAATGCAAAAATACCTTTCCTTCAAATCAACAAAATGTCTTGGTGGAGGCCTTTATCCTTACAGTTTCACATTTAGAAAGTGCTCTGACATGCACATATACAGTGTAGTACATTCTCTAATGGTGTGTGTGTGTGTGTGTGTGGGAGGGGTCCTACTTTGTGACTTTGAAGATGCGGAGCAGTCTCAGAGCTCGTAAAACACTGATGCCAAAAGATGTTCCTGGTTTGATGGTGGCCCACACCACCTCGAAGATACTGCCGACAATCACCTGCAAATAACACGGTCAACAGAGGAGTGTCATCAAAACACAAATTCAAATGGTTTAGTTACATAAAAATGTTTATGCTCATCAGCCCTGATTCTCAAGACTCACTGGTTATTTTAGAGGATAAATCAATTCATTTAAGTTTTACTCCTTTATGGAGCTTTTAGGCTGTCGCCAAACAGCAGGTGAGCAGTCAATAGATTCCTTCATCTTTTCCTTCATTACATAGGTTTTAGTATTTGCTTGTTACACAAACTGAATGTTTTCAAAAGCAGTCCAATTTACTTGCACAATTTACTGCAGTTTTCCAGAAAACTACTCTACTCTTTTGAATAAAAGCAGAGAAAAGTAATTTAAGTCTTCATAAATGTTTTCCAAAGTATTAGCTTACTACTATATCTGATCAGAGTATACCTTGGGCCTGTGCTATGAAAAGGAATTAACACACCCAGGATCTCATTCTGTTACTTGGGTTGACTTAATCAGACATTTGCAAGCAGCACTGAGAAGCTGGTTATCAGCTTGGTAAGTAAACCCAGTGTTTTCCAGTCTTGATCAGCGTGCACTCACATAAAAAGGGGTGGAGTTTGAAGCCTCTGATCAACTACAAACATGGAGAAACCCTGCAGAACAGTCTACTTTAGAAGCCAGGAAGGAATTTCCATCTCTGTTAACACGTGTATTTGTATGACTATACAATATCAATTCATTACATAAAAGGACAGCGAACTGATCACTCAATTTCACTTTTTTTACGCACAGACATTTGGGGCAGCGTGCTGCCACATTTTCCATTGAGTTCTTTTGAGGCTCAGCACCCTCATGTGAGCACGTTTTGTATTGCAATATTAATTCCTCATCATGACAGTACAAGTGGTTGTGCCTTCTATGAATTCATGTTTCTGCTGTTCTGCCATGTGAAAACAGAATTATAAACCTCATTGTTTCAGATGAGCCCTACTGTGATGTGTTACATTTTTAGCATATGGCTCCATCAGTTGACAAATGTAGCTCAGTCCATCCAACGAAAAGTTCTATTTTTAGTACAGGATGTCACTGGGGGGCCACCAAAGTGATGACAACTATCCCCAAAAACTCTTTCTCTTCTTAGCGCACCTCTTAAACCTGCTCGCTAGCGTCAACAAGATCTTCTAAGAATGGGCAGGCCAGTTTCATAGAGAACTGATTGGTCAGGAAGTGGTGTTTTTATACCCATTCACCTCTTATCCAGAACTTAAACTGCTGTGGAAAATCCAGGGTTAAGCATTGAGTTAACCTAATAAGAGAAAATTCAGATTTATAGTACAGGCCTTTGGTGCTCTAAAAGGGGCAGCCACTCCAAGGGCACTGGATGTCATTATGGTTGATATTTAATTGCAATGCAAGTTGCAATACTGAGCATCTTCACTGTGTTTGCAACATATTCTTAAATTTGAGCAACTTGGACAAATGCTGCAGTGAAGCCATACAATAAAAAAGATAAAACCTGTTGGCTGACAGGCTGTTTATCTCATGACATCTTTTTGGGTAAAATTCAGTTAAGTCTATTTTAGTGCTGTCAAAATGTGTGGAGGACATTGTAGTAAATGTGAAGATAGAGTCTGTTTTACTTGTTATCATGTAGGTTTGTTATAAAACCATTCACAAGCAGCAGCATGATTACAATCTGTGATTTGTAATAGAGCCTCTGGTTGGTGGAAAGTCTACAAGGGTCTCTCATTGTCAAAGCATTAGAAAGCAGCTAAAAAGTGGTGATATGTTAAGTTTTGGGGGAAAGTTACAGAGATCTGCAAAAATTGAAAGACTGTGAATGCATTTGAATGTCAGTTTACAAATGTGTTTTTTTAGATGAACATGAATTGTTTGAACCCAAAATCAAGCAAAAAGAAAAAATAAATTGCATCAAAAATGCATTCAGAGTACTGAACCCATTCATTCAGTGACTGAAAACAGTGTCAAATGGTGTTACTTTACAATGTCCCGCATGACATGATGTAACATGTTATCAATTCACTGCAACAATGTGAGAACAACAAATTAATGTACAGTCATTGCACATATTGAGGAAAAGTGCTGAATCTGCTTGATTTTCACTTGTTGTAGAACAACGTTAAAAAATCTATTTTTCACATCTGTTGATTAATTAGAGCGCTGGGTTTGTCATCCAAGCCTGGATGTGTGTGTGTGTGTGTGTGTGTGTGTGTGTGTGTGTGTGTGTGTGTGTGTGTGTGTGTGTGTGTGTGTGTGTGTGTGTGTGTGTGTGTGTGTGTGTGTGTGTGTGTGTGTACTCACCACACAATCGAAGCAGTTGAATGAAGAGTGGAAGTAGGGCTGGATGCCCAGCCCATACATCTTGATCAGCATCTCAGACATGAACAAAGCGAGGAAGATAAACTCTGCATAGACTGAGGAGAGGAAATTAGGTAGTAAGGTGAGAAAGAGAGAAAGAGGGAAGGAAAGGAAGACAAAAGAGAGTAAAAAAGATGGGGAGCATGATGAAAGGCAGGAGAAATGCATGAAGAGAGAGGAAAGAAGATAAATATACATTAGTGAAGGAAGAAGAAATAAAGATAAAAAGACGTATAAAATGGGAGTGGGGGGAGGAGGAAACAAGAGGGTAAGAAAGAGATGAAGGAGCAGGGGGTGTAAAGACAAAGAAAAATTCAGTAATAGTAAATGAAAAGTACACAAAGAAGAGGGGAATACAGGGAGGAAAAAGAAAAAAGAAAAGAAGAAAAGAAAAGAAAATTTGGGAAAAAGACCATGGAAAGTGGTGTAAAAGACCATGGGGTGTTGGGAGAGAGATGGATGAAATACAGGAAAACAGAAGAGGGCAGGAAAAGAAAAGAGAAAGAGAAGGAGGGAAAATAGAGGACATGAGGTAAGACGAGGACAGAGGAAGGGAGGAAGAAAAGAAGGGGCAAAGAAAGACAGAAAGAAGGCAGAACGGACACATGGGAAGACAGCGGGGAAATGAAGAGATGGGAAAGGGCAGGAAAAAAAGATGAAGTCAGAGGGAGGGAGGGTTGTATGAGTATAGAGAAAGGAGAGAAAGAGAAGGATGGGAAAAGAGTTGCAAAAGAAAACAAGGAAGTGAATGTAAAAGGGATTCAAGAAAGAGAATAAAAAGGCAGAGAACAAGAAGAGACAAAAGAAGGGATAGAAAAGACAGAAAGAGAGCAAGAGAAGTAATGGAGAATAAAAGGGTACAAGAAGGGTTAAGGACAGAGGAGGAAATTGGGAGCAGGGGAAAGAAGAGAGGATGAGAGGGCAAAAAGAGAGATAACAGGAAGGGTGGGAAGGCGGAGGAAAAGGATGGAGGGGGGAAAAAGAAAAGAGAGAAGGGGTAGGGAAAGAGGGAGGAAGGGGGGGAGTTGGATGAGTGGAAGTCAATAGTATTGGAGCCCAGTGGTGTATGACAGCGTGGTGATGAATGGACTCCATCAGCAACTACAGCTTCATATGCTAATGATACTGGACACGGGCCAGGGACACTCAGCTTGAGTGTGTGTGTGTGTGTGTGTGTGTGTGTGTGTGTGTGTGTGTGTGTGTGTGTGTGTGTGTGTGTGTGTGTGTGTGTGTGTGTGTGTGTGTGTGTGTGTGTGTGTGTGTGTGTGTGTGTGTGTGTGTGTGTGGCCAATTTAAAAAATAAATAAATAAATAAATTTGAAAATTAGTTTAAAACAAGCAGAATGAGGATAGCATCACTGGTTAGTGCTTACAGCTTTGAGTCTATTTTCTGTTTATCTAAGTCAACAGCTATTCAATCCATCACTGATCAGTTTTCAAACTGTTTATACTTTATATCTGTGTGTGTGTGTGTGTGTGTGTGAGAGAGAGTTTATAAGAGCTACATCTCAAAGTATTCCCCACTCATCTCAGGCTGATGTCTTTAAAAATTTTCCCTTCAGCCTCTGAAGCTTCCATTATCATTTCCACGTTGCTATAAGTCACGTTTCTATATCTGAAATAACTAACTGAAATTGAACTTTTACAACTTTTGGTCCAAAAAAATATCTCCAACACCAAACTACAGACCGTGACGTTTCTGTTTGGTAAGTGTTACATTCATCATGCTCTCCCAAAGTGATTCACTGACTGATGATGTCAGAGAGTGAGCAAAGCTTGTGTCCCTTTAGTGTTATTCTAATGTGACTTTTTGAACAAGCCAACACACAACACACCTCACAAACTGAGACTCTCCCGTCTCTTAAGTAATTTCATCAAGCATTTCTTTTTCTACCTCATTTCCTGAGTGAGATCCTCAGTCTTAAGAAAAAGAAGAATATGAATTGTGGGGCGCAGATGGCTGAGCAGTTTAGGTCCTGCCCCACGAAGTTTGCCCTCGAGTGGGTGGCCCGGGTTTGAGTCCAGCCCTTGGCCTGTTTCCTGCATGTCGCTCCCCAGTCTTGCCTCCTTTCTTACTCTATCCACTGTGCTCTCCTCTATCATTACAGGCATGAAAAGCCAAAAAAAGAACTAAAAAAAAAAGGAAATGAACTGTGCACTTTAAAGTATCCCCTATTGGGCACTCTGCCTAACCCTTTATGGACACAATTCTTATAGTTCTGTTAGTCCTTTCAAACAAGCACGTTTGAGACTTCCTCTTACATGTGTGCTTGTACTTTTTTGAGTAAAATCATTAAAAAACATGAAATATTTAAGTTTTAAAATTGACAGAGCCTTTTACATAGCG
The DNA here is from genome assembly GCF_033239565.1 of Halichoeres trimaculatus. Classification (NCBI taxonomy): domain Eukaryota; kingdom Metazoa; phylum Chordata; class Actinopteri; order Labriformes; family Labridae; genus Halichoeres; species Halichoeres trimaculatus. Next base: position 18,587,860 of record NW_027437180.1, on the reverse strand, counting down.
GTATTACGGCCAATATGCGTCTCTGCTCTGCTCTGTCATGTCACTGGATCAGATTGACTCTGGATCTGCTTCATTGCGGTCTGGCTGCGTCCCTGCTCTGGCAGATCACAACAGATATGCAAGCCTCCTAATTTGGCTGGAAGTTGGAGTTGTGACGTGTAAATTTTCAAAAAGCAGACTGAGCAGAAAAAGAAGAAAACACCTAAAATCACACGGTGACTTTCAAAACAAAACAAGCTGTCAGCCATAATGTGACAGGACAGCTGATACGGGACAGGCAATGTAAGGAGTAGAGATGTGCAGTAAGTGGCAGTAGCAGGGAATCTAACCAGAAACAGCTGTGATGAGGACTAAAGCCTCTGTATATGGGGTACGTGGGGTATGTGTGTAAACTCCTGGGCCAACGGTGCCATGCGCGTCCCTTTTTTCATACAGTATAACTGATATAAATGACTAAAAACTAAAAGGTAAAGATAGCTTCAACAGAGGAAACTGTTATATCTGTCTGCTATTTAAAGTAGTTGAAAGTGTAAATGCTTTTTCTGCACAAGTAGGAGGAAACAGTTTGAAGCGTGAAAAGATGAGTCAGGTTGGGGTGAGTTGTGTGTGGACAAAAGTGATGATTAAATGATGCATCGCATCAAAGAAATAAAGCTGAAGGTGAGCTTATTTAGCAAACATGACCCTGGTCTTTAGTTTGTGTGAATATTTCTGTTTTCCATACCAAAATTTGTGTTCAGTGTACATAGAATGAGGATGCCTTTTTGATGCTGGTGTGTTTTTACTCACAGAGGAAGTCGGAGAGAAATTCTGGCTGGTCGTAATGCACCACAGCCACACATATGGTGTTGAGGCTGACCAGGCAGAGCACAGTCCAGTAGAAAGCCTGTGTCTTCACTATTTTACGGATGAAGAATCGCAGTCTTCGCTCCTTTTTACTGTAGTTAGAGCCCTCCTTACCACTCTTTATACTGGAGCGAGCAAAACCTGCAGGAGGAGGGAGATGTTTCAGTACGGGCATTGAATAATTACATGCTTTTCTCAATTCCTTGTTTCGCAACCCACAATATTAAAGTATATCTCTCTTTTTATGTTAGAAAAACAGGCTTTATTTTGTCTGCAGATTTGCTTTATGATAGCAATAAGGTGTCCATTTCTCTGTTTTCTTACCTCCAGCATCCCCCATGCTGTCATCTCCCTCCTCAGGGTTCAGCAGCTCTGTCTTGTTGTTTTTGGTTTTGATGGTTGGCCTTCGCCTCGAACCTGGGGTGAAACAAAATGAATGAGCATCCTCTATTCTATATTTTTACTTCTCCAGTCTCACTGTCTCACATTTCCTACAGTCTGTGACTTGCAGGTGTTGTGCTAAACCCCACAGTCACGCTATTTAGTGAGCAATTCAGTCAAGGTGTAACAGTAACCCTAAAACTTACTAATACTGTATTTTTGACTTCAGTTTAAATGTGGTTAATATAATTTATTTTCTCATTAGAAAGAAAAGCTTCACATCAGATCATCCCCTCAAATACACACTGAACACATGAGAGTAGTTACCATCAAAGTTTCCTGTGCCACCGTCCTCTGCCAGAATTACTTCCTCTGCAAAACAAATTGCACAAGTTCAGACGCATCGCCGAGATTGTGTTGGTAAACTTTCTGCACAGTATTTGTGTGTACAGGTAAGAGAGCAGTGTGTTAGTGTGTATCTGAGAGTGTTTGTCAGTGTGCACAGACCCGCTTTGCAGATCCACTCCAGGTATCCGTTGAGCTCTCTCTCAATCTGCTGCTGTCGCCTCAGCTTGAGGAACTCACTCCTGTTCTCCACTCGCTCCCTCTCTTTGGCAAATTCACTGCCAGCACATTGTTGCAGTTTGTTTGTAAGTTTGTTTTTTGTAAACTTAAAATAAAGTTATACAAAGACACAGGAGTATACTAGCATACAAACATCACAGGTCTGAGGGTTTCAAAATCCAACTTAAAAGAGTCAAAAATGAAGTCACTCCATCCTCTACGTTGTACTTATTCCTAGTGCTGTGCTCTTCTATAATTAACGATAACGATATTTAAAGAATTAGAAAATGACTGAAGGCGTTCCAGGACATGCAAAAGGCCTTACCCTGAGAGTACACCCAGCACCAGGTTGAGCATAAAGAAGGAGCCGATGATGATGAGGGGGATGTAATACATCCAGTTCCAGGCGCTGCCCTCCACATCATTACTCTGCAAGAGAAACACAACAAAAGTTTAGTAATGAACAGATATGGTAACACTGACAATTTAAACATGAAACTGTCCTGCTACTCTGACAAATGATGTCCCAGAAAGTTAAGACATGTTTCAATCTTGAGTCATTCTTTAATTTTTATATAATATGTGTGATATCCAACAGAAGCATCCGTTTTTTTTCCCTCAAACACAGACCATAAACTGGTAGGGCTAAAGACTCCACTACTAAAATTATTTGTGAAATGAACTTGTAGGGCAGGATGCCCAGCTCATACATCTTGATCAGCATCTCAGGCATGAACAAAGTGAGGAAGATAAACTCTGCATAGACTGAGGAGAGGGGAGGAAGCAAGAAAGAGAAGGAGGGAAGGAAGTGAACAGTGAGTAGAAAGGGACTGGTGTCGTGCAGTTTTTCTACAAAAAAAAAAAAAAAAAAGTTATATGATACAACTAGACATTTAGGGTTTTTTACTGTCATCACAGAGGGTATCCTAGTGTCTAAATTAAGTTTTTTTTTTCTGCTAAAACATTTGTAAAAATGATTCTTTGAATATATTAATGGGGGTCAAAACCAGAGAAGCACTTTTTAGTCTCTGAATCCACCAAATGCTTTTAAAATATTGAATCATGTTGTTACAGTTAAAAGAAATTTCGACAAACTACTGCAGTTTTAATTATTGTATTCTGTGAACTCTCATTTTTGAATTTTCTTAAAGAGGCGATTGTGGCGTGAATTTCTAGTTTTTGTTTATTTGTTTAATTTTCTTACTCTCCCTCTGGTACAACCGCAGCAGCTTACAGCTCAAAATAATCCCTATTCTTCTCACACTGGTGTTCGGAAACTCTGACTTTAATCTCTTTCTGCAGGGCTTTATTTTATACACTGCCTCTTTAAGACTTCTGGCTCCACAAACCCCCTTCTCTCTGATTGGCCCAATCTCTGGACACCTGTCAGGGGCAGAGCTATGGGCTCAGTTAGGATATGTGTTGTCATGTGATGACATTGGTTTTTCAGCAAGTCTCCTAAAATTCTTGTGATGTTATTCAGCTATTTTCTCTAGAACAGACTTTTAAGTAGTTTGCAGCCAGATTCAGGGATTTCATGTGAATATGTAGCAGTTTGAAATTTTGCAAACGTTTGATAGAGACATCCAGCATTGTTACTTTATGTCCATGTTCTCAGAGATCTTAATCAAAATACTTTGTCCACACAGAAAAGTCTTGATATCAAACGCACTGAACACTGTCAAAACCAAAAAGGTGTTGTCGCTCCGGCCCAAAATAGAAAGCAGCAAACTGATTGGATGCTGTGTTGTTGTTTGCACTCGGTGTTAGCTCCTGCTTTGTGGCTTACAACTAGGGATGGGTACCTTTCACGTTTGAAACAATACAGTACTGATGCCCAGTACCTGGCAATCTGTATCAGTACTCAAAGGTACCAATTTTCAGTACTTTTGTGTGTTTATGTGGTAACAAATATTAATTGTTTTAATAATAAAATCTCAAACTTTTAATGTAACAGAATCATTTCTCGACTTAAAACAATGTGCTCATGTCCAGTATGGAAAGTCGCCTTCTCTTCCACTCCCTCACAGCCACAATGGTACGCTTGGGTACAGACCATAGACTGTATAAAACATGGACGTAGTCTCCTCGACGTCACCAGTCTGTTTCTGAAACATTAAAAGTAGTACATCAACGATAGTGGCGCCTGATGGTCACGTCACTCTGAGCTGTGCCTCTGATTGGGTGAGCTCGCAATCTTAATATCCTCTGAAAGGCCAAGTTAGACAAAAAATCACCCCCCGTACAGTGTGAGCCGATAATAAAATCAGTGACTCAAACAGGAGACATTTTTTGAACTAAGTTGTAAATAGGTTCATTTCTGCTATGAAAACTGCTTTTTTTGGCTTGGTGTGTATGTGACTTCTGGTACTTCTGGAGCCAGCCTCAAGTGAAAAACAGCAGATTTTGGCACTTCCGCATTGTCTCATATTCTTAGACCAAAGGTTGCCGCTTGGTACTGACACATGGTGCCATTTGATTTTACATGAATCTGTATTTGATGCTACTAACAGAATTCGCTCGGTACCAATAAAAGTACTTAACTTAGTACCCATCCCTACTAACAACAGCCAAACCAGTTCATGTTATGGCATAAATTTCATCAGAAAACAAAAACGTGTGGTAGCCACTGACAAATTAATTTCAAGATTAGTCTTTGTTTGACGCTGGCTTGCTGTTTGGTTCCACTGTTAAATGAGTAAAAGTTAGCTTCAATAAACCATCAAAAGCAAAAATTCGGCCCTCTGTCACATAACAGTAACATAGCTAATAGTGAGGAAAAAGAAAATGATATTATGGCAAAAAAAAGGGCAGCTGTGTGCCAAAAGATGCTTTAAACCTTTGTTAGTTTTCAGTTTTGTGGTTTTCCACAAGGAGCAAGATGGGAAATAAAAATCTAGTTGAAGTCTTAAAAAATAGTGACCCTACAAGACACACTGTCTCTACAGTCTTTCAATACATGACTTAAATGTCAGTCAGTAAGCATGTTAGACTTAAGCCTTTTCAATATAATGCTATAATGATAATGTTAGTAACTTTGTAGTGCACAAAAAATACTCAAGTTTTTTATGCTGGTTCATGACTGACCCATTTTCTATCTTAAAACCTGACCTCAGAGCAGAGACACTGTATTTGCGTGCAGGGACACACGCCATGTTCAGTGTGACGTTATAACATCTTCTGCCTTCCCAAACACTCGCTGCACTCATGTGACGTCAAAAGCAGCCGACATTCACTTCATTTCCTCCACAAACCCAGCTGACAATCAGAGAAATCAGGTTACTGGAGGATATCGTGATTCTGTGACCCGTGTAAGATCTAAATGGAACTATCAGCTGATTTTTATCTGCTGCTAAAGTGCTTAGCGCGTTTGTTAGGTTTTTATCCTACATGGTACAGTGCGAGCAGCCTGCTCTCTATTAAACTTTCATTGGTTTCCTCCTGACTGCCTGTGTGAGAGTACAAGTCAGCCTCCATCCATCAGAAAAGATGTTAAATATAGAGCGAGATGGACCAGAATAGAGAGTGGAAGAGAAGGTGGCAGAGTGGGAAAGAGAGTAGAGAAAAAGACGAACGAGGAGCCAGATAAAGAAAGTAAAACAGATGATGATGAGAGGGATGAGGAAGATTGAAATTGGCTCCTGGATAAATAAATGGTGTTCTGAATCAAATCTTCAACTATTTTATGCCTTATTTAGCTGAATGAAATTCAAACCAATCACCATACTTAACACCCACATGGCCCTGCAAGTACTTCAGTGTGCTATAAAAACATACTGGACAAACCTGAAACACAGCCTCCTCAACAGAAAGAGCACTGCTGCTGTGAAAACTTGATAAGTATTTCACTGTGAGAAGAAGGGCAGCATTTATGGGTATGATGGCCAAACTCTGAGCCACTTTCTGTGACAGGTTTAAATTAGGAAATGCTATAATTAAGACTGTATTAAGATCTACAGTGGGCTTCATTTTGTCAAATAAAAAAAAGTAGAACTAATCCAGTTTTGTTTATATATGGAGATCCATTCAACTGCTTGTTTAAGAGTGTTCAAGTTACAAAAAAGCTCATTCTTAAAACATTATTACACTTGTTTAAAAACTGGTCCCCAAATCTCCATCACATATCTGAAAAATCTGTGAGGAGGCAGTTTTTCTCACAAATCATCTGGTTTGATCATATTTTGCAGAGTTATGAGTAATGAGGCATTATTAGATGTGAGGCTGATTTGACTGACAAATGGAGGGATATAGCTGTTTGTAAGTGCCAAGGCTAAAGCCTGTGGCTCCGTCCTCACTTCCTTGTGTGTTTCCAAATTAACTGAAGTTGGTTTGAGTCTACGTATCCAGTAAGATAACCCCATCTTTGAGCTACATCATGCCTCTTTGAAAAGCAAAGGTTGAAAGTCTGCTTGTGATTTACACAGTCTGTGATAAAAACACATCTCAGCTTATTAAAGTGCATTTACTTTGAATAGCATTAGGGTGAGGGCCCACAAAATGTGGTGTAATGCATTTGAACTCTTCTGTCTCTTTTTTCTGAAAAAATAATAAAAATAATAATAATGTGGCTATCCTGTTGCAATCTGTTGTAGACTAGTCACTGTTATATCTATCTTAAAAACAGGACACACAGTTGTAGCTTTAGGGCTCAATGAAAGAGAAGCAACAGAAGTGTTTTACTGTGGCTTCTTAGCACAGAGCACAGAGAAATGTCCCCTGAACCAACTCATCAGTTGTTGAAGACAAAGTTTACAGGAGAGGGTAACATACGTGGTAGAGCATATCTGTCCATCCCTCCATGGTGATGCACTGGAAGACGGTGAGCACAGCAAACATGATGTTGTCGAACTGGGTGATGCCATAGTTTGGTCCAAGCCAGCCGCTTCGACAAACCGTGCCGTTTGGACACAAACGAGAAGGTTCTGCTGTTCCACACGGTAAGTCGTCCGCTATCTCATCTGATCAGAGACAGAAAGCAGGATGAAGGACAGGTGTTAGGATATGGTCTTTGGTTTATGCCTTGTTGAGTTCTGAGTTTGAGTTACCTTGTGTTTCAGTCTTGTGTTTCTCTGTGTTTCCAAAGATAATTTTAGTTATTCTTGTTGTGTGTTTTCCTATCCTCTTTGATGTGCCCTGTATTTAATTTAGTTCTTGTGTTTCACTCCTGTTTGATTGCTCCCGATGTGTTTTACCAGTGACTTGTTTCACACCCATGCTGATTACCCCTCTGGCCATAAAGTTTCTGTGTTTCTTGAATTCCTTGTCAGTTCATCGTTTGCAGTTGTGTAGTTGTTGCATGTCCCATGTCTCCTGGTTTCCTGGTCGATGTTCCCTAGCGTACGTTTTTCCCAGGGTTTTGGTTTGTGGATTTTTGGATTTTTTTTTTTGTTTTAGACACTTTGAGTTTTGTTATAATAAACCTTTTGTTGTTGAATCTGCAACTGGGTTCTCCACCAATTGTTTTCTGCTCCTGCTGATTTTATGACGAGAAGCGTACCATTATAATGAACTTAAACAACCCCAGGTGGCTGATTTTAAGAGAACAAGAGAGCAAATGTTCACATTCTGGCTTTTTTTTTTTTTTTTTTTTTTTTTTTATAAAAGACATTGTCGATCTTTTTGATGCGTTAAACAACCTGGGTCCGATCATGAAGGACAAAACGGCTGGGTCAGTCACAACTAGTGTTTTGGATTTACTGTTAAATCCGTGTCTCCATAAGCTACTGCAGGGTAAAACTATCACAGAGTTGCAGACATTTGCAGGAAACCAGAGCTTTAGAAGTAAAATACAATTTAGCTATCTTTATAAAGCTGTGCTTTAAATTTTGTTGAATTAAGTGAAGGAGCATCGGACACAACAAGATTTTGTTACAGGGATCTAAAACTTGAAGATCATGATTTCGGGTTTTCATGATTTTTTCTCCTTCAATGTGCATTTGTAATTAACATATCCAGATTAAACAAATTAATAATTGAAGATTTTTTTCTGAATGAGGACATCATATCTGTGAATCTTTTGTATGGCCCCACTCCTTAAATTGTTTATTTGTTGTTTCTGTTGTTATCATTATTATTATTTTTTTTTTACCATAATTTGCATTTTTCCCCTTTCTTCTTGTTTCATACTCTTTGCTAACTCTCCTGGTGTATTTCCTGATTCATACTTTTAAAACTTAAAACCCTTCTTACTGACACCCAGGTTTTGTCCATAGGCTGTATAAAACATGGACATAGTCTCCATGACGTCTCTCGTCTGTTTCTGAAACTGTAAATGAAGCACATCGGGTATCACGGCCATATTAGTAGTGGCAAGGACTTTGTATACAGCTGTAGGGCGCCTGTTGGTCACGTGACCCTCAGCTGTACCTCTTATTGGGGGGGCTCGCTATCTTAATATCCTCTGAACTGCCGAGTTACAAAGAAATTCACCCTTCAAACAGTGTGTGTCAGTAGTAAAATTAGCAACTCAGGCAGGAGACGTTTTTTGAACCAGGCTGTAAATAGGTTAATTTCTGCTTTGAAATGTTTTTTTTTTGGCTTGTTGTGTGTGATTTTCGGTACTTCCGGAGCCAGCCTCAAGTGGACACTTGAGAAACAGCAGATTTTAGCACTTCTGCATTGTCTCATATTCTTAGACCGGAGGTTGCCGCTTGGTTTAGTCACAGGGTACTGGACTGAAATTGAGTAACAGTTGATCCTGTCATTTTTTGACTCACATGTGAATTCATCGAAGCAGGTCTTGTGGAACTTTCCCATGTAGAACTCAAGGCCGATGATGGCGAACATGAGAATAGCCACAAACAACAACAGGCCGATCTGTAGCAAGGGGATCATTGCCTTCATGATGGACTTGAGCACCACCTGCAGACCTGGAGGACACACACACACACAAACACACACACACACACACACACACACACACACACACACACACACACACACACACACACACACACACACACACACACACACACAGGAATGAGACCTCAGTTGTTGCAAGAGCATCAAGCATGGTGTATACACATACACATGTGTGTGTACACAGCACTTGGTGCAGCACTTACTTGGGATCCCTGACACCAGTTTCAAAGGTCGCAGCACTCTGACAGCCCGCAGCGTCCTCAGGTCAAGCTGAGTCCCAACTTTTGACAAAATACTGCGGAGATACAAGGAGAGAGGAAAGAAATTATAACTAAAATTTTAAAAAACATCAAATTCACTACAACTACCTCAATTTATATCAGCATATAAAATTCTGCAGCTTAAGTCAACTGAAAGTCCAATCAAAACTTCGCTTGATCCACATTTTTCCTACATGAATCATCAACACCCTAAAAGAATCAGTATTGACAAAGACTGTGCAAGGAGAGAAAACACAGGCAAACAGAAAACAACAAAAAGGTGACTAAGCCTGATTCATCTGTGTCCCTGAAACAACTTTCTGAGATAATAAAATAAAATTTTGAAAGATACAGTTTTCACAGATGATTGTGAAAAATTTAATAATTGAGTGATACACCCAGAAGCAAAGGAATGGGAACAGCATTAATAGTGAAACCAGATTACTTTTGTCAGATGTTGTGAACATTTGAATAAAATTTTGAATCAGTGAAATACAAATGTGAACATGTTTTTGTCTCCTTTATCTATAGCATGGTGTGTCATAGGAAGAAAATTCAACATCCTATGTTATTAATCAACTAATGTTTAAGGTCTACTGCAACACAAAGAAGTGACTCATGAATTTACTTTTACTGCCCCATGTCTTCATGTTGTGAGCATGTGTGAAGCTCTGGTGTAAAGTCAGCCTCAGCCAGGTTGGAAAATTCCATGCTCTGTCTTGTACGGGGGCGGAAGGCAGGGTCTGTCCAATGGGAAGGGGAGGGGCAGTGAGTGGGCGTTAAGAGAGGGGATGCTCTAAGGAGGAGGGGAGTAGACACTGACCAGACACCCCTTAAAGATTACTCAGCTTGTGATAAGGAAATTAAAATCCAGATTTTCAGCATGTGTTATTAATTGTACTTTTTGCCTCAAATCTGCACTTGGACAGATTTTAAACTTCAGAAGTAGCAAAATGTTTTGAGCTGGTATCGGTCGATCATTGAGAGCTTATTTGTCTTAACTTAGGAATCATAAAACTACAGCCATTCTCTGTATCTATGAACAGCTTCCAGACAGTTAGATAGTGTACTGAAGTGAAAATGACCCTTGTAATTCTACCGGCAAAATAAAAGCAGTCATACCTTGGTTTGGTACAGAATGGTACACGTTCACTACTTTTTGATGAGTCTTAGTTTCTGAGTAAATTACAAGGAGGCTTCACTCTGTAATCTACCATACATTAGCAAAATTCCATTCAACACTATTTTTTTTAAATCTCCAAGTAATGTAGGCATGAGCTGTGCAAAACTCCAGACCTCAGCAGAACATTTCTCGAAACCACCTTGAACAGAGACGCAACACAAACAGTGTGACATAAGAAACAACACAATCAAATCCACACCTAACCTAAGTGGTTGACTTGAAATTAAATTGTATATCTTTTCATATGTCATGAGGATATTTTCTAAATGTAGTTTTTAAGACATGTATCTTGCTTTGTCTTGGAGACTGAACTGCTAAACAATTTGAGTTTCTAAAACCTAGAAGTGTGCATGGATGACCAGATTGAAAGGGCCTTATTTGATATATTAGTTAAAAGTCTTCCATTCATTTTTATCTATTTTACATTTATGTTTATAGCCATCTGATCCTCCTGCATCTATGTATTAAAGGACTTAGCAGATCTTCAGACTTGATCTGTGTGAGACAGAAACACTGGATTCATCCTGACAATCAAAATCTTCAGGATACAATCACCCCTGGCAACAGCTCAACCTGGTCCACAGTGCACTAGACCAGCCAGTAGAGGGAGCAGCAACTGTGCTGCCTGGTTGTGATGGAGATCGAGGGATAAGAGGGAGGGGTATCCCCCGCTCAGAGATAAATAAAGTGTGACATACAGTTAAGCAGGTTTTAGTATTTCATCAATAGAGCACATGAAAAAAAGTGTTTTTAAACCATAAGTTAAATGTTGCAGGTTAAAAACAATAAAATCTGGACAAGGGATTTAATTTTGGCATGTTAAATTAGCATTGAACTAATTATGCTGATGCATATCATCACATAATTTAATTTACTATAATCGGTCATGAACTAAAGTGGGCCGGTCTAAGACATGAAACTCCAGGGCTGAAAATGAGTCCCACTCGGGCCCTGCACATGCTGCTCTCTTCCTTGTGGTAGGCCACAAAGAGAGTCATGCTTTGACAGCAGGTAGTGAGCATACTGAGAAAACATGGGACATATTAAAAGCTGGATCAGACGTATATTCAAAAGACGCTGTCATAGAAGAGGAGATAAAGCAGACAACTTAAGCAGAGGAGGTTCATGTGACTCTGTTTTTCAACCTAGCTGTACAGTTTGGGCTTTCAGACCTTTAAGTTTTCAGAAAATAGTTTGAGCTAGGATTTTTTTTTTTAATGTTATACAGAATGTTACTTTTTAACAACTTTATTTCCACATCAGGTCATAATAATGTAAGTAAAGTAAACAGCCACAGCTTTTGCGTCAACAATCCTTGTGGATTGCTGGTTTATTTGAAAAGGCTCCTCAATTTATGACACTGGGTGACCATTGTGGGCACTCAATGTCTGGTGCAAATCTTGGCCAACTTGCTGATGTGAGTCTGAATGCACCTCACAACTCTCAATGCCACCAAACACTGAGCTCTACTACCATACCCTTGACAAGAACACATTTGACACCTTTCACTGTGGGAGGCCTCCTCAGAAATGCAGCACATTAAATACCAGACCAACCTGTAATCTGTTTTTATTTGACTGTTAAAATGTTACTCTTTGTTGTGAACTTTTTTAAATTGTTTTTTATTTTACCTGATAGTTAACAGCAATTTGTCAGACGGAAAAAGTTCAAAGCCATCCGTTAAATGACAGAAAATTATACAGGAGGTTTGTGCATATTACACTACCACTCTGCAATTCCCTGATGATATACAGTCCAGGCAGGAAAGGGATAGAACATCCCCTAAGGAACACCGAGCGTGAGAAAACTGAAAGAGAGTGATAGTCATGTGTGTCAAAAGTGTGAGATTCAATGACTGAGAGAGAGGGAGAAAGAGAAGGAAAGACTGACAGGGATCCTCCCGGGAGAGGAAAAAAGAGGGAGCGCTTTATCAGCGGAGGGAGAAGGTGTTTGGACAGAGATGACAGAGGCTCTCACTGCTGGGAAACACCAAACAATCAACCTGTACAGTATACACACACACACACACACACACACACACACACACACACACACACACACACACACACACACACACACACACACACACACACACACACACACTTGAAACTGTTATGCACTGTATGTATATGCTGTATATTATGTAAATTGTACTCACTTTCCCATTATAGCTTCAGTTCTGTGCATTACCTGAACATTTAATGGCATGCTCAGCAAGGTGCCTTGTAATACACTGTGCTATGGCAACAAGAAGAAATGTTTCCCATCAAGTACAGCCTTTTAGTTTTGCTGAAATAAAAAAATTGTCATTTGTATTGCATTCTTGAGGTCATTTCAACTGAACTAACAACTCCTGGACTACACTGTACAATGTTCTGTTGAGTCGAATGGTGTTGCAGTTATTGTCCTGGTTTCTTGTCACCCTGCCCAAGATTCTTCTTCTGTAACGACCCTTTCAGTTGACAGCATCCTGCCAATCACATATTTTCCCTAATGTTGATTTGAATGGGATTTTGTAGATTTTTAAAAAACAGTGTTCTAGTGTACTGAGCCATTAAAATAACCCTCTTGTAATAAGCTCACTTAGTCGTCAGTACTCACATACCAAACATTGCTCAAAAATAGGCTAATTCAGCCAAGCAGGAGATGATGAGGGCAACTGAGAACAGTTCAGAGAAGGGTGGGCCAGTAAAAGGGAGTGCTTCTCTTTTTTGAACTTTTCTGACTTTTTTCTGCAACCTAGAAAAACTGTTCTTGCCGGTGGACTGGACTTGACACTGGAACAAACAATATATATACAACTGCTTTGATGGGGCTGCACAGTGGGTCAGTGGATAGTGCTGCTGCCTGCCTCATAAGAATGTTCCTGGTTTGGTTCCCTGGGGCAGGAGCCTTTTAGTTTGCATGTTCTCCAGGTGCATGCATGGGTTCTCTCCAGGTAATCTCCAAACTCCTAATTGCCCATTGGTGGGGATGGTTGTTGTTTTTTTGTTTGAGAGTTTTAGCCCTCCTATTTGCCTACACTGTAAATGCAAACAATGTCCTGACTTAGGACTAAATAGTGCATTTAAGTTGATTAATGCTAGTTTTTCAAATTAACTTTCCTAAACTAAGTTTCCTTTACTTTTTACACCCTTACTTGTTTCATTGAGTAATATTTACTTGTGTTTTCTAAGTGTGTAACATAGTTTGTGGGTGTTTCCGCTTGGCGCGCATTTACCAACGAAGAAGAACGTGCCCTGACATGCAAGCTGTGGAGGCGACTCTCGCAGGCACAGTACAACAGACTGGCGTTGATTTCGGTAAGTGTTAAGCTTTTGTTTGTAAACTTTGAATATAATTTACGCTTTGAAGACAGCGTTGTTCGAAGAGCACACCCAACAACTCTGTCAGAGAACGCTGGCATGTTACCCTGTGTGTGTTCACAGAGCAGGCGCTAAAAGTTTAGCAGTAGCTCAACGTGGGGCACTATAACGGATATAAGAGTAGGCTCGGCCCGAACCGAGCCTCGGTGTTGCATCCTTCGGTTCATTCACCGGTGGCGCCAACTGTTAGCTGCTGCCGTCCTGCTGTCTGACTTTCGGCAGCTAACAAACGGCAGTACATTAGCCGCTGGTGGCTAATGTACTGCCGTTTGTTGGCTGCCGACGCTGTTGCAGAAACAGGAGGATTGATACTACGTCCCCTGTCTATTAGCTGCCGTAGTAGTACGCGCTTCTAGCTGTTATAACGGTAACCTGTTAATAGAACGAACTTATGATATATGGCATAAACATTAACTCTCAGCATGTTGATTTGAGACATAGAACTCATCTTCCCATCGGCCCTTTTGTTTTGGGAGTTGTTTTAAAAGGGGAGGATACATTTGTGTTTTATTGGCTCACAGTGGCTTTGCTCTCTTCTGGTTCGCCAATTCTATTGGCTCTAATGCTCGATTGAGGTGTCAATCAACTAAATCGACCAATCCACTGCCCTATGTATCTCAGTTTGCGTAAGCAGGGGGGTCAGACCTCAACTATTTTTTGTTTCACTTATTTGGTGGCATTTTTGAGACATATTTATGTCAGGACAACGACCCAAGAGAGTTTATTCCATGGAGGAAGTGCTGCATATGCATTTTTAGAGATTACGTGTAAATCTATGATTTAGACTTTATTTCTGTATGGTTTTGCCTGACCAGTCTGCCTGAAACCCCTCTTATTTTACTTTGCTTCACTCTACCAGAATTAACCTCAGGGGATGTAATGTTCACATTTTATTATTAGTTTTCAGTTTTAAAGCTGCAGATGCATCATTCCAAAAAGAAATTCATAATGAACGTGTAATTTGTAAGACAGAAATTACTCTGACCCAGGAACATATACTGATTTTAACACATCTTAACAAAGTTTACAATGTTTCCCACTGATGGATTTCAAATAGACCTGTTGGTTGCAAGGATATACAGTTTTCAGTTCAGACTTGTAATTTTCTAGTAGAGTACTTTGAAAGAAGCTTGGGCTGAAGGGGTTTTAATGCTGAACTCCTGGCACTGGTAGTTGTGATTTTACCCAGTGTCTTTTGTTTCATGCAGGTGGTACGAGAGCCTGATAAGTCCAAAAGTAGACAAACAGCACAGAAGAAAGGGAACAAGGTGGGTACTGTTTTTCGTTTAGAAATTTAAAAATGCCTGTGTAGTTAATTAGTGAGACTTAAAGGGGTAATTCATCATTTGCGAAATTGTTGAACTATCCATTTAACTTTTGTAATGATTTTTTTTCTGTCACTTGTAGTCTAACTTATTGTTCTCCTGTATTCTTTCCAGTGTTTACAGGGAGTGGCATGCAGTGGACATGTAAGTTTTGCACTTTTGTCTCTCCAAAAAGAGGCCAGCTGTTTAAACATTACAGAGTAAAGCATGGTGGCTTTACAAGAACCTCTCCAATACCATGTCTTCATCAAGAGTGTATTTGCACATTTAAATCACTTAATGCCCTGAAGATTCATTTGTGTAGACTCCACTCACAAGTGACCAATGAAAAAGATGAGGTGCAAATATTTATATCTGTCAGTATTAGAAATTTATGAAAATGACCTCTTTCCAGGACAATTTGCATTCTCCATGTCTTCCACCGACATGAAGCAGGAAGCAGATGATGTCATGTGACAGGGACCACTTGAAAACTATATTTTATATACCAAAATCTTTATTCAAGTTGTCTACTAACACATAAGTGCAAAAAGTTGCATTACTACCGCTGACATTTTTTGTTGTGAGTACAAAATGACAGTGATATACTTCGGCAACAATTGTTGCCAGTGGGGCAAAATAGGTTAATCTTCCTGTGGTGTTTTTTATTTATTTATTTATTTATTTATTTATTTTTATTTTTATTTTTCTTAAGGTGTTTGCAGAGTTCTATCGTGTTGCCAGTAAGAACCTCAAGAAAGACTTTTTTGAAGCTCTGGACCGCCACACCACTGGTCTCATTGACCTCTTCAAATTGAAGAAAGGAGCTGTAGGCCAGTCACTTGATCAGCTCCTCCAGCCAGTGAATACACAAGTAAGTGTTTCTGATTTTTCATCATCATTACATTAAGGTAGCATGCTTAATTGCTCCAGCGAGGCTCACAGTTGCTACTACTGCTTTGTTCATTGAGTACTACTTCTTCTGTAGTAATTCTTTAAGAAGTTAATGATGCACAAATTGTTTTCAAATTATCTTGGCTGTCCTATAATCCTCTGCTTATTGTTTTTTGTCTTCTTTTCCATAAGACCAATGACATCATCACAACGCGTGCTGCTGTCTTGCAATGTCTGCCCCTGTATCCTGGAGATAATTCCAGCGAATTTTTCTTCAGCTGTTCAGTAAGTACATACATGATGGTCATATCATCATTTTGAAGTGTACATCTAAGCACATCATCAAAACTTTGATTCAATTCTCAGATTTAAGAAAAAACTGCATGATCAGGTCTGATGTAAAAAAAACAAAAAATGTTATCAAGGCTAGGATCTAGTAAACCTAACAAAACAGTCACTGCCAAAACTTAAAAAATAATAATCTAATAAAAATAAAATGGCACACAGTTTCTCATTGACAATTTTTTACCCTCAAAATTCTTTACTTGCTTCAAGCCTTGCAAAAAGGTAAACAGCATTACACAAAATGACCTCTGACAAAATCGTAAAATTCTCCAACCCTGAGGTCAATTTTGGTATTGTCTGTACATAGCAAAACTTTTAAGTGGGGACAACAAAAATTAAACAAGTGTCATATTTTTAATCATTTGGGATTTACAAACAGATTTGATGCTGATAAACTGAACTTTAATTGTGTTCAATTGTTTTTAATGTAGGATTCGGACACAGCAAGTGACTTCAGCCAGGTGCCTGTTTGGGTTCTCAGAGTCATGACTGAAGACACGCCACCAGAGCTCAACAGCATCGCAATCATCCTTGAAGGAAACATTGTCATGGATGAGATTCCTACAACCTCCCAAGCTCTTTGTCTCCTGTCTGGCTTAATATATGCACTACATCTGGATTACCCCAAAGGTATGAAGAACACATTTGAGTTTATCCAGAAGATAATGTTGAACCTCGGACAACAAAAACTCAGCCCAAAACTACAAACATTAAAAAATGCTCTTCTGAAGTAGATGCAGTGGCTCGGGTTAGCTATACTGGTTGTCTAGATGAGAGTGAGTGTGATCTCAGAAGATGTCTTGAGTAATTTTCAGTGTGTAAAACTGTTGAAAAAGAGTATTCAGTACGTGATGTTGAATGTTAGAATGTACTTTGCTTTTGGGACACAAGTTGTTTACATTTGAAAGGTGTCAAATTGCTAAGAGCTGATTTTATTCAAGTTTTATTCAGGTTTAATCAGGTTTTGAACTTTCACAGAAGTTTGGCAGGTCTGTCTGTTGCTGTGAGACATTTGATGTCCATTGTGAACTAAGAGCCATTAGTTAGCTTTGTTTCACACAGATGGCTATTGTTACTGTGTACAAGTATTGACACAAAAAATGAATAAATTATGTTTTTCATAAAGCTATTTTTGGGAGTTGTTATTTTTAAGTAAGCTAAATAAGGTATATGAAGTTCATTTAATTTATTGTTAAGTGCTGCTCACACAGTATTTTAAATTAATTTACTTACCTATATTGAGTTCCTGTCAAATTGATTGAAGTGTATTGTACTTACATATATGATGTGTAGTTAACTACTAATATCAAGTAATGGCCACTTGTTAAGTGAAATATATTAAGTTAATTTGACTCAAAGAATTTGAGTTGTAGTAGCTTGATTTCAAGTCAACATTACTGAGATTTTTTTAGTTCTCACAACTTTAACACAAGTACAGCTTACTCAGATATATGAATTTCACTCTACTTGACATAACTAAGTTCTTTTACTTAATTTTCCCAAGGTAATCGGTTTCCTAACTTTTATTAAGTAAAATTAACTTGTTAGAATTTACAGTGTAACAACCTCTTGCAGCCCCAAAAAGAGGACTACAAACCCTGCTAAGTTTAGTTACCTTTCATGTTACAGATCCACGATGAGCAAAATGATGATGATGATGATAATGTTATTAGAGGCCCTGATGATGAACACCTCATGGGTCACTCAGCACCTTCTCTCTGCCAGGTCTCTCCCCAGTTCATGCCGTCACCATGGCAACCGGTGATTCCTCTCCTCTTCTTCGCTGAGTCTCCACGGTTACCGACCTGCTCTCATTCATAAGCGTTGCCAGGGCAACGCAGCCCTTGCTCATTGATGGAATCTCGGCATTGCCGCAGGAACAGGGAAGGAAGGGAAGTGGGTCTCCTAGCCATTGATTTTCAACCCCTTTAACCCCCCCACCAACCTCCCCCGCCTCACTTTATCCTCACCTACCCCCTCACACCCTCCTCTCCTTACACCATGCCTGATCATGGTGCAAGCATACAGTAAGTGCAACCAAGTGGAACTTCCCCAGCATGCATGCACACACACACACACACACACACACACACACACACACACACACACACACAGAAAGAAGACCCACATACACTTACTCATACTGACCAAACAAATGGAGGCACAGCATTTTACCGCATACAATCACAGATGCATTCACAGTACAGACATGTGCAGACAAACAGATCTGAAGATGGGGAAGAATGCGGCACAGCACAGGTAGTAAGGATGACCCACTTTCTCTGCTGCTGCAAATTTGGGGATTTAAGACACATGCAATCTCACAGAAGAATTAAAACAACATTAATAATTCTGCTGGAACTAGGTGTCTAAAAAAGATGAAAACAGATCTACTGATGTAGATGTACAGTGGCATGTTAGGGCTGTGAATTGGAAAAAACTTTAATGGTACTTAAAATAAATGTTTATTATTTATTGCTATTCAGGGGTGATAATTTAGCAAAATTCTAAGATACAAGTCAGGTGATATTTTGATATTAGTTAACTAAGAGGACTTTCCAAGTGATCTTGAAAAAGTTTCACTTCTAAATATGTGTATGCCTGATTATAATCCACAATTTAAAATGAGAAAATCACCACCAAAATAGGTTGTTTTTCAAAATGCTATTTGTCAGCATCTGGGATGGTTTGTCTGGGACTGGATTGATTTACAGCAGGTAGAAATCCTTCTGACAAAACCGTGCAGACGAACAAAGTTTAGGAAATTTTAAGTTTAAGAGAAAAGAAGAACACAAGAGCAGAAAAAAAACTAATCAGGAGAGTGATAGAGCATGTGCTAAAGGCTAAAACACGGCTAAGCTGTTTGTGATAATGTGCTTTACAACCCACATGCAGCAGTTATTCTGGAGTGGTCTGTTCAAACTCAAGAGTCAATCAATGAAATGAAGAACAAGATTGTGTTTGCTCCGCTTGTTGAGGTTTCGAGCAATGGTACAGCAAAACCAGGATTCACCGGCCTCTCAAGTTATGGACTAGCCTGGTACTAAACCATAATACAAACTGAGTTTACAAAGCTTGCTTGTTGTCGCGTTTCAGACGACAGTTTTATCCATCCATTTTCTATACCGCTTATCCTGTTACAGGGTCGCGGGTGGCTGGAGCCTATCCCAGCAATCATTGGGCGAGAGGCAGGGTACACCCTGGACTGGTCGCCAGTCAATCGCAGGACTGACACATAGACAGACAACCATGCACGCACACACTCACACCTAGGGACAATTTGGTGTGACCAATTAACCTGGTAAGCATGTTTTTAGACTGTGGGAGGAAGCCAGAGTACCCGGAGAGAACCCACGCATGCACGGGGAGAACATGCAAACTCCACACAGAAAGACCCACCGGCCGAGGTGGGAATTTGAACTGGTGACCTTCTTGCTGTGAGGCTGCAGCGCTAACCGTTGCACCACCGTGCAGCCCCGACAGTTTTATATACATATTAATTAGTAAAGTACCTCACCACTTTTATCTGGTAAAATTTGACTTAAACAAAGAAAAGTAGTGGTAAAAAGAAGATCTACTCCTTGTGTTTGCTTCAAAATGAACGCAAGTCTTGGTAAGAGTCCTGTCATCACAACAGTGGGTGCTAGAGCTCATGGGACAAGGAGACATTATCCCCAAAGAACATTAGCTTTTTCAGATAGTCCTCACAGCCCATTTAAACTGTTTTGATGTAAGTGAAGGGCATTTTTAATAAAGTCTGGATGAAGTGGGTTTAACTGGCAATATTTAAGGGCTATAAGGGGAGTCATAACATATATAAGTATCATATCCAACTTGCCATTGTTTAAAATTAACAACATTTCTGTGTTTAAAATTTATTTCTTAAAGGGGACATATCATACTTGTTTCTCCTTTTCACTATGCCAGACTAGGATGCCTGTAAAGCATTTCTGCCCTCAGTACAAGTCATTTAGTTCCTTCATTGCCCCACAATAGCGTTCTCAATATCCTCAGTTTAGGCCATTCTGAAGATCTCGTTAAAACGCTCTGTTTCGAGAATGACCTCCAGTAACCTCACAACGTCACAGCCCTTTGTGCTCTGATTGGTCAGTTCTATCAGAGGGGCGGAGGGGGTAGAGCCAGGGGGTGGTTTTTGCAGCATGGCAGTATTTACAAAATCACCACATTGAATGGAGCAGACCGAGCGAGTTTGCTGTTTGCCAAAACTTCGCCGTAAGGCATTGATAGCACTAATAAAATGGCAGAGTGTAGGATATGTCCTTTTTTTTAAGACCCCGAGTCAGACCCGGACGGTTCTGCAGCTCAGGAGGAAGAAAATCCACCTCGACACGGATCATCTCAGGACGCTTCAGTGTGGTGAGTTAAACCTGTACTGTAACATGTATAGTTTATACGTGGAAATATAGGCAGACTTCACCAATAAACTATTTCTATAACAGGGCTCCATCCTGCTCCTTCACTTTACGCTGTCTGTTTTATCCATCATGCTGAAAGTGTAGTCTAAAGATCGCCTCTACCGTCAGTTCGTCACTATGTTATTACTGCAGCATTATTGTGGTCCAGGTTCACAGTGCATGTCAGAACAAGCATGCAAATATCACAGTCTCACAAGTATTAAGACGTCTGCTAAAACTACAGTGTTTTAACTGCTAATTCACCATGTAAAGCCGAGCTGCTAAGCAGAGCAGAGTCCCTGCATCCAGCACTCAGTCAAGTCAGCCAGACATAGTAGGGAGCTTTATTTATTCTTGGCTCTTGGTGGGTGTATCCCTCGGTGGCGGTTGTGTGACAACTGACATCACAGAGGAGGAGCTGCTTTATCAGATCACTCCAATAAAAAGAAAGGATCTTCGTGTCGTCACAAAGGTCGAAATCTCGCGGCCAAATGTCAATGACCTATTTTCAGAGGCATCAAATCTCGTTCGAGGACATTAGAAAAAATACAATATCTAATTTTTTGAAAATTCAGGGGGTGAAAGGTTTTGTTTTCAAATGTTTTATATTATATATAAGTATTAAATCAGGGATCAGCATGATATGTCCCCTTTAAGGTTAAATATCCAACATTACCAATGCAGGTATGATTTTAAACATTCTGGTACAGTTGGTTCTACTTTTAGTAGGATTGTGCTTTAGTTAGAGTTACTTTGCATATTATACTCAAACTCTGTGAGCAGCCTTTGCAGTTGTAGGACTCACGTTGTCTTTTTAAAATCTGTATGCTATTCATGTACCCTTTCCGAAGTCAAGTATGAAATCAAAACAGAAATATCTCCAAGGGCAGATGTTAAAATTAATAGGAAATATCAGTTATTCCATGTTAAAACAAGCATGGTTACGTTAAGTAATCTGAAAAGACTTCATGGATTCAGGATTGCATAAATAAGCAGCTTACATCAGTAAAAAATACAAACTTTGCATTAAGTTTATAAGAAAAAAGAACAGAACATTCTAAAAATAATCTACTGAAACTCAAAGTGTACTGGTATTTTCACACACAGCTAATTATGAGTGTATTGCGTGTAAGCCATGTCATCACAATGCAGCTTATTTGGCAGAAATAGAAATACACTCACAACATGCAAAGGCTGGGAACAGTTCCAGACAGTGACATGTGCATGAGCTGTAGGAGTGTGTATTTGTCTGTGAGTGTATATGCACACGGGTTATGTATGTTTTGTGTGGAAATAGTGTGGGAGTGCCATGTGTCATCACAGTGTGAGCTCCTGTCCCTTCAGCTTCTCCCACTGAGCCCTCATCCTCCTCACACACATTCACGCATATTTGCGTGCTCAAAAACTCAAACACATGCACAGACATGAAAGGCAGTGATCCTGTGTGACACGGTGATGCACAGTAAAGGAATTTGTGCAATAGTGTGAGGAATAAACAACATGAGATCACGCATGTTAAATACAGGGATCACTGGTGTTATCACCACAATCATTTTGGTTACTAAGTTGTGTCTACAGGTAAAGAAAGTGAATAGAAAGTTGGAAATTTAGCAAAAAGAAATGGTTTCTTCGAATGCAGCCTGCTTCCAGTTGACACTCAGTGAATTAAATACTTTTATATCCTCACTAGTTTTGCAAAACTGGTGCTCCTTGAGTTCCATTCAGTGTTAGTGCAGAAGGGACTGGCAAAGATAAACAAAATGCAGTAACACTTTACTTTAGAGGTCCCGAAATTTCATCACACTTCGGTAATAATTAGGCAAAGTTTTTTCTTATTTCTTTAAAATTAGCACATAGCTTCTTTAAAATAATGTCCAAATTTATTGTCGCAAGTCACAATTGGTTGGTTACTGTTTTTTCCATTTTCTTTGAAATTTACTCCAAATTGCAAGGTATGAAGGTGACGATTAGCAAATAAATTATTTGAAATTAAATCACAACTCACCACAAAATGTCTTAGAAGTATCCCAACGTTTCTGCTATTTCCAGAGAAGCAGGTGATAAATAGCTGCTTAGTTCTTGAATACAGAAGTTAGGTTCATTGTTTCCTCTGATAATTACCTTTGAAATGTTAAGTGATCATTTCTCAGTGAGCAGTGGATAGTTAGCTATTTGTTATTTAATTTCACTAAGTTCTTCAGTACCGAGTTTGTTGATATGCATAATTGACATCACATGCAAAATGATATACCTTTATGATTAGGTCTATAATGTTTTATATGATACAACTGAAGGCTTCACATGTGATATTCACCAAGAGAGGGGTTGTAAATTGGCCTTACCTGATTGTGATAGACACTGCAAGTACAGGTGCACTGCAAAACAGAATCTGGCCAGAAATTATGTGCCAATTTTCACCAAATTCTTATAAAATTTGGGGGGTTATTCCAAAGAAATAAGAAAAAACTTTGTCTTATTATTACCTAAGTAGTTGTGTGATGAAATTTGCGGACCTCTAAAGTAAAGTGTTACCCAAAGTGCTTTAACTGTGAATAGCTTGAAATGCCAACCTAGCTCATACTCTGGTTCCAAAAGCTGCAGAAGGCTAAAAAAATCTTAATATAAGGATAACTGTGGTATGTTTCCAGTTTCCAGCAACTGGGATGATTCCGACAAGAACAGAAGGACCCCTGTGGGCTGGTTTAAGAGGCAAACTCAGTTTCACTGATATCACATTTGAAATACCCTGTTCCTAAAATCACCAGGCAAAAACTTCTCTCTTAACTTTTTGATCTGCTTAAATTGGCAGATTTCCAGTCTCCCTTGTTTCTTCGTCATGACCCTCATTGTGCAGCAAACTTAACTAAAACCATAGTATCAGCTCAAGACCTCCGTAGCATCTACTTGCACTTTACTTACATCAGTAAAATGAGTGGTCATAGCCTGGACGGTGGAAAAAATCTTGTTGTTTGTGACTAAATGAGGTGTTGATGAGTGTTACATTAGTGATTTAAAGTCTTTTCTTTCTGGTGATGGTGGCTGTTGTTAACTTCTTCCTTATTGGTTTTTATTTAATTGCTAAAAAAGTATGCCAGGGTAATACTTTGCTCTATTAGGGGACACTGCGGCCTACAAAAGACCTGAGGTTTTCCTAATGTCCGTTTTGATGCAGCACAACGGTAACTCAGCGTTCATTCTGCATTTGCACTGAAGCACAGTTAGTGACTACAAATGTTTGAAGAGCAGGACACAGACTGGATACAGTAAGTGCTGTAAAAAACCTTCAGAGGAAAAATCAAGGTAAGACAATAAAACAATTCTCCCTCCAAACCTCTCAAACCAGCCTGCTGTCTTTCTCTACTCGGGGCATTAAGCAGCACTTTACGACTGTTATGTCACTACTCGCTCTGATCCCCGCTTCCAAGGTGGTATGCTCCACTCACTCTCACTTATTGGGGGAGACCATTTGCTGTGGCAGAGGGGAGTCTGGAGGAAAACTGGTGAGGTGAAAGGGGTTTTTATAATGACTCCATCACCTCAGGGTTTGAGAATCATGTTCTACAGCCTATATTATCGCCCTCCCTTTTCTCAAATACATCTCTTGTTATCGCTACTCTGTTTGATTTTTTTTTCCAGTTCTCTTTCCATCTCCTGGTAGCTGAAGCTTTCATTGGCAGAAGCAGGATGGGAGCACTCTCATTCTGACCACATTCTCCATCCTCATCCCCCCTTTCTCTCCCTTTCCCTCTCTTCATTTTCTCGCTCTCACATTATTGCTGATCTCAGCAGAGTGCTAACACTCAGCTGATGGACTCTCTCTCTACCTCCACCCCCAATCACGCTGCCTTTTTTTCCCCTCATGCTTTTCTCTCCCCACCTTGCTTCCTCTCCTCCTATTTTAGTGCTTCTTATAATTTAACTTCATGTATAACCAGATGAACAAATACCACAGATGCAAATAAGGGGACATACTCTTGCTTTCTCTTCTCTGTTCTGGTCGATTCCACCCCTCCCCCATCAAAGCCCCTCTCCGTCTTTTGATCACTCACATTTGTTTTATTAACCTTTATTTATGTAGGGGAAGGTTTGCTGAGTGTGCATGCTCTTCTGCAAACACCCCGTGGCTACTGGAGGCTTTCAGAGCTGGAGCTTTTAAAGGAGAATGTAGAAATTTGTCTTTATTTTCAAAACTGTGAAGCCCTCTTGTATATAAACCCTATGAACTCTGCAGTGGAAAAAGTCTAGTGGTATCTTTATTTGTGTTTTTGTTTTTGTTTTTTTCTTATTATGATTACAGTAATAGGACAATCTCAGACCCATTCGTGTTGGTTTGACAACAATTCATTCCTCCATGAATAAATCCTGATGTGATAAACAACTTAAAAATAGCAACTTTAGGAGGACCATGAGTGCAGATGGAATGCAAAGCAAAATTTGTCCCTTGTGATGTGTGAAATGAGTTATTTCAATTCTTGTAAATCCGCCAGAAGTGCACAAATTTATTTATTTATGGTGAGTTTAAGTCACTGTTAACAATGAGTTGCACGTGTAACTGATGTTGTACTTATGAACAATAAACTAGTATTTGCTTTACAAAGATTTGAAGAAAAGCTCATGTTGGTTTATTTAATCTGACAGGTCAATTCTGCGTTCTACAAAGTCAAAACAAAAAACAAAAAAAACAAAATGCTCTTTGGTGTCTTCAATGTTAAGTTTTTTTTTTTCGTTTTTTTTTTTCTCAAGGTAGAGTCTGCAGGATTTTCAATGAAAAATAAGTTGTTGTTTTTTACAGCGATAATCCTGCTTAATCCTCCCTTACTGGCCCCCTATACATGTGTGTTAGTGTCTGCCTCAATTCCCTTCTCAGCCTGTGTGTTGGTGTTTTGGTTGTATCGGACGTTTCTGTGCAGAGAGTGGGCGTGGTTACCTCAGCCAATCACAGGGCGCCAAGTCTGCAAGTGACTTAATGTGTTGATTAGTGAGTGGATGGGGCTATCCTGAGGCTCGACTTTCACTTACAGGCACTTGGAGGGCAGCTCAGGTCAAAGAGCGACGTGGGTTAGCTTTGTCAAATACCTATTATTAGCCTGTGCCAACATGCCAATCAGGTGCACGGCTCTCAACTCTCTCATGAAGAAACGTGATGCTGCCAGTGGTTGCCAGGCTAGTGAATGTTTTCACATATTCACTGTCAGAAGCTGTTGGTGTATGCTGCTGCTGGCACTGAGCCAAGGAGGAGGAGCCCAGTTTTAATGCTGTTTGCCAGCAAGTAACAAAAATTCCTGCAGACCCTACCTTTAATCTAGAGCTACTTGCTTCATTTAATGCAGGTATTATTTTACGATAAATAATTCTTCAAGGATTTCTTCTTCTTTAAGTTCAGGATGTTTGTCAACACTGTATATTTAGCAGCACTGCTAATAAGACAGATTGTCCACACTTATGCCAAAGTTTTTACAAGCAACATAATTATCTGGTGGAGTTTTGTCAGCTGTGCTGTGCATCCATGTCTTTGAGTTATAAAAAAAACACTCACCTTTTACCTCTCCCTTTCTGCACGTCAATCTCTCCTGTCTCTTTATTCCACCTCCAGTTTTTCTCATTTAACTCTCTCCCTTATTCTCTCTTTATCTGTTCCTGTGGGCTTACTGTCCCACATGTCCCCTGTCTCCTGCCAGCATGAATATTGGACCTCATATAGACACAACATGTATCGAGACTTGTGTGTCCCTATTGTTGTGTTTGTCTTCCCACTTAATATGTTTGCAAACATGCAGTATGTCGTAAGGATGGAGGTTTTTATCTCCAGCAGTTTCAGGCTTCCAATTTACAAAGTCATAAATGTAAACTCAACCTTCTATTGAGTTTATTTATCCAACATTTTACCTTTTTGGCACAGCTTCTAGTTGTGTTCCTATCCTCATATTTTGTGATGTATTCAAGCAGTACATGTTTTTGATCTGTTTCAGTTTCCAGTGTTTACTCACAAGAAATTGGCGAGATTCATTCAGAGCTTTGATGGTTTTCAGCTGTATGGTGTAAAGCTCTTTAAGTTGCTTTTACTTGTTTGAAAACCAAAGTAATCAAAGCCGTCATTCCGTTTATTATTTTGATTTTATGACCTCACCCAATAATCTGGGTGATAAATCTGTTTGTTCTGTTTTATGAAAGAACAATAACAAAAAATGAGAAACTGATCCCTACGTTTACCTGCTTGATTATGGTACACAAGCTCCATCGCTTAATCAAGCTCCTGTTCATAACAGTACAGTTCAGTTAATACA
This sequence comes from Halichoeres trimaculatus, assembly GCF_033239565.1. Lineage (NCBI taxonomy): Eukaryota > Metazoa > Chordata > Actinopteri > Labriformes > Labridae > Halichoeres > Halichoeres trimaculatus. The sequence goes on along the minus strand of NW_027437180.1, from coordinate 18,561,158 downwards.
CAGTGCTAATAAAAACGAGGAGCTGGTTCCCAAAGGGCCTCCTTAGTTGTCTGAAAGAGATTTGATTTTGCAGCAAAGCAAACCACTGGCTGTTGTAAAGTTTGTCCAAAGTCTGAGACAACAAAAGCAGCAGCACAACTTATTTGAGATGTCTATGCTGCTGCTGCTCGACTCAAAACAGTAGCATTTCTTTCAAACTGGTGAAAAGTCAGAGTTTTTTTTTTTTCTGCATTACCCTCCAGCTGCTGCAGCTTATAAAGAGATATATACTTTTGTAATGTGTTGGTGGAGACTAAAATAATGTTTAAAAAAGTGCAATAAATATTTTTTTTTAAGTTTTTCTCTTCAGGGTTATATGCCCTTGCTTTCAGAGGACAGAATAAATGTAAAGTAGAAAACTGGCAGTGACATGCAGCAAGGAGCCATCTACTTTCATACTTATAACTTCTGTACATGGGGCTGATGATTTAACCACTGAGTCAAATCAGGGCCTCCCAAAAATGTGGTTTGTATGTCTGGCAAACATTAAGCACGTCACCAGAAATAAGACCTAGTATGTAGCTTATTGCATTTAGGCTATAATAAAAGTTTTTAAAAAATAATCAAAAAGTGGCATTTTGGTTTAGCTCACATTGTCTGAGGGGTATATAACCTGATTCTGGGCTCGTCGAGTGTGTCCGAATAATCTGCAAGTGTGTGGTGATCATTTAACTGCTTCTGACTGCGACTGAGCATTCCCAATCTGGAACTGAAAATGTCAAAACATAATAATACTATATTCACAACTCCTGGTCCCAGCCTGTAGCCAACAGAATATTCACAATAACCAATGAGGTGTGGGCAGTGAACAGAATGTTAAAGCTCCCAAGCATGGAAGCAAAGGTAAGCAAAACTGTACCAGGTGGAAAATTAACAAAGAGGCGAGCTTCTGGCTCCATTTATCCAAATTACTTTTATGTTTTGTTTTGTTTTTTTTTGTTGCGGTATTACAGAACACATGCCAGGACATTTCCATGATGGTTTGATGTCTGAGGACACATTTGATCACACAAGCTTCTGTGAGATTCTCGTGTCTATGGTATCATGGTCTGGCTTTGTTTTGAAATTATTCAGCGTAATTGATCTGAGAGTCGTTGTATTTAAAACCAGCCTGACCTGTCCGTATGTGTGTGGTCTCCCACAGTTTTAAAAACCAGTGCAGCTCTAAAAGTCGACGAATGTGTGCTTGGCCTTCGGGACATCTCAGCAGCAAAGATGCTTGTCAACAGCGTGGGTGTGATGATGCCTAACTTTACCACTGTGCTGCACTCACATAGTGTGTCTGTAGGTGTGTGTTTGTGTCTGTGGTTCTATTTCTGTTTACAAGGGTGTGTGGGTGTGCGGAAAGCACTGCACACAGAACTAGGCTTTAAACAAAGCATGATTTTTGTCTTTTAAATAAAGAGATATATAACTTATTTTATTTTACAGATTTGATCTTGAAAGGCTGGTTAATTAGCTGCAACATACAAATGTTTTGATTCTCACAGGCACACGGTGAATCTTTACCCAAAAACCAGGACTCAAAGTCAAAAGTAGCAGACTATGCAATTTTTATGTAAGTACAGTATCCTTCACTCAAGGTGCTTCAGTGTGTTTTTTTTTTTTTTTTGTAGCAACACACAATCAATTGGAAATTATTCTTGACTTCTTGGAGTAAAACTATGGATTACAGCAAATGATGGGTTAGAGAAAGAAGCTAGGCCTAGATGCAGGTAAGATGGGACACATGTCAAAACATAAAAAATATCCTCAAACTTGTTTCCTGTTCTTGTAGTTAGGTCTTTTCATGCTGATTTATGCAAAGGTGTTCACTTTCTAAAATGTTAAGTCATAATCTTTTATTTTATGTTACAAAAGGGCCATGACCAACCACTGTTGACAATTTACTCTGATAATTGAGTGCCCTGTATGCACTACAGTATCTGGGGCTGGCAACATTTAAAACTTCCTGAGGCTGAAGTTACTGTTGTACCTCTTAGGACAAAGGGAGATGGCATGTCTATTTGTAAGTAAAACAACTATTAGCCAGTGAAAACAGTCCAAGAGTACAGAGGGGTGGCATGTGGCTCTTGAAACCTGATTGGCCATCCATAGCGCCGCCCAAAAATCCTGAAAGTAAATTGGCTGTTTGTCTTCCTGGGGGCAGGGTTTAATGAAATAAACTATTGAGACTGGTTGCAATATGCTGGCAGTTGCTTTCTTTGCATTTCAGCAAATTTCCCCTAGTAAGTACTTTGCAACATGACTTTGTGAGTTCTTAGAGATTAAAGCACTAAGAAGTTGTAAAGTTTGTTGAAACCTTTGAGTTCCTTTAAAATTAAAAATTCACAGTATTAGGACATCGGCACCAAACCTTAATGTGAGTAGTTTCAGAATACGGTAAGACAGAGTCAGTGAATAAATGTGGGTAAGTTATGCTGGGGTTTTCACACTTCTTATTTCAGTGCCTTTCTTTGGCCACCCCATCCAAAAATCACACATCTGGCTAAACTGACACATTTTTAAAATGAGTCCAATAATTGACCATGTTCTCTTTTTACAAAGAAGCAACCCCAGTGTAAGCCTGACGTCACATTTCAAGGTGCCCTGAGACTAAAATGCACTGAACTAGTCCTTTCATAGCCTGGCGATCTTGGCCTCCACCTTGACCATTACTTTGGTATATCAGAACAACTCAATGAGTGTTACCCAACATTACAGAGCTGACCTTCATGTTACAGTGTGTGTGTGTGCGTGTGTGTGTGGGTGTGTGTGTGTGTGTGTGTGTGTGTGTGTGTGTGTGTGTGTGTGTGTGTGTGTGCGCAATTGTCTACTGTACATGTACTGTAGACAAGCACACACACACACACACTCTCACACACACAGCAGGGCACAGAGTTGGAGGGTATGGGGGAACATATAAGAGAGTGATGAGCCTGTAAATGACTGCGGAGCAATAATGATAATGGAAGTGATGGCAAAGGGACAATTTTTAGACAGGTAACCCCCCCTCCTCTTACTCTCTTTCCCTCTGTCGCCTCATTTTTCTCCTTGCAGCTGGACTTCTTCTTGCTCATTCTCTATACAGGTTATCTCACTGGAGCTACTGTAACTTAGAGAAACACTTTTCTACTAGTTTAAAACAGTGAATTACATTTTGATTTTGTGTCGATGAGAGATCTGATTCTGACTCAAGTTTGCTGGTGATTCATTCCCAGAGGTGTTTTTGTAACCCTGAAAGACTGAGACAATATACCTCAATAAATATCTTTATGGCGCCCTGTTTCCTGCTTGTGACGCAAATTCAGCTGTGATTTGTCTCCACTGTGACTCAGAGGCCCTTTCCCCCGTGTTGGGTTCTGATGTCATTTGGTACCTTTGCCAGAAAGACTTGTGATTCAGTATGCCATCTTTTTTTACCCGTATGCCACATTTTTTGTCTGTCTTGTTGTCTTGTCTGTGGTTTAGACCGGAGGTGTTCAACAGGGGGTCTGTTGAACCCCTGGGGGGGTTCATGGAGGTACTACATGGGGTCTGTGACATTTTTGGTTGATGAGGACATTTTTTTATACTTTAGAATTATTATTCCCAAATAGTTATATTTTTACTCATGTTGTTGTCTTTGAACACATATCAACAGATACATGGAGGCCAGAGATGTTATCTTTCAGTCAGAAAGGCAGCAACACATCAGTTCTCTCAAACTACACACAGGTTCACTTAGAGGACCCACCTCTATCTCTGGTCTGCCAATCACACGGCTGCATGTTTCATACTGGTTCTGTCAGGTTCCCCAGAATAGCTGAATACTGAATGCACACTATCAAGATATGTTTATATACAGTACTAGGCCTGGTTTAGTGTAACATTGTCTCTCCATCAGTTAGGGGATCCTTCACCTAAAAAAAAGGTTAAAGACCCCTGGTTTACACTATTCACCTAAAGGTAGTACGGTGTTATAGACAGAAAACTTCAGTCAAGCTAAACGTATTTCAGCCTAATATTTAAACTTCTGGCCTGTTTGGTTGCGTTATCTTGTCTCTTGTGTTTGTGAGTTATTGCTGTTCCTTTTGCCTGAGATCACCTGGGCCAATTGCTGTTATTGTCTTTACAGTATAATTCTCTTCAAGCAAACCAGAAAATATTTAGTCTATTCTCCAACACTAAAATGGTTTCTTAAGGCCTGATCAAGAGGTGGAGGAAGGCAATGTCACCCAACGGTTTGTGGATTAGTATAAAACGCCTGGCATTTGGCATTTTGGCAAGCACCGCTTTTTCAATTTGTGGTTTAAGGGGCCACTACAAGTAGGTACTCGGTTAACCAAAAACTACCAAAGATGAGTCCTTACAGACACCTTTACGTACTTGATTGACTCCCAAAGTGGCCAGTTTTTCAAGCATTAAAAGCAAAACAATAATAATAATCAAATTATTATTATTATTGTTATTATTATTATTATTATTATTATTATTATTATTATTATTATTATTATTATTATTATTATTATTATTGATAATAATAATAATAATAATAATAATAATAATAATAATAATAATAATAATAATAATAAAGAAAAAAAATGTCCCTAAGAAAAAATACATAAGTTAAAGAAACTAAATTTGGTATTTGTATGGTGCTGTAAAAATGTATGTCTATTGCTGAGTTTGGGATGTTTTACATGGCGCTCTGTGGCAATTGAAACACTTTTAGAGACTGCCTCAAGTGATCATTAATGGAACTGCAATTTTTGGCCCAGAAGTATAACATATCTAGTTCCCTGCCATACACCCCCAAAAAAGAAAAGAAAAGAATCATAATGAAAAGATCACAATACTTTTTTAATTAACTACTTACAACAGTTTATTTCATTCAAATTTAGTAGTAGGGTGTGTTAAGGAAGGAGGTAATCTCATGAGCTATATCAGGATTTGAGAAACCTTTGAGCTTTGTTATGAAGATACCCAGAGAACACAGTGTCGACTAAAGAATCACAGCAGGTCTGTGTTAAGAAAGTGCCCCAGTCACACATGACAGTGTACAGTATGCTGCTCAAAATTAATATTCTGTACATGTAAAATGAGGGAGCTCTATTTCTGAACAGTGTCCATTAAAGGAGTTGGAGGGACGGCTATGGTGTCCTCTCATTGACTGACTGGCCCGGAGTCTACACTAAAAGATTAGATTACTGTGTGACGTCGAAGCACGGCACTCAAAATCAATGAACTGTCATCCCTGAATACTAAATACTGCTTCTCTCTGTCTTTCTGTGTGTGTGTGTGTGTGTGTGCGTGTCCTCTCTCATCAATTCTCATCCTCATCAAGTATCTCTCTTCAGTGTATTTGCCAAGATGAAGTCAGCACATGTGAATACTCGCAGTCATGAACACTTCATGACGACCCAGTGGCAGAAGTCTTTTAGTCCCGACTCACGCAGCATGAACAAACTCATGCAAACACAGTTTTCAATAAGTTACCATTCCTATGTGTCGGGCCAAACAATAGGATTTAGAGATTTGGCAATCGGCCCATTTCTTCGGCAAATTTGGCTGAGTGAGCCCCCTCAGAAGAATTTTTCGTAACATTTATATTTTGGTTGTTTGAGTGGGGATAATAACTTTTATAACATTTTTGGATATCATGTTTCAGAGCTTGGCACACGTCTATCTAAGGTTTTATTTAGAAAAAAAAACAAACTTTGAACATGGATGTTCATTTAAAAAAATAAAAATATTCAGACCTTCTAAGTCTGTTAAATTCAGTTTTCTTTCATGTCATCATTTTCACAATGCATGACTGCAGGAACACTGCACACAGCACCTACACTGAGGTAGGCGGGAATATGTTTTGTTAGCTTGGCTCAAAAAGCTGGCTTTTGGTAGCCAATACTATGAAGAGCTGTTTGGGCGCCAATAGAGCAGGTTTTTGCTGAACGAAATGATCTGTACCACTAAAAAAGCCTAAATTCCCATCTCTAGGAGACTATGCTGAGGGTTTTCACCTTAGACCCCATTTACACGACAACGTTTCATCTGAAAACACTAAAACGCTGTAAAAACGCAGTAAAAAAAAATGGACTGAAAACGCTGTAGTAAGCATGCCAGCCCTTCTGGCTGGCGCTATAACTGTCTTGTACAGAAGCCGCTTTTGGGAGATCTCCACTGAAGAAGAGTTGAGCCGATCATTTGGTGTATTGGGGAATACTAAGTGCAAAAGTGGAGCAACAGATGCACATTTTGTATAAAGACAGTCGGCAGATACAGCAGATTGAGCAGCACAAGCCCAGCACGGTAATTCGCTACGATCGAAACAACGGTACTGTTGTCCTGTTGTATGCTCTCGCGCAAAGCAGAGTGTGTCATCAGCGTTCCCACTGAAAACACCGGCTTACAGTCTACATTGCAACGGTGTCGGCAGTGTTTCAGAAAAATCCCACTCTGGAGGCTGTTTTCAAAAGTTTGCGTTTTAGGTTGGCTTAAATGCTGTTTCCGTGTAAACACGAGGCTGAAATGCAACAATACTTTTGCGACTTACGCTAAAACTGTTGTCGTGTAAACAGCCCCTTAGAGTGAAGAAGGATCCAAACTCTCCTCTTACATGGTGAGATGAATGACAGACAACTTCAGCAGAGCTTACGACCTTCGTCGATTTGAAGAAGGCTAAACCATGGATCTTTGAGGATATCACATTTGGACATTCTCTTATCCTAGACTTGGATCATGGGGACACTTTATGTTGCAGCAGAACTGGGTGAAGTCACAAGAAAGCTGTTTCACAACCCAAAATAGCTGTTTTAAGTCTCTGGCAACCAAAATACTCAAACAGCGAAAAGTAATTTCAATTCACCAAATCCAAATATTTAATGTACCTGACATGTGCAAACACATAACACCCTGTAGGAGGCTGGGTTGTGCCCTTTTAAACCTGGACACCTCAAAGACATCAGGCACTTTATAGCTGATTTCCTTTTGGTCCTCATGAAATCTACAACTTCTAAAGATGACATTTATGAAATCTTTTTCCATTCCATTCTATTTGTCTCCACAAAGTCAAGAACACAAGGCAACTCTCACACACGCAAGAACATAAACAGAATGCTCATACCAAGACCCTGCACTCCCTGATTATACATGAACACCAGAAATATGACTGTAATCATCAATATAGGCCATGCATGCTAACTGTGTGTGTGTGTGTGTGTGTGTGTGTGTGTGTGTGTGTGTGTGTGTGTGTGTGTGTGTGTGTGTGTGTGTGTGTGTGTGTGTGTGTGTGTGTGTGTGTGCAGCACTAGGCGGGAGCAGAGTGTGTTTATAGGCTATGCTGAGTGATTGATCATAGGGAGCAGGGAAATACAGGTTACTGCAGCACTCTCTCTTTCTCTGTCTTTCTGTAACACACACACACACACACACACACACACACACACACACACACACACACACACACACACACACACACACACACACACACACACACACACACACACACAAGATTCCTTCTCTGAGCATGCTCTTTTCTGTTTGTGCTCCCTCATTCCCCACCCTTCTTCTTCCTTCTCCATCTTCTTCCCTTCTCCCATTGTTCCTCCATCCCTCCCTCTCCTTTTTCTCTCTCTGTCTTCTTCTCTTTCACGTACCCACCCACCCACCCACCCCTCCTCCCTCCATCCTGGAGTCTTCCTTCCCTTCCGGTTTCTTCTCCTTCCCTCTCACACCTTCTTTAACAACCAGACCAATCTTGGAGTCATCTCTCTCCCCCTCTCACTCTTTCTGTCCTGTTATCCAGAGCTCAGGGGAATAGAGAGACATCGTCACGTGTCCTCCTCTTCTTCCACCTCCTTCTTTTCCCTCCCTATGCTCTCTGTGCTCTTTGGCTGCAGTAGTACAGCTCCACTCCTCTGCTGCTCACTCACAGGGCTCCCTCTGCCAACGGCTCCCAGTATACACACCACATCCTCTCTTTTAGTCCATCTGTTTGTCCGAGCTTTTATACATGCAACCATCAGTCTATCACTCTTTTGGTCTAATTTGTTGATTGTTTTGTTCGACATGTTATTTGCATGCCTAGTTTTCTTGAGAACAGTGTGACTCATCTGTCTTCCTCTTATCTCTGCTTGAACTCTGATTTTCCTGTATTTCTACGGCCCCTACACACTATAATTCAGCGACAGCTCTGGTACAGAGTTCCACCATCTCTATGCCTTTGTACGTGCACATTTTATTCCAAAACAATGCAACAGTCCTGGCAGTTACTCAGAACCTGCCAGCTTAAGTACCAAAAAGCCTCTTTCTGTACAAAGGGCACCTAATTTACAGGCAGAGATGAGGCAGCATCCATCTAGGGATACTTTTTTGTTGTTGTTTTTGTTGTTTATGTCTCTGACTACTGCAGTTTGCAAAAGCCGCTGATAAGATCTCGATGCAAGATTTTGAGAGGTCTCTGAAAAGTTTGTGTTGCTGAAACATAAATCAAGGAGCACAAGAGAACAGGAGAATTCAGAGATGATTGTTGAGTTAAACTACACTATCACCTTGTCAGCCAGAAGCAGGGTGGTAGCTTTAGCATTCACTCTGATCCTAAGAGCCAAGCAGAGCTGTTTTAACATGGCACAAAACTCTATCACTGATTGATTGGCACCT